>NW_004955402.1:33217050-33570287 GCF_000276665.1 Chinchilla lanigera
CCGCGAGCCCCACCGATTCGCCGGCGCAGCCCCGGGGCTGGCACCCTGCCGCCCGCTGATTGGCGCCCCCAGACGCCCGTTAGGGCGCGAGGCACGCCGGCCGAGCGCAGCGCGGGGCACGCACGGAAGACGAAGGGAGCAGAGGAGGGAAAGAAGGAGGCCGAGTGCCGCGGGAAGGGCCGGGGGCTGAGGAGGGCACGCGGACTCGCGGGCCACCGCCTCCCCACCTCCCTTTGCCTTCGGCCCGCCCCGCCTCCCGGCCGGACCGACGACACGCGCAGCCAATCAGCGTCCGGAGGACTCCGGTGTGAGGCGCGCGTCGGGGGCCTCGAATCGGAAGGGAGACGTCGCTCGCTGATTGGTCCCGCCTCTCCCGTCGAGCGTGAGGCGAGGCGAAGTGAGGCGCGGCTGGGTGGGGTGGGACGCTCGCGGTTTCTCCTGAGTTGGTCCTGGCGTGCTCCCACGGGGCTCGGGGAGAGGCGGGAAAGGCCAGTAGCCTGCTGCAGTGGGAAGAGGACGCCCGACGAACACCCGGAACCCTGCTGGCCCCTTGCCAGTGCCCCTGGGTGGGGCCTGTTGGGGTCTGTGCCTCGTCCTTTTCTTGGTGAAGCCAGGCGTAGACAAGTTCTCAGCCCTGGGGAAGCTCCGGGCCCGCCCGGAAGATAGGACGGGCCTGGGGCCGAAAGGGCTCTAGAGATATGGGTGCGGGCGCCCGCTGGGCGTGCCGTATGCAAATAAGCGGGCGGGACCGGGATGTAAATAAGGCTGGTTTGGGGTGCCGTGAAGGTTAAGGTAGAGAAATGACAGGTATTTAACTTAACCTGCATCTCGGGCCCTACCCGGAAAAGTCACTGTGAAGGCTATGAGCACATGGCAATAGGGACCTTATTGCTGATTTATCTAACCCTTCTTTTCTCCACTTTCGGGCTATGTCCCTAGGCCGCAACTTGGAATAGTTTGCCCTACAGAAAGCTGCGACGACCACAACGAGATAGGGGTAACCTTGTTGCTTTTGATTTAAAGATCCCCAACCCCCTGCCAATGAAAGATTGAGCTGAATCACATCAAGTATTAAGCGCCTACTATGTTAAGCAGAGCATATCATAGAACCAAAGTTGAAAAGAAACCTAGTTTCGCACAGGTAGTTGGTAGCAAAAAGAAGACTAGAACAGGTTTCTTGGGCAGCTTGTCCAGCACACGTTCTTCTGTACTTCTTCATGGATTTGCTTGGAGATTCGAGTTATGCCGCAAAGCATCAACAGCAATACAAATCAGTAATTAGGAAGTATCAAATGAACATTTCAAGCAGCAAGAGTTTTTAAGTATACTGAAAGTGCGGGACCTTGGCAGGTGCAGTATTTGTTATCTCCTGAGTCTTACACATTTTCCAAATGTCCTTTTAAAAACGTTATTTCCACCACCTCTGTTCAAACATGGAACTATTCTCATAGGAAGGTTGTGATGAAGCACGTGAGTGCTAGACCTAGACGAATTGCAGTTTTGAATACAGCTCAGCTCCAAAATTGTAATCTTTACCAAAGTGGAGTTCACTTGAAATGATGCCTACTTTAGTTGGTGATGATAAAAATAAATGTGAAAGGGAAGACAGCAGGGCTTTGAAATTAAAGTCAACAATACTTAGTTACAAATACTTACACTAAGGTAAACCTACTCAGCAGAAATTCTTCCTTAAAAAGTTTGCTTCCAGAACGGTTTCTTTTATTGTCAGTTAAGAAGAAAGCTTACTACCCCCCCCCCTTTTTTTTTTGAGATAGGGTCTCACTAAAGCATTAAATTACTAACTTGTCCAAGCTAGACCCGAACTTGTGATCCTCCAGTCACAGTCTCCCAGAGTGTTGGAATTACAGCCATGTGCCACCACGACTGGCTCTAATAAACCCTTTTTTAACAAGTAATCTGTGAAGCGAACTCAGGAAGCCAGCTGGTAGAGCTTCTGTTTCCACTTTCCAGAGCCACCAGGGAAAGATAATCTAGACTAGGGCAAAGGCTATTCAACTTACAAGTAGGAAGACTGGCCCTGGCTTTTGGTCCTCCGTGCTGTCACAAGTCAAATCTTCAATATAAAATGGCCTATTAAAAACTACCTTGAGTCACACAAATATTTTTTCCCATGTGAGCAATGTGTGGATTTGAATGTCCACCTAGGTAGTAAGAGTGAGAACAAAAGCAGGGCTTGATGAGATTTCAGAAAACTCTGCCTGTGGTATGGAAATGAGCTACTTTGAATCTATAACTGTTTGTTTAAGAAACTTTCCAAGATCTAGAGGATTCAAAAAGAGGAAGAGGGGCAACCTGGCTACTAATGCAGTCTCCAAAAGGAATAGAAATGGGAGCATCCTACTGTCCCTTCAGTTTGAAATGCCTCTAAACCAAAGTGGGTCAAGACAGAAACTGAAGGCACATAGAGCAGGGATTGTCATGGCAACAATCAGCTTGGAAATCCACTAGGGTACCTGAAGATCTATCAGTGGCTCCCTATTGTATAAACTATATTGAGTCTGATTTTTATATGGGTACACGGCAAGTTTTAACCCTTTATTACTCATGCCACTGCAAAATCAAACCTAAGTCAATTCTAAATATACTTACATTTAAATTTACTGAAAAGATACATAAGAAAAATGGTAGTTCGTGCTGGAAAGAGCATGAGGGTCGTGAGTAGGTAAGTTAAATTTCATCATTAGTACTTCTGCAGTTTGAATTTTTGAAAAATATACCCATGTGATTTTTTTCTGAAGATAAAATTTATGTTTCATCTCCTCTCTGGTAAATATGTAAAGCCCTTCCTGGCAATCCTAGCCAAAGCTATATCACTCAACTATAACCTTTTTTTCTTATAATCAGAATGATACACATATGGTAACTTTGCTTTTGCTTGGGTTTGTTTTTTAATCCACTAGTTTGGTCTTGAGCAGTTTAACTTCTCATGTGAATATAACTTTATATCCACATCTAAATTACAGATTTTTGAAGCCAAGAGCAGCTTATTCCCATTTGCCTTCCCACACCTTTACCAAAATACTAAGTAATTGAAGAAAGGTAAAGTACAACATTTATATAATAGAAAAATTATATGTGTGTCACAGGCCTGTAGTTATTCTACAAGTTTTGCCCCATTCAATTTTTAGTTACCCTCAGTATAACTGTTGGGTCTCTTGTCAACATCCATATTACATGTGCTCATCCTAGAGGGATTAAATTGCAATGAACGTTAGTACATTCTTAGGAATAAGACATATACAAGAGAAAAAATTAAACAGGTGCTCACTAGGTATAGTATCTGCTGTGTGCCTACTTCATAACAGTATCAGTAGATTATGGTGGAGTCTCATTCTTTGGCCAGTGTCATTCAAAGAAAATGAGGCATAAAAATAGTTTTTTTAAAACCAAAAAAAAAAAAGTGAAAAGGAAGTGGGCTCTGTTTAAGAGAAAACTATCTGGCTAAGAAAGCTATATTTCTCATTCTTATGGCATAGGTTATATTTCTTGTCTACAGTATTTAAAGACAGAAATGATCATGAGATTAGCTGATGATTTGACTAATCCAATGACTGTGCATATATTACCTGGAAAATTACAATACAATTCCAATGCAATAAGCACTCCCATAAAGGGATTTAAATATTATCTGAGATCTACATGTTTTGGAAAAAGACTAAAGAAGGACTAACTTCTAAACCCTGAAGGAACAATATACAAATTGTTTAAAGGTCTGTTGTGAAGGAAGATAATATGGTAGTCATAGGTCAACAATAGGGCCTTATGCCTTGATTATAATTGTCTGTGCATGCCAATATAGACTGAGCCAGGCTGCTGCTAGGCAAGATAAGTGTATGAAGGTATAATACTCTTGGAAAATTTCAAACATATTAGCATAATTGCATTGATGAAGACTGAAGAGCTTATTTAACATAGCTGACTACAGTAGACAATAGATGCATAATCAGTGTCCTAATGATTGAATTAATGAGCCCCCATTGTTTGTCCTTACTATAAACAGCTCTTAGCAATGAAAAAGACATTTTGCTGGAGAAGTCTAACAATTGTGTTGGCTGATGAGTGGCCAGAATTTAATTAATGGTGGGAAAGAGGCAATTATTATTGAGTCCTAAAGATGTCAATGGTAGACTTAAAAGGATAAATTATATTGATACATAGATGTTTCATATTGGCTCCTTTTTGCTTTCTTTTATTATGGAGTCTTATTTTTGCATTTAAGGAAGCAGGTCCAGGCTTCCCTAAAGCCCTATGGACACGTTTAGTGGTAAGGATTATGCACATAACATCTTACCTTTCTGCTTTGCCACTGTCCACTAACTCCTCTCTGTCCCTGATCTGCACCCACACCATGCTGCAAAACACTATTCTGAAACTTCGCCAGTTTTCAATTTCCCAGTTACCATTACTTTCTATGCATATATGCTCACCAGCTGTTTCACAGTGAAAATAGGGGCAAATTCCTGGTCCATACCTGAACCTCCAGTGATAAACAGATTTATCTCTGTCCAGATACAGCCAGCCACTTAAGTGAAAGACTTGCTCTTCCTTCTGGAGAAGCCCTTTGTCTCTTTGATGAACCACTCAGTGTAGGTTAGCATCCACCAACACACATATATTCACACATGCACACACCAGTCACATACTACTTACTAAATTTTTACTTCAAAACTCCATCACAATCTAGAATCATCATATTGATTTATTTATGTATTGATATATCATTTGTCATCCCTCACAGCTGAATGTAAGTTCTTCAAGAGCAGGAAACATGTCTGCTTTGCTTACCATGGTATCCTTAACTCAAGCATGTCTATCTGATCAACATAGTGTCCTTAATTCAAGCATACATGGTGGCACTCAAATTTTGAATTAATGGGTATTTTTTTCCTCACATTCACTCAGACTCTGTGTAAAACTGAACTAATCATTTCCTTCTATTTTCCTATGTAGGTGTGTCTTGGGTCAGCTCCCTAGAAAATTAGGCCTGGAGCAAGGATTAAGTACTGGAGCTTTGTTTAGGAGATACAATTCCAGGGCAGCAGTAGTGAGGGAAAAGATAAGGAAAAATAGGGGACAATATATAGTTGTGCACAAGTACACTAAACACTGCTCCAAGGCAAGCCTTAAAGAAATACAGCTCCTCTTGGCAGGTGCTCCACTTAACCAGGCCAGACATCTCCACATATGTAGTAAGGAGAAATCATACCAAGGAACAATCTGTAGAAGGAAGGAACTTTATCCCAATATTGCTTACCTCCTGTTGGTCAAAGTTTATCCCACAGGGAATTACTATTCCCTCATTTCTCAGCTGTGTTATCCATATTCTTTGATAGTCACTTAGAAAACCAGGTCCCTGGCCCTGGAATTCAGAAGTTGTGGGAGGAAACTCTGAGCATGTGGCTGGTTGGCTGGCCTAAGGCAGTCAGACGGACCTAAGTAAGTCTCACTCATGGTGGCAACAAACAAAGAACAGGAGGTCAAGGGCCCAGAAAATCTGAAAAGACACATAAACAGCCAAATAGAGTAATTGTTGTCCCAGCAAAAGTAGGACCTCATTTGTTTTATTCACTGCATTATACCCAGCACTTACCACAATAGCCATTAATTAAATTTTGGTGAATGAATGAAAAGGATGCATCCTTAAATGACATCACCACCTACGCAGTCTACATAAAGAGAAACCTTGGAGTACTCCGTGTTCTTCCTTCTTCCTTAATTCCTATTTATCAAACTTCCTGTTGGCTCTACGTCCTTAGTAAATCTCAGATCCAGTGCCTCCTCTCCAAGCTCACTGCTCTATTCAGACCTTCATCATCTTTCATTGGAATTTTTGCTGTACAGTAGCTTAAACTGTCTTCCTGACACCCTTCTTGCTCCCTTGAAATTCATTCTCCCTGCTGCTAGAATTTTCTTTTTTTAGTAGCCTGTGTTCTAAATGAAATTCTAATATTACAACCTTGATTAAGTTACTAGCTTTTCTTTTTTTTCCCTCCAGAATAAAAAAAAGAAAAAAAAAGACTCTGTAGCATAACCTAAAAGACCTTTCATAATCTATTCCAGCCCAGGGTAGCTGCACATCTCAGCATTCTTCCTTGCTCTGTATACGACAGCTAGACTTGAGCTCCTGACAATTTTCTGATGAAAACTTATGTCAGTTTATGATAAGTTTATGACTTAGGACAGTTTTCATCCCTTATTTTTTTCATTCCCTGATGCCTATCCTGTGCTTTTGGTTTCCCTGGAATGCATCCCCCTCCCCCTCCCCCACCCCCACATGCTCAGTATGGGTTTAAAAGTCATTGTAGTTACAAGCAATAGAAAAAGCTGGTATTGGCTAACTTAAGGTGAAAGGGGATTTGTTGAAATGATTTGGGGTAGTCGATACATAGTATTGCTGGGAGGGCTGTACAAACAGATCCAGATAAGAAATAAAAGAACTGAGCAGCACCCAGGAACAGTTAAGACATAGAACAGCATACTGGGAGAGAGAGGCAACCATCATAGCCAGCACCAATCCATCTGGGACACCTCAACACACACTTTCAACTCAATGGCATTGGACACTGATATACCCACCACTCACACTACCAGTACTTTTGTTTCTGAAACCAGGATGTTGCTATAGTACCTGCTCTTGCCAACAAAATGGATACTCCACCAAACCTACTTTATATTCTTCAAGCTCCCTCTTTTAGACCTGGAGTACATCTATTAGGTTGAACAAGCTTAGTATATGTTTCTTGCTCTACCTTGCAAACAGGGCTAAAATGCAAGGAGCTCATATTTTAGAGGTTTCTATAATTGGGTACTGCTTCTCTCCAGTAATCATTAGAGAACTCTCCAAACAAAACTAAGAGGGTCAAGTGCTAGGGAACCCCCAAATGACAAATATCTACCATGTTCTCAAATTTAATAAATAAATTGGGCATCTGCCTATGCCAGGTTGTCTTTGAGGTACTAGGGATACAAAAATTAATAAAATGACCACTTTGTATCCACTAGGATGGTTATAGTCAAAATGACTGACAATAACAAGCATTTCTAAGGAGGTAGAGAATTTGGAACCCTCATGTAATGCTAATGATGATGTAAAATGAGGTGGTCAGCTTTTTAAAAAAATCTAGCAGTTACTCAAAAGTTTAAACAGAATCACCATATAACCCAGCAATTCTCTTAGGAATACATCCAAGAGAAATGGCAATATATGTTCATACAAAAAGTTTTACACAAAAATTCATAGCAGCATTATCTTTAAGAGCTAGAATATTGAAAAAATCCACATGTGCACCAAGTGATGAATGGATAAAAAAAGTGGCACATCTGTCCACTGGAATCATTCATCTATGAAGAGGAATGAAGTATGAGACATGCTACCATATGGGTAAAACTTGAAGTGTGAAACATTGTGCTAAGTATAAGAAGTTTATCACAAAGGCCACTGTCATGGTTTGAATCTGAAATGTCCCCCAAAGACCATGTTTAAAAGCCTCGGTTACCAGGCTGTGGAGCCTGGAGAAAGTGAGGTCATTGGAGTAATGACTTGAAGGGGATAATAGGACTCTGGCTCTTCTCCCTTATTCTTCTTCCTGGCGGCCATGAGGTAAGCCGCATTGTTCCAACATGTGCGCACCCCCCCCCAAATTTCCACATTGCAATAGGCCCAAAAGCAATGAAGCAATGGAGCCAACCAACCTCAAACTGAAACCTCTGAAACCATGAGCCAAAATAAATCCTCCTTTTAAGTTGTTTATCTCAGGTGTTTTGTCACTGTGATGGAAAGCCACACATAGTACTATATAATTCCATGTATATGAAACATTCAAAATAGTTTGCACATCTGTAAACAGAAGTAGGTTAGTGGTTGGCAAGGTCTGGGAGAAATGGGGACAAAATGGGGAGTGACTTTATGGGTGTAGGATTTCTGGGATAATGGTCTAAAATTAAATTGTAAAGATTGCACAGCTTTGTGAATATATTAGGAATCACTGAATTGTACACTTTAAATGAGTGCATTGTGTGGCATGTGAATTATGTCTCAATAAAGCTGTTTTTAAAAAATGAATATGATTTTTTTTTAAAGCCTCTGTCTCCTTAAAGAGCTGATACGCTTATGGGACAGCAGAATTAACAAAGAAACAATATGACTTCACATATTGCACTAGGTGAAAGTTCCTTTCCTTCTACCCCTTCTTTCCTTATTCCTCCAGAAGAACAACGTCCCCTTATTCTGCTACACTATGCTGGTGAGTGCTACAGCATTTACTTTCTTCTTGTAATTATCTTCCCTGAATAGTGAGATCACTGAGGTAGGGTGTCTTTGAACCTTGGGTCATCAAGGCTAGGTGCAGTGCTTACAATAGTTGATTGAACAGTGAGTTAAATGAGAGAGCCAGAACTGGCAGCTGCTGCCCTAAATCCCAGGTAAGATTTCTTCCAACTGTACTCTCCTGTGCTGGTGCTGTAAACAAAGGTTCCCACGTGCGATAGCTAGTTGTAGAGAAGTCTACTAAACAAATCACGTTTTCTACAAGCTCTTAGTTTTAAGGAACATGTTTACGTTTTACACTGCAAATGTGATGTTGCTGTTTCTTCCTAATTGTGTTATGTCCCTCGAATCATCTTTTCACTCACCTCGTTTGCAGCTTTATACCTTGAGTTCATCATCCAGCATTAGGTTTGCTGGCAGCTTCAGCATCCTGTAATCATGACATCTCACTCCTTGGTGGTGAGTGCTGACTACGACTTCCTGGTGTGTGTACACAGTTTCAAAGACCCATGTTAAGAGGTATGGCTTTTCATTTACCAAGAAACACAAAATACAACTGTTATGAATGAAAATTATATAGGAAATTGTTTTTTCATTGCTGATTCAGGTTTAACTTTGCAACAAATGTTCTCTACAACTTTTTTAAAAAATAGCCTTATTGAGATATAATTCAGATACCGAAAATTTAATTATTTAAACTGTACACTAATTTTTAGCATATTCACAGAGCTGTGCAACTATCACCACTATCTAATTTTAGAGTAATTTGCTATTTTTTTTTTTTTTTTTGAGACGGGGTCTTAATAAGTTGCCCAGGCTGGCCTCAAACCTTTGCCTCCCTAGTAGCTAGGATTATAAGAATGTGCCATCACACCCGGCTTTAATGTTAGAACATTTCCATATCCCCACAAATAAATCCTTACTGTTAGAATTCACTCTCCCTACCCTCAACTTTCCCCAACTACTGATCTGCTTTTTTTCTCAGTACTGGAGATTGAATATAGGGTCTTGCACATATTAGATAAACCCTCTACCACTGAGCTACATCCCCCACCCTAAACTACTTTTTTATTCTAAATGTTTTGTATAAGTGGAATCACACA
The DNA here is from genome assembly GCF_000276665.1 of Chinchilla lanigera. Classification (NCBI taxonomy): domain Eukaryota; kingdom Metazoa; phylum Chordata; class Mammalia; order Rodentia; family Chinchillidae; genus Chinchilla; species Chinchilla lanigera. The sequence goes on from NW_004955402.1 coordinate 33,226,441, forward strand.
GTATGTGTTTTTAATGGCTTCTTTTACTTAGCATAATATTTTCAAAGTTCACCCATGTTGCAGTGCCTCAGTACATCATTCTTTCTCATAACCAAACAATATTTGATTATATGGACATACACATTGTGCTTATTCATATATCAATTGATGGACATTAGGGTTGCTTTCACTTTTTGCCTTTACAAAAACTGCTTCTGTAACCATTTACATATGTTTCCCTACTACTTCTAAAATTATAGCTTTGTTCTAAATTTTCTTCTACCCATCTGATGCTGTAAGTATGCTGCCCAGCAATTCACAAAAGTCTGCCAGGCTTTTAAAAAAAATGATTATTCACCTGGCAAATGGATAGATTTACTGCTATTGTAATTGCTTATCCATACATAGACTATTTCACTAACCTATTGAAATAGTTGTCTCTTCAATAATTATGTTTTGTAACTTCAGTTTAAAAGATCAAGGAACAGAGTTTTGCCTTCAACAAATGTTCTTGGAAAGCCTACTCCACATCAAGGACTATGTACTGTAGTGGGAAAAGAAGGATTAGGACATAGTCCTTGCCCTACAGAGTCTCCTATTCTGATAGAGACAGCTCACCTGTCTTAGTTATAGCACAAGCAGCTGTAGCTAAAAAGTTACCGTTAGGCATTAACCAAATAAATAGTCAAGGAACCAAAAGAAAACACATGTGCAAAGGCCTGAGCATGAAAGGAGCATGTCTGGGTGGGAGAAAGGGGAAAAAAAAAAAAAGGCCAGCGGAGAGAGGAGACGCATGAGGCAGCCCGGAGAAGGGGAAAGCTGAATAAACAAGGAGGAGCCACATCCTTAAGGGCTTCAAATGCAAGCTAAGAAAAAGACCCTCTGCTTGAAGGGGAAGGATTAAAGAGTCAGCAGCATTAATCGTGCACTAAATGTGTGACCCTCTAAACACAGAACAAACTCCAGAACTTGTTGGAAAATGAACAATTTGGAAGGAACTCATGAATTGCTAATTTCCAATGTTCACGTTAGGGCAAATACATTTTTAATCAAAATTTTCAAATTTGGTATCAACTGCTAATGGGAATGTAAAATTATTTAATTCTGTTATTTAACAAATACATGGTTAGGCCGTCTTGTATACAAGAAATTACTCTGACCTCTGAGGCTACAAAATGTTTCATGCTGCTTGGATCCTCAATTGCAGGCATTAAATAGTAAATCAGGTGAGATGTGAAGAAAGAAAATAACCAATGATATTTTGTATAGTATACATTAATGAATTATGACTCTCCAAGAACAGACACCACAAAAGAATTGAGAGAATTAGCATTAGTGGCTCATTAGCACAATTATAGTTAGCATTATATGTACAGTATACACATTTTTTCCTTGTGATTCTGGGAATTGAATCATACTAGGCAAGTGCTTTGCCACTGATCTACACACCCAGCCCTTAATATGATACTTTTAAAGAGCCCTATGCCATGGGGTGCTCAACTAAGAAGGTTCTTAATTATTTTTATTGAAAACTTTGCATCTTCTCAGCCAATACAGGGAAGAACACTGAGAGAATAAAAAAAAAAAAAAGGACTTTATTAGCCAGGCACAGTGGCACACACCTGTAATCCCAGTTATAGGTTAAGGCAGAAGATCACAAATTCAAGAAGACAATTTAGCAAGACCTTGTCTCACAGTAGGGAGGTAGGGATGTAAATTAATGTGTGGCCCAGAGTTCACTTCCAAGTAGTGCAAAAAAGTTCTTGTAAAGGAGAACAGAAATAGAGAACAAACGCATTCATTAAACAATTCATGCTGCAAAGTACCATCCCATGGACTGTGAAAGCTATAAAGGAGAATTAGCTATTATTCTTTCACTGTATGAACTTCTATTTCAACTGGGAATATAAGGGAGGGCAGTGTGGAAGAGATTCAAGAGAGCCAGTCAGGCAACCCCTATTGCCTTTTGTTATTGTTCAAGATCCTGAAAGTTCATTTTATTTAATCTTTCAATAATCTCATAAAGAAGATATATGTCTCATAACCAAAAGAAGTCCCCATAAAAGTCAAATAGCCTGCCCAAGATCAACAAGCCACTGTGAACATTTCTAGTTGAAGTAAAAATGAGGTCATAGATACCAAGTATGGATACACAGGCAACTGCTCAATTTGGCTGAGCAAGAATGGGGCTGGATTCTCTTGTAAATGACCTTCAGGGCTGTTTCCACTCTTTGGCTCAAACAAGATGATAAAAGACTTTCTAAAATGTGGACTGGTGATAGCATCATCTGGAAGCATCTTCACTCTCATTTTCAGTCTGTGATGCTGGCTATTGTGAGTTTTTGTAAAGGAGAACAGAAATAGTGAACAGAGGACCAATGAAGGAGGTGAAAGTTTCAGGGAGGATTTTTAATAAAAGAGAGCAAATGTTTTTTATAGGTTGAACATAGTGATCTAGTAGGAACGGGGAAATGACAGTATAAGGAAAAGAATAGATGAGTGATGGTGGACCATTAGAGCTTTCAATAATACAAAATGATTGCATGCATTCTCGGTGAGGGCAAAAATCAGTCCTTAATTTTCTTATGTATAGAATGCAGATACATATACAGTATATGAACAGTATAGCTATGGTATTACATTTTTATGGGGCAATTATGGAAAAGATATTTAAAAAGACTCTTTAAGGGGCCATAAGGTAAAGAGGTTATAAAATATTGACCTATGATAACTCAAGAGGAGGCAGGGTGTAAATGTCACAAAAGAGCCAGAGAGAAGGGTCTGATGGTCAGATACAGTCTCCAAGGTCGTGCCCCATGATGGACTCCCTTCAACTTCCTGTTACCATCACCTCTCAATAACATCACCAAATTATGATGCATTAAAGCCCTCATTGTCCAGTAACTTTCCAAAAGCCCATAAGCAACTAAGCCTTCACTACAATGAGCCTTTTTAGGGGACCTTTTAGATAACAACCAGAACAGTGAGGCTTAAAACAGCTAAGACTCATAGCAGAATTTGTCTCAACTCTTCCATTTGCTTGCTGAGTGGCCATTATGCTATGGGGCTTCATCAAGAGAACCTCCAGGAGTTAACCTTGCTAACTTATGTTGTAGCAAAGTTGTAGAAGACATGTCTACCTCACCTCTCAGTGTCCTCTTCTATTAAGGCACACAGGAGAAACTTATTTTAGAATTTGTTGCCAGAAAAAATTTTACTTCTCTTAAAGAAGTGGAAAGGGTTCTTTATGCAAAGAGAGAGCTAAGTAATAAATTGTGTTTATTCATTTTGGTAATCTGGAAGCTCAGAGACAAATAGCCTAATATATGAGACCTTATAATCTACATTTATGAATGTGGAATTTTATTTTTTTTCTAAAACAGTGTTTTGATATCCTGCTTGCATTTAACTATTTTACTGTATGTCAACACTCCTTATCTTGGTTACTTTTTTCATTGCTGAGACAAAATACCTGACCTGCACAGTTAAAGTAGGAAAGATTTACTTGGCTCACAGTTTGTAAAGGTTTCATTTGATAGTTGGCTGGCTCTGAAACAGGGTGGCATGGCAGAGGGGAATCACAGAACTGGCAGGCAGAAGGCAGCAAGCAACAAGCAGCAAGCGAGTGACAAACAGGGACCTTCTTTCTATCCCTTACATTTTATACAGGCTGCTTGCCCTGAAACAAGTAGCACTCATACCATTAATCCTAGCATTGCACTGATTTAACCCCAGCATCATATCCTTGATCCCAGCATTACACAGCCTAGATGGAGCCACTTCTGTAAAGCCCCACCTATGATCGCATGAGGCTTTGCGGGGACATCCAGGCACAAGCCATAACACTCAGCAAATCATTTATAAAAAAGCAAAGTATAAATAAATAAGTACATACACTAATTACTATTTAATCTGGGGAATATTCCTTCTCCTCCATGGCTGATTCCCTACTACAAAATTAAGAGATGATGATATATTTTTAAAACTGAAATAACATGAATTGGTTCAAAAACAAGATAAAAAATACTTCATGACCCAGAAATAAAATAAAAGCATCATGACATAAATAGGAATGAATCCCTGGCTTAGTGGGCTTCTGGTCTGCAGGAGGCAGAGGTGGCCAAGATTTCCACTCCTGCAGAATAATGGGGTAACGGGGACTAAAGGTGAAGTATTGAATCCAGAAACACATTCCTAAACATGAAAGGAAGATGAAAAAGAAAATTGTTATCAATTTGTGCATGTGTGCTTACAGCTTTGATAAAAGCAGAAGGGAATCCTAAAGAGGCAGGAGACAGAAAGCCCCACAGAAACCAGAAAGTGCAACAAGGGACCCGTTGTCCTGGAACCAGGATCCAAAACACCCTCAGCATCATGGTACTAACCCATCCCCCAAACATAAGACCTGAGCTCAAATTGAGATATTGAGGTGAGCACGAGTAAACCCAAAAAGAACCTTTGACCAACCTACTAAATAGGAAAGAGAGACAGAAACAAACTCTCTCTTTAAATGAACTTATCAACTAAAATTCTCATAAGACATTTGAAAAAAACATAATGTAACCATGGACCACAAGTAAAATCAGTAATTAAAATATGAATTTGTTCCATTGGAAATAAATTTTATAGGTTATTGTGAAAAGACTGAAACACATTTAGCATGCTAAAATCCATTTAAAGGGCAAAAAAAAGGCACACAGACAGAAATTAGAATGATATGTATGACAAAATATTGATAAGAAATTTTAAAATAAAAATATAAACTTTGAAATGAAATATTTAATACCTAGGGCCAGACATTTTTTTGTTTTGTTTTGAGACACGGTGTCACTACATAGTTTAGGCTAGTCTTGAACTCACAATGACCCTCCTGCCTCAGCCTCCTGAGTGCTGAGATTGCAGGTATGTTCCATCATGCTTGGCTCAGAATCAGGCCACTGTTAAAGAGTAAGTTAGTAAACTGGATCCTGGTATCACCAAATTCACTTAGAATGCAGCGCAAGATGATTAAGAGACATAGAGATTAAGTTGGAAAACTATACATCTAATAAGAGTTTCAGAAGAAAATAATAAGTAATGAAGGAGAAGTAATAACTGAAGAGGTGGTAGATGCAAATTTGCCACAATTAAGCAATGATACAAGTCCTCGGCTTGAAAGTGTGTTCCAAATATAGTATTAAGTAGGAAAAAACATAAGGCTAAAGACACACTTGGATATTTCACAGTAAAACTTCAGCAGATCAAAATAAATTAAAAATCTTTAAGAATTCTTAAGAAAAAGGTCACCTAAAATGAATGACAATTAGACTAGGCTTTTCCTCTTCACCCCAGTACCTTTTACTACACTACATCCTCAGCACTTTTTCAATTTTTTTTTTTTAATTCTGAGACAGGGTCTTGCTAAGTTGTCTAGGCTGGACTCAAAGTTGCCATTCTCATGTCCCAACCTTTCAGAGTGCTGGGATTACAGGTATGTGACACAATGTATAGCAGCTAATAGCTGGCTTCTTATTGGCAACCATGGAGGCTAAAAGACAATGGAATAATATCTTCAAAATGCCAGAAAAACACACTTGGCTAGCTAGAACTTTATACTCAGCTCATTTAAAAGACGACAAAATATAGACCCACAAAAATAACCTGAGCTTACCATCAGAAATTCTTACTAAAACAGAATATTTAAACCTTTAAAGTTAGGAAGTAAGAAAGGAAGGCAGGAACTAGAAGAAGAAAATGAAAGACAAAAGTGAAGGCATGGGATATAAAATCATAAATGATAAACATAGAGTAAGAAAATATGCTTTTATAAATTAATGCCAACTGTCACAAAATCAACATGACAAATGATATATGTTTATAAATGGAAATACATTAATATTCTCAACAATAAGGTTTGAGTTGCAGTGCATAATAGATAATATATTCTATTTTTTAAAAGGTTAGAAATATTGAATAACTAAATCAATAAAGTTAAATATGTAAAAATTAGAATATATTTTAAATATTCTATTTAAAAATAGAATAATAGAAAAATTTAAAAAAAATAAATTTTTGAAATATTCTATTTAAAAAATAGAATATATTGTAAATATTAAAAATAATATCTAAAGGTTCCCTAAAAGAGGGTTAAAAGTGTGAGGTATAGAAAATGATCTATATGTACAAGTCTGGAATGGAGACCAAAAAGCAAAACAGTAGTAAAATGAAAACAAGAAGTAAGATGACAGAAATAAATTCAAATATATTAACAAATTTAAGATGTAGAAAAATATTATGTATGCATATTAAAAGAGATCACTAGAGATTATTAGATTGAATTGAAAAATTCATCTACATGTTGCTCATAAGATACACCTAAAGAAAATCATACAGAAAAATTGATAAAAGGATAGAGGAAATGCCATGTAAGTACTATCAAAGTAAAATTTAAAGCATGAAGCCTAAGTATGAAGGGGTGCCCTGTATATTAGTAAAAGTAACACTCTAAGTAGAATACAGAATCATGAATTTTTGTTTAACTAACCATATAAGCTTTAAGTATACAATATAAAAATTGTGATATTTACAAGGATAAACTGACAGACCTACAATCACAATATAAAACACTAACCTGCCTCATTTAAAAACTGCCAAAGCAAGCAGACAGAATATTAGAAAGGATATAGATTTCAATAATGGTACTAAGAAATAGATCCAACTGATTGTTTAGAAAGTTCTGGTTATGAAGTAAAAATAATCGCTAGATTATGAAGTAAAAATAATCCAGCTAGAGCAAAAATTCACAAGTGTAGGCTTTCAGTCAAACCTAAGCTCACATATTCAGAGTTCAAGAGCAAGGTCTCAGAGATCCCCATTGTAAAATAAGGGTGTAATAGAAAAAGCTCAAGATACTAACTTTGAACTCAACTGGCCACTTTGAGCAAATTATTTTGATCTCTGTAAACTTTAGATGTATCTTCTATAAAATGAAGATAATAATAGGTCCTGTATCTCTGAGATTTGTTACGAGGATCAAGAGTCAGTTAATGCCTATAAAGAACTTGGGAGAGTACCTGGCACGTATCATATGCTTGATGATAGTTGTGAAAATTAGGAGGGCAACACAGAACCAGCCTTCAAAGTAGCAAGATGATGGCTCTGGCCCAGCAACAGTTTGCCAGGGATTGCTTCATTATGTAACCAGGTAAGCACATGCTTTGGAATCAGGAACGCATGGATTTTAATTCCAATTCCATCATTTCCTCTCAGTCTTTTTTCTTTTTCCTACTTTGTTAGACTGAAATAATAATACTGCTTGCCAACTTGACTAGCTGGAAGAAAAAATTGAGGTAATACATTAAACATAGTATGGACTACATAAACATATTCAGTAAGTAGTTACTAATATTACATAGGATTCAGTAAGTTATAACTACAGTTATTGATAATACTAATAAGAATAAAATAGTGGGAAATGATACAAAGAGTTATAAGTAAGGACAAAAAAAGACCAAAGAATTTGACTAGAAAATGTATTTCAATTACTCACACCCATAATAACAGCAGGAAAAATTGTGATTTATTACCAGAAAAGGGTTAGTCCCCCACTAGGCTCACATCTTTGATATGATGTAGAATTATCAAATTCAGTCACTCATGGTTTTTAATTCTTCCAGAACAACAGCCACATCACAGGTCTCTGACAATAGCTAACTGATAGAAGCATAAAAATCTACAATTAGGGATGCAATTTGGTTTTAAAAAATCAATAGGAGGCATCTGCCCTTTTCTGTTGATGGGAATCATGTTACTGAACAATGCCTGAAGATTAGCCTCGATGTTTGAATATAGGTAACTTAATGCAACATCTGTGTTGCTAACACATTCATTAATTTTGTTCTTTGGGTTTCACAACACCTTTCTAAGATAGAGTGGACAGAAATATAGAATTAAAGTACCCATTTTAAGGTAGCTATCTGATTAGTGGTGGAGCTAGGACTAGAATTCAACTAAACACTCAAGCCCATTAAATTAGGTCACTTTCCAAAAGAAACAATGTGGATCAAAGAATATGTTTTGGATATCATAAAAATCAAGTCACCTCAGCTAAGATGTTCCCTACTCAGACTAACACATAACAAATGAATTACTGTATTCTATGAACTATATGTTAAAATGTGAATATTCTTTTTATTTGCCCTGGCTCTGGAAATACATGACATCTTAGTCATTATCTTACCAGAGTTTAAACTTAGCAAAGGAAAAGAGTAAAAGCAAGAACTTTTTTTCAAAGAAGAAACACAATGTACAACTGACACACTAAATAGCTGGAGTGGACAAGTAATATTTGCTTCTACCACATGTCCTTCTCTACAAACTGCTCTTCTTTCATATATAAAATCTATCAGGGCTCCCATATCTTTAGATGATCTCAACCCAATGGCCACAGGTGATTTTTCCAGGAACAGGCCCCTGACACGATCTGTGTCACTGAGAATACCTCTACCCAGGGCCACCATGAACCATGGTGATAAATCCACCATGTGGTACCTTTGTGCAAATTGGGGAAAGTGGCCCTTCCTCAAAATCCTCTCTATACCTATGTATAAAGGAATTGTTGAAATCTACAGTGTTTGTGGTATGAACGGTATCTGGGAATTTGTGCAGCAATCCAATAGCAGGATTCTTGAAATTTGGCTTAGAAACTGTAACATGCAGTGTCTCTCTAATGCAGAAATCATGAAACTTGGGAGCTTAGGACAGATACCCCCTCTGACACAGCAAAGGCTGGTCTGTAGTAAGACATGGTGGGGTCAATGTGTGGAAAGAAATTAACGTGCAGAAGAGAGGAAGATGGTACTTGTTATATTTGGAGCCATAATTCCAATAGTCCTGGAGAGTCAACTGTATCCCTTCTTCTCCCTTTGCATGTTCAACTCTTTGGTTCACCACAAGCCAAAACACTCCTCTTTTTTTTTGCTTGTGCAAGATCAAATACAATTTTTTCTTATTTGCAATTAATGAAGCTGTGAATTTAATTTCACCAATTTCCACATCCCTCACTTTCAAAAACAAATACGGGAGGGCACATTAGCTTTAATCTCAACTTGATCATGTATGATTTTTACACAAAGGGAAACAGCTCTGTTCCTATCTATTCCAACCCAGTAAGTTGTTTCTAATTCTATGTCCATGCCTAAAAAGAAAATTACATGTTGGCTGCCCACTTTAATTGTTTGTAATCACTGGAATTTTCAATCCTCTCCTGTGGTGTATTCTGAGACCTCTCCTCATGGGGCATTCTTTCAGTGTGCTTTTTTGGCAGTAGCTGTAGCAATTAGAAAATTGGGAAATGTATAAAATCCAGAGGGATATCCATTTTGGCATTTCTTTCCTTTAGTCAATGTTGTTGTTAGAAACATGGAGAGCCTTGGAAAAAATTAAATGGAATCAGGAGCTTTAGTGCTAACATAAGAAATTGTTCTAATCCAAAACACCCATTCTCCCTACTGATAAATCCAACTCTCAAGTATCAGGATCCAATGAGGGTCTTCTTGCAGGCAGGGGCCCTTTTGTCCACAGAGCTTGTTTAGAGGTCAGTATCTCTGGAAGACCATCTCCCTCCCAAGTGTGCATGACTTTTTCTTATACTTATGTTTGTCAGGTTGGACTATAATTATGTGCAGAGCAGGAAGACTGAATCTCACTGGTGTATGAGTATGCACAAATCTGATCAGACACAATACAAACTCGTAAGATTGACTTTTTTGTTTGTTTGTTTGTTTTCCGGTACCAGGAATCAAACTTGCGACACTGCACTTGCCAGGCAGGTACTCTGCCGCTTAGCTAAATCCCCATCCCCTAAGACTGACTTTTAAATAAATGTAGCAAAGCCGAAGTCCAGCCTGTTTCCCGTCTTCAACCTGTGGGAACAGGAAGGAGTCATTTGAACCATATTACCTGGTAAAGTGGATGTAATAAAGCTGCAGCATATAATTTTGGGTTGGAAAAAGTGCTGTTAAGTTTTTTTCTGTAAAAAAGTGGATAAGTAAGACCATTTTTTTTCTGTAGCTCAAAAGCTGCTTCCAAAAACAATTTCCAAAGGAAATCAGTGAAGAATTTTCAAGCAATGGAAGTATCTTTAGAATAATTGCATAGCCTTTTAAAGAAATTACTCAGGAGGAAAATTCCTTTGTATATGAAAGGTTGAATATGCTTGACATTCAAAAGAAGTTAAGGGACAAAAAGCATAAACTAATCCATCTGTACCAGATACAGTTATATAAATATTTATGATTCTAGAATATTCAAATGATTCTGGGACAATTGGCAATTTGGAAATAATCAAAGTGTAGATTTTCACCTTCTTCTATATCCTAAAATAAATTCCCAACATATTAAAGGGAAAAACTAAAATCATAAAATTTTTGTGATTAACAAAATGTGAAAGAAAACATAGGTAAGTATATATGTTAAATGATTTTTGGATAATTTCCTAAGAATAAAATCATGAGAGAAATAGAAATGTAAGAATGATATATCTACATAAAACATGTTATAAGAACAAAAATATTGTAGAGAATAAATGTGCATTAAATAAGGAAATATTTGATAGCCTTACTATAGAAGAGGTACTACGAAGCAGTGAAAATACTATATATTTAAATAAACATGATGAATATCCTTAAAAATGTTTACTCTTACTAGTTTGCTTTCAAAAATTGCACATTAAAAATGTGACTGGAGTAACATTTCTATGTATATTAATGTGCTTTTTGCCTCCTTGGTTTATGTATTGACTTTAATTTAATCTGCCTCTAAGATCCATCTGTACTGGGTGAAGGGGAAGCAGCGGAGTTCATGGGGTGAAGGGACAAGTGGGGCAGATAGCATTCTTACTATAACAAAAAGAATTAATAATTTGCTTCTGATATCCAAAATATGTTTTATAGCAGGGGAAAAGTCTTTGAGAGACAGACTTTGTCAGGAGGAATAAGACTGTTATGTTCCTGAAGCTCCTCTTTAAATGTATTAGGGATTCACCAAGGAAGACTCAAGCCTGTGGTTCTTCCACTGGAAGATATTTCTACTTCTGGCCAGGGTACTGAACCATGAAGTCTTCTGACTTAAGGACAAGAGCATCCGGTACAGGGACATTGGAAAGACCAAAACAGACCTGTCCTGCTCAGGTGAGCAGAACAAAGGAGAAAGATTGAGGTGGTATAAGAAGATGAGATGCCAGGATCCCTATTTTTCCCTCCCTATGTAGGCCAGGCATGCACTTCAACATCCAGATCACTTTGTGGAAGCTGAGAGGTATGGAACCAGCAGCTTACTTTCCTGGGTCCCCTGTAAGAGAACCCTACCTATGGCTACTTTCACCATGGAGAAAGCTGAGGTAGGTTTGACAGGAGCTAGACAATTTGGTGGACCATGCCCTTCTGGGTCTCAGTGGCCTGTTTGCAGCTAGCAAAAGACCAAGAGGAAGCCAAGTACCCTGAAGGAAATTCAACAGTGTTAGAAGGGTCAGGGCCCCAGTGGAAGCAAGTAGAGTTAAACTGCTGAGCTCAAAGCCCTCAGGAATGAGTGCTAGCCCGGGTTCTCAAGAGGCCAGGTACCCTTCAGTAGTGACAGCATCAGGTCAACACCTGTGCAGCTTATACTCTGTGGGGAATTGACTGTCAGAGCCTAGAGTCCTAAATTTAAATTAGTATGCTTAGACCAGAGGAGATAGGAATACTGTCCATTGGGAAGTCTTAGAGTGTCCCACTATCCAGGTTTGTGAGGAATATAAGATGTCTTGATGGCATATTAATATTTAATATTGATAATAGTTAACTTGATATTGATACCAGTTTAGTATTCAACAGAGATGCTACATTTTCTTAATACATTTACAAGCAACTTCAATAATCTGCAACCTTGCTTACAGAGTACCTTTTTTCTCTTTTGAGTTTTATTTTTTCTATTTATGTATTTCTATATTTTCCAAATGTTTCCAAATATTTTCTATAAAAATAAAATTGCCTTTTTGTAAAAGTATGCACTCTCTTTGATTATTTTTTTTAGTCAGGTTCTCTCTATGTAGTTTAGCCTGGCCTTGAGCTCGCTACTGGCCTCAAACTCACAGCAGTCCTGCTTCAGCCTCCCAAGTGCTGGGACTACAGGCATTCACCACCACACCAGGCTGAATTACCTTTGACATAAAAAATATTTTTAAAAATATATTTGTTTCCTAAAGAGATCAGCAGAGACTGTAGGGTGGTGTTTCAGTTAAACTATTTTCTATAAAGTGAAGTGTACCATGACAAATTTGAAAGTTAACAAAGCTGGATCTCCTGAACTTCATCATTTACCCATGTATAGTATGTGTATTCCAGTCCTTCCCTTCCCTTCCCTTCCCTTCCCTTCCCTTCCCTTCCTTTCCTTTTCCCTTTTCCTTTCACTTTCACTTTTCCTTTTCCTTTTCCTTTTCTTTTTCCCCCTCTGTGGTAGACTAACTAATGGTCAACTTGTAACATCCAGCTGAACTGAATCAACATAGTGCTGGGTGTGGAAGGTCCACCTGAGGATTGTTGCCAACAGCATAAAAAAGAGAACTGGAGGGAAAGATGGTGTGCTGTTGATTCTCCTGGAGAAGATTGTCCCCCTGGTTTTCCTGGTATGAATTTAGCTGTTCCCATTATCAGAGGAGCTTGGGTCCTCACTGTCACTGAGGATGGCTATGGTTCTTTACAGGAAAGTTCTGGTCCTTACACTGAGTGTCGCTTCCTGGCTGCAGTACAGATCCCTCAGCCTGCTGGCACAGATCCTTCATCCTACTGGCACAGACTTTCTAGATTCCACCACTGACCTTTAGGCCTTTCCAGTGCAGATCTTTGATACAGACTTGCATGAGACATTGTCATGGGCTCTACACTTCCTGTGGAACTTATGGAGGACATTGCCATGGGCTCTAGTCTTCAGCCGGACTCGTGCAGGACATTGCCATGGGATCCAGGCCCTCAGCTGAATTCTTTAGGTCTCTAGTGTGTGGACAGATCTCCTGCACTCTTTTGCATTTGACTCTTTGGGTAAATATTATAAATTAATCCTATAAATTATATACCCTGTATTAAATCTTTTCCTTTGTAAACCCTGACAACACCCTCCCTTCCTCTATTTATTTCCTTCTTTTGATAAAAGCCAGCAGTCTCCTGAGGGGATTTCAGTGACCTGCACTATAAAAGTCCAACATACCCCTGCCCACTTAAGCTGGGATTCATGTAGGGGAGGAGACTCAGGTGAATTGAAAGAGACACTCTGGATCCCGGCACCATCCATGCAGTGAGCTCTGGGAAGTGAGCTGGTGATTCACTGGGATCTGGTGAAAAGTCTGGCAAGGCTCAGACAGCAAACAGGATATGGTAACACTGTAGAGGCTTCGCCCAACTCTTCTGTGGTTTCCTTGATATGCCCCCTGATTCCCCTAGACCAGCCTTTGGTGTTTATTGCTCTGTCATGGTTCTTCCATACACACACACCCTGGTTCCAGTAGAATGAAAGGAACAAGGAAGTTATGAACTTGTCACTTCTCTGTGGGCCTCAGAGGAATGGAAATTCTTCTCCCAGGTCACACCACTAGCTAGTGGCAGAATGAGGACAACACCAGGCACCTAAACTGCTCTCTCAGAAGTCCTGCAGGAAAATATCCCCCACCTTAGGTGATAGAACTTGTCATCTATCAATTGTCATGATCCCCTTTTCATCTTTATACCCCACTTGCAGATGGTTTGAGGTCAAGTCTATCTAGTCTCACATGTAATTCACTACAAATAATTTCTCAAGCTGGGTGGGGCTTAACTATATTTCAATACAAACATTCTCCTCCCTGGACTCCTCATGCGCTACCCTTTCCAGAACCTCCCTACACTGGGGGTTTCAGCAAGGCTGTTAAGTTTGTTGTTATTATTATTTAATAAGTAATGCAAGAACATTGTACAGAAAGCCAAGGAGTACCAACAGAGTAACCAGTGGGAAGTAATTCTCTCTCTCACATTTAGCCCTTCAGTCAGTTGCTATCCCCAGACAAAACTACTGGTAGCTGATTTTTACATATCCTTTTAGTTATTTCATGAATATGTAGGTATATATATTTATTTACGTATGTGTCATTTAAAAAATGGATAGAGGTATGTTATTTACACTGTTGTCCCTTGCTTTAAATGCATTCTTGATGTAATCAGTTAGACACATAGTAGAGATATTAGTCTGTTTGTGTTACTTTACAGAATACTAAACTCTGGGTAATTTATCAGTGATAGAAACTTGTTTGGTTCGTGGTGTGGAGGCTGGGAAGAGCATGGCACAGGCATCTGCTCAGCCTTTGACAAGGACTTTCTTGCTGCATTATAACATGGCAAAAGCATTCCATGGATGACAGAGAGCAAAAGATTGAGCTTTTGCAACCTCAAGCCCTGTTATAATTGGCATTAATCAGTTCATGAGGGTGAAGCTCTCATGACATAAACACTTCTCATTAGACCACACCTACCAATATTTTTGCATTGGGGATTTTTTCCAAAAACACATGTAGTTTGGGTGGACACATTCAAATCATAGTATAACATTCCAAAGTAAACTCTTAGTATCTGTCAGTTGCCCTCCAAGTCATATCCTTTTCCTTTGCCCCATGCTAGTCTTTCCCATTACAGTAAATGGAGGTGTTGGAGTGCAGCTGTTGGAGTCTAAACCTAGGAGTCGAGAGACAGGAGAAGATAGAAGAATTCTCACAGATTGGAACCTAAGAAGCAATAATAAATGTAATGTAGAATCTCAGGTAGTATCCTGGAATAGAAAAAGGACATCAGTGCAAAAAACAGATGAAATGAAGTCTGTGGTTTAATGAACAATATTATATTAATCTATTAATCTTTGATTTTGATCATTGTTGTGGTTCTGTGAGATGTTTGATGGCTAACACTAGGGCAAACTAGAAGACAATAGGTCAAACCATCTTCATCCTTCACCATACTCTTGTTCCAGCGCAATTTAGTATCCACACAGCAGCCATGTCATTTTCTAAATCATGGAGCCGTTTATATTATTCCCTGGCTTAAAGCATTCCAGTGAGTTTCCCTATTGTGTTTCAAATAAAATCCAAAGCCTTGCCTAGTGCTTATAAAGGCTGCATGATGTAGCCCTTGCCCTCTTTCCTGAACTCCTTTTGTCCCAGGAGAATGGGATGCTGCAACCGTAGTTAGCTTTATCGTTTTGCAAACAGGATGAACTTCTTCCTGTTTCAGGACTTTTGCTTTTACCATTTCCTCTGCATCCTGCATGGAACCTTCTTCTGGCTTTTCTCCTCCTTGAAGTTTTAATCCAGACATTATTTCCTTAGAGAGGCCTATCTCCCTATCAAAGTAGTTCCCAATCTTACCCAAACTCTCTATTGTTTTTAAAAACAACTTTATTGAGATATCATTCACATGCTGTGCAATTCACCAATCAAAATTATGTGATTCTAGTTCGTAGTATATTCACAGAGTTGTGCAAACATCATCAGAACTGATTGTGATATTTTCATAAACCCCATTAGCAGTCATTCCCCATGTCCACCCCAGCTCTCAGGACTAGGGAACCATCAATCTACCTTTTGTCTCTACAGACTTGCCTGTTCCTCTCATTTCATATACACGGAATCATACAATGTCTAGTTCTTTCTGCCTGGCTTCTTTCACTTAGCATATTTTCAAGATTCATTGATATTGCAGTATGTGCTGTTATTTCATTTATTTTCATGATTGACTAGTATTCTATCAAGTAAAAATACCATATTTGTTTATCCATTCATCAGTTGATGGACATTTGATTTTTTCCCCCACTTTTGTCCTGTTATGCATAATCCTTCTATGGACATCTGTGTATAAGTTTTCATATAGACATAATGCTTTTAGTTCTCCTGCACCTTCCATTATTCACTGCTTCTGAAACAAAGTTTAGCAAACTTTTCCAGAAAAGGGCTAAATGGTAAGTATTCCAGGGTCTATGAGACAATCTCTATAGAAATGACTTAAGTCTGCCATTCCAGTGCAAAAACAGACAATATGCAAACAAGTAAGCATAGCTGCATTCCAATAAGATTTTATTTATAGACACTGAAATTTGAAATCTCATGTAATTTTCACATGCCATGTGTTGTGGTTTGGGGTTTTGCAAGGGGAAACAATATAATACAGGATGCATATTTGATAAGATTATTTATAATAGTCACCCAAAGAATCATATACATAAGAGTGCAGGAGAGGGTCTGGATCCCACTGTAATGCCCTGCATGAATTCAGCTGAAGACCTAAAGCCCATAACAATGCCTCTAGTGAATCTAGCAGGAGGCCTAGAGCCCATGACAATGTCTCATGCAGGGCTGTTTCACAGATCTGCACTGGAAAGGCCTAAAGGTCAGTGGTGGAATCTAGAAAGTCCGTGCCAGTGAGATGAAGGATCTGTGCTAGCAGGCTGAGGGATCTACACTGGAGTCAGGAAGTGATGATCAATAAGAACCAGAGTTGACCCAAAAAGTACCACAGCCATCCTTAGGGACAGTGAGGTTCCGAGCTCCTCCAATGATCAGGACAGCTGAGTTCATCAGGAGAGCCAGCATGACAAGCTCCTCCAAGAGAACCAACAGCTCCTTACAGCTTCTAACAGCACCCAACAGCTTCTCTCAGCTCCCAACAGCCTCTCTTCTCCTTCTCCAGTTCTGCCTCTTATGCTGCTGGCAACAATCCTCAGGTGGACCTCCCACATCCAGCACCACTCTTACTCAATTCAGCTGGGTGTTACAAGTTGACTGCCAGTTGTCAATCCACCACACCAGGAGATAATATTTATCTTTTATTTTTTGCCAGCCATTAAAAACTGAAGTCATTCTTAGTTCATGAGCTATACAAAAGCAATGATAGGCCAACTTTGCTCCATATCTTGCCAACCTTGGCTCTAAAGCACACCATGTTTATGTTTTTCTAAGTCTTTATCACAACCCTTGCTGACTATCTGCTTAGTTATTTGCTCTATATTCCTCCCATGAGAATATAAGTTCCATCAGATGACAGACAGCTATCATGTAGTTGAATTCATAAGTAAACTTTGATTTGTCTCATTGAGTCCCTATCAATAAATATATGAGTTTTCAATTTTGAGGGGCTATAAGTGATGCTTCCAGGAATGATTCTGCCAATAGGTATAAGTATTTTAATTTTAATAGATTTGAAAAATTCTTATTCTAAAAATTTATACTAATAAATATATGAATGTGAACTTTCCCCACTGCCTAGCTGACACTAGGTGTTATCTAGTAGGCAAAGGAACAATAAAGTAAGAATGAGATTCAAATTATTGAAGTATCACCGATGGTGTGTACTTTGTCTTAATTATTGGTCTTTGGTTGATAAGAATTCTCATGATTTGTACAAAAGGGAATTTAGCCCTTTATAAGTCAGATGTCTTGCAAATAAGTTTTTGCAAGATGTATATAATATATACATACTACATACATACATATGTATAGTATATATTTACTTTTGCCTTTTTTAGGTTATCCTGTTTCCATTAAAAAAAATTTCCACTTTTTGAAGTTTTAAAATTTATCAATTGGTTTCTTTATTGCATGTATTTTTACATAATACTTTTAAATTTTTTCTTATGCTAAGATTATAAGGAGAATTTGTCCCTATTTCCTTTTAGTAATTTTGTTCTCTGTCCCTCCCCTCACCCTTGCATTTTAATCTTGGAATTTTTAGTTATAGCCACTAGGATAGGTATGGTGGACTGACAACTGGTGGTCAGTTTGTAACACCCAGCTGAACTGAATTGGTGTGGTGCTGGGTTGGAAGGCCCACCTAAGGATTGTTGCCAGCAACATAAAAAGGAGAACTGGAGAGGAAGAGATGGTGTGCTGTTCAGTCTCCTGGAGAAACTTGTCACACTGGCTTTTCTCATATGAACTCAGCTATTCTCATCATTGGAGGAGCTCAGGACCTCATTGTCAGTGAGGATGGCTGTGGTACTTTTGGGGGAGCTCTGGTTCTTACTTTGAGCATCACTTCCTGGCTCCAATGCAGATACCTCAGCCTGCAGGCATAGATCTTTTATCCTGCTGGCACAGACTTTCTAGGTTCCCTCTACTGATCTTTGGGCCTTTCCAGCACAGATCCATGAAACAGACTTGTATAAGATATTCTTGTGGGCTCTAGGCCTCCAAATGGACTCGTAGGGGGCACTGTCATGGGCTCTAGGTCTTTAGTTGGACTCATGCAGGACATTGCTGTGGGATCCAGGCTCTCAGCTGGATTCTTTGGTCTCTAGTATGTGGACAGATTTCCTGCACTCTTTTGTATTTGACTCTTTGGGTAACTATTATAAAATAATCCTATAAATTATTTGTCTTGTATTAAATTGCTTCCCTTATAAACCCCCAAACTACAATAGGTGAGCCTTGGAATCAGTTTTATTTAATTATACACAAGGAAGCAGATATATCTGTGTAAACCATACCTCCCCTGCTGATTTAAAACATTAATTTTAGAAAATACTAAATTTTTTAAAATACTTGGTGTATTCAAGTCAAAATATTTAAAAACAAGTACACAAGATCAGGGCACAAATACATCAGAACACAGAACAGGAGTGGGAGACCAGGTAGTCCTCAAGTTGATTGCTAAACTTGGTTCTGGCTCTGTGATCCACCTATCTACTCCTGCTTTCTTATCACCTGTGAGGACAGGGTCCTTGGAACTGTGGTCTCTGAGAGACTCATTAAATGCCTCACAGAACAAGGAAAACAACTATACCTAGGCTTCTGTGTGTACTTAGGTTTCATAATAAATGATCTCACATTTTTTAAGCTACTTTTTACTCCAGAATTCTGTTACTTGCTGCTCAAAGCAGCTTAGGTGACACATGGGCTGTGTGTATGCATAGATTAACATGTATCTGTCACATTTATTGGCTCTTAGAATCACTGTCACACTGGTTTTATGGGAAAAAAGTGTTCCTTATTTTTTAGTGCTCTGGAATATTTGCCAAACATCATAATTAATGTTTCCTGAAATATTCACCCATAAAACTCTCTAGACCTGGCACTCTGACAATTTTCATTCTCCATTTATTTGCTGTCTTTGTTCTTGTTGTTAATTTGAATTTGCTTTCTTTTTAAATTTTCATTTGAATAATTTGTATTTTTCTTAGAAAAATTGTCCATTTCATTGAGATTGTAGATTTATTAAGATAGAGCAGTGAAAAAATAATTCTCTAATAATTACCACTTACATCATTTCATTATAGTCAGATATATAGCCAGTTCAGCTTCCTCTTGTTGGAACCTATATAGATTTCCACTATGATCTCTTTGGTTAAGATCCTTCAAATGTTTCAGTTAGAATCCATGGAGTCTGAGAGACTAACCAAGTGGGCTTGACCTCCATATCCATCCCTAACCAGTGAGAAAAAGAAAGCTATTTAATGCCATCATATGTAATATGGAGATTGCAATAATATTGTGGATTTCAAATGGCTAATACATGCAAAATGTTAAGAACAGTGTTTTGGCTCATAATAAATATTTAATAGCTATTCAATTTTATTATTCTCCTTTGCTATTTTCTCTTTTTTGGACATGCTCCATAAGACTACAATTTTAACACTGCATAGAAGATTTATCTAAAAATATCTTCTGTTTCCTGGACCAATTCTTCTATTAGAGTATTTTAAAAATTTGTGGTTGATATATACTCCTTCCCATCATTTTCTTTCTTTCTCTTTGTATTATCAATGTATGAGAAATTTGAAGGTAGATGGTAAGGCACATTGTCTTTGATGGAACATTCTACTCCAGCTTATTAACTGCCTAAGATTTTGTGGATTATTCTGAACTGTTCTCCTTTTTTCCCCTAAGCATTCTTTTAAATGCACTTGAGTTTTCACAAGAGGTCAGGTTTCTGGTGGCAACCTCAGAAAGTGACTGAAGCTTGCAGAAGAGATTGGAGTGAGCAGCCATGGAAAGGACCCTAAAAGTATTGCATCTGGTCATTCTTCCTTTGCTTGCCTTTCATCACATAAAAGAGGAGCTCTCTTGCTTTGGTGGTCACCAACTTTTGGATCAGCAGGGTATCCTCAAGAGATTTCCCAGTTATGAAACTGAATGAGAGAGAAAAAAGACAGCCTTGGGTGTTGTCTTAGACTTTTATCACTGTGACAAAATAGCTAGGAAAGTCTACTTAAAAAGAGGAAAGGTTTATTTTGGCTCATGGCTTCAGAGGTCTTAGTCCATGGTTGAATGGTTCCATTGTTATGGGCCTGAGGTAAGGCAGACCATCATGGCCAAAGGGCATGGTGGAGCACAGGTGTTCAATTCATGGCAGCCAGGAAGCAGACAGAGGGAAAAAGAGCCAGAGAGGAAGGAGCCATGGGCCAGTTTAGCCCTCAAGGTCACACCTCAGTAATCCATTCACTTTAGCTAGGTAGGCCCCACCTCCTAAATTTCCATTACCTCCTAATAATACCATCAGATTATGATCCCATGATCATGAGTAAGAACCCTCAAGATCCAGTCACTCATGAAAGACCACCAGCACCAAACTTTTAACCCAATGAGCCTTTTAGGGTACACATCATATCTAAATCATAATAGGAATCCTCTCCTCCAATCTGATCTCCTTGGCCTTTCTCTGTCATGAAAATGGGCCCCAAGCAACACATTTTCTTTTCTTTCTGTGTCCTACTAATCATCTCTTATTCCATATCTATGACAAGGGGCCCAGTAACATTAGGAAGCAGTAGCCCACAAGACTATCCTCACTCTGACGGTTGCAAGTTTGGGGCTCCTCAAAAATCCTTAAGTTCAATAATTCATTTGAAGGACTCAGAACTCATTGCTATACTGACAGCTACAGTGAAAGGACACAGATGACAATCATCCACTGGAAGTAGCAGATGGGCAGAGTTCAGAAAAGTTCCAAGCAGAATTCCCAGTGGGGTTAATAATAGTGCTGCTTTTCCCAGTAATGGTGTGTGACAATACACACAAAATATTGCCAGTTGGGGAAGGTCAGCCAGGCCTCAGTATGCAGAACTTTTATCAGGGCTATGTCACTGGGGATGGTGGACTGTCCATGTGACTGATACAGTCTCCAGCCCCCCTGAATATGAAGCTGAGATACCATGGGACTCAAAGCCCCCTGCTTAAATCACACTATTAGACTATCTGGAGTGACCTGG
Organism: Chinchilla lanigera; assembly: GCF_000276665.1. Taxonomy (NCBI): domain Eukaryota; kingdom Metazoa; phylum Chordata; class Mammalia; order Rodentia; family Chinchillidae; genus Chinchilla; species Chinchilla lanigera. The sequence goes on from NW_004955402.1 coordinate 33,247,651, forward strand.
GTCTCACAGAAAAACAAAAACATTCCTATCAGGCATGGCATTCCAGAGGCTTTAGAGATTACCTCCCAGAAGCAGAGGGCAAAGAGCAGACCTTTCTTAGTTAAATTCTTTACTACAATTCCCTAGGAACACTTATGTTCATTTCTAAATCTGTTCCTGCTTCAAATAGAAAAATTCTATTAGACCTTGATGTTCTCCTTCATTTTGGCTCAGATTTCTTAATGTTTGGCAGCTAGAATTCCGGGCATGCAGGACAGTGCTGGCCTCTCTGAGGTATTCAGCACATTTGTTGAATAGACGAAGTATATAAATATGAATGAATGAATGAATACAAGTGTTTTGATTATATGGTGTAAGACTGTGGTGACTTGTATTTCTGTGGTTGACATTTTGTTTTAGCCTTTGTGTGTTCTGATGGATTTCAGAAAATCGAGATGCCATCTCTCTGTGGGTTAACTTTCTTGTTTTACAGATGAGGAAAAAACATCCAGAAAGTCTGAGTCCCCTGTTCACTGCGGAGGGACAAGGATGGGATCAGAACATTGGTTTCCCAATTTTTAAAACTTCCTTGAGCCACATGCTTTGGTTCCTCTTTTCTTTAAAAAAAATGACAATAAAACTCTTTTTACAAAGATTGTTACTAAGCAGTGAAAGTCCCTTATTTAGGGCATCCTGCAGTTGCCCATGCTGCCTTGCAATGATGGAATTAATAACTCAGAAATTCATCAGTTCCCAGGCTGGAAGAGAATAAAAGTGTTAAAGACCTGGACACTGATTTCACCTTTGAACAACTTGGAATTCACATTGTATGCATTCATTTGTACAGTCATTGTCCAGTTGAATCCCTCAAATGTTCCACAGCATTACGATTTAAAAGAAAACTCCTGCTCAAAGTTGTGTAGGGTGAATGAGTAGACAAGCTCTTGGCCATCACCATGGTATTCAAAATGCATTTTATAGGTAATATTTGACCTGATACTTAGGATTGTAATGAAAAAGCAGTAACAGCCAGTTCAGGAGCAAAAGGCCTAATGCTATATATTTCCTGTAGGGTTGCCCCTTGACACCTTCAGTGCCTCCTGAAGTTCAGACCCAAGAATTAACTTCAAGATGAACATTTACTCAGCATTTACTCAGTAGTTAGGTAATGCTCTAGATGCCTGATAGATATTAAACTATTTATTAATCACAATGACCTATGTGATGTGCTGTTATTGTCAACCTCCCTGCTGGGGAAACTGAAGCTCAGAGCGGTTGGGTAACTTCTCCACATGCATCCAGTTGGTAAGAGGTTCTAGGGTTCAAATTCCAGTGTTTTACCTTAAATCTGAAAGATTACCTCTCTCCTCCTCACCATGCTTACACTCACAATTGAAATACCAGTTGAATTAAATTAAAATGAGCTTTAAAAGATATCTTTGGAGGTTTTTTTTTTTTTTTTTTTTCTATTTTTTATGGTGGCTATTTAACCCAGGACCTCACACAAGCTAAGCACTGTATTTGTTTTCCATTGCTGTGTAACAAATTACCACAAATGTAGCAGCTTCACACACATAAATTATCTCCTTGTTCCTATGGCCCAGGTGTCTGCACAGAGTGTAGCTTAGGTCCTCTCCTCAAGGTCCAACCAAATACAAATCAAGCTGCTGTCCCAGGCTGTGATCTCATCCATGGCTTGGGCCTCTTCTAAGCCCACTGGTTGTTGGCGGAACTCAGTTCCTTGTGGTTGTAGATGTGAGACCCTAGATGATCTAAGGGATACCCACTGTCCTCTGCTTTGTGGCCCGTTGTACAACATGGTAACTGCTCCTTAAAGGCCAACAGAAAAGGAGCCTGCTGCTTCAAATCTCTCTGATTTCTTCCATCTCTGACTTCCTTCCAAACCATCTTTGAAAGTGCTCACCTGATAATGTCAGGATCACCCTGGGTGAGCTCCCTTTGATTTACCTGAAATCAGCCTTCCTCACATGCACAAAATCCCTTCATCTTTGCCCTGAACATAACCACCCACACTCAAAGGGAGGAGATGACACAGGGCACACACATCTGGCAAGAATCTTGAGCGCCATCCTAGATTTCTGTCAGCCACAAAGGGATGACATAGAAAGAAAAATGTCATATAAAAGCAAGAGCAGAGGGAGGGAGGGAAGGCATGAGAGCCAGCCCTGCCTGGAAGATTAAGGAACATCAGGTCTGCTTTCTGAGAAGCAGTTGATAGAGCTATTTCCTTGTGCCCTCTACCACCTCACTAGGACTGGCAGCCAGTCACCATAAGCATGTGCAAGTGCACCACATGCTGGTTTGTCTTGATGGGAACACCATTCAACAGGCTTGGGAATATAACTCAGTGAGGGAGAATTTGCCTAGTGTGCCTGGGACCCTAGGTTCAATTCCAGCACTGAGAAAAAAAAAAAAAAAAAAACAAAGCCAGAGAGTGAGAGGGAGGGAGAATCTTTACATCCTCCTTACCCCACACTGATTTCTTATGCATGGCTTCAATTCTCCCACAAATGACTCTGTTCCAAATCATGTAACATTTCCAGGCTACGAGGCCTCATGTACAAAAAGCAGAGGTGTCCCTGAGAGCTCCCTTAAGGGCAGTAAGCAAAAGATTAGCAGTGATATCAAAGAATGATAGGAAAGAAGGAAAGTGTAAGTGATCCGGTTTATGTCACCTCCACCCTCTCCTAACCCTTCTCAAATGTCTTCAACAGCAGCTTCAGCCTCTTAGCATGACATTCCTGGATGATTGAATCACGGTCCTGCAAGCTCTCAATCAAACTGTACTACTCTCATGATTTCCCTTGACTACTGCCCCTACTCCTTCTGTCCCTTCCCAGTGCTTGCCAGACATCATTCCTGCAAGCTTAGAGGTAGGAAAAAGTGTTTGGTTACTGAAGCAGCAAAAAAGCTCTGTCCATGCAATGAGACAAAGTCATCGGTTAAGTTCTCACAAGAGACACAGCCGTACAATGATGAATATCTGCTTAGCAGCCAGGTAGCCATGTGTGTGTGTGTGTGTGTGTGTTTGAGAGATAGAGGGTCCTTTCTGCTTTTGATAAGGCTAGAGAGCTAAAAAGGAAGTCAGGGAGATAAACTACCCAAGCAGTCATAATTCTGATTTAAATATTCTATCAGTGAAAAAATCCTGTATGTGATTATAGAGTTTGCCGATGATCAGGGTTAAGACTGGCATTGTGGGCCTCTGTATCCACCCCAATCTCTCATCTCCCGGCATCAGTCCAGCTTTGTGCCTATGGAATCTGAATAAAGACCTGGTTTCCATGTAGAGCTTCCACTGCACATTGCTCTAGATAGGTTCTAGATAGGCCTTTGGGAGAGGGGGAGGGTATGAATTCCATTCATTTATTTATTTATACATCCATTTAACCAGTATTTCTGTAATGCTGATATAAGGACCATTTTTGTCCTGCAGATACTGATAACAAAGTTTTCACATTTATTGTATTGAGTGAAACAGAAAACAAATAATTGTATAGTGTAACATAATATATAATACAGGGTAGTGATGAGAGGCTTTTTATGGGAATGTGAAGGAGAATGAGAAAAAAGAGAGGAGGAAGAGGGAGGGAGAGAGAGAGAGAAAGAGAGCGGGAGAAAGAGAGAGAGATCAGATCCAATGTTCAGTGTTGCTTATAATTTCTAGGTCATCTACCTTCAGAATCTCATTCCCAGAGCTCCTTTCCAATAAAAGTCCTCAAGCCTGCAGAATGTCTGATTTAGGAGGACTTATATGAAGTCTGAGAGTATTTTTTAAAGTTCCACTGGTAATTCTGCTGTACAAATGGAATTAAGACTCATTTTATCCTCATCATAAAAAAGGAAAGAATGTGCCAGTGAAAAGAAAGACAAGCACACACTTACCAGACACCAGGACACAGGCCTACATTGAGAAACTCAGAATTTTGGGTACCAGTGGCCTCTGCTATGAAGCTGTCCAGTTTGGGGAGCCAAAGTCCAGCGTACTACTGATCCAGTGTACTACTGAGGCCATATTTATTTGCTTAGGCCAAACTTTTCATGAAGCAACTCTCCCCTCCTTTTGAAAAATTTCTGCCCACTTTAGATCAAAATTAAGTTATCATCTTCTCTTAGAAATTCTGAAATAAAGTCCTTAGTGAAGTGTAAGCCCCAAAGGAGAAACGTATTTTCAGTGTAATCTCATAAATTAAGACTTTGTTCATCCCTATTTTCTCTCTCTCTCTCTCTGCTCTCTCTCCATATATATATGTGTGTGTGTGTGTGTGTGTGTGTGTGTGTGTGTGTGTGTGTGTGTGAATATGCTTTTCAAACACACACTATGTAATTTCATCCCTCCTGCTCCTTTTCTGAATGTAGTATTTTCCACCTTACAACTAAGGTTATGCATTTCTCTGTTCTCTGTTCTTACTACGGTGATTTCTAGGTAGATGAATAAGTAGATGGGAAAAGAAAGAGGGAATTTGAACAGCAGGGAGGTTAATATAAAGAGAAAAACATTTGATTTCATTCCTTACTGAAACCCCATTAGAATGCCAGTAAAGGGATTTTTAAAAGGCACAAACCTACATACATGGGGAAAATTGGAGAGTAGAAAACAGCAATAAAATCAGAAACCCACAAAGCAACTAGATAAGGGGCAATTTACTTAGCAAACCCAAGAAAATGGAGAAAGAATTTCATCCGAAGCCAACAATATAGAATATGGGAAGTCTACCCAGTTTGAATGCCAGAATCCCCATAAGCCTTGAGAACTGGCAGCATTAGGCACTTCTAGAAGTGGAGGTGAGGGTGAGGGGCACTAATGTTAGGATAATTGGAAGGTCTCTTTATGAAGCAGATTCATTTCCGTGTTCCTTCTCTAAGTCCATGCAGCCAGATGATTACCTCTCCCCTGCTCAAAAAAAAAAAAAGATGAGAGAAGGCAACACAAAGCATCTCTGGCCTGGGATAGGCAAGGACTACTGAGGGTAAGGAATACTGGAGTCCCCTGGCACCATCTCCCTCATCCCTAGGAGTCTGGAGGCCAAACCGTCATTCTTTAGACAGGATCTTGATACAATACCCCAAAGGAAAAACCTCATGATCTTGACACTGGAGTTCCACAAGAAAAAGTCCCAAAAACACCAGGATGACATTTGCAATTGACAAGTTCACCTCCATCCTAGAGCTTCCAATCCACACCCCTGTGTAAACTGGACATAACAATCTCCTATTTATTGGATTAAATGGAATGATCTTTGTAAAGTGCTTAGAATGATGCCTGGCACATAGTAGGATTTATGTGAGTTTTTACTGTAGATAGTCAAATAGATAAAGAATTACCACACATCTAAAGAAATCTTCTAATATGATCCCTAGAGACCAAAACAAATAGAAAATACGGTTGCTTAGACACTCTGCAATTTAGAACAAGAAATAATACCCCTTCAAACCTATTTTTATAAATATAGCTACATAAAATTATTTAGATAAAAATATATCAAAATGTATTTATGTATATGTGCATAAACACACATAGAGTTTTTAGAAATTGAAAATATGGGAGCAAGTCTAAAGAACTTTGAAGTTAAAATTGAGGAAACCTTCCAGAAAGCAAAGCAAAAAATAAAAGTTTAAAAATTGGACAAAAAAGAGATTAAACTAGTTGAGGAATTCCAACACTGAAGCATAGAACTTCAGAAAGTGGAGGAAAAAATAAAGGAAAAGAAGTTGAATCATCCAACAAAATTTCCCAAACCTAACACATTCTCTGGCATGAAAAGCCAATGAGTATCCTAATAGACCCACACAGAGATACATAATTAGAAATTTTGAAGCATTGGATTCAAATAGATCATGCCATTTTCAAAACAAGGATTAAAAATCAGGTGGAAAATTATTGTCAGGAGGGCAAGAGATTGCTGAACGGCAACACTTGGAGTAAGAAGGCTGGGTCTTCAGAATTCTAGAGGGCAATTGTTTGCAAGCTGAGCTAAACAACCAATCAAGACATTCTCATATAGTCAAAATTCTAAAGAATTGATTTCACACACACCATTTTCTGGAAGAATATACTCCACCAAAATAAGGGGGCAAACATAGTGGAAGACAAATCTGCATGCACCAATTGAAAGGACGGTGGCCATCAAGGGCCAGGAGGATGATGAGTCTGTTGTGGAAAAGAGCCAGGGCAGGCCAGGAGCCCTGGGAGAAGTTTCCTCACAAAAACTAAATTGTTAGGAAAGCTGACATGTATGATCTTCTTAAAAAAACACAGGTGAAGAAATTGGAGTTCAATTAGGGAAAGCTGGACAATTATACAAACAAGATGACTTCTAGACCAAAAAAAAAAAAAAAGGCACAGGAAAGTAAAACTCCTCACCATTTAGTACATAGATCAGCTATACAAGGCAAGCTTAAACATGCATCTGTTCTAAATGTAGTGTTATTGGACAGGGAACAAGGGGTCGGGACCACATGAGAGAAAGATTGTGGTATATTACCATCCATAAGAGAAAGTCACTTAAGGCTGACAGGGAAATAGCAAAAGGCACAGCACAGGGGTATTATCCAGGGACATAAGCATCAACACCAAAATAATCAGCTGAGAGAATAAAACTGGTTTCTTCCAGCAAGGGAGAAATTTGGAGTAGTGAACAATGAATGTCTAGTTTATTATAACAAAACTAGAAATACTTGGTTTTATAACAAATATAATGTACATGTATAATTTGAATAGAAAGTTTAAAATAGTTTTTATTTTAAATATCAAAAGGGTTCTCTTCCTATTCCTTCAGTTATCTAGCATGGACAGCTCTCAAAGCACCCAGATCAGCTTTGTTACACCACCCTTGCTGTCATTTGTTTGTTTGTTTTGTTTGCATGTACTAAAGCCAAAATCCTCTGTGTGACACTTCACACTCCACCCCAGGCAATTTCAAAGGGTTCACCAGGCAGGCTTCATTGGTACAGCTGCGCTGGCCAGGTCAGACTTGCTGCAGGTCTGGAAGGAGTTGAAGTCAGGGATCGAGTCCAAATTTTGGAGGTACAAAATTGTTGCTTTTCTTGTAAATTTCTGAAATATAGTCAATACCACCCTTCCTCTTTTGTCTTTATCCCCCTTCTGTTTAATCTCTGAGACACCCCTGCCTATCTCTGACAGAGTTTTGCCTCTGGTGCAAGGAAAAGGTGTGCATCTTGCTCTCTCCCTTAGCTTCTTGGAGTCTCAATGTCTGTGGCCAGAAAGTGAATGAACTGGACTGGAGCATGCCCAAAGCTCCTCTGAGGCATCTGGAAAGCTACCAGCAAACACAGGTCCTCTCTTGAACTCCTACAGCTTTTCTATCACCTCAACAATTTAACACATGTTGCATGTGCTCTAAAAAGGTTAGCTCTGCTTTTCTTTGTTTTGGTGTGTGTGTGTGTGTGTGTGTGTGTGTGTGTGTGTGTGAGAGTGCATTTGACTTAGGCTTGTCTCCTTCAAATAGATGAAATGTTCCTGAGGGCAGAGGCCCACCTTATCCCTCATACACCCCATCGAATTTACCGCAGTGCTGAACATATGTGTCATGATCAGGCAAATTTCATAAATGAATAAAGATAAATGGATTTTCTATGGCAGGAAAACAGTTGCTATTGACTCTCAGTTTTGTTCACTTGTATGTCTTTAACACCCAGGGTAGTGCATGGCACAGAATAAATCCTCAGAAAAAATATTTGTGGGATAATGAATGAATTTACTTAATATAAAGGCCAGGATATGATTTGGTGGCTAGAAATACCAAAGCATTGTGCAGCCCAAAGAAGAAGCCGCTGTTTTGGCTGACCCCCAACCCCTATCCCTAACCCAACAAGGGACTGGAGTGAAGAGCAGATATGACTCCAAAATCCTCCTCCTCCTTCTGGTTAGGGTCCCCAAGGCAGAGTGCAAATAGGAAAGCCTTTCTAGAGAATGGGTTAAGCTAAAGACTTGAAGTCTTTTATACTGTCAATAACTACCTCTTTAGAATCTCTTTCCCTAAAATAATATTGCAGGGGTAGGTACAAGGTGAATGAACAAGAACTTTATAGACAATTATTTATAGCATAGAAAAACTGGAAACAACCCAAATGCTTAATAATAAGGCACTGGGCACATGAAAATATTTACTACATATTATTTAATTAGGAAAGACAAAATTTATGTGCCTTTCTTTTGTGATAAGTAGATATTTATGTGTACCATGTAAATACATGCATATACATATGTCTGTATGTAGAAACACACTGGAGGATACATATAGAATGATTATGGTAAAGGACAATTAAAGTTGGGTTGTTTTCTATATTGTGATGATTAATCTTGGTTGTGAACTTGATGATTAGATTGACAAATGTCTGGTGAACTAGTCAAGAACTCTTCCAGGTGTGTCTGTAGGTATCTCCAGAGATGATTGAATCAAGAGGGTTCTAACTTCATCAGTGGATTCACTTATAAGACTGTGATTTGATGGCATTCTGGGGAAGTGATCAAAACATGAACTAAAGCAGGATTGGAGAGAGAGGACTGCAGGGGTTGGAGCATGACCTTGGAGAATATTATCTGGTCTCTGGCACCTTAGTCTCATGTGCTCTTGACCTCTCTGTTTCTCAGATGCCGTGAGATGAGCAACTTTCTTTCACCATGATGTTTCTGCCTTACCAAAGTCCTGTGTGCTACAATAAACCTTTCCTTCTTTAAGTTGTCATATCAGGGATTTGGTCACAGCAATGAAAAACTGACCAATACATATACCTTTAAAGTTTGTAGTCCTTTTGTTAGGGAAGATATATTTTGTTCCTTTAGATAACATCAAACTGCTATCCAAGTTTTCATGGACAAAACATAGGTGGATATATCTGATGTTTGTTACCAAACATTCTCACAGACAGCACTAGTACATACCTCCACCCCTGTTTTGAGATAAGTGGAGATTTATTCTGGGCACACTTAATAGCCGACGTGTGATTCGGAATGATGTGCCAATTACCTTTAGAGTGTAACTTGTCCACTGGGGGATATTGATGTTAAAAGTGGTGGTGTAGAAAAAACTGAATGAGAGTTTAAGAAAAGTGATGGTTTTTAATGGTGAGGGAGTTGGGTGGGACGGGCTGAGGCAGAAAGAAGAAGAAAAGCAACGTGAAGACCCGAGCCAAGCAGAGCCAGACACATCATAAAACATTTACTGCATGTGTCCCACTCCATGGCAGGTGCTCTGAGAGGTATTAGAGATGAAAAAGACAGTTTATAGTCTAATTGGAAAGACAAGCCTAGCACTTATAAAGCCATTAAAGACAATGGCCGGACTGGATTGTTTATAATTAGTGCTAAACAGTGAGATTCAGATGAGTGCTCTGATAATAGTTTAGATTTTAAATATTTTAAGATGCTTTGAACATATATATATAATATATATATATATATTTAACAGAATTTCATTAAGAATTCAAATAGGCTAAAAATAAGCAAGGATTCAATGTCAGAATAAGATTTCAAATTTGGGAGTCTATATACTTCACAGTCAGCTTTCTGCATCTACAGGTTTCTATGTCTGCTGATTCAACCAACCTTCTGTTGAAAATAATTGAATAAAGGGCAATAAGGAGTAACAGTACAACAATAAAAGTAATGCAAATGAAAATACAGCGTAGCTTTTAACATAGCATTTACATTGTATTTAGTATTATAAATAATGTAGGGGCATTTAAAATGTATGGGAGGGTATGGGTAGATTATATGCAAGTACTGCTGTACCGTTATGTAAGGAACTTGAGTATCCTGAAATTTTAGTATCCACAGAGTATCCTGGGACTCATTGTCCTCAATCCCAACTGGATGTGTAACCTCTTGGTAAGGATTCTCAAGAGCTCAGCATCTGGAAAAGAGAGATGTGAGTGCTTAATCTGTAATATCAGCAGATAATGGTGCTGAGGCCCCTTTTCTCCAAAAAAGGCCTGATAGACAGGAAAAATCTATGAGGGCCTCAAGGCACAGAGGCCATTAATGGATTTGCTGGTGAGGAATGGAGGGTACATAGAGTTTTAAGGAGATTGGATGTGACAGCAATTGATATATTATGGGAAGAGCAGAGGGCTGGAAGCTGCTGCAGAATCTGGGGCTTTGCACCCGGCCATGGTCCTGAGGGGTGATCCTGCTGCTCTAGTGTCTGCCCTCCTGCCCTCCCCCCCGCCTGTCTCCAGACTGCCATAAACCCAACCCAACAACACAACTGTCATTTGCTGGGGAATTAGAGCATACAGAATTAGGATCTTCCCCCTATGATACTAAAACAACACTTTGTCAGGAGATAGCAAATACAGAAAAAGCCAAAGGAGGAAATAAAATTACCTGTAATTTCCCTTTGGCTACAGTTGCCAGATTTAGCAAAAAATTTTAAAAAGTGCAGCTTTTAGGATGAACATGTAATAAAACAACATTCAATGCTTATGTGTCATTCAAACCCAAGTGGGTGCCCAGTGTGGAAACTGGCAATCCTATCCTCAGGAATACTCTGGAACCTGCTTTCACTTACCCACACCTCTGGGTCTCTTTCAGCTTTTGGTTCTCCTCCTTTACCACACTGCACTCTGTGCCTCCAGCCAACTTTATCTGAATCCTCACAAAAGTTCTGAGCTTTTCAATGCTATCCTTCTCTCAGAAGAATCTTCACCTTTTCTGAGGTTGTTAGCAGCACCTCCCATCTCTGAGGGGGGCTGAGTTTGCCCTGGCACCCAAGAAAGAGGAGTTCGTGCTCTGTAACAGCTCTAGAAATGATGCTGCCAGCTGCCAGCTGGATGCCAGCCGGGTCAACACCAGCACCCCGGACAGAAGATGATGCTCTCACTTGTCAGCCAGATGCCCGGCCCATCTCTCTCCCAGTAGGCCACAACCAGCCTCCAACATGTAGTCAGACTGGTTCCCAATTCTGTGACTGTCAACCTGACCTTTCTGCACACTACAAGCCACAAGGACAGAAGAAGACCCAGGTCGAACCTACCTTTGGGCCTGCACGCTCTGCATTGTCCAGTCCCTGGGCCCGGGCTGCTGTGGTTCCATCCCTTTGGACCAACGTCCTCATTTCTTTCCTCCCTCCAGGCTCCACAAATGTTCTTTACCTCAAACTTCATGGCCACTTTCCCCAGTCTCCATCTTCTGAAACCCAGCACCATCCATGGGGACCCCACTGCCCCCCTTAGGTACACAAGGCCCTCAAAGCCCCATTGAAGAAGGAGCTGTACAGGTTTAATGGCCTATTCCATTGGTGGGGTGAGTATGGGGCAGCGGTGGAGATAAGGGACAAAAAAGGAAGTGAAACCACCTGGGTTATCTTCTCCTTTCCTTTTCTTCTGTATGAGCCAAACTCTATTTACTTTGTTTTTTAAAAAGAGGATGTGGGACACCCCAATTCCTTGTCACACCTCTGCCTATAACCTCTGACTACATCCTGCATGTTACCACAGGGTTCTGCATCTCCCATATATTGAACAAGGTGTTTTATTTTGTTTTGCTTTTTGAAATGAATAGATGTGCTCTAGGGAAATTTACTTCAGAACGCTATTTCCTTTTTCCAGTTTTAGAAAAGACAGGCAAACATTACTGAAAACCCAGTTAATCAATAGGGCTAGAAAAAGAAACCTGCCTAGAATCATTCCTAAAGCGTTCCCTGTCAATTCTGCATTCAAGATATTGACACATACAAGTAGTGAGAGCCTTCTCCCCCACTGAATTTAATGTTCACTCACTAAAATTATTACCTGATTGCACAGGAATATGCTATTAACCCCAATCCCAAATTTAATTATGAAGATGCTGGACACAGGAGAAAGTATTCTTAAATGTAATCCTTTAATTGTCCTTAATCTACACCCCCATCTCATTTGACTACTGAACTGGGCAAGTCAATTACGTCTCTGTTCACTGGACAACTTGAAATGAAAAGCACTTGGAGGCCTCCTAGCAGACATGAACTGGGAACAGGGAGTTCAAGGTAGCCCTGGGGTGGAATTCATTTCCTCCTGATGCCTTAGAGTTTGGCACTGTCACCACCAACAACAAAAATAAAATAAGCAAAACCCAAAATGCATTTGGAACGAATAATTTCCTTCTGTGATGCTTTTTGGTTGTTTAAGAAAACAGTAAAGCCAGGTGTGGTGGTGCACGCCTGTAATCTCAGCACTCGGGAGGCTGAGGCAGGAGGATCGTTGCGAGTTTGAGGCCAGCCTGGGCTACAAAGGGAGCTCAAGTTCAGCCTGAACTGCATAGCGAGACCCTGTCTCAAAAACAAAACAAAACAAAACAACAACAACAAAGAAAACATTAAAGTGACACACCATCTCTTTGCTTAAAAAAAAAACCTCTCTAATTATGCAGTTGTAGATGAAGTGAAAAGTAACTGTCATTGTTCAGTTGAAAATTAAAAACCAAAACAGCCACTTTCCATCATTTGCAGGTGTCCGTAGCACCAGGTTTTCAAGCCACGGTGTGCTGATACAATGATGCCAAGACTTACCAACTGGAAAGCAAGAACTTGGTCAGGGAGCCACCTCAAGGGTGCTGACTATGTTCCTGACACCCCTTCACTGCTTTTTTGCTGCTTCCAAGTACAAATAAGTACCAGGGTATTTGAGAACGCAAGGAAGAGGCAACAGTGATGAAAGCTGAAGCTGTTCTTCAAGGCCAAGGCCAAAGAAGACCTTTGATGAAGCGGGGCACCACAGTTAAGCACCCAGCTACCCGGGGCCCTGTCCTCCCTCTCCACCTGCCTCCTACAGGATACTCCATAGTGGAAGAGCCCAGGAGTCAATCACCACGTGCTTGTCCTTCCTCTGATCCCCAACCCCCTAGCTGGGGACTCAGCATGGGTTACTTAACTTTAGGGACTTCAGCTGTGCTGTGTTAGGTAGAAAAGACAAATATTTTATATTCTTGAAAGCAGGGGGCTTATTAAAAGAATGCATGCAGGTGCCCAGGATTTTGATGATCCTGGAAGGCAAAAGAGCAAACAAGGATCAGAATACAGAATTCAAGACCCATTCTTAGAGGGATTTACTGAGAGTGATCCTGTCTATAAAGTGCCTCACTGCTCCCAACAGTGATAAGATAGAGCCCAGGGCATCCCAGACTCTTCAAACCCTGTTTCCATAATCGGTCAGATGGATCCCCTGCTCAACACTGAGACGATGTGTGAGCTTCCTGGGGTCCTCTTGCCACAGGTACCACTTCACCCGTCCTCCTGGATGTGGGGCTTCTCTCCACACATCAGTCAAAGTCATAGCAGGACACTGATCTCTGGGTGTTGCCAGCAGGTGGAGTCTGGTGGCTACTGCACAGTTTGGACAGGGCCTACATTTCCAGTCCATACCAAGGGCCACTCGTACCACCTCCACATTTGCAACCAGTCTGTTCTGCTCTTTGTGGTACCTTCCCAGACCCTGAAGACCCTTGAGTTTGAGGTTGTGACCATCCTCCCCCACACCAGGTGCAAGGAACAAACTTGATACCCATACATGCTGCAGTAACCACAGGTATTTCACCAGGGCCGCACCCAGCTTGTCTCTCTGGGCTCAGGCTACAATCCAAAAGAGCAGTGTTCCTGACAGACGCAATGATAGGCTCTGGACACTCTTGCCTGGAGCAAGAGCATCTGTCTGGACAACTTTTGCCCCAGCCTCCCCTCACCCTCTTCCCTCCCTCCTCCATCTTCCCATTGTCCAGCAGACACGACAGTTAATTCCCAAAATGGCCTTCCGTCATGAAGCTGGAGTCAGGCTTCCTTTCCTTAGCGCTTCCTCTTCATCAGGGTCCTCCATAATGGGAGCTGAAGCCTGTCACTTAGCTGTCACACACCAGTTGAGGCGCTCGTCCTTTGAAGCATCTTTTTTTCCATGGTTGCCTTTTTTTGTTTTACCACTGGGCTCTCCCTGACAATTTCTCCTACTTCTCTACATCCTACATGTAATTGAAGGCTACAGAGGTATCATTTGAGTGACTCCAAGGACCACTCCTCTTTCTCTTCTTGAAAGGCAACAGCTTGAGGCTGGCCTAGAGCAGGTTCAAGACCTCGGTGTCCTGGGAGGGAAGTAGAATGCTATGACTGCATGAGAGAGGGACTCAGACCTAAGTGGGCATCATGCCTGTCTGGTGGCTTGCTAAGACTCAGATTCCTGCACTCATCCTTGGAGGAATTGGTTCTACAGGGCTAGGGTGAGGCTGAGAGTTTTTATCTCTCACAAGCTCTGTTGTCCTGCTGTTGCTGGTGGTCCAGGGAACTCACTTTGAGAACCACTAACCTCGGGTTTCCCCCGAAGGCTGAGTCTTCTTCAAACACCTCCCACCAACCTTCTGGAGTAGAGAGATTCCCTGCATGGACACTGGAGTCCTTGTTCCTGCTGGTTGATCTCTGAAGAAGAATCTCAGTTTTCTTGCCTTTTGCTCCTTTTTGCTTGCTCTCCTCTCCTTTTTCCTCTCTTACTCACCCTGTTTTCCTTCTTTCCCTGCCATGGCTCTGTGTCTGTGTTTCCGGGCTCCTCCATGCACACACGCATCCCCAGTGATGAGCTGGCATTGGATCTGTAGAGCACGCTCAGAGCCATCTGGAGATGCTGGGCCACCCTGACTGACATATGCTGAAATACAGGCGGCAGAGAGAGTCTGGGCAGGGAGACCAGTTTGTTAATTTAATTGAGTCGCAGACAAGCAGGAAGCCAACAGGGTCTGTATGAAAGGGATTAGGTGTTCTCCAAGTCAGCCACTGGGCTGCGCCTGAGCTGAGGCAACCTCTGCCTGTCAACTGCAGGAGGAGGCAGGGCCTGTGGCCCTCCCCACCAGTGCCGCCTCCAGGCTATGTAGACAGATACCCTGTGGGGGATCATCTAGTGAGAGGATGCATCAGTGACCCTCTCCTCCACTCCCAGAGCCTCCTAGCTGGGCTGATGAGCCATTCTCTCCTCCAGAACCCTGCCCTTAGGTGGATCAGGGCACCACCCTGTCTTGGTTCTTTCCTACTCAAGAGCAATCCAGAGCTGTGACTGATGGACTGATCAGCTTGGAACAGAAAGGCTGAGCCCTGACAATTGTGTTTGCTCATAACTGAAGGGTTTCATTTCAACAGGGAGAGTTGGTCACCTTACCTACCACTCAGTACCTAATGATAACACAAACTTTACTATGAAATTTGTGCTTTTTTTTGGGAGCTCCCCAAAGGATCAGGCTGAGACTAGGCTTCAGCAGAGACAACATCCTTGCTGAGTTCCTTCCTGGCCTGTCCTACTTCTTTTGCTACAAAGTCCACTCAGTTATCTGCGCTGAATCCTTGTCTCGGTCTCTGCCTCTAGTGAGCCCAGTCAAAGACTCTATTCCCTCCCCCTCCCCCTACCCCTATTCCCTGCTGATGTGAACAAAGTACAAGTGGGAAGATGGTTCTTCAGCATTTCTAATGGTTCTGAGGATAAAGAAACTTCAAGGACAATAATCATCATCATCATAGCTAATTGTTGGTTCCCAAGGGGCCTTTTAGCTTCAGTGTGAAGCCTTGTAATTCTGTCTAGTTGTCAAAGAATTTGTGCTGTTGCTGCCCATAAAGCCAAAGGATTTGAGGTTGGGAAAAATTTATCCTTCTCTACCTGAATGCTAAGCACTCACTATGTAATCAGCACTACTCTGAGTGCTGTGAGGGAAGACAGTGAGTCTGACATGGGCTCTGGCCTCTGTGCTGATAAGACAGTTTTACAGAGCTCCATAGGGCTGAGTGCTAGGTCTGCTGAGGTGGTGAGGAGGTTCAGGAAGGGAGGGTAGGCTGGAGCCCAGTTAGGCTTCCAGGGGGGCTGCAACTGGACTCTGAAGGACCCAGAGCTACAGGAAGTAGAAACAAGGTAGCAAGATGGCCAGGGTACCATAGTCTAGGTAGGGAAGGATGGGTGTGCTTGGGAGGTAGGGTGGAGTGGTTTTCTGAGGGAATGCTTACATAAGGAAGGAAGGGATGAAGCCTGGAAGCTGTGGTTCAGCTCTGAGAACTTAGTAATGCAGTCTGTGGGCAGAAGAATTAGGATAGGTTCCTGTTAACTAGTCCTTTCAGGAAACAAAAAACGTTGGTCCAAACCTCTTTTGAAAGCTGAGGAAGTCACCATCTTCCCTGAAATATGCAGTTCTGGTGGGGGAGGGACTCTTCTCTGTCACCCAAGGAGTTGGGCCTAAGCAGGCTTGGTCTCTTCCTGCAGGTGCTCCTCCTCTCCTTTCTGGGCTGCTCCCCACAGGAAAGAATCATCAGCAGGAGGTGTCTTCCCCTTCTCCTCTCCCAGTGGATACTCCCTAATCATTCATCTTCTCAGACTGGAGTCAGTTCTGACTCCCATATCTCCCCTCCTCCAACATGCTTTCCAGATCACACTTCCTAAAACACCACTGCAGGTTGTCACTCTATTTGAAGGATGTCAGTGTCTTCACACTACCCTTGGGATGAGGCTGCCCTCCTCAGATCAGCTTTCAAGGCCCTCCACCTTCCACGGCCCTCCCATTCCCCAGTTCAGCTCTTCTCATGGACCCTGGCTCCAGTGAAGCCCGCAGAGAAACTCCTTGGAAGCTTGCTTTGACTGTTTGTTCCAACTTTTCTCTCAGCCAGAATACTTTGCTCCTCTTCTGGGCCTCTCTGACTCCACCTAGGTTGTCTGCAAAGATGGCTGCCAGTAGGGGTGACCATTCCTGAGGGCTCATGCTTCTCCTTTTTATATATAGCTGCAGTAGATTTGCCCTCTCTTAGGATCCTGGGCTGGCCTTGTGATTTGCTGTGAACAATAAAGCATGGTAGGAGAAATCCTGTGAAAAACCAGACTTAGGCCTTAAGAGACCTGAAACTTCTGCTTTCACATTCTTAGGGGCTTGAGAAATCATATAAAGAAGTCCAGTTACCCAGCTGGAGAGAGAGAGAGAGTGAAGCATGAGGAATTAAGTGGAGAGAAGAAGAGAGGATCTGGAGGCTGAGGGATAGTAGATCAATGAAACCTAGCTAGTAATCATCCAATTGAGCTGGGAGTGACTTGGATCCTCCAGCCCCAGTCAGGCTGTCCAAACTGACACCATGAGAACAGAGAGGGGCCTTCCCAGCCAACCCATGGCCACACCGCAGAATCAGGATTCTGATCCCACTGTCCTCCTTTAGTAGTTGTTTTAGCCACTAAATATTAAGGTGCTTTGTTGTTCAGAAATAGATAACCCAAAACCTAAGAAACCTTATCCCACAACTCCCCTCGGACTTGCTAGGAACTGTCCTGGATTCAGCACTGAAGCCTGTGTGTCCCAGGACACCTCTCAGTTCTAGGAAAGTGGGATGGGTGCCTACCCTGACTGAGAGGCTGCTTTGAGAGGGTGTCCAACACAGGAGACCCAGAGCGATGTGTGCAGCCAGCCACCACTTTGGCCTGAATCCTGGCTCTGCCATTTAACAAGAACAGTTTCCTCAAGTGAGTGTTCACTAGCCCAAGCTAAGTCCTTTACACATATAGCTCATGGGACAAGTACCATGATTATCCCCATTTTTTGATGAAGAGAGTGAGACATGGGGAGTTAAGTGATTTGCTAAGGTCCACAACTAGTAAGTGGTGAGGCTCTGTTATTCCCCCTGGTCTGTGTGAGTTCAGGGTCCAGATCCTAACACCTGATTGGTAAGTAGTTCTATGAGCAAATCACCTAAGCTCTCTAGGCCTCCTTGTCCTGGGCTGTGAAATGTAGGTAAAACAAAGGAACTGATTGGGAATGGTTATCTAAGAAGAGTAAATGAAGTAGCTCACGTATTGGCATGAGCAGCTGCTCATAAAATGCTGTTTCCTTTTTTCCTGGGGTGATGTAGAAATAACCCCCAGTCCGCTCCCAGCAACTTCTGTTGAAATCCTAAAACTTCAAGCCCTATCTTAAAAAAATAGTGTCCAGCAAGCACACAAACACTTGTATAGACACTAATGCATCAGAAACTTTGTACATATATATTAGAGTAAAGATACTAGTAAAAATCATAGTGATAATTAAGTAAAACTGATTCCCAATTAAGCGCAACAGAAATCCATCTAACACCAGACAAATCAGAGTAAGGACTTCAGAATCTGAAAAGAGTAGATCCTGTTAGAATTTGCTCTAAGACAGTCGTTGAACTAGAGGGGTGTACTAAGCATTGTTTAGAGAAACAGAGCAAAAAGATGCATGTATATGGACAGAAATATATTGCAAGGACTGGGCTCCTACCAGTATGGAGGCTGCTGAGTCTGAAATCTTCAACCAGCAAGCTAGAGACCCAGAAGAGCTCAGAGATCAGCCTGCTATGGAACTAGGAAGAGCCAAGATTAAGAGATGAAATTCAATGGCCTTCTTGCTGGAGAATTGTCTTCCTTCAGCTGATTGAATGAGGCCTGTCCACATCAACAGGGCAATATACCTTATTGGAGGGCCACTGATTGAAATGATAACCTCATCCAAAACACTCCTACAGAAACACCTAAATTAATAAACACCTAATTAACAAACATTTGGGCACCCTGTGGCCCAACCAAGTTGACATAAAATTAACCATTAAGCTGGGTAGGTATCCAACACTTCCTGATTTACTCCTCCCATAGACTTACTAGTTGGTTATTCTGACTCCCATTTTGCACAAAGAATTTAAATACCTTGCCTAAGGTTGATTGCATAACTGGTAAGCTATAAAGGTGGGGGTTACACTGAAGCCTTCATGACACCAAATAC
The DNA here is from genome assembly GCF_000276665.1 of Chinchilla lanigera. Taxonomy (NCBI): domain Eukaryota; kingdom Metazoa; phylum Chordata; class Mammalia; order Rodentia; family Chinchillidae; genus Chinchilla; species Chinchilla lanigera. The sequence continues at coordinate 33,266,378 of NW_004955402.1, forward strand.
TAATGAGCATGCTTCCTCCTCCTCTTCCTCCTTTTCTTCCCCCTTCAATTTCATTTTGTATGAAGACCTATTCATGAACAATGAAAATGTGCATGGGCTGCTTATTTTTATCACAATGGAAATAACTTGATGGAATCTTTGGGGAAAATGTATTTTAAAATATAATTACCCAAACTCATTGATGGGAAATTGCTTCATCTTTTTAATCACTGAAATGTTGTGTCTGGGCATACTTGGGAAGAATAAGGTTTCTAATATTTCACCCTGTTAGGGGAGCAAAGTGTACATTCCTGCACTCTGGTACCTACTAGAAAGGTGATTGAAGACAAGCAGGCTGAAGTTCACGTGAAAGAGATGCAGCAAGCGGACATGCTAAAAGCAGCTTCAGGGGACCGTCCTAGGCTTTAGCTGCTGATGGCTCTAGGTTTTTATCTCATCTAATCTCTTTTCAAAACTTCAGGCATGCCTTTCCCTTGAGGTAGAGTATTATTAGCCCAGCACTTAGCTTTATCAAACTTGACCTGATGCTCTTTGGAGGTTACAAATGCAGCCCAGTAAGATATAAACAAGAAGGGGGAAGGGAGTGGAGGAGGAGGCAGAGAGTGAATAAAGAAGGAAGAGAGAACAAAGCACAAGGAAGATACTTTCTGAGGAAAATAGAAAAGAAAGCTGGGAGAAAGAAACTGATTACAGATGTCTGATTACTTGAGAAAAGGGCTGTGATTGGGGTTAACAGGACCACAGAGTGGCAAAACTTAGCGGGTGGGAGTTGAGTGGGAAGACCGACAGACAGGGTATACATAGGCCCCCTGCAGAAGAAGGGCAATGTGGCAGAGATGGGGGCTGGGTGGTCAGGAACCTATGAGAGTTGGGTAGGTGTGGTTGGTACAGGAGTGGTCACGGTCCCGAGCTATTGCCAAAGCAGTGAGCAGCCATCCTGATGTATATGGGGCTCTTTCCTTTCTTTACAAGTTCTACGTCAGACGAAAGAGCATGGGTTTTAGATGGGATAAAAAACCAATTTAAAATGCAACTTGAAATAATATTACTGTGATGCCAATACTAATGTCAACTTGTATTTGTGTGACATACAGTAGTGCCACATAATGACGTTTTAGTCAATAATAGACAGCACATACGACAGTTATCCTATAAGATTAGAATGCAACTAAAAAAATTCCTCTCACCTGGGGACACATAATATCATAGCACAAGTTGTTATCAACTGTTTGTGATGATGCTGGTGTGAACAAACCCACTTTTCGGCCAGTTGTATAAAAATATGCAGCACACAATTATATCCAGTTCATAATACTTGATGCTGTGGTTTTTGTATTTAGTATACTATACTTTTCATTGCAATTTTAGACTGTGATCCCTCTTATAAAAAACAAAGTTTAGTGTAAATAGTACATCACGTAAGGCCTGCAGCAGCCTCATAACATGAGGTCTACTGTGTTTCCTGCTTGTGTACAGGCCACGAAGAGTGACTGACCTATCACACGCAGGTTTGGGTAAGTGCACTTTAGGATATTTTCCAGTGGCGGAATCACCTAATAGTTCATTTTCTCAGAACGTGTAGGTACATCTGACCATATTTATGAGATATTGTATTAGGTGAGATTGGTAAAAAGAGGATATCATTTATCCTTTCCCTTAAGGTCACAGGGGAATGAAATATGATAAATATGAAGTTCCAAGCATAGAGCTGGCTTCTTTCCTCCTTGTCTTAGCTTGAGTGTGGCTTTGCCACTTTTTCACATCGGTCATTTTTCTCTGCAGTGATATGGACACACTTTAAAGGCAGGGGTTGGGTCGCAGTAGAGACAGCAAAGAGAGTGGTCTGAGAGTCCGAATGCAGGTGAAATCACTGCGCTATCACTCACGGACCATGACCCTGCAGATGTTGTTTAGTTGTCACCTCTTTTTTTTTTTTTTCCTCGTTCAGCTGTACAGTACCTAACTTAGAGGGATGTTGTGAGGACTGGGGAAAAAAGGACTTTCAATCCCTGTGTTTGTAGGCCCTAAATAAGTGTCCGCTGAGCCCAGCCCACACCTAAGCACTAAGTAAGCGCTCAATATATAATCAGGGAGCTGAATGCTCTAAACCCTGTTCTCAGGGTGAGTTGGATTTCTGTTGGTGCTAGTGAAAACCCTTGGACTGTGTACACCTACAAGCTGAGTGTGGAAGTGAGGGGCTCTAAGGCAGAGCACAAGCGCTTGATTCCACACTCATCATCTGACTCAGGGAAAGTAGGCAACGCGCCCCCGAGTGGTCAGTGCAGGAACTCTCGTTCCCCATAGACCACAGGCACTGGGTCAGTCCCACAAACCCTCTGCGCCACAGATCCGTTTGTCAAAGCAGAACTTCGCTTTCTGTATTCCCTCCTCCCCTCACTTTGAAATGCCAAGATCTGATGAGAAATTAAAATCCAAGTGTCAGATTCCCAAAGATGAAAGAACCTCTGGAGCAGATGTTTCACACCACAGTTTTTCCACACTCACTGGGCATTGGCACCAACAGCTTCCAGCTGAATTCCTCTGTTCCAGGCATGAGAGCCATATTCTTCCCAGAGACGCCTGTCAGGAGAGGTGTACATTCTGAGGAGAGAGGTCACAGGCCCTGGAGGGTGCTAGGGTGAGCCTCTCCTACCTGCTTATGGCCTCTACACCTGCAAGAATTTGGCTGTAGCCATTGGGTCGCCCTGCTCGCAGCAGGACTCTCTCCTCCCTGACAAAGAGCCCGTGGCTCTGTTCAGCTCACATCATCTCAGCCTGTGTTCCTCTGCCAACCCTGACCCCATGCGCTAGCTTGAGTGGGTAGGCAAGCCTTTAGGGAAATCCAAATACTTCCTAGTTCTTCCAAGTGTGCAAGTCCCCCTCCCCCATGCAGCTTCCCTGACCACTTCAGCCCTGGCTTATCAGCTGCTCCTCTGACCTCCAGAAACCCTTGGAGGTGTCAAGGCTCTGGTTAGGTGATTACATGTGTTGCTTGAGTGTCTTTCATACAAAAGACTCTTGTCATTTGAGCTAGTGAGTTCCCTTGGTATTTTCCTCCTTTCCCATTTCTGCCTGATACACATGGTCACTAGCCTAGTCCCAGCCAGTGGCACTAAATGATATACCATACCCACTCTTGCATAGGTACAAGCTGCTCATCAACCAGAGGGCTCTCTTGAAAAAAGTAACACTATTGATCTCAAGTCTCTTCCCCTGTATCTCCCTGCAAAGCTCTCAGTGGCTTTGTACTGCCCTCAGGGGGCTGACCAATCTCTATGATCTTGTGGCAAGCAAGCAAGAAGAACAGTACTTACTGGTTAGTGCCAGTCTGTCTTGTGACAACAGAGACCACATCTGACTCAGTTTCTACTCCATGGGCTGAGGATATAGCTCAGTGACTTAAGTACCTGCCTGGCAAGCACAAGCTCCTGAGTTCGATTCCCGGTACCAAAAAACAAAACAAAAACAAATCCCACTCTGTGTCCAAGGACTACCATGTTGTTTGATATATAGATAGATTTTTTGTTGAATGACTGGCTCTGTGGAGCCTCAAAGTCACTGCCAAACAGGGATTGCATTTCCTAGGTCAAATTTTTTGGCAGCAGGTGCTTGGCAAGAGAATTCATGAGGCTACAAATAATTAAGGAGGTGTTTGCAGGGGAAAACAGTAAGCATTTTGGGGGACACCCAGGGTGATAAAGTGAAAAATATATTTAGTCTTTGCTCAGGTTCTTGGCACAGAGATTTCTAAAACCCTTGAAATTTCCTGAATGACAGGAGCATTTTTTGTTATTCATAACAAGCCCCTTTCAACCTTACCTGAGTTTATGCTAATGGGGTAATTCTTGGCAGGTTCTCTAGAGAACTTTAGGATGGGGCTGGTCAGCAGAGGAACCAAGCACATACTTAGAGGGTCTGTGCTAGAGTGTGGAGGTAATTTTCTTTTTAAAAACAAATTATAGCAGCTAATCTCAAAATGAGATCTCTCTCCTCTACTTCTGTGCTGATACTTTCTTCTTGAACCGTGGAGAGCAGGACCAAAGGGCCTGAAATTCACAAGTCCTAGTCAGGTTGACTCTCAGCAGCCCTCCCCTCTGAGGAAGGCTGAGACTGTGAGGGACATGTTTTTTTGCAACCTGTGGCCTCTGCTCTGCATCTGAGCAAATGGAGAGCAGGGCCGTCTCTGAGAGTGAGCTTGGATGGGGTGATGCCCTGTCTGGTTGGGAGGGTGGGGTGTGGGGTGCGGAAAGGCTACGCAGGCTGTTAACTGCTGCTGAGCCAGCCATTCACAGCCACAGGGCTCAGTTCCAGTTGCTGACTGCTCTCAGTTTTCTGCTTTTGACAAGTCATTAAAGCCGGCTCTGTCCCTACTCCCTGCCACCTCGTTTTAATATTAATTACAGCCACAGCAAATTAGAAGAACAAATCTGCTGTTCCTGAAACATGCCATGCATGACACAGCCAAATATGATATTATTTTTCATCAAGTTATTTATGTGATTGCTCTCTTATTTTGGTGCTGATAGATGACTGCCTTTGAAATAAGAGGTGATGGGTTCCTCACTCTTAACAACAAGGAGGTGACAGCTGAGAGACTATGAGAGCCCCAAATAATCAATCATACCACGAGTTTTGGAGAGAAGAAATAGGAAGAAAATGCTGATGTCTTGATTGTCATGGAGCTAGATTGTTTTGTGGTTGGGCTCTATCTGGAACTCTGGCCAAATGCATGTCCTGAAGTCCCATCCATTGTTTGGCATGTCAGATCAAGACCACAATTATCTGTCCCAGTGTTGCAGCTTCTGGGCCACTGCCTAAGGCAACTGACTGATGTCAGAACAGCCCTTTTGTCTTCACCACCTCCTAGGAACATGCAGAAAGGATGTGTCTGGGGAACTTGAGCCCCCAAGATTACCTTGGGAGGCCTTGGAGGAAAATGTGTGCTGCTTCTTGGTGGCAGGCAGTACTGTGCTGGTTTTCGAATACACAAAGCATTTGTGTAGGGAAATAGCAAACCAGTGTGAAAGGAGAGGGGTATTACTAAAGCTTGGATATTTAATAATGCTTCTTTCCATGTAGAAAAATAAGGACATTGGTAGCATTCCTTTTGCATTCTTTTAATTTGGATGTATGTGTGGGAGAGGGCTGTGGCCCATAATCTTTCCAAGATTTAGGGCTTTAATGGTTTTAAATATCTGCTATCTATGAAAAGGTAGAGAAGAAAAGGGATGGAACACTAGGGATTTGTGTAAGAGTTTTATTCCCTGGGAGGCAGAGATAAGTATTGGAGTTCTTTACTTAGCAAAGCCTGATCTAGAAAGAAAGAGCCAGATGGTGACCCACTTCCCCGTGGGTTTGAATGGTCTTTCCTGAGGCCAAGGATATCCCTTGCAGGGCACACCTGAGTGAGTGCCAGCATCGCCAGCACGCTTTATGAATCCCAGGTATCTGGGCCACCCAGAATGCCTGAGTCACTAGATCCAGCATGAGGCTCAAGAATATACATCTCTGACAAGTCCCAGTGATGCTGAAACTGCCAGTGCAGGAATCATGCTTTTGGAACAATGAGCTAGAACAGAGTGTGGAGGTAAGCAGGGACTGGTAGACCTTCAGTCACTAGCTCAACTGTGGCTGCCACAACAAGAAGTGATGCAGGTCTCAAAAATCACAAGCAGCCAAGTTCTGTTAAATGTTTGACAACTGGCTCTTGGGGGTGAGGTGAGAGGAAAATCCTGATTATAGCTTTGGCCAATTGCTGTGGTGTAAATACTCTCCTTATGGACAGTTACAAGCTACCAGCAGTATAAAACTAAGCATCTGAACACCAGGCAAAGACTTGGTACATAGTTAGCTCTTTCAGCATACCAGAGAGGGAAGCTTATTGGTGGAGAACAGGCTTGTAACTTGAAGTGTAAACTAGAAGGACAACCAGGTCCACTCACCACCATGCAGAATTCTAGAGGTTCCCTGCTAGAAGAAAGAATAGAAAAAGTTGTTGGGAATGGATTGGTCAGAAGGAAACAACTGGTTTATTCTTCCATGAGAAAGGATCCTTACATCTAACTTATTTGCCCTTTCCTTGCCTGCAAACCTGGGAAACAAAGAACAATTACATGTATTTTTTAAATGTATATTTTATATTTAATTTAATTTATATTTATGTGTGGGTGTTTTCCTTGCTTAACAAAATAAAGTTAAGTTGTAAAGAGGTGCAAAAAAGAAAGGAAACATCATGCATTAGTCTACCACAGAGAAATAGACACTGTTAACATTTTGGTGTATAATCTAGTTTTTTTTTTTTTTTTACTAATATATGCACTTACAAATATTAATACAAGTTTCATGGGATTGTCCTACATAACACAGTTTATAACCCAATTCTTACCCATAATAGACTATCATAAACATTTTCTCATGTCATTAAATCGTCTACAATATGATTTTTAATGAGCGAAGATTATTCTCTTATATAGACACTTCATCATTTATTTATTGAATCCCCTGTTGTTGGAAATCTACTGTGTGTCCAACATTTTTAAATTACAAATGGGCTCCTCTGAACCACCCTGTATTTAAATGTTACTGTTCTATGAATATTTTGGGGAATTCAGTTTCCTAACAGGAAACTTTGTCTCAAACAAAAGTGTGCATGTTTTTAAACTTTTGATTCATAGTGTCAAATCGCTTTCCAGAAAGTCTATAGCTGTTAGACTCCCATCAGCACCATTTACAAGCTCCCATTTCATCACTCTCTTATCAACACTAGGTTTTACAAGTTCTTTGCAAATTCAAATGTATTAGTTTGTGTTTTTGTTTTTGTTGTTACGCTACAATGAAATAATATCCCCAGAGAGACTGTCTGGCCTTTCTGTCCAGGACAGGCAATCAATGAGTAGACCACCCCTTTAAACTTCAAAGTTCTACTGAATACTTCCATATTTTGCTTCCAAGGAGATGATAAAAGTTGCAGCTGATTCACTTAGCTATGCTTCCTAGAGGGAAGAGTCTTGATTCAGGCAGGGAGAATGTGAGGGACCGGGGTTCCCAGCTTTGCTCAGGAAGGAAAGGACCAAGCAGAGATGCTGGGCTGAACCATCTTTCACAATAGAAGAGTCACATTTTGTGATCTCAATTCTTGAAAGAGACGAAGAGTGGACAATAGCAGGAAGTGGGGAGGGAAAGAGGACAATCTATTCACAAGCAAATTAAGACCAGACAAAAGAGATGAATCAGAAATGATCTAATAACCAGTCCTGGATTAAGTGCATCTGGCTCTCCAGGGATTTCACAGTTGTTTGCCTCAAATTGCTAATCTTTGCTGAGAGGTTCCCTTCAAGCTGTCTGGAAGAAATGACTAAATGGATGGCTTAGCCAAACACTTGCTCCTGTAATGTTTTATGCATGGGTGCACGTATACATGGTCATGCCTCATTAATTCAATATTTAAAATGTGGCTGTTTGACAGAATTATAGACTATTAGAGTTAGAAGGGACCTAGACAGCGGTTAGAGCACCTGTCACTTTTCAGATGGGAAAACTGAGGCTTAGAAAGGGAATATATGATTTCTCCTAAATTGAACCATTGCTATATTGGCAAAGATACAGCTAGAATACGGGTCTCCAACTTTTAGTCTAATACCATTCCTGCTACTAGTTGCAATTTATTTGCTCTAGCATTTTCTAAACTTATTTAACGGAGAATGACAGAAAGAATTCATATTGGGAAAAAGAGTAAAATTTTTGGATAAATAATTTCGTTAATTGTCTTCCCGGGGAGAGATATTACACGAGTAGGCACATAGCGATGTCAGGGTCAGACAAATAGCTCAGTGGATGGGACTCGGATGAATAATAAAGCTTCATTTCTTCATTTGTACCATGGGGCCAATAATAGCACCAGACTCTTGGGCTAGAGTGAGATGTCAGAGAGCCTGGCACATAGTGCACAAAAGACAAAGTATTATCTATTTTCTCCTTTCTTCTCTTTTCCTCTTCCTTCTCCCTGTCGTCATCATCGTTATCACCATCAGTATTGTTATAGGAGAGAATGCCAGTTGCTTCTTGCTTTAATCATGGCATAAATCACTTCTCAGGGACAATTCTTTGCAGACAAATATCTAAAGTTACAAAGGTACCAGTGTCCTAGCAAGAATTAAGGTTTTCTGTGGTTGGATCAGTCTGCCTTCCAGGCCAGCGAGGAGAAGGCAAATTTGCAGATGAGTCAAAGTATGCAACCAAGGGCAAAGCAGAGACTGGTGAACTATCTGTTTCCTTGGACCTACAGATATAAAAAAGATTGACCAAAAGTTGGTCATACAGGTTACTAATCTATATCCATGAAACTATGCACATGCATGTATATTTATAAGCACATGGAGAACCATCACAACTGAGGTTCCCAATAGTTCCGAAGTAAATATATGCGGTTTTGAAGCTTTTGCTTAGTTCAGGTTCTTAGCTTTAGTTAATGGTAATAACAGTAACAGCAACAACAATAAAACACTGTCTGTGTACTTCTTATATGCTAGATTCTGTATGAAATGCTTATATCCATTATCTCATTGAATACTTACAGAAACTTTAGCAGGTGGCACAATTTACAGATGAGAAAACTGAGGCCTAGAGAGGTGACTTGTACAAAGCTACACAGTTGGCAATGGCAGATTGGGATTTAAGGTAAATCTGACTTCAGAACTCCAGCTTTTAAAAGTAGTGACTACAGTTCATTGTATTCCCTGGTATTCCTCACACTGACTGCTGGGAGTTTTAATCTGCTCTTTGATGTTACTATTAACATACTTTCACACCAATAGCAAAGTCATTGTTGCTTTCTGATTTATCTGTTGATTAGATGTTGATTTGTATGTTGAGTGTCAAAGCTCCTGCTCTTAGTGCTTGGCACAAGCAGGAACTTAATCAATATAAGTGTGGTAAAAAGTGAGTGTTTTCCGTGATTTCCTTCCAAATGAGGGACATTTCAGGTTTTCCAACAGCACAGGATTTCCAGAAAGGAGTCCTGTTTCTACTGCTGCCTCTGTCCAGGAGGCCCATGAGCTGAGGCTGCCTAGGGCAAGACCATAGATGTGGGCCATGCTGGCCCCACCAGGCCTCTCCTACTTTGTCCCTCAGTCTGGGCACTGATTCACACCCTCACTTTCCCAAGACCAGCCTCTCTTTAGAAGGACTGCACCTGCCACTCTCCTCTCCCAGAATGCCATTCTCTATCTTGGTTTGGGCTACTCCCAGTTCTTTCTTTAAGACAGATCTTTCCCCAGAGACTTCCCTGTCCTGCCACCCTCTCCTACATATATGGGTCTCTCTGTCTGGGGAGTTGTGCAGGCCTCTCTGAGTGTCTAATACAACTTCTCACTAGCATCAGGGGAAGAGTGTTGGGAGGGGCCTCAGACACAACCCAAGTGGTGGATGTGAACAGTAAACTCAGTGAGCTCCTGCTGGGAGGCACCTCTGGGAGCTCCGTGGAGAAAGGATCATTCAGGTAGGGGGTCAACAGCCCAAGTTGCTCTAACAGACCCCTGCTATTACAACAGCTTAAGTAGGATTTGTTTATTTTTCTCCCATAAGAGTCTAGAGTTAAGTGGCCCAGATTGGCAGGGCAATGCTGTTGCACAAGGATATGCAGGTGCTTTTTGCTCTGTTATCCCCAAAGGCAGGAACTCTTAGCTTAGATCCACAGAATACATGGACAATACATGGGGTATTGTGAAAGTGGAAAGAAAATACATGGGGTTTGTGAAATTGGAAAGAAAAAAATTACATCTGGATTTTCACAAACTTCTCCATGGAATTTAGCATTTCTTCCAATTATCAGTATGGCAAAAAAAAAAAAAAAACAAAAAACAACAAAAAAAAAACCAGTATAATAATGGCAGGATGAAGGAGTTTGTTGCTAAAAGATTACACAAAGATTTTTTGTTGCACAAAGATTTCCTTATTGTGTTACAGTTATTAGATAATTTAAAGCATCATTTAATGTTCCTTGCTGTTTCAACATTCTAACTACCAGTCCTACTGATAGAAATTATTAATGAAGAAGTAACTTTTTCCTATGTCATAAACATTTTTTGTGTCTTTCAGTTATTTGATATCTATATTTCAATACAATTGGCTCCTTGCTACTCTTGTAATCTCAAGAATTTTACATTATGCATTTAAAAAATTACCCTGCCAAATGCATAGGCCACATAGACTTCCAAGGGAGGCACGAAATGATAAGGGAGCCTCACCCCTGAGGTTGTGATCCCAGGCCCTCGAAAAGCCCAGTTGCAGCACACGCATGATCCTGCACATGGAAGACTGAAGGATAAAGGAAAAATAAACTGTTTCCTCCTAGAGAGGGTGGCAAGAGTTGCTCGAATCACTCCACTTTCTATTTCTGGGAACTTGGTCTCATGTCCACACAGAATGCACTGCAAAGAAAGTGAGGGTGAGAAGGCCTCTGGCATGGGGGTCATTTTGCCCAAAACTCTTACGTGGTAGGCAGGAGGGAAGAATTTTGAAGCATAACCCAGACTTGGGGTTTTCTTATGCATTAAAGTAGAAGGTAAGAGTAGAATAGTTGTTTTTCATTTTTTGGACCAGTTATCATCCTGTTTCAAATGAAATCATATAAAACAAGTGAAATCAGTGTGTGTTGGTTAAGAGCCTTGCCTACCTAATCCTTTCCCCTAGGAAGCTCCATGAGGTGCCTTCCAGGAGCTATGACCCATCCCCCCAGTTTACTGTCTACATCGCGTCCTGGGTGGTGAGGTGGTGTCCAAGGCCCCTTCCAGCCCTGCTCCTTTGACGCTGCTGCTGTTCCAAGAAGTTGTATTAGACACCCAGAGAAGCCCAAAGCAGAGAGAACCATATATGTGGGAGAGGGTGGCAGGACAAGGAAGGCTTTAGGAAAAGACCTATCTCAAAGAAAAAGTAGAATTGAGAATAGTCCAAAGCAAGAGAATGGCATTCTGGGAGAGGGGAGTGGCAGGTGCAGTCCCTCTAAGGAGAGGCTGGTCTTGGGAGAGTGAGGGTGTGACTCCGTGTCCAGACTGAGGGACAGAGCAGGAGAGGCCTGGAGGGGCCAGCGCAGCAGTCCACTATACCCAGACAGAAAATGACTTGTTATGAATTCTGTTTTCTGCATTTATCAAAATGGTTTGTTTTAGTTGCTCTTCCTAACTAACTCTTCCCGTCTTACATATATGTAGTGTCTAGGTCAGGGTCAGGTAGAGAGTGAGCATTCAGTTAATATGTGCCCAACTATACGAATCTGTATATCTGAGTCCAAACCACCAGAAGACTTGAGGTCAGTGAACTGTGGGTAGTGAAGTTCTGTGCATAAACTTTCATTCTGTCAACTACCAGCTACATCACTCTGAGCATCATCACATCATCTCTGAACCTCCACTCTATCATTTTTTTATAAGTCCCTGGTGTTCAGAGTTCAGTAGGGTAAGATGGAAATGCCTGAAATTTTGTGTTGCTTCCCTTCAGGGACGCGCACACTTGGAGCCTGCTGGTGTGAGGTTCCAGCCCTTCTGAGATGGCTGCCTTTGCCAGGAGTTACTGCTCACTGACTTGGGGGGCAAACTGAGGGCCTAAATCCTCTTCTCTGACCTTCTGTCACTGCTCAGGGGCACTGATATGCATGTGTTTCTGGGCACTGCCACTTTTCTGGCACACTCTGTGTTGCCTCGTATATTGGACCGTGATGTCCCTAAGAAGATACCACTAAGGGCTGGGGGTTTAGCTCAGTGGCACAGCGCTTGCCTGGCAAGTGCAAGGTCGTGAGTTTGATTCCTGGTACCAGAACCCCCTCCCAAAAAAAGATACCACTACTGTTATTCCCATTTTGCAAAGAAACTGAGGCTCAGATAAAAAAAGTCACTTGCCCAAGGTCATTCTGTTACCATGTGTCCCGTCCAGGCTTTGACCTCAGTGCTATTGACTTGTCAGCAGATGTACATGCCACGTTTGTATGTTTTCCAGCAGCCATACAGGGAGGGAGACACTGGCTGTGTGAGGTCCATGAGCCAGAAGAGGCAAGCAGAGAGCGAGCAGCTGCTGAAGGTGTCCCACGTAGGCCAGTTTGAGGACCCCAAGGGAGAAGACCACTGGAGCAGCTGTCCCCTTGACTTTTAGGTATTTTAAGCCCATTCTCTCATGTCCCTAGGGCTAAGTGGTCTGCTTCCCGGCTCTACTTTGCAGTCTCTTCACCTCAGGGGTGGTATTTCAGCTTACCTGCTGACTTCTTGTCTGCTTCTAGGCCACTCTCCTCCCTCTGGCTCTTGCTCCATGCCTGGCCTGTCTACAGGCCTGTGGCCTGGCCAGGGACATATGAATGGCAGTGGCATTCCAGGAGGATGAGCTCACCATCTACTACCCTGAGAACAGGCTGAAGGGGAGGTGGGCATGCGTCACTTGATGGCCTTGTTGGCAGATCATAAAAGCTGGAAATGCCTGATGAGGTCATTGTGCCCAAGCCCTGAGAACTGAACCCTAAAGGATCCCTGGGTGGCTGACATATCCTGTCACCTCCCTCTGGAGATGCAGAACAAGCAGACCCAGGAGACAAGGCTGCTCTTCTTTATCTAAACTTTCCCTTTGCTTCATTAAGGGGCTCACCCTGGCCTTAGCAGGAGAGGACAGAACTTCTATCCTCATGCTGGGCATATCCATCCTCCCAGACTCTTGCCCCAGCCCTTAGACCCTACCCTGCTGGAGGCTGCCTCCAGGAGGGTCCACACAGCTATTCCATTGATACAGAAGGGTATGGAAGAGCAGAGAGCAGAAAGCAACAAAGTGATTAATGCTAATGTGAGAAGCTGCCTGTGTGGCAGACTGGAGAGCTCAGGCTCAGACTGGTCCTCCTCATTGGCAGGGCTGCCTTTCCCTTCTCTGGGTCTCGGTTTCCTCATCTGTAAAATGAATGTGTTGGCTCAGAGCTGAGGTTCTCAATCTGCTGGATGTATAGGGTCCTATGAGGTTAGAGGCAAAACTATAACAACATGAGTTCCAGGGCAGAAAGCTGACACCTTTCCTCAGATGCTACTGCTGGGTCCCCAGGAAGGCTGAGCCTTTAAAAATCTGCCCCATCTAACAGCCTCTTCTTGCTTCTAGGTTGCCAGGATATTGCACAGAAGCCCCTGGAGTGGTGCCCAAATGCCCATGTAGCCCAAACCCCACAGCTCTGAGGGTTCTTGGGAAAGGAAGGGCACTGGGCCATCCAGCTTCTCATAAAAGGTGGTGCCAACAGAACCCCTTTGTAGCGCCTCACTGGGTCCTAGAACCAAAAGGTCCAATGCAAAGGTGTAGCCTGGTCTGTCCCTGCACTTTCATTGTGCATAGTTCAGGAGGATAGAGTATCACAAATGCTCAGGAAGGCAGGTGGTGGCTCCATGCAGCGCCTGAGGTTGGCCACATCAGAAAGAGTCTTGCTCTGAGCTCAGTGGCTCAGCTCTGGAAAGCACCTCTCTCCTGCAGCTGCACCAGTCCAACTGGAGCTGAGAGTGTGGAAACCGAAGGAATCAAGTAAATGAAGAGCTGAAAAGACCATCAGTTTGCAGGCCAGATTCACAAAGAACTCAAGAAAGTCCATGATGACATTCTCAAGTCCCCAGCTTCTGTGGGGACCTATAGGACTTTTGCCATCTCCCCAGTATGACTGAGCTCTCAACGGTTCTCAAATTTGCACTGGTAAGTTTATAAGCACGAAATACTTTGAAGTTTAGAAAAGTGTTCTGGAGCATTTAACTTTCCTGGTTAATTCTAGCACAGCTTGAGTGCAAAAGAGTGGGGCATCTGCAATGAGCTCAATCATCTGCTACATCCATGATGACCCTCACTTTTAGGTGAGGAAACTAAGGCTCAGGATTACATTGCTATGAGACAGGAAAGTCTTTTTCATTTACCTCATCTGTTCAATTAAGTCATGATTCCAAAATATATGTTATAGGTCTAAAATGGGGTAAATAATCTAGAACCTACTACAAATCTAGCTTCCTGCTTGCTTTTGCAAATAAAGTTTTATTGGAACACAGCCATGCCCACTTATATTATCTGTGACTGCTTTCACTGCAAAGACAGAGCTGACTGGTTGCAAAAGAGACTGCATGGCTTACAAAGTTTAAAATATTTTCTAGTTGGCTGCTTACAGAAAGCATTTACCCTGGCCTAGAATATATAAACCAAGATGGATTTTCCCAAGAAAGCGAGTCACTAGTGAGATGACTTCCTGAGGATCTGATGTCTGAGAACAGTGATGCATCTGCATTTAATCAACTGCTAATGACCCTTCGCTGATGGTTCATGCCAAACTCTTGAATTACAGCCTCAACAAGGCCCATTGTGAGGCATGGGTGGTAATTTTTCTTTTCTTTTCTTCTCAGGTTTTTTTTCCATAGTAGGTACTGAACCCCAGCCTAGGCTGGAACTTGTGATCCTCCTGCCTCAGTCTCCCGGGGTGGTAATTTTGAGAAAAGATCTATCAGAGGAAGAGGAGTGTTTGGAGCAATGACAAGCTGGGGAGCAATGGTGAGGCAGGTCTGAGGGGAACTGCCTTGGGTTTAGTGTGACAGTGAAGGCTCTTCTGCTCCCATGTGGGGAGGAAGCGCCCAGCTGCAGGGATCCTGCAAACTGCCTCCACAGTGCTTTGCTCACGGCCGGTGCGCCATCTGCACCCTTGATGGAAGCACAGGCCACAGGTGGCCTGTAAAGTAGTATGGTAGGGAGCAGTCCGGGAAGAGAGGACCCCATGACCAAGGACTGAGTGGAAAGGAGTTCACATCCCTCCATCTGATGTCTGAGCCCTGGCCTTTAGGCTGGATGTCCCGTAGTTGTCTACAAGGCTACTCTGCAGGGTGTCCGTCTCTGGGGAAGAGGCAGGTAGGTACTCTAGGAGGTCTCTGGACACCTTCCCTTTTTGGGAATGGCCTTAGCAGGTGGAACGGACCTGCTGTGGGCCGTGGAACTGAAATGGGTTCAGAGAGCTGACCGCACAGGCTGTGCATGCACAGAGTCTAGACTCAGAAGGGTCTGCACCCGCTTCCCTTCAGCACCCTTGACCCGTGATGGATGCCCTGGCCTGGTCTCAGCTGGGAACCGGGTTCAGGGAGGGGTCCCGTGCCCAGCTCTGGGTCAGAGCGGGAGCAGCAGCGCCGGGTTGGCGGCCTGTCCTTACCAGCGCTCCTTCCCTTGCGAGGTTGGCGGCTATGGGTTTGTTTTACTGGGGAAAGTGGCACTGACTCTGCATTGACTCCTTCCACCCCTAAGGGAGGAGATACTGAGCAAAGGCAGCCTTTAAAGACAAGACAGCAGCGTGAAGGGTGGCGAGGGCTTCTGGACCGAGGGTGTGGTTTGGGGGAGGGGAGGACGGCTGGCCACAAGGACCGCAGCTCCTGCTCTTGTGCGACATGTTCTGTCCTCTCTCCCCTCTCACTCAGAAGGGAGGTACATCTCTACAGCTGAGAGCTCTGGACTAGAACTTTGGGGGCTAGAGGTGGGCAAGCAGGGCTCCTACTCCTTTCTCTGGTTACAGCTTCACCAATAATCTCCAGCAGTTTGTCTACAAGCACAGCTGCTTTCGCTTGGTGCGTCGGTCCTCCTGATCCCGGGCTCCGCCCCACCCGTGAGCAGCCGGGCAGGCTTTGTCTTCCGCAGGCACAGTACGCAGTGCGGCCACGAGGGGGCGGTGGGGACCCGGCCAGGGCGCGCTTACGGTCCTGCAGCGCGTTCCAGCTCCCTGCGCCTACTCCGCCTCCTCTTTCCCTGCACGTTACAGACGCGGAGTCTTCTCCCAGCACGCCCGGCTCCCGGCAGCTCCTGGGTGGGTGGTGCCTGCTGTCCCCGCGCCCCCGCCCGGCCCGCCCGGTCGGCCTCTACACCCGCGCATCCTCGGCGCAGCTGCACTCCAGGCACGATGACCGTCGCGGTGCTTCCTCTTTTCCTCGGTAGGTTTCTCGCCAGCTCCTTGGCTCACAAGTCGCACTGTCGAAGAGGCAATGCCTGCTTTCTTCTTAGTTATCTGTAAATACAGACACACGCTAGGCACTCCGAGAATGTCAGTGCAGTGACTGAGCTGTGTGTTTGTTTATCTTATTTCTCATTCATAAACTTTATTATTTTCGAGCAGTTTTAGGTTCACAGTAAAATTGAGTGCAAAGGTGAGTTCTTAGAGCCCCCTGTCCTCGGCACGAAAAACTTCCTGCATTATCAGCATCAAACCAGAGTGGCACATTTGTCACGATTCAGGAACCCAGTCTGACACGTCACTATCACCCCATGCCCAGGGCGTAGGCTGGGTTCATTCTCCGCATTGTGTTCTATGTGATCTGACATGTATAACGTACCTGCCAGTGTAGTGTCATACAGTGTTTTCAAAACTGTCCTAAATATCCTTTGCGTTCTGCCTACTCACCCCCACCCCCACCCCTGGAAACACTGATCTTTTTCCCATCTTCCCAGTTTTACACAGTTCCACCTCATTTCCACAGCAAAGAGACGGGAACTTGTTTGGTCTTTGAAGAAACTGAGGCTCGAGGGTCCCAGTCACGCCCAGCCCTGCGTCACCCTGGCTTGCAAGCAGCTCCCTTCTCAGGTGACTCTGCAGGCTGACAGTCTCACCTGGATACTTCTGCAGGTCACATGGAAAAGATGTGACCGGTGCAGGTAGCACAGAGGGTCTTCAGGGAGAAGCCATTTCTTGCTGCTTGCAGGGCCATCCTGTCACATATAAGCACAAAGTGGGGGCCCTGGGCCCTGCTCTAACCTTCTTTTCTCCATCCTGGACTCTGAGCTCACTGAGAGGGTTTCTACAGCCTGGATGGATAGCCAGGAGATAGCCCAGAGCTGAGGCCTCCAGGCCACTCCTCACGTCTAGGAGCAGCAGGCACTCTGGTCTGTAAGAAGAAGGACTTGCAGTGGCCTGACAGTTGGACTCTGGGTCCTTTGGACAGGGTCCCAGGTATGGGCAGCAGGATCTAGGAGGTTATGCGCTGCAGGTGTGTTGTTGGGTAGCTCCTTTAGAAATGGCTGGCCAAGTAAACTTTTGTATTCCAGGTCCTTTTGCCTGGAACAAAGAATTGGAAGAGATAAACTAAAAACATTGCCAAGAGCTTGTTTGAAAAATGAGGGATGCATGGGTAAGGGAAGAACCAATTCTGTGGAGAGAACTAGGGCCAAACAAAGAGAGGAAAAGGTAAAAGCAAAAATAAAAGTGCGCTTTGCTTCTAGGAGATGCACAGTGGGCTATGGTGAGGAGTCATCGCAGCGGGCTCCTGTGCTATCTGCGTCTTTATATGCAGTTCACATCTCATGGGAACCCACGAGAAGTTCTACATATGGGGTTCTTGGGAATTATTTGGTGCTGTCCTGGAATCTTGTAATGGACAGGTTCCCCTTATTTTCCCAGCCAGCTTTGCCACACCCTACCTCCTATATATCAGGTGGGCATGTCCTTTCACCAAGTTTAGATAACTAAAATGCAGGATACCGAATTAATTTTGAACTTCAGTTAAACAATGAATATCTTTTTAATATAAGTATGTCTCAAGTGCATATATATACTCACGAAGTTATTTGTTTATCTGAGGTTCAAATTTAATTGTGTATCCTGTATTTTATCTGCCAACCCGACCCAATGGGCTCCTGGCCCATGGAAAGAGATGCAGCAGGAGGAGAAAGTGTAGGGCTCAGGGCAGGGGCCTCAGTCCCCTGTGCTATAGGTTTCAATATCGTGAAGTTGTCAGTTGTGTTGCTGGGGACAAGGTCT
Organism: Chinchilla lanigera; assembly: GCF_000276665.1. Lineage (NCBI taxonomy): Eukaryota > Metazoa > Chordata > Mammalia > Rodentia > Chinchillidae > Chinchilla > Chinchilla lanigera. The sequence goes on from NW_004955402.1 coordinate 33,284,145, forward strand.
TTGCTCAGTCGGCGCCCAGTGTAGTTTGACAATAAGTTCCACCGCCCAAGTCTCTGGGGGAAGGATGGGGAAGGAGCAGATGTCAAGGGGAGGTGGGATTGGGCACAGAAGTGAGCTTGCAGCTGCTGCCTCCATCATGGCCCCTCCATGGGTAGAGGGGAAGGGAGGTTCCAGGGAGACAAAGAGCACACAGGAGGGGACACTGATACATTCCTGGGCTGCCAGGAATGATGGAGTTGTGGTGTGCTGCTTGCTTTCCTGGCTAAAATGTCCCTTTCACCTAGCTGTCATTAGCATTAGCATCCCAAGCCAGGTGGTGAGGAAAGCCAAGCAGGGCTCCATGGAAACTGGGCGGCTAGCCAGCGGAGCAGCAGGAAGGGTGGTCTCCAGCTGGCTTGGTGTCATGCCCTTGTCCTGGCCCCAGGTTTAACACAGCTGTGTGGTCTCTCAGAGTGCTGTGAGGAAAGCTGGTTTAGAAAGGAGACATTGGACACAGGGGAGAGACCAAGGCCAATGTACCAGAATGACATCTGAAAGTTTGCACGGATTGGACTGCTTGAAAAGTTGACTTCTGGTCTGCCGTCGTGGTTTGGAACAGGGCTGCTTGGAAGAGAGAAGCTCCTGTCTTAGGGCAATGTCCCTGGATAAGGTTTGAGAAGGTGGGAGTTCTTGTAATATGCTCCCTGATTATCCTGGACCACACACACGCTCCATTTCTCAGCTTCCTCATCTGAGAATGCAGATAATATGAGAGACATTATCAGAATCAAATACAATCACATATAAAATAACTCACATATAGAAAAGTACTTTATAAGTGCAAAATGGCATTGTCTGCCTTGGGACCAGATCCCATGTCCATCTGAGAGGGATGGACATGATTCTAAGGAGCTCAGGTGGGTCTGGCAAGGAAGAAAGGCAGGTGATCAGGGAACATAGGTGTGGGCACCTCCGAGGAGGGAAGTTCCCTGGGTGAACAGGTGTGGCTTGGATGGAGTCCTTAAATGTGGGGTGACGTTGCCCAATGGAGCCAAATGAGAAAGGGAAGCTAAGACCTGAAGGAGCCTGGGCAGCAGCCATCAGATAAAAACAGAGGTCTCACATTGTTATGGTTTGTGTCTAGATGCCCCCCAAAGCCTCATACAATCATGAGGGGCAAACTTTTCAAATATAGCTTGTTAAACTTGGACCTCTTATTTCATGTCCTCACCTCAGGAAACAGAGTTACAGCATATCCAGCTCTACTCAGCATGGGGCCAGGACCCTCACTTTGTAAACACCTTCAGCTTCTGCAAGAGGAGAGCACAGAGATGGTGTAAGTGCTACACTCGCTCTAGGATGGGTAGCCTGCATACAACATAAGGTAGGAAAAAAGGCTTGCTCCTCCCCTTTTTGCTCTGTTGCTTTTGCTGTCTTCCACTGCCATGAACTGTTGCCCTACATGTCACCCTGCTTTGGAGCCAGCCAAATATGCACTGAAACTGCAATAGAAAATGCCCACCACCAGCCAGCGTACTTCAGTTTCTTAGTTGCCCAGGTAATAGTTCCTGTTACTTCTGTCTCCTAGAAATGGCTGGGCACTGTGATGCACAGCTGGTCAGTATGATGCATATTGTAAGAACCAATAAAGGACAGTCAAGTACTCTACCTCTGTATTTCCTCTTTCAACTCCATAAAAATCTTTCTCTCTGGGCCTTCAGGGCCTGATATTTTGGGAATGATCTTGATCAGCGCCTGTAGATGTAAAATAAATCTGCCTCCAATTCCTGGGTGTCATTTTGGTGTTTCTGCTTGCCATTGCAAAACCTCTACAAACTGAGTTAAATAAACCTTTTCTTCCTTAATGTTGAGCATTGGGTATTTTGTCTCAGCAATGAGAAAAGTAACTGACACACACAGGAAGCACCTTAATCCCAAGGTTGGACTGTTTCCTCCGGGCAGGGAAGAAACAGGAAAGGGACAGCATCAGGGTGGCAGTTTGGAAAGATAGCTCCAGTTCCTATTGAAGTTGAGGGTTAGAAGTGCAAGATGGGGGAGGATGCTGGGAATCTGGAAGGGGATTTCTGTTCCAGTGAGCAATCAGAGGGTCTCCACTCAGGCAGCAGGGATGGAGAAGGGGTGTTCCTGGAAGGATAGAAGTGGAACCCACTGGGCTCAATACTATCCTTATTAAACCCATCTCAGTCTCCTGGGTCCTTCCAGCCACCCCACTCTCCAGCTCATCTTGCTATCCCCATTCCATGGTATTCTTCTCTCCTCCGAACACTGGCAGCCCCTGCTTCCCATTCCATGGACTTCACAGCCTACTAAGGTGTCTTATTTCTCAGTCTCAGATTTTCTGTATGGTACCAAGACACTGATGAAATTATTTTCTAGATTAGAGCTTGCTTGCTTTCCTCCTCTCCTCTCCTCTCCTCTCTTCTCCTCTCCTTTCTTCCTCTTTTCTTCTTTCTTTTTTTCTTTCTTTCTTCCTTTCTTCCTTTCTCTTTGTTTCTTTGTTTGCTTGTTTCTTTCTTTCTTTCTTTCCTTCCTTCCTTCCTTCCTTCCTTCCTTCCTTCCTTCCTCCCTTCTCTCTTTCATTTCTTTTTCTCTTATGTAAGGGGCTAAAAACAGTTTGCCTTAATACACTGGGTGTTCAAAATGCCTATAGGTATTGTGAGCACTGGCCCATTTTCTGTTCATTTATACTGTTGGGTTATGGCCCTTTTGTAATTCAACAAAAAGTTCACACATTGTTTTGTTTTGTTTTATTTTTTTCTTACCAGACTCATCCTCTCAAGTGGTCTCTAGGATCTGATTGTGTGTCTTTAGTCTTTTGAAACCATGAGAAGCTCTACTCAGTTTCCTGGTATCTTGTAAATTACTTAGGGGAATTTGGTCTCACGCCCTGACTCACCTTGGGTTATTTCTGAATTATGCCTCACAAATTCTTGCCACTTAAATTGTTTTCTGATGCCTTCTAGCAGGTTTATACTCCAAAAATATTTTCCCAGATTTTCTAAATGATTTCAGTGGAAAGGTTGGTCGGAGATATCCTAGTCAGCCATTGGTGGGAGTGGAATCTTTAGTACCATTACATTTACCAGCTGGATCAAAGGCAGAGTTTCTGATTCTTGAAATATTTTTTGGCATGATGGGTACTAAAAGACGGACTCAGTCATGAATTCGGCAAGGTTTCTTCTGTTTACTTTCACTTTGGAGTGATTAGGTTATCTTGCATTCTGTCCCTTGCACTTGCCACCAAAACCAGCTTTTGCTTGATCTTTCCCTTGTGTTCATACTCTCAGGTGACCTGGTGGCCCAGAGGGCCACAAGCCTGAACTTGGAAATGCAGTGTCTCCTACCTTCCAACTGCAATGAGGGCCAGTCTGAAGGTATCACAGAGAGCCTCAGATGGCCTGGGATTGATTTAAAAATACTTGTAACTGAGGCCTTCAGATCACTCATGCATTACAATGCTGTGTCTTTTGTATAAAGTAATGTGTATGGTTTGTGAGCATATTTTTATTGGTAAAAAGCCTGTCTGGAAGTTCTGGGAGAAAGGTCCGGAGAGGAGACATGAATTCCTAGCCAGGCTCACAAGTCCCACATCTATTGCCCTCCCGTTGCCCTATGCACTCCCCCACAACACTGTCCCATCACATCCGCGGGGCTTCTGGGAAGTTGGCCTCCCCTCATAAATCACAGTGCAACATCAACTCTGGCCGTAGAAATTTAGTTTATCTCTAGGAAACCTTGGAACCAGACGCTATATATCTACTTAGGCCCCTCAAGTGTTCACTTCAAAGGCATTTTTCTTCAGACCCCACTCTTACCCCTGTATCTCTTCTTTCCCATCATTCCACAATAGGAATCTGGGGGTGGGGTAGAGAGACAGGCTGGTCACCTTAGAGAAAATGGAGTATTTGGTGTCTGGACTTTTCCAGTCAGATCCTGTTTTGTATATGGACCGGGTATGACTACAGACAGAGTATCTATCCAACACAGAGAATAAAGTAAAAGAATCAAATCTGAACAAAAAGAGAGCCCAAGAGCTTGTTTTATGGCCATAATTAGGGCAAAACCATGAAAAAGAAATTTTCCTGTACAGATCACCACATCATCAACTCCAGACTCAGTGATGATCACATAAGGATGTCTCCGTGTGTGTGTGTGTGTGTGCGCGCGCGCGCGCGCGCGCACGCATTCATATGGGAGGAAAGAATACTTAGCCAGCTCGCTGATACAGGAAAGACAAAAGTAGAAACAAATTCGTGCATTGTTTGGTAGTATGGCTTGAAAGGCACTTCCAGGGGATTATTTTGGTCACATAGTACAGTTATTCTCTAAAATATTTATATCAAACAACCTTGGGCAATTCACACCCTGCCCATTGGCAACCTCCATCCTGGAAAGTGAGGATGGTCCTTAATTGGGAAATTAGGCCTCTTCCAAATGCTCCTCAAAATAAACGTATGGAATCTTTGTGACAATGGAAAGAAATTGTGCGAATCCCCTTGTCCACCCCTCATTTTCCAGGTGATACAACACAGATTCAGAGAGTGAAGGTAACATTCTCAAAGTTGCACAGTCAGTGGCAGCAGAAGGCTCAGAAAGCATCCTTCTATGTTCTCAAAGCCCCTTCAGGCTCTCTTTAGAGCTGGTAAAAAGGGATGGAACATAATAAATTGCTAAGGAAATATTCTAAATTCTCAAATGAGAAAAAAGCCTTTGAAGTACAAAACACTATACTACATTAGACCCTGTCATTGGCCTAAGATGCTGTCATGATTTTTCTTTCTCATATAAACATATGAGAATAATGAAATGTGACTTTTTTTTTTAAAACAAAGCATACCAACTATATTCAACCTCAGTCACTATGTAGTTACCCTGCATCCTGTCATACTTTTACTTGTGAAAGATACCTACAAGAGTGAGGTAGAAGCTAAACAGGCTCAGAGCATCCTTTGCCAGTCTCCTGGCAGCAACAGGTAGGAAACCTGCACTTGGGCCTTGGTTATTTGGATGCTTCTCCCTCACACTGTGTCTGGAGAGAGTGATGTGCAGATGCAACAGCAGTCATACAGTGGTGGTCTCTATTGCTATGACTGCTGGTGGTCCCCAGGGTAGTCTCCCAGTGTATCAGCTTTCCATCACTGGGACCAAATATCTGACATAGCAACTTAAAGGAGTATTTATTTTGGCTCAAAGTTTCAGGGGGTTGAGTCTAAGGTCAGCTGGCTCCAAGGCAGGAATGTTACGGTGGAGGGGCATTGTGGAAGAAAGCTACTCAACTACGTGGTTGCTAGAGATGAAGAAGGAAGAGCCAAAGAGGAAAGGGGCTGGGGATAGGATATAGTCTCCAAGGTCTATATCCTTGACCCACCCAGGCACACCCAAAATTGTACTTAACTAGCCTCCTATGTGCCTCTCAAAACAATCGAGTAAGTTGACAGTCAAGATTAACCATCACACCTAGTGAGAAAATTCCCAGACAATGATCTCGGCCAATTTTTCTGATACCAAGCCTCTTCCAGTCTTAGCTTCCTTTCTGAGGCTGATTCTCTGACTTCCTAGCAGTCTACTGAGCTACAATATCCTTTAAATAGGTCCCCTTTCTGCTTTGTACTTGGTGTCTCCATTTATATGTAAGCTGACATAGTGGAAGGAGTGTGATGAACCAACAGAAGCCTGGGCATGCAGTGCTGCATGGGGCTCTCTGTCATGTATGTCCCACTAAGAAGATCATAAAGACACTTGTCTTTGATGTCCACATAAAGTAAAACTGAAAGCTCTAATTAAATTTCACCAGGCCTCACAGCTCTGCCCCAGAGAAAGGAATTTTAAAGGTTAGAATATCTCTTTTGCAGTTGGTCACCCGGTAGAGTTATAAAAACCTATCTGTAAAGTATGAACACTTGTCTGTCATTGGTCCTATTCATGAGTGACCAATGTTGGGACACAGGACCATCATACAAGGGAACAAGACCCATCCAGAGGGGACAGTGCAGAGTTGGAGGTTTCAATGCTGAGAGAACAAGTTAGCATTTGGAGATTTGCCACTCAGAGGACACTGCCTTAGATACTACCTTGTCCTCCTGGACGCCTCCTCTCTGCATGCTCCCAGAGGATCCAGAAATATAGCTGCTATACATGTGAAGACCAGGTGCAAAGAGTGGAATGCAGTCCTACTCCAGTCTCCACTGCAAGTTCCTGAGCTGCGTGAAGGAGAGCATAGGGGGAAGTGCAGAGATGTCCAAGGGATGGAAGCTTGATGTTACACTGGGCTGCACTGTGCAAATAACTAATGTGAGGCTTTTTCAATACTCCAGTGTGGTCTGTAAAGGTATGGAATCCTCTAGAACTGTAAAGAGTTGGAGAAGCGAGATCTAGAAGAGCAGGGGTGAAGGGGAGTGGTAGGGAAGATGAATTCTTGCTGAGTTGGCTCCTTCAATAATGTGCAGGCAACTTTAAGCAAAGTGGAAATGCAAATGCAGTCCCTGGCCACTGGGCCACCAGCCAGACCTGCACAGCCTTTGCTAGATCTCAGGGACACAACACAGTCAGGGCCCTGTCTCAGTCCATCCCTGGTACTTGCAAGGCCTGTACCAGATTACCAAAAGTATGCCCATATATCACAGGTCTAAATATTTAGATATAAGTCAAGCTACCACGTTGTTTGTGGAACAACATCCTGGCATCCTACCTTAGCAAGTACCTTCAGAAAGACCTGAAAGCCAGAATCCAGTTTGAATTCTCAGGCTCCTTCAAGTTTGGGCCAGACCAGTCTATGGCCAGTGGTCCACGGTCCCTCTTTTCTGTCCTTACCCAGCTCCACCTAGTATTGTGAGGGTCTCGTATGTGAACACCCCTATCCATACCCAATCTCTGCCCAGGTCCCCACATGCAGCCCCCCAGGTATCCCTCAGCTTCGTCACAAGGAAGCACACCTGGAAAAGAAGCTCTGCCTTTTTCTCCTCTCCCCTTTCCTACATTTCTTTCTTTTCCCATTTTTAGAGTAAAAAAAAAAGTAAAAGGAGAAAGGAAAGGAAACATAAACAAACATGAATGCTTTAAATGTACTGAGGGACAGGAAGAAGGGACACCTAAGCTGACTGAGGACTTACTGGGGGAGCAGGAGGTGCTGCACTCCACATGTCCCCACCTTATACCCCACTGAGCCCTCCAAGTGGGGATCAGTACCCCCTTTTTATGCAGGAGGAAAGGTGGGCTGGGAGGATGAGTGACATAGGGTCTCTCACACAGACAGAGGCCTGGGTCAGCTTGCTGAGGCCCTTGGGAGGGAGCCTGGGTCTGTCACATGGGGGAGGAAACCTCCCCCTCCCAAACTTCTCCAGCCACCTGAGAAAAAAGCAGTGACCATATCCACACCTTTTGCTGTGTCCTGTCTCTCCCTCCGTTCCCCCAGCTGCTACCCTGACTAGGGCCCACTTGCTTGCCATATCCCAGGCAGTGGGCAATAAGAATGCACTTTTTCACTTCAGGGTATAGCTCCTACAGGAGCCATGTATGAATTGGAAGTAAAAAACCATTTAATTAAATCACACATCTGGGCTCTGCTATGCCAACTGAACTGGAGCCCCTTTTGAGGAGGGAAGCTGGATGTGACGGGAAGCCCACAGGGCCTCAACTGTCACTGAGGGACAGGGGACATGGGTAGTCCCCTCATGCTGACCGGAGCTTACTGCTGGGAAACAGGGTTTGGTACGTGTGTGCATGTGTGCGTTCATGCGTGTGTGTGTGTGTGTGTGTGTGTGTGTGGGTGTGTGTAGTGATGAGTGCTACAAGACCTACAGAGGGCTCGGGCATCAAGGGAAAAATGACCAGAATGAGCTGCCTCTAGAGGTCGGTTCTCAGTGTCCTTTCTGCATTTTTGCCCCTGACTTTTAAGGGGACAGTGTGATGCTACGCCTGGAGAGCTGGTGGCCTGGGGTTCCAGTCTCACTCTGTCACAGCTTGCTCTGCAGCTTTGTTCTTACCATTTCTCAGTGTGAGCTTCAGGCTCCTCACACACAAAAGACTGCTTCAAACTCCTCACACACAACTCTGCTGTCTGGAGAAAGACATTACCACCTCCACCCCCATGGGGAAGCCAGGAACTTGTATTCCCATGGGCCTTCGTGAGGCTTGGCTCTTCCAGTCAGGTGTCCCAGCACAGACTCTGTGCCATGGGGAGCAGCACAAGGAGGGATGGATGTATGGAATCTGTTTTCTAGGTGGTACAGAAGTATCACCTACTGCTACAGAGCAGGCGACAGAGGCAGGGTTCCCATGTCCAGGCCCTGGGGCTGGTGATGTGAGTTTTGGGATCTGCATCCAGCAGCAGCTTCAATCAAATCTGACACTGTGTGGTTTGGGGTTGTTCCCGACTTGGCTTTCTGGTTTCCAGGCCATGGGCTGCCCTAGGCTATTTGGAGACTTGGTGCTAATTAGACAAGGATGTACTTCTGAGACAATTTACTGCCATCTGCTGGAAATTTGTTATCATATGCACATCTATTGTCTAACAAATACACAAATCTGTCAAGGTGTGAATGACACTCCCTCAAATGGGGTGGCCGTGTGCAGTGTGCAGCCTGCACAACTAATCTTGGTGGCCCTGCAAGCTTGACTCTCTGACCTTGTGGAAATTCTGTGAGAGCTTTATTTCCTTTAATAAATAACTTTTCTACTGAAGCTGACATTTGCCTAGGAGCTCTGGCTGATGCAAACGGGTTATAATGATACATTTCTCAAAGGGCTAAGAGTTAGATGATCAATGGATGTAAGAGTCCATGGAGAAGGCATAAGGCAACTACAATACCCAGAGGGTCAGTGTTTTGTGTATTAATTTTTAGAGGAACATGGGAAAGGGGTCTTCCTCGGTCCAGAAACCCATTAGTTTATTCTTTTGTTTTTGTGATCAAGGTCAGAGTTCATGGTTAAAGCGAGGAGCAATAGAATGAAAATGAGAGTGTTATACATGTGATAAATATTCCAGCGGGGAGACTCACGGCGAAGTGGCCCTGCCACGTCTGGTTCAGCAGCTGTGTGTCTCCTTGTGCTACAAGGAGAGATGACATCAACCTGGACATCTGATGACTGGGCAGTGGGGGTGGATCTAGCAGCAGACAAAGTGATCAGTTTCCAGGTTTTCTGGGCAAGATGTGAGTGATTTTGCCCTGATTTGCAAAAGCCTTTCTGGGCTCATTTTTGGGGTTCAGGTCACATGGTCACCACTGCTCAAGGTCTCTACAGCAACTCCCCTGCAGTGTGTAGTCACAAAAGGAAAAGGAGCAGGGTGTCTCCAGGGAATCCTTCCATCAGTTTAGGCTTATTCAATTCTCAGCCTTCCAACCTGAAAGGAAGGAAGCAGGTTATTTACTTTCTTCCTGCATGCATGGTCTCCTCCTGAGCCAGGCAGTGGGTTAGCGGGTTACCGGGTCAGCAGCTGACACTGTGCTGGTCCCCTCTGCCCAAAAGACCTGTGCTTATTTATCTGTAGAGGCCTGAGGTCTGTGGCTGTGCTTAGTCCGAACAAGGAGCACGGATGGCCGAAAGGGGGAGCCCGTGAGCCGTCACGCCTCCTCTGGAGGCAGGTCGTGAGTAAGAAGGTAGAGCGCAGAGGGGCGCCCGCGTAGTGGGGGGCAGCTGGGGTCAGCGGGGAAAAAGTAGGACATGGGATGGGTGGTTGGAAGTAGAAGTGTCGTTGGTTAAACACCTGATTCTAAAATTTATCCTATGACATCCCAGGTCTCTGATGTTCAGCAAAGGTGCCATGTTCCTGACTTTCTTAGTGCCCGAAGGACTGAACTTGGGAAGCCCCTGGCTAGAGTCTCACATTCCCAGGTCTAGCCCCACATTCCCAGGCCTAGCCCCACCTGACACTCTGGAGGGACTGTCCCTGCTGTACCCTTCTCTGACAGTGTTCCCTTCTATGGCCCGCTGCCTGCTCTTGCTCTTGAACTCAGAGGACCCTCAGGAGGCTGCCAGCAAGGGCTCTGGGGAAAAGAGGAAGTGGTAGTGAAGAGGTGGCAGGAGGATCCTGTCCTGCTAGGACAGGGATGAGCTGTGGTGCCACACTTCGCTATGGGCCTGAGAGCAGGGAGTCTCACTTCCTGTCAGCTCACGGTTCTCTTGTTGCTCACTGGGAGCTCTACATGAGTGCAGGGCCCTTCTCTGTGGAGCCCCTTTCTCTGGCCCCCATTTGCAGTAGTCACCAGTGAGGGCGGGGTGGGGAGGGCACACTTGTCGCAGCTCTTCTTGTCACCACTCTTGACAGTCCTCCTATGGCCATAGAGGTGTATGTGTGCCTTTCACAGAGCAGGTAGGAGGGACCCATGGGGCTACCTAGAAAGCAAGCCCTCCTTCCTGTGCAGGAATCTATCCTCCAGCATTCTTGAAAGATTGAGTGCTTCCGATGACAGAGAGCTTCCTCCTTCCTAAGGGACCTCATTCCACTCTAGGGCAGCTCCAGATGTTAGGAAGTCATCTTCCTTTGTTTGGGCACTGGTTGCCGCTGGACTGTCTCTGCTATTGGGTTGAACTGGCTAAATTCTTGGCAAGACCCTTGCACCTTCTATCACACACGGAGAAGCCCCAGGCTTTGTTTCAGCGTGTTCCATAAGGCTTCTTCTCCAGAGGAAGCTGTGCTTGCTTCTTTGGCCTGTCCTCAGAGGCCTTGTCCTCTTCCTAACACCACCCCTTCCTTGCCCAGGAGGTCCTTTGTTGCTAGTACCCCAACTCCCTTAGCATCTTGGGACCACATCTGGTGACCTCCATATAATTCCCACCTTGCTGGGGCTAAAAGATTTTACTCCCATGAGTTCAGCAGCAGCCAGGTGTAGGGGCTCACTGGGTCCGGTTCCTCACTTCTTCCCGCCTTCACCTTATCCTTCAGTGGACATGGGCCCCAGAATGAGGATCAAAGCATCCCTAAGAGTCTAAGCCAGTGGAGTCTCATGGCCTGTGTTCTTGCGGCAGGCTGTGCCCACCCCCAGCCATCAGCCATGAGCTGGGGCCTCTTAAAGCTGCAGGGTCACCAATAGACCATTCTGACTTCACTAGAAGATTCTAGAAAAGCCAGTCACTTTACCTGGAAGTAGTTCAAGCCATTCTTTTATATGAAGATAAATGCATATGTGTTATGTAATAGAATACAGAGGTATGAATTTCAAAACCGCAAGAGGCAACTTCAAAGGAGCATTACCCTATAGGAAGGTCACTTCAGGCTATTTCTTTAGATTTCAGCCCCTTAGTCAGCCAACTGGCTCGGCCCTCAACAGAGGGATGTTTAGATGGAGAATTTAGGAATTCTTATAGTACAAGAGGTCAGGAAAGAGAGGATCCGAGTGGAGAAGTGATTAACCTGAGGGCACATGGCTCAGAGGAATTCGGATTTTAAATCCAGATCTGTTTTTTTCTGTGCACAAGAAATGCTGCACAGGAAGTGCCTACCACAGCGAGAAAAGGAACTGAGAACAGAAAGGAAGTTCCAGGTTAGCCCTTGGTTTTCCAGAAAATGCAGTTCAAAGAAAAACTTAACTCTTAAGAGTTTGCTTTGGGTCTATGCTTTGAACAGAGTGAAGCCCATTCAATGAGAAGCATATTTCTTTACCTCCTTCAAGACCTAGAACTATGTGGTTGGAAAGAGGTTCTGGTGACCCAAGGAGGAGAAGCCCAATTCCACAGCAAGGATGAGAAGAGGCCAGCGTGGCAGTAGGGCGGGCTGGCCTGCTTGGGCACCATGCCGGGGAACTAGTACAACTGGCTGTGCTCACACAGTCAGCAGTCCTGGCCTTCCTCGTGCTCAGATGCCCCAGGCTGCACCTGGGCACATGCCCCTACACACTCTCTCTCTCTCTCTCTCTCTCACACACACACACACACACACACACACTGTGTGCAGGCTCACAGACATCTTATAGCTTACCATCATACAGTGCCTCACAAAGTTACGATATAAGAGATTATGAAGAACTGAGCTCAGCCTACCCACAACACCCAGAGACACCTGAAGTATGACCTGGGAGGGGGATTTCACTCTGAACCCAGTGAAGCAAAAAGGGCTGCTTTGACTCACTGTCCTCCTGATGATTAAAGAAAGTCAAAGGTTTAGGTGTCTGGAACGGTGTCTTTGAGATGATTTGAAATGCATGACACATAATAGTGTATACTTTAAGTGCCGAACTTCTACAGATAGGTTCGTTGCTGCCCAGAACATCCAGCAGTGACATCTCATAGAAGTGCAACTCTCAATATGATTTAATCAAGTCAGTTAATACTGTTTAATAAATAGGCCAGAAAATTAGCTGAGAGTTTCTCGGCAGGATGCTGCGTGCGACCAAAGTTATGGAAGATTGTCCCTTGAATCACTAAGGCAAACTTTGTTGAGTGTCATTTTACATAGCAATCACATAAAAAGAGTTATAAATAGAAAAAATTCCAAAGTTTTCCCACAGACAGACAGGGAAATCAGAAATATCAAAAAGAAAATTGAAACAAAATAAAACAGCCACCCCTCCCCCCTGCACCCCCATTTGCTTCAAGTTCTTGATCATACAGTACTCAACATCTTTGGATATTTTACAATGTACAACTCCAAACTGCAGCCAAGAAAAAACAAAAAGAACTAACCAGTCATCTGAAAATTGGAGTTTATAAGAAGTCATTACGTTTACAAAATAAAAACAAAAGCCCCAACACCACTGGATTCCACTTTGTTCATTTTGTCTTTGTAAGTTGAGATCAGCCCCAGTCCCTTGGCAATGTGGGAGCTTGGGCACATCAGCTGGTGGGTCCCAGAAGCAAGTGTCTGAAATGGAGACAAGAATCTAAGAGGTGGCTACCCAGGCAGGTGACCGCAGAGGGTGTCTGGATGTTTCCACCCTGCTGAAATGGCATCTGGTGACATGAGGACTGAGGGAGTCTCTTCTGGGGAGCTGTGAGAGGGACAGAGTCTGTGGTCTTCTCTGGCCTTTTTGTTTTTTTGTGTGTTTGCTCAGGAAAAAAGCCAAGGCGATAAGAAGGACCAAGCTCTTGTGCCACAGCTTGGGGACCAGGGACTTCAGTCCTGGGCCCTCTGGGCAGGTGCACTTTCCTCTCTGGGATACTAAGCAGTCAAAGCAGACTCAGGTAGAAAAAGGAGGGAGGGAAGAAAAGAGGAGCACACTCAGGAAGGCACTCAGCCAACGCAGCTGTCTTCCTTCTCAGGACCTGCCATTAACCTCAGACCAGGACAGTGTATGTCCTAAGACACAAGGATCTTCAGATCTCAAACCTCTGCCCCTCCCCACAACCCTTCTGCCAAGAGGGAAGCCAAACACTGGAACTTCATCCCCAGAGGGTGGAAAAAAGGGTTGGGGAGAGTGAAACACTGAGAAGGGGGCAATCACCATTGAGGCTGGCACCTGCAGGACCCCTACATTGAGAAGCAAACAAATAAAGCCTGAATAACTGGGTGCTTTGTCTCAGTTCAAGAATCAGGGGGAAGGGAGACAGTTGTCAGGTGCAAGTATCTGGCCTTGTCCCTTTGATATTGGCCCCAGGAGTCCCAAGAGACTCTGTACAGCTTTGAAGAGGGCACAGGAGAGTGGGGCAAATGCTGATGAGTGTTTCCAGGGGTGCAGACCAAACAGAGCTTGCAGGAAGTGGGGCAGCATGGAGCCCTCCAGATCTGCCTGTGGGCTATGGACAAGTGGTGACAGCCACCCCATAGCCTCCCCTTGTCTAGTTTGGTCAAATTTGTTGCCTGTACTAATATTCTAAAGTGGAGGTGGAGGTAATAAAGCAAAGTACCCAGTAAGAGAAACTTTCTCCAGGAAAATAGAGGGTGCAAAGTTCCTACCTCTCCAGGATCCTCTTTAGAGGATAGATGTAGACAGGTACAGGAGCTAGGGGCAGGGAACCTAAATTACCAAGCCTCTTCGTAGTAGGTGACACAGAGGCACAGACGGCTGACCTGTTCAAGGTCGCAGGGCAGGTAAGGGAAACATAGACCTGGACTCCAGTGGCTGCTTCCTTGTCCCTGGATGTCTCGTGGTCAATGGGACCTCTTTCTGTGTGGAAGATGGTCATTGCTCTAAAGGACCCCAGACCTCAGGGCACTGGAAAATGAGCCCCAGTGATAGAAGAAATTCCCATTGGACAGTGGGGCTCAACCAAGCTGTGTGCCCAAGACCCTACCCTTGTTCTTTCTCTATCCTGCCCACCTCTAGGAGGAACAATCCCCTCTGTATAGACCCCAGGGCTCCAAGGTGCTCTGGGCACCAGTATATGGCCCTCTGCTGTGGCATGGGCTCTGTAAGTTTCTGTGTGAGACAGAGAGACAGACAGAGAGAGGAGGTCCCAGGCTCCAGACCCATTGGGAGGTGATCCCCCTCTCTGACACCAGCAAAAGGGAGGCACTGCCTTTGGAGGCGCAGAAAACACCATGGTTGCTAATACATATTGTTTCATTTCCTCTGTGTTCGTAAAATGTGAAGTTCACAGCCACTGCTTGGGGCAGCTCAGGCGTGTAAGAGGGGACAGGGCCGGTGGGCCAGGTCTACCGGGGCCAGCCTAGTTGTTGGCTTCAGACATAGAAGCCACGTGGTTGAGGCTGGTGAGCCCGGGGAGGCTGGCCAAGCCTGCAGCCCAGGGGTCGGGGAGCGGGAAGTAGGGCCGCGCGGCTGCTACATTTTCAGCCAGCGCAAAGGCCAGGAGGCCCCCCGCGTTCCTCTCGGCCTCCAGCTGGGCGCGCCCAAACAGCTTCATCTGTGTCTCCTCGAATTGGCGCTCGAGCTCTTGCAGGCTCAGGGTGCCCTTGGGCGCCGCCAGGAAGTGCTTGGCGGGGCTGGGCCCCGGGAGGCACACGGCCGCACCGCCCAGGTGGCCGCCCACCTCGCCCAGGGAGGGTGGCATGACGAAGGCCGCCTTTTCCGGCGCAGGGCCGCCGGGGCCAAAGAGCAGGCTGGCGGCCCTCCAGGCGGCGGGCTTGCGGCCGCGCCGGGGCCTCGCCATGCGGCAGCTCTGGCGCTTGATGTGGCGATGCAGGTGGTCGGAGCGTGTGAAGCTCTTGTAGCAGAACTCGCACTGGTAGGGCCGCACCCCAGTGTGGATGCGCATGTGATTCTTGAGGTCGTAGTTGTGCACGAACTTGGCGTTGCAGTGAATGCACAGGTAGGGTCGCTCCCCTGTGTGCTTCCGCATGTGGATCTTCAACTTGTCCTGCCTGCGGTATAGAAGCCAGGAATTAGCTGCTGCATGAAACACCGGGAGCCACTCCTCAGCCCTTGCTCCCAGTTCCTCCAGGAATGTGCTGAGGCTCCACGTTGCTATGGTATTAAACCCCAGGGAGGGCGGCCCACGCTAGGCTCTACCTTCAACTTTTGTCCTAAGGATCACCCCCATTTTAAACAGGTGTGTCTACCCCTCTAGCTTAGAAGGAAGTGGGAAGGATCAGTGTCCTCAAAGACCACTTCCTCTTGTGGAACTCCTTTTATGCACAAACTGAGATTAATGACTCTCCCATTGCTTATCAGGGCCCTGTCTCACATACTGGAAAACAGACTTTGGGGGAGATAGGTCCCCCTAAATCAGCATTCTGGCCTTAGCATTCTCATAGTGAAGCGACTTCTGCAGATACCAGATTGTATTTTAATCTTTAACCTTGCTTTCCAGGCAACAGTCTTCTCTCTGGGCTCATCCTTGTTTTATGCTTTGTCCACAGCCCCTGGTCCCATCCCAGGCCCTGGGCTGTTGCAGTCTGTCCTCCGCACTAATCTGGGAGTCTCTAGAAGCCAAGGCACACCTTGTTCAAGTCTCCTGCACTGTGGTTTCTTATCCTAAGCCCTGGGCTCTCTCCTCTTTGCAGAAAATTTCAGGGTTTACAAAAGAGCCAGGTGCAACAAGAATGCAGGCTAATCTAAGGCAAAGCTTCTCCGGGTTTAGAGTATTATTCAGAGGTAAGTCATGGTATAGGGCGGGGTCCCTAGCCCCAGCTCCAGCTGCAGACCCACCACCAGCTTGCTGGGTGATCTTAGTAAGTTATGAAATCCCTCTGCACAGAGTTGAACCCAGGGCCAGACATGAATCCCCACTGTCCAGGGCTGCTGAAGACAGTTGGCTTTCTGCGAGCAAGAGACAGCACGTATTGTGGTGGGCTTGAAAGGAAAACTGATATCCTGGGTTTTTTGTCCTCAGGACTATGCAGTCAGTAGGCTAGTTTAAGGAGGCTTTCAGCTTGGCTGAGGCGGCGGCAACCGGGGTGCGTGTCCAGATTATTCTCCAGTTTTTTCTAGCTGGCCGGAGGCTGCCTCCTCTCCACAGGTGTGGTTTGGGTGGGGCGTCTGCTTGTAATTTCAGGCTGGGCTTTGAGGTCAGAGCAGATGTGCAGCCCAAGAGTCCTCCCTAAAATGGCCAGATTTCAACTATGCTCCGCATAACCCCAGACAGCAGAAGCCCTGGTGTCCTCTGGCCACTAGAGGGCTCTCTGACTCTCAGTTTCAAAGTGGTCTCTGAGGAAGGACTATCGATCTTGTGAACTCGGGAAGGGTGGAGGGAAAGAAAGGGCAGAGCCAGGAGGATTCCTGGCAGGTGGGGAGGAGGGCCGCAGGATGGGCTTGGGGTGGGAGGGGCGCTGCGCTTCTGCCTGGAGCTGACTATTCTCCACGCACCAGGCTGTCTCCTGCGCAGCCCCACAGCCTTTCCTGTGGTGACATCCCACTTCCCAGCAGCATGCAGCCCTGGGTGTGTAGCCCCAGAACACTGCGCAGGATGGGACCTTAGAGGGCATCCAGGCCAGTGGCTCAAATTTGAGTGATGCATGAGAACCACTATCAGGACTTCTTATCACCGAGTGCTGGGCCTACCCCAGAGCTCCTGAGTCACAGGTCTGGGGTGAGAAGGGGACCAGAGAACTGCATTTCTAACAAGCTGCCAGGTGCTGGCCCACAAGGCCCTGCCTTGAGAACCACTGGGCTTGGTAAATCTTTCATGCTTTGAGTGGACAAAGTGAGCCCAGTGAGGAGAACTTGTCAAGGTCACCCAGAAGCTAACAGCAAAGCTGACACTAGAACTTGGGCCTGGGAGTCAGGGTCTCTTTCTCACCACTGCACTGTGACCTGTATACAAAAGTAGGAGAGAGATGCACAGGACCATTTTGTAGCCCTATAGTGATGCTACTCTACAGTCTTGAGGGATATGCCTTGGGCTCTACAAATTTGCCCAGGTTTGGTGGCAACAGTAAAGGTAGGTGGTCAGCTAGGCTCACTCACTGGACCCAAGACCTGCTCTCTCCCGAGGGCTTGGCAAAGGGCTCTGCCCAGAGTCATCAGTGAAGGAAGAGTCACCAACTCATTTAATACTCACTGCAAACTTAAGAAATGTATGTATATACACACACATATATATGGAGAAATATTTTTTAAATTGCTATTACATAATTAACAGTTTTGCAGTATTGATTCTTCGGATCACTCTCAAACATGAGCAAAAAGTGTTGCATCTTCAAATGTCAAGGGCCTCACTGTAAATACCTATAACTTCTCCCAAACTTCTCTAATATTAGGGCATCTCAAATTAATCCTGTCTCAGTGGCAGTGGCCCATGGCCTAAGAAGTGCTAGGAAGGTGCCTCCTCATCACGTGGTTGGGTACCTGCTCTGGGCAGGTGAATACACTATTTCAGAGACCCAAGAAGGTCATTCTTCAGAGGCAAGGCATGGTATGGGGATAGGACCCTAGGGAGGGGAAAGGAGGATTCCCACTGAGGACTTCCCACCGGCAGCCTCTGTGGGCTGTCTCAGCAAGTGCACACAGGACCTATCCAAAGAGGGCATTGCTAGCGGGAGGACTCAGTTCTGGGCAGAGCTGTCTTTCCCTATCGGTGATTCACAGGAGCAGGGTGAGGAGTGGAGAGAGTGGGCACACTGTATGACAAGCTAGTCCTAGAAACCACTGGAGATCAGGTAGTGATCGCTGGGATTCAGAGTCTGAGTGGGTAGGCCGGTCACCTGAGTCATTAGCAATGCACTTCTTAGGACCATGAAAATGCTGATAGAATCTAGTTCCCCCACTTGCAAGATGAGGAAAGCAAGGACCAGAGAGTAACCAGCATTCTAAGGCCGGATAGCCTCCTCCTTAGTCAATGACCTCTTCATGTGCGTGTCACGACAGGCATGCTCTAAAGAACGGGACCAGGTCCCTTCATTGCCTGGGGCCTCAGTGTCCTGATCTCTAAAATGGTGACTTCTGATATTCCAAGGGTGTTGCACCTGGGTAATAACCTCGTGCTGGTTCTTTCCCATCCTGGTTTGTCTGGTGGGCTTTGTGTCTGACAGCTCTTCTCCCTTTTCTCTTCACAAATTTGGTCTGCTTGAGGAAGCAGCATGAGTTTGGATGGACTATTCTAGAGTGTGACTCTCAGGAGCTAAGCTCATAGCCCCTTCCCTTGAGGAAGGGAGGTCTAGGGGCCCCAGTCAAAATCTCCTGAAGCTCCACTTCCACTGACCTGTGTACTAACTCAGCCCTTAGGTGGCTTTCAAAGTTCTTTATACGCTCTCTCTACTCTGCTTTGCAGCAGCCCCCATGGTACCCACGGGCCACAGGATTACGCTGCTCATGCTCTGGCTGGCTTTGCTTCTTTGGACATCTGGTGACAGAACTGGGCTATCCACCTACGTCTCAAGCAGTCACCCAGGTCCCTGACACTCCAGACATCTATGACATGAACACTGCCCCTGAAGGCAGGTCGCCTGAGGGACACAGGGGAGCAGCAACAGAAGACAAGGTGTCATCTCCCGTGCCCTAGTGGTTCCATGTGTTTCAGCATTGCCTTCCCAGCAGCTCAGGTGCTCAGGGGAAACCCAGACTTTCCATCTGCATCGCCTATGACCCCTGCTGAGACCTCTAGGAGCTCCTGATAGGTAACAAACCTTTTGAGGTCACTCTGGCCAGAGCCGCCCTTCATTTCCATGTGTGTACTATTGCTAGGACAAAGGCCATTGTGCGTGCATGCACACAAGCCACCACCTGCCCCTGGCTCCTGGAGCATAGCTTGTTAGGAGTATAGATGACATGGTAATTCGTGAGACAGAAAATTCATGGGCAGGGAAGCAGTGATCCCCACTGGATGCAGAAAAGGGACCCAACATCGTGGATATTCTCAGCACTCATCATCAACATGGCTCAAGGGCTTATGTGGGCTGGGCATTCTGCCTGAGCTCCCTGGAGCCTCTAAAGTCAGAATTATCATCCTTCTCATGAGGAAACTGAGGCAGAGATACATCAGTATGTTCATAGCTTCCCTCACTGTGGGCCGGATAGCCATGAAATGGGGAACAACCTCAAGGAGGAACTGCTCCACCCTCTCTAGTGACACCTGAGAAACTGAGGCCCAGAGGGAGTAAAGGACTTGAGCAAGGTCACACAGCTGCAAACAGCCAGGCTCTGAACCTGAGCCTCCCAATGGCCTCCCAGTGCTCTTTCCAAAGTGCCATGACTGAGAGCTGTGGAGCCTTGCCTTCAGCCATTCAGTGATGACTGTTCAACTGGGGCAGGTAGGCAGTGGTACCTGCTTTGAGACACACCTGTTGGACACTCGTTTTGTATTCTGCAAGTGCACAACACTGCAAGTAGGTAGAAAGAGTGCTTGTGGTGAGTTTGTTGACTAATGACCATCAGGGCTAATTTCAGAACTCCTCATCTCCAAATGTGATGCATCCTCTCAGGTCCTAGTTCCCCTTACCTGTCACCTCATTCCATTTCCTTGCATCAGAGACCCGCCAAAGACATAGGCACTCAAACCTGATGCGCAGGGCCCCCTCTGACTTGGAGGGATCCATGGTCAGGAAAGATGTTCAAGTCCTCATGAGGACAAGGGTCACTGTGTACAAGTGGGAGGAGAGGGCTGTGGGCCTGAGCATGGACATTTGCTTTTACAAAGGCTCCCAGTCAGGTGTTTCCCAGCACCATCCACCCAGATGTCCCAGGGAATGATGGTCCGAGACCACCTCTTTTCCTGCAGCTGGGCTAATGACCTTACAATATCTTTTTTTTTTTGGTACTGGGACTCGAACTCAGGACCTTGTGCTTGGCAGGCAGGCACCTTACAGTATCTTAACAAGGTACCCAGAGCTGTGGGAAGGGCACTCTGGGGACAAAAGACAGGGGAGGGAGGGCGCTGGATGCTGTTTCTTGTTTGGAGAGCAGACAGATGTCAGGGAGGGGTCATCAGCATTGGGTTGGTGACCAATGGAGGTCAGGTGCTGGTCAATAAAAGTAGCCTTTGGGGACATTGCTAGGGGGTTCTACAAAAACCGATGACATCATGGCTTATCACTGGTGAGTTCTTAGCAAGCAGAGGCTGGCCATCCGGGAAAGGTCCGTCTGTCCTTCATGGCACCTCTGTTGTTTTGGGGGCCAGTCATGCTCTTTTTTCTTTATTTTTTGCCCATCAGACATGGCTGAGCCTCGCTGTAGGTGACCCTTGGATTAGGGCTGAGGAGGGAGACCCTTACCCTTGCCTTCTAGGAGCTCCCTGCAGAGGGCCTGTTGTAGCAGGCAGGTCCCCACGGCTTATGATCAAGGACCCATGTGGTGGGAAGTGAGAGGAGGTGGGGCCCAGTACCAGTTGGCAGTGATGCTGCCGTTGGAGCAAGAAGGTGCACAGGGCCCACTGCAGTGTCCAGTGCAAGGAAATGCCCACCAAGTTCTTGTCCTTCCTGGGCCACATGCTCCCTATCCTTCAGGGCCCTTCTTATGTGTTAAATCTGGCAGGCCCCTGCACCTCATCTTTGGTTTTGCCTTGCAAGGGAACCTGGGAATTCCAGGTCAGAGAAGTAGCCACTGCTGCTGAAGAATGTCCAGGTGGGGAGGAAGTAGGAAGGTGTTACAGATCGTGGTTGAGGACTCACCCAAAGAGCAGGTCCCTATGGAAAGGCTGCAAGTGGACTTGGCTCTAGGAAGTGTTATAGGAAAATCTCATCCTGCACAGGTCAGGGTTGGTGCTGTTGGAGGACTGGAAAGAATCCTTGCTGGGCAGCCCTGGAGAGGGCGCAGGAAGCAAAGGACCAGTGATTCTGAAGAATGTGGTGGGAGTGTTCAACAGGACAGCCACAGTTCATAGTGAGAAATACAGTCCCTGATGGGAGGCAGGCCAGCAAGCCTCCGCCCTTCCTGTCCCCTGCCCCTGGCCTCTCTTTGCTCCAGAAAGGGGGCCCAGAGCTTGTCTGATCTTGTTCCGGAGGGTCAGAGCCCAGTGGGAACCAAGTGAGGGGAGGTGTGGTGGGAGCTGGATCGCAGCTGCTGCAGCTGGAGACAGCCTGGGGGCCCAGATGGCTGTCATCCGGCTGAGCAGGAGTAACCAGAGGGCAGGCAGGACAGATGGCTGGATGGCTGGAACTGCCCCGGGGCTGATCTGGCCTGGAGGGGTAGGGAGACAGTGGACACAGAGGCCACCCTTAAGGTCCATCAGGAATGTGCTGCAAGGGACTATTCTGAAATGTCACCCTCCTATATAAAATTGCATCGTTGCCCAAACCAGGAGGCCTATTCTCAGGGGATGTTCCAGTGTCCAGAGGGCAAGAAATCTGCAGTCACTGGCCAAGTTTAAAGCTTTTCCTAGGGAAAGTGGGGCTCACAGACTGGCCAGACCTGCGTGGACCTCACAGAGGGATGGTGTGGGGAAGACCCAGAAGGGAGGGAGAAGGGGAGTCAGGTGCCAGTTAGCTCACATATGGTACCCTGAGGTGCATATGCTGTTGAAGCCACTGGCCTGGTGTCCCCTGAAAAAGGAGAGGTGGTTCCAGTGGCAGCCATCTGCCAAGGGACAGGCATGGGGAGTCTGGGAAGAGGGGCTTGGCTAGGCAGGAGAGGGCACTCTGGGCTGATGCAGCCGCTGGCTTTCCTGGATCTGTCCTGAGTCTTTGAGGTCAGTCCCAGTGGGCTGGGAGTCTCAGGCTGGAGCAAGGCCCCTGCTAAAGATGAGTGCACTGTATGTGAACTCTGCCGTCACGTGCATGCTGGCTTATATCCCTGCCTTCCTGTGTTTTAGTTGAGTCTTTTTCAGGTATTCTAGCTGAGCCCTGTGTGGCATTCAGGAGAAGGCAGGGGTGGAAAGTGAGGACAACATTGCCCAAGGTGGAGTTAGCACACAGGGCTATTTTCAAGGGACACCCAAGGGGAGGTGGTTCCCAGGAACTCAGGTGCACCTGCACTATGGAAGAACAGGACCAGAACACCATGAGCATTCCAAGTGGCTTGCTGCTAAGATGGAAGGGACACATCCTGGATGTGTGAGCTTGCCACTGCCCTGCACCTACAGATTCTCTCCTTACTGCCCCCTGGAAGCATCTGTGGTGATTCTGTTTGCGGGACCTCATAGAAGCAGCTGTGAGGAGGACTCCATAGTCACGGTGGGAGCCCTTAGTGTTTCCTTCAAAGAAGTCACTAGGGGTGGCCACAGAGCTATTTAGTAGTGCCACTGCCACTGGAATGTGTTTCTGAAACCCTTCTCTGGCACCTCCAAATAGTGTTCCTTGTCGTCCACCCAAGAAGGCAGGTTGTATCTGTTTAGAGGACTCACCTTGTTTGTTATTCCTGGAAAACCACAGTCCCTGATTTGATATTCAATTGATTAAAAAATTTCACTCCACTTTCAAAGGCCAAAGGCTTGGGCCCACTGAGCAAAAATCCAAAGGAGGAGCCTCCAACAATCCCCAAGGGCAAATTTCCAAGAGGATTTAGGGTGATGGTGCACGGTTAGAACAAGTTGGGGCTTTTCGAGGTAAGTTCTTTGAGGGGACAGTGGCAGTGGGGAAAGGATCTAGTTTCATAGGCCATGACTACGGCACAGGTGTCACCAGGCTCTGTCCACATCCAGCACATGAAATGACCAGACATTGATTCGAGGCCACTCACCTGACCTTTCCCCACCATGGATAGCTAGAGGACCAAGGGCCACAGGTGGCACAAACAGGCAGTATTTTCCAACAACTGTGGCCTTTCAAAAATCTATCAGCAGGCAGCTCTGATTTCACATCGTCCCACCTGTCCATTTTGACTACCAAAGTTGCTGCACAGGGAAGGTGCATAACACACATCTGCTGAATGCGATGGTTTCCCTGAAGATGAAGTTTGTCATACGTTCCTTTCAAATCTTAGAATAGTTATCCTCCTTCTTTCTAACATGGACAGGCAAAAGGGAGACCATAAAATGAAGCCCATCCCTTAAGGGAGATGGAAGGGGCCTTCAGGGATCTCTCCAGACTTTGCCATCGCCCACGCACTGAGAGCTAAGTCCCAGCTCTGCCACTGTCCAGCTGCACTTACAAGTGGCCAGCTTGCCACTGGGAGATGGACCTGAAACGAAGGCAATAGTGCTTCCCCATCCTTCGGGGCACTTAGGACGCAGGTCCTGCTTCAGAAAGGGTAGCTGCTGCTTTTCCCAATGAGACAAGGGCTGCCTCCATGGGGAGCCTCCAACAGGGCTCTGTGGATATGCAGTGGGGAAGAAGACAGGGAGGCCATGTGGACAAGGCAGTGAAGCCCCTCACCTCTGTCTCATCAGAACAGCTCTGCTCTGACCTGTCTTATATCCTGGGCTCCCACTTGACACTGTTTCTGAGAAAATATTTTAGCTACAATGGGTTTGGAAGTCAGCACACTGGGTAATGGCTGCCATCCCTCCTAGCAATGAATTTGATATGTGCCTAGGCTCAGCCTGCGGCTCTCTCTCCATCCCTGGTCTCCATGCGTCTTTCTGCTGTCATCTCCCAGCTTCTGGCCCTGTCCCCAGCACCCTCACCTTACCCTTGGCTACAGTTTCGCACCTGGTGAAGCGGACCTCGCAGATGTTGCACATGTATGGCTTCTCCCCGGTGTGGGTCCTCATGTGCCGCGGTAGCTTCCCGGCCCCCATGATGACTTTGTGGCAGATGGGGCACTGCTGAGAGGCCTTGGGCTTCAGCTTGCGCTCCTCTACCAGCGGCCAGGGTGGGAAAAGGCTCCCCAGATGGGTGGCACTCAGGAAGTTAAGATAGGCACCATAGTCGTTCTCTGCCTTGATGGGGCCCAGTGGCCCCCCAGGCAGGTCAGGGAACATGTCCTTGAAGAAGTCGCTAGGGAAGGGTGGGGGTGGGGGTGGGGGCAGCTCCTCCTTCTCCTCCTCCTTGATCTTCCGGTTCTTGATGACCAGATCCAGTGGCCCACTGTCCATTGGCTGCTCAGGCAGCTGGGCAAAGGCACCGAAGTCCCCTGGCCAAAGGTGTGGGAAGAAGTCTGGGGCAAATGGAGACAAGGAGGGTCTCCTGTCAGGGATGCTGGCTTTGGGATACAGGTTCTCCCTCAGCAGAGACTCAATGGAGAAGTCCCGGATCACACCCAGATGGCCAGGGCTGGCAGCCTGGAAAGAATCAGGGAAGTCCCTGGGTGTGTCTGAATAGGCCTTCTCTGTGAGATGGTCCGTCTTGGAGGGGCTTTGGTGGCAGTTGATGTCCTGGGGATCGGGCAGATTTTCTTGGTCAGCAAAGTCCTCTGTATCATCATCCTCCTCCTCTTCTTCCTCTTCCTCCTCCTCCTCTTCATCTTCCTCATCATCATCATCTTCATCGTCATCATCATCCTCCTTGTCATCCTCCTCTCCTCCATCACCACCAGGCTCCATGATCTCCAGGCACACATTCACGATGCACTGGATCTCTAGCATCCTGGCAGCATTGAGGATGTGCTTGACATTGGAGGCGGTGATGGTGAGTGTGGAGGTGTAGGCAAATTCCAGGATGGCGGCCAGAGCCTCAGGCTGGACGAAGTCGATCTCATAGACGTAGGGCTGGCTGGCTAGGCTGCCAGCTGTGAAGAGCTTCTTGAAGTACTTGCTGCAGGCAGCCAGGACAGAGCGGTGTGTGCGGTACTCCTGCTCCTGCACCACCAGGAGCACGTCGCACAGCAGCCCTGCGTGCCGCTGCTCATTGAGACTGCACAGCACCTCGCTGCTGTGGTTGGGGAAGGGAATGCCAATGAGCTCGTCGATGCCATTGGCCATGTTCTCAGCCAGAGCCCTGCAAGGAAACAGAGAGACCTAATGTGGTTAGCAGCATGGCCCAGGAGGGGAATCAGCTCCAGGACCCTGGACTACTTGCTTGCTCTCACCCCTACTTTGCTTAAGGGGTTCTCTGTCACGAGAAAGCTGGCTACTCTACCTCTCAGTTTTGCCAAGCTGCACCTGAAATTCACAGCCTGACACAAGCTGGGATTATTCTCTGCACCCTGGAAAGCTGAGAGTTAGTGTCTCACTGGACAGCAGGCATCAGCTCTGTAGCAAAAGCTGTAGAGGTTTCTTCTGGGCATGGTTCACTGAATCCCACTTTTTCAGTGTGGAATTGCAGAACACAGGATGAAGAGCCACACAACAGCCAGCAGTTCTGTGCACTCTGATCATGGTGCCCACCATTTATACAAGAACCATGCGGTGCTTCTGCTGAGGATATGTTCTCATTTGTCTCACAGGTCCTCAGACTTTGCAGCAGACTCCCATTTTGCACTGGCTACCAGGAAGCTTAAAATCCACTTTGTGACCAGTTTTAGCAAGTGAATAGGGATTTTGCTTTGGTTCCTGAACTTACTCCTGGCTTTATCAGAGCTGATAGAATTTCTTTTTATTTATAATTTTTGCTTTTTCTCTTTTAATACTTTTTTCTTTTAATACATTCAATAAGTATTCTATATGTATGTCTCAGCCATTTCACTTGCAAATAGACAGTAAAATCAATATAGATGCAAGTGTACTTTTAATTTATTTATCATGACTATATGCTGTTAGTCTCATGGATGTATCAACCTCTGTGGGGAGAAACTCTTCTGAGTCACTTTGTCATTATGGATGGCCCCAGACTTAAGATAGTTGGACACCATTTTTCAGCTTTATGATGATGTGAAAGTGAACACACACAACCATTCTGCTTTTCACTTTTAGTATAGTAGTCAGTAAATTACATGAGTTATTCAACCCTTGATTATGGAATAGGCTTTGTGTTGGATGACTTTGTCCAACTGTAGGCTAATGCTAAGTGTTCTGGGCGTGTTTGAGGTGAGGTAGGCTGAGCTACGATATTGGATAGCTCGAGTGTAGTAAATGCAATTCTGACTTTCAATATTTTCTACTCATGATGCGTTTGGGGGGGATGTAGCCCCATCACTGTTGAAGAACATCTGTATGTATGTTGTGGCTACCAGGGAAAAGTAGGGCACGGCAGAGGGTGGCTGGCATCCTTTCATTAGGGAAGTATAGGTCCAAGCCTGTTAGAATGTTCAACCTGGGCAAAAACTGGCTTTTGTCAAGACATGCAGGGCCCTTCTACTGGTGGCAAAGCCTGAAGGTGGCCCATAGATCATCCTAGCAAAGGCCTGACCCTTATCTTGGTACAATTAAAAAGACGAGAAAAAAAAAAAAAAAAGAACAAGACAATCTATGAGCCCCACGGCCCAGTGGAAAATTATCCTCACACATTTATCTCCTGGAAGTTTCGGCCCTGGGAAGGCAGAATTAGGGGGAGGGAGGAGTGAGAAGTGCAGACAACAATGTAAAAGCACCAGGGAACCAGCGGGCACGCAGGGTGCTGAGTGTTCCTTCCCTTCCCTAGCTTCTCCTCCATCCTGGAGCAGCCTGGACCTTCCCTCAGCAATCCCACATGACCAGGTGCTCAGAAGGTTTCCCAGAGCAAAGGTCCCACTGCTATCCCACCTCATCAAGGGCAAAGACCCCACAGCCAGGGATTTGCTTCCTTGACATATTCATTGGGTTTTCCCCTTCTGCCAGGCATGATCCTAAACACCGAGGATGTGCAGAGAATAAACCAAGAAGGCCTCTGCTCTGACAGCCCTCATGTGACCACGAGAGCTGTGAAAAAACATGTCTCATCAAAGAGGCTATACAGACAGCAAATAAGCCACCTTGCTTTAAAAAGGGTTCAACACTGTTAACCATTACAGAAATGTAACTTAAAACCCCAATGAGGTATTGCGACATACCTATTAGAGTACTTAAAATACAAAATAGTGATAAGACCAAATGCTGGTGAGTATGTGGAGAAAATGGATAAGGTGTACATTGCTGGTAGAAATGTAAAATGGTACAGCCACTCTGGAAAATGTACGGCAGTTTCTTAAAAATTATGACTGCATTCTTGAACATTTACCTCAGGGAAATAAAAAACTCTGTCTATAAAATAACCTCTGTACAAATATTCATGGCCACTTTATGCATAATAATCAATAACCAGCAAAGGTCCCTAGAACAACTAGTCAGCACTGCTATTACTGCGTGACTGGCCCGGGCAGTGGGTACTCAGAGGGGCCCAGGCACTTCTTTTGTCAGAGGGTGGGAAGGACTGAGGCTGGAAGCGAGTGAGTGGCCATGGCTTCCAGGGAGCCCAAGCAGGAAGGGACATGCAGGGCCTACTGAATTCTTCCAGGCATGCTGGACTGGCCTCAGCAGTGAGCACCAAAACCTCCCAGACCGTTCACAGATGCTTGCTGGCTCCCCATGCAGCCTTTCCTGCTTCGTGGCAGTGGCCCCTTTCTGGTGATTTTGCAAAGCTCTGCCAGGAGAAGGCAAAGTAGGGAAGGAAAGGGAGCTGAAGCTCACTCAGGCTTTCTCATCCCCTTTTGACACAGCTGTGAGTGACACAAACTGTAGGAGGCACATGGCTAGAACCCTCCCCTCCAGGGTATCCCTGTACCTCCTATTCTCAATTCCCAAACATAGAGTTCTCAGCCTCCCAACCTTTGTTCATGCTGAGCTCCTGTGGGAAAGCATCCAATATCATGCATCTCCAATGGTTCACATCCTACCACACTCCAGTCCCACCCAGATGTTCCCTTTGCCATTCCCCAATTCAGGTGCCAGGCCTCTCCAGCCCTTGGCCTTCTGGACACCTGATGATCCCAGTCATTCATTGAATTTGACTCTGTCTTATATTATAACTAGTGATAGTTATGGTGGCATCTCTGCTAGACTGTAAGATGCTTGAGGGCAGATACTACCATCAGTATCATTAAATGCTTGGCACAGTCCTGGCATATAGTTGGTGAAGGTCTATATATAGCAAGGGGTGTTCTAGTAATTAGTGCTGAAATTAATGTTTTACAGGTTGTTCGCTATACAAAAGCATTTCATCCAAGGGATTGTACTGGCAGGTTCAAAAGTATTCCCAGTGATTTCTGCATCTTGGTGGTGGGATTTTGTGCCTTTGTGTGCTCCCCTTCACACAAACAGGGCGACCAGTAAGATCTGTGGGAGTGATAACAGGCGACCTCTATGGGGGTCATGAAAGACACTGCTGCTTCACTTTGCTTTCTCTTGATCACACATTCCGGGGACCTAGGGCCACATGGGGAGGATGCTCAAGCCATGAGAGGGCGACATGGCAAGAGCTTGAGGTCTCCTACAACAGCAGCACCCACTTGTCCCTGTATGAGTGGCTCCCCCTGTCCCCCTCAGACCTTACACTCATGGCACCCCCTGCTGACACCTTGATGGCACCTTTATAAGAGAAGGTAGAACACTCAGTTTAGCTTCTCCTCAATTTCTGACCCACAGAAGCTGTGAGATGATAAATGCTTATTCTTACTTTCAGCCATGAAGTTTCATTGTCTGTTATGCAGAAACAGATAACTCTGATGCAGAGGCACTGTTCATTTCATAGACATTGTAGACTTGTGATATTTATGGTGATGGTTTTCTGCAGTTAAATGTCAGTCTAACAAAATCAGCATATTATGGCAGTGCTTTGGTAGATTAAAATAAATTTATTGAGGAAGTGATATCTTTTCCTAATTCCCACAAAACCATCCTCAGGGCAGTAGGAGTCCTGACCCTCAGAGAGGCCTTGTCCTCTGAAAAGACGATGAGTGAAACACCCCTTACACTGTTGGGTAGAAACCTAGGTCAGTGAAACCTCAGGAAATTAGTTCTTTATGGAAAGCAAATTTCCTTGCTTGCTAAGGTCTTATTCCTTTAATGATGATAGTGCTTTCTAATGGTTCTCAGGGAAAATTCCAATCATTCCTTAAGCTTTTCCTGGCAATCTTAAATAGAGGATCCAGGGCCCATTGGACCATGTGTTGGTGCTCAGTGTCTCAGCATGTGTGGTGACTGTCCGAGCCCACTGAGGAATGGAAAGTAGTTGCCCTAAGCTGAATGCCCCATCTCCTGAGCTTCGAAGGCAATGTGTACTTGGAATCCAGAGTTAGTGTAATTTTATTAGGCCCCTCCACCTTTCAGGGCTTCTGCTTTCTCCTGTTGTCACTGGGTGTCATGAGAGATCTGATAACCTACATCAGGACCAAGAGGAGCTTGAGGAGGGGGCAACAGGTCCTGCCCAGTGACCTTGGACTTGAAGGCTGGCCTGCCCAGCAGCGACTTCTGACTGTGTCTTGGTTTGTGGTCTTTGTTCCATTCTCGGAGCAACGGATGTAACCATGGTAGCTCGAGGTTGTTTTTCCAGGCAGGACACTAACCCGGGGGTGGGGGCTGGGACGGGTAAGCTGTGGTCAGGAGGCAGGCGGGGGCTGCCACAGGCTGCTTCATTGTCTCTCTGGGAAGAAGCACCTCCGCCCTGCACTCTGGGAGCTTCCCTGGTGACCCTAAGATTCCCATGCCCTGGTGATCCAGCACTCACAGTGTCCCAGAAGAGATGCCATGTCCCTCCCCCATCTTCCCGCCCCAGCCTTCCATCCCTTCTCTCCCACTGACCAAGCCAGGGCAGTCTCTCTCCAAGAATAACAGGCACAGGGAAAAAAACTAAACACACACACACACACACACACACACACACACACACACACACACACACACACACACACACACACACACAGAGCCAAACAAAAAACTCTCAAAGGCTTGTAGAGGCTTGCTGCAAAATAAAAACCTCTGGGAGGAAGATGATAGAAAAAAAAAAAAAAAAAATATATATATATATATATATATATATAGTGAGCCAAAAATAAAGGGGAGACTGAGGATATAGCTCAGCAGCACAGCACCTGCCTGGCAAGCATGTGGTCCTGAATTTGATTTCTGGTACAAAAAAATTAAAGTAAAATAAAGGGGAAAGAAGGAAAGAGCAGAAGAGAGCCTTAGAAATGGAGAAAAGGGGTAAAGAAAAGGGGCAAGAATGTGGGGAGGTTAAAATGTTCTTAGATATGGCCACAATTCCAGAGGACAAAAGGTCTAACTTGGTATGCCCTGAGCTTGTACTTCAGTGGAAGGTTCTAGAATCCAGGTAGGCCCAGGCAACACTGTCTGATGAAGACAGGGCCTCTGATTATTCAGCTGTAAAATGACAGTATCTTTTTCTCTCACAGAGAGCGCTGTGCTCCCCTTTCTCACTTCCAAAGGGCCAGAAAGCGAGCCAGCATTTTCAACCATAATCAATAGGAGGTGCTATTTATCAAGTACTTGTCACATGTCAGTCACAAACCTCAAAAACACAACTCTGAAAGTTGCATATTTTCACCAGCATCTCCAATGCAAAAACAGAGAAGCAGGTATGGGAAGGGCAAGGGATGTGTCCAAGGCTACACAGTCAGCAACTATCAGCCATGATTTAAACCCAGCTGCATTTGGTGACAAAACTCACATGTGTTCCCCTTCATCATGTCACCACCTACAAAGGGGGCAAAGGAGTTGAACCCTTCTTCCTGCAGACTGACTTACCCTAGGGTTTGGTCGGAGCCAGGCCTAAATGATGGGCACTGGCATGTGAGGTCCACAGTTGCAGAAAGCTAAGGGCAGCTCAGTGCCAAGTGCACATGAGGGATGTGGACAGAAAGGCCCTTGGCCCTGTACGTGGGGCATCAAGGCTGGCATTCCCTTTGTCTGAGCTGTGAAAGGAAGAGAAAGACATTCCGAGATCATCTCGTACAAGCTCCCAGGGTAACCTCCTGGCATATGAAAGGCACCATAATCTTCCAAGACTTTTAATACTTCCTGTCGCAGGGATTCCTACTCCAACGAGGCAGGCAAGGCTGATAAAAAAATTTTATGTCCATTTTATCAATGAGAAAAATAAGGCAGAGAAAGGAGCCAGTGCTCAGGATCTAACGGTAAGAGCCAGAGACAGAATTAAAACTTGGGTGTTTTAATGCCCACCCCTGTGTGCCCTTATTAGACCACCAATGAGGCACAGTGCTGCCTGGCTAGTAGAAGGCAGTAGAGTTCTTGACTTTCCTAACAATGAGAAATGCAAATGTAGGTGTGTCACATCTTCCTGATGTCCTCAGTTTACTTGCCTGGGGAATGAGGACGTGAGTGTATGGATCTCACTGTGCGGTGTGTAAGTGGAACAAGTCAACATTAAGCACCAGGTACACATGGGTATTTGTAGGAGCCATTTCCCCTGAGAGATTATCTACTTCCTGGCAGGGTTTGTTTCTTCTATGTCTGTATCATTTCCAGGACATCATCAAGCAGGAACCTGATAGACTGTGAATGGATAAGATCAGCCCAAATAAACAAAGAAGGTAGATTTGTTGTCATAAATGGCAGTGGGATGACCTTAACCCTCTGCCGTAGGCACATCTGACACAAAACAGATGAGCTGTTTTATGACACCTGTTTTGTGTCACCTGATATCTGCTTGAGTCCCACTGCTTTCCTGTCTTCTATGGCTGCCTTGATGGTGTGACTTTCATGACAATTCTATTGCTCTGATTCACAATTTTAGCACCTCCCTGAATCCTGCTCAGTTCAGCAAATCTGGGGCTCAGGATAAGTCTTCCATCTGCCAAATCCCCAGGGCAGGCTGGCCCCAACCAGTAGACTCCTACTACTGGGAAGCTGGCCCTACCAGCTCCTCCCTTGCCTAGGCCACCTGGTGGAATTAGTGGCTAGAGTAAAGGTAGGAGGGGTGCTACACAGGGCAGAGGGAATATGGTTTCCTTTATAGACCTGGCAATGAGACTGGGCAGTGGTTACCTGTGTCCTTTGAGCAGGTCGTTACCCCCTGGGGTCTGTAGGCACTGAAACCCACCAGGAGGTGGTGGGCCAGGCAGTAGAGAGCACAGAGAAGTCTGACCCAAGCTTCCAGCCAGCCTTTGTCTCTGCTGGGCACACCCTACCCTGCCCTTGGCAGTTTCCCCAAGCAGGATGGCTACACCCCTTGGCCCCGGAATGCCCCTGAGCTTCAGCTGCCCCAGAGGCTGAGGCCAGACATGTGGGCTGGGAGGCTGGGCAGGGCCACTTTAACTTCCAGCCTTCACCCTGCCTGCTTCGAGCACCCTGGGCACAATGCCCACACTGGGTAAAGCTGGCCCCACCTGCTCTGCCACCCTGCCAGGACATGCCTAGAACCCGTAATCTCCAGCTCTGCGGAGGCCCCACTCGGTCCCTTAGGGTGTCTGTGCAATTGGCTGTGAGGTTTCTTCCTCTGTCAAAAGTGATGGCCATCCAGATATTCCCTTGCAACTGCAGTGCAGGCCCTCCCCAGAATGCACAGCTGGGCACCTCTTGCTTTCCACCCACGGTATCAAATCCTCTCATCTGTCTCCAGGATAGCACCTGTAAGGGCCAAGACAGAGGCCGGACTTGGGAAGCAGGCACACCTGGGTTCTTATCCCAGCCACAGGCAGATATTCCTGTGAGGGTCTTGGGTTCTTCTCCTGTGACCAGGCATGCAAGCCCTGCTTCACTCTTCTCTGGCAAGCTCCTGAGTTAATGAGACCACATGCTCATTGAGCTGGACATTCAGAAGAATATATTCATATTCACTCTCCTCCCTGTGTTTGTGTAGAGCCTCTGTACAGAGGAATCATTATGTCCATTTAGCTAATGAGAAATAAAGCTCCTGTTGGTGAACTGACTCACTCAAGGTCACGGAACTAGCTAAACGACAGAGATCCTAAACCTCCGGGCTCTGTCACTGTATCAAGCTATAGCCCTTACCAACCCCCACCCCATCGTCACCTCCCCCTCTTCACTCCCTTTGTCTCCTCATGTACACTAGCATCGGCTTGGTGGATCTAGTGGTCCCCCTTCAAGCTGTGTTCTTTAATTATTTATTCAGCCTTTATTTGAGGAGGGGAGTCCAAAGGGAGGGAGATTTGTTGTCCTTCAAGAAAAAAATTGCACATCTTTTACTTTATGTTCAAAATAAAGGATTTACTACTTGTGTTTATTACAGGCGATTTCCTGAGCCAGATAACTCCTTGGGAGGCTTATTAAACCTTATTAAACCACTGAAAATTTAGATAATAAAATAAATCACTCGTCTCCCATAAACAGCACTAGGCCGAGAATTCCTATATCTGCCCCCTGGGGAGCCCTATTCTTTTTGAGCACTTCTGCCCCAATGGGCCATTTCTGTAGAGGAGTGGGAATGGCTTAGATTTTGCTAGTTATTTAAGGGGCATGGACACCTGGGTTATGCAGTACCATATTTGGACCCTTCCTGTGGATAAATTAGCATCTGCTCCAGCGCATGTTCTGCTCCCACAAGCCACCTCTGTCCATATGTCAAGGCTCCCAGTGCCAAGGACAGGGTTCTGGAAGCTGACTCTATACTATGGAGCCTGGGGACTTTACCCTGGGCAGAAGGGAACACGGTAGCAAGTGAGGGAGTCATAGATAGAGCAAAGAAATGTCGAGAACACGAGGCAGAAAGGCTGGGAATGCCCAGGTGTGCAGTTAGCCGAGAGGAGCTAAAAGGCTTTTGGGAGGAATTATAATTAAAATCCTAGCTTCATTCTGCAATTGATTAATGGTGTGACCTTGGGGCAGCCAGGTCCTCTCAGAGCTTCAGTTACTTTTTCTGTGTTAGACTATGAGGTTGTGAGGCCCCTTGCTGCCCACACGCTCCTTGGCTCTACTGTGTCCTCCAGCTAATCCATTTAAATATCTTGGTTCTAGGACAGATCCCTGAGCTCCAAGGTCATGAAAAGTTCAACTTTGGATGGCCTGGAACTGCTGTGCTTGACCACAGATTCCCCATGACCTTGGCTCTGCCCCTGTCATCACCCTAGGTCCCTTGGGAACCCTGGCAGGATACCAGTGAGCACACACTAGCCTTTCAGATGCCGAGTACACCACACAGTCAGGATGGGTTGTCTTCTGGTCACACCAGGTGGGGTGATGCAGACTCATCGGGCTGGTAAAGAGCTTGCTATGTTCCCTCACTTTGCCCAGGGTGTCTCCCCGCCTCCCCACAGTGGCCAAGGGTGGCCGCAGAGCTAGGAATGGGTGCTTCTGCAGAATGTGCACATGCTCATTGTGAACAGCCCCACAGCTCTGAGTGGGGCTGGGGAACAGATGGGGACAGATGCAGTGTGGACTGCGAGCATGCTCAGCAGATGCATCAGAGGAGGGCTTCAGCCTGTGATTTTTTCACTTCCACAGAATCAAACTAATGACTGAGATGCCGTGAATGCCCATTTGGTGCCAGATCCTGTCCTAAACGGTTTACACAGATTCTCATTTCCATCCTTTCCAAAATCCCAGGAGGCATCTGGATGATAACTGTCATCATGGTCATCTTATTTTTCAAATCGGGAAACTGAGGTCTTGAAGCAGCTGGCCTCCAGGTTCCCTAGGTGGTCTGTCATGCTGCCTTTCTGCAGCCATAGGGGGCACTCTTTTGCTAAGTGCTGGAGAAATGTGGATGCAGGGATGGGACTGTTGGCCTTAAGACCTCACTGAAGAGTGGAAGACATGAGTAAAGACCCCAAATGAATGCAGAGTGGTAGTGAAGCAGTATGGACAGGGTGCCTTGGGTCAGAGGGCAAGGGCTCCCGTAGGCTCAGAGGAACTCCACAAAGGAAGTGGGGCTCCTAGGCAGACAGCTATTGAAATGGCTGGCTGGAGGGCCCTCTTCTGGCAAGGGAACAAGCATGTGCTACGCGAGGCACAGAGACTGAGCAAGTGTGGTACACTCAGACAGGAATATCAGGTAGTTTGGGGTGCCAGGTTCAAAGCTAGATGGTGGGTGAGTCCAGAGACAGGCATGTCTGGGGGAAGAGCTGGCATGGCAGCAGCCTATAATAGTGGGAGTCAAGGCTGGATGGCAAGGTAAGGCGGGGATATCCTGGGCCTCCCAAGCATTTCAACTCTGTTAAAGAGGCCAAGGAAGGAGAGGAATCCGCTTAGTGCTGCACTTGACGATGTCAGCAACAGGCAGTCCTGGGTGGGAGGGACAGGCAGAAACCAGTTAGGAGATTGTATCTTCTGACCCAGGCAGCCTCATTATTCATGGCCACTCCTCTGCCCTTCCCTCGCCCCAGACCTCTGACTCGGATCTGGAGGGGGAGGGCCCCCTTTGGGTAGCAGCTGTTGGGAGGAGGATAGGCCCAAGGCCTATCAGAGCTGTGAGCAGACCTGCTTATGCCTCCACCCTTGAAAAATACTTCCCGCCTTCCTGCTGTGGTGCACTTCAATTCGGAGACACGGCACAGATGAGGGGTCCAGCCAGACAGCCTCAAGGATCCCAATCCTGCCTGTGTTTTGCCAAGGAAGTAAAACCTCAGATTTGACTCAGAATTTGCACTTTTCTTCTAAGCAAACGCCATCTACCACGAGAACCGCCTGGGATTTGGCTAGGAAAGAACACACTGGAAGCTTGCAATTTTCAGGCTTAATTGTACAGTTACATATAATGTTATTATATAGAACTTTTATTGCACCGAGGAAGTCCAAGAATTTCCTCTTCCTATTTATACTTGAGCCTAGTCTTTCCTCTGCTATAATTTCTCCCTTGCCCACTGCAGAGGAGGGCTGCTTGGTGCCAGTAGCCTTTTCTAAAGAAAGGCCAGTTAGGATGTGAGACTGACATCCATTTGGCACAGTAGTTTCCTCGTGGAGTGCCAGTCAACTAACAAATGCTACTGATCACTCCTCAGGTGCTCAGCCTGGGCTTCAAGCTATATGGGGCTCTGCAAACACCCTAAGCCTGATTTGGGGTGGAGGCTTCTTGCTTCACTTAACCCAAAGCAAAACATTGCAGAGCAACAGGAGCCAGTATGGGCAGGGTCTGGCAGTTGGGGTATGGGAGACAGTCACTTACAGCCCATAGTTATGGTCACAGAGAAGCTATTTGATGGTGCACAGCAAGTTCAGTCTTCTGTTTGAATCAGATCTTAGGGAAAAGCCTACCTTCCCTCTGCTGACATTTGCCTCCAGCACCAAGGACTCTTTCCTACTCACCAGGGAGAGGGCTTCAACTTAGACAGCTTATAGAGTAACCCTGCCCGTCACCACACACACACTCTTGCCTCACACATACACTTCTACCACATTCTAGCCATCACTGCTAATCCATTTGCTCTGAGATTTTTGGTGTTTGGACAATCATAAACTATAGTGGAAATATTATTCATCAGGCACCCCACCCTCACCTCCACCTTCCAATGTGAAGAAGTCTGATTCACTAAGGAGCTAGAGTGGGCACTGTAATTTCCTCATACCTCAGATTTGTGCTGCCCTTTGATGTCTCAAGATCAGAAATACTGAATAAAAAATGCAAGGTCAAAAAGTTAGAAAAGAGTTGCCAAAAACTTATTATTTGAAGATGATATAGTTGGGTATTTTCCTCTATAAATAACAGGCAAGTTAAAAAGTATGTTAGAGGACCCATTTACTTGGCAACAAAAATAGAAAAAAACACCTAGGAATAAGGTCATAAGAAATGTGTGAGATCCATACCAAGAAAGTTTTAAAACATGACTGAAACACTTTTTAAGAAGACTTAAATCAATAGAAAGATATATCCTGTTCTTAGGTAGGGAGTCATGGTATTGTAAAGATGCCAATTTCCCCAAAATTATTTAATAAGTGCAATGTGATCCCAATGAAAATATCAACCAGAATTTCTATTGAAATTAGATAAGTTGATTCAAAAGTTCATATAGAAAAGTAAGCCTTTAAGAATAGCCAAGAAATTTTTGAAGAAGATGATTAATTGGAATAGGGAGACTAACCTAGACTAGCCCTGCCAGATATAAAAATACATTAGACAGCCGTAAAAATAAAATATTTGGTACTGGGTCGTGAACGGAGAGACAAATCAATAGACAGCCATAGAGATGCCATAAATAGATTCAATAAATTCATATGCATGTGAATTTAGCATATAACAAGGATAGAATTTCAATTTTTGCTTTAAGATGGATTTTTCAATAAATGGGATTGGGACAGGTGGCAATTTATGTAGGAAGCAAAAGAAAAAGATAAAACTTGGATCTCTTCCTCATTCTTTACCTCAAAATACATGACACATAGAGTAAAGATTTAAGACCTTCACAAAATAATGAAAAGAAAATACTTGAGCATCATTTTATAATCATAAGGACAAAATTCTTTTCTAAGGCCAAAACTCAGAAGTCATGAAAGTTTGATAAATTTGACTAAATAATGATTTAAAATTTTACAAATATCAAAAATCCCATAACAAAACTGAGACATAATAAAATTTGGAAAATATTTGTAAAACATGATTTAGGGCTAGTTGCTTTTATAGAGACAGCTTATATCGACAAATCAGGAAAAGATCTCTAGCTTATTAGAAAAATTGGCAACAGACAAAAAGTGATCACGAAGAAGTACAAGTAGCTGTTAAGTGTGTGAAAAATGCTTAGCATCACTGAGCATTAAAGATTAAACAAATTGCATTTTTTGCCTCTCAGTTGTACAAAAACAATAGACTATGCTCACCCAGCTATTTCCTTTATATTTGCTGTGCAGTTTCATGATTTCATGTGCTCAATTTATACACAAGCATATTAAATCTGTGCAGCATAGATTTGATAGCCAACAAGTGGAAGCAAACAGTGTGTCCATCAGTGGGCCAGGCTAGATCCATCAAAGAGTAGTAGTAGGCAGAGAGAATGAGGTACATCTGTATACAAATATATGAAGAACTTCACTCTAACATTTATCATTAACAGCAAAGCATGCTGTGTGACATGCAATTTGGTTTTTTACCATGTTTGGAAAGAGAATGATGCCACATGTACATACAGGATTATAACTATGTGGCTTAAATTGGTTACTAGTTTCTGAGGAGGAGTTGGAAGGCTACCAGTGAGGGATAGAAGGCAGATTTATTTTCCTATATATATTCTTTGGTGGTATTTGAATTTTAAAGCCATTACTTTTAGTAATGTTGAATGATTTATATTCTCTTCCTTCTTTCACAAATGGCCAAATCTTCCTTCCAAGTTTTCATAATGTCTGATCACTGTTGATTGGTTGCCGGGCCATTTTGCTCTTCTGTCTCAGGCTTTCCACCTACAGCCTTGAGCTAATGACACTGGGGTGCCTGCTGGGCTGGCTGTGAGAACCAAATAAGAACAGGCTTTGGCTGCCTTCATGTCCTCTAGGATGCAACTGTGGAAAAGCAGTGTGGTCCATGTTCTGCCCAGCGCCTGTCTGTCTACACACAGCAATAGCGCTGTGTGGCTAGATGGGCAGGCCATGCCCCAGAGCCGGGTTCTCCACAGCTGGGCATTTCCAGATCATGATTTCAATTTCAAGGGGCTATTTGCTGGCCCAACATTATATAGCAATAGAACACAGGTGAGAGTAGGGATAGCAGGAGCCATAGAGGTTGTTTTGACATCCTTGGAACTTCAAGAGTCCTTGGCGGGGAGTATGACTGTGTCCTCACACCAATGAAAAACTTACTGATTTTCAGGGAATCACCTATCACTCATAATTAGCTCATTTATTATTCCTCTTATACAGATGCGTCCACTGAGCTCTAAGGGACTGAAGCGACCCACTCAAGGCACCTACCCAGTAAGAGGCTGACCCTCCCCGCCTGGAATCTGTCATTTCTCTGCTGCAGAACTTCTGATGAGTTCCTCTATAAGTTCCTTTAAGGGATTCAACAGTCTGGTTTTTTCCGGTACCGGGAATCGAACTCATGACCTTGCGCTTGCCAGGCAGGCATTAGGCCGTTGAGCTAAATCCCCAGCCCCGATTCAACAGTCTGAAGTCGACCTTCTCAGTCCTCCCTAGTCTGACACCCATCTTATCTCCACATTCTCTGACCTGCACTCTCCCTTGACAGCTGGCCTCTGAACTGCCCTCCAGACGCACCATGCTCATTTCTGCCTCGGCACCTGTTCCTGGGATCTGCTTACATCTCCAGTCCTGCCTCTTCTGCCTTCCTGGGCTCCTCCATCACCACTGTTTCCTGACACCTTTCCCTCTCCCCCAGGGGACTTTGTGTGGTGTGACAGTCACCCTCCAGGATGGCTCCCAAAGATCCCTACCTCTTGGTATTCACACCTTGTGCAGTTCCCTCCCAAAGCCTATTGGAATTGGTCTGTGTGCCCAGAGATAATAGGGAAGTGACACAGTGTGACTTCCACAGATAAGTTATAAGAGATATTACCACTTTCACCTTGTCTCAACACTCTTGCTGTGGGAAGCCTGTCTTCATGTTGAGAGACCCCTTAGGCAGCCTGTGGAGAAGTCCTATTGGGCAGAAGCTGAGGCCTTCCACCAACAGCCAGCACCAACTTGCCAGCTACACGAGTGGACCATCTTGGAATCAGACCCTTCTGTCCCCATCAGTCTTTCAGTGATTGTAGCCTTCATCAATATCTGGACTGCAACTCCATGGGAAACCCTGAGCCAGACCTCTCCAGCTAAGCAGCTCCTGAACTCTTGACTATAAAAATCTTGAGGCTACTACATATTTACTGCTGCTTTGAGCTGCTAGTGGGTTTTTAGTTATTGTTTCCTTTTTTTGTTTTCTGAAGTACTAGGGATTGAATTCAGAGCCTTGCACATGCTAGACAAGTGCTCTACTACTAAGATATATCCCAACCTTTCTTATTTTGAGACAAGGTCTCATTACATTGCTCTGGCTAGCTTCAAATTTGTAATCCTCCTGCCTCAGCCTCTTGACTAGCTGGGATTACGGGTATGTGCTTTGTTAAAGGAAAATTTTGTTGCACAACAACATCTAACTAATGCATATTAGTTAATTCAACTACAGGAGGCAGGATGCTACTGTTCTCTCCTTGCCCACTTACTGTCTTGCCCAGATGTGCGTGTGTGTGTGTGAAATGTTGTCCCTCCAACAAGACAATAAAGGCATCTGCATTTTATAATTTTCCTATATATCCTATCCTTTTGGTGGCAGCTGGGAATAGGAGAGATTCACATTGATTTTCCAGCTCATTATTTGTGAAGGAAAGGCAGATGAAGTGACTGAAGGTTTCTTGTTTGGTTAGTGTCCTCCTAAGTGTGTGCAATGGCCTCAGTATGGCTTGAGTGTGTCCCCCAAAGGTTCATATGCTGGAAGCTTGGTCTTCAGTGTGGAGATGTTGAGGCAGTGTGATGCTTAGGAAGTGGGGGCCTAGGGGAGGTAGTTCGGTTAGGTCATCAGGGGTACTGCCTTCAGGAGGAATTCATGTCATTTTCTTGCTTCCACAATTTAGCTATTACAAATTGCACTGCTATGAACATGGGTACACATGATCGCTATGATATGATGTTTTCAGATCTTCTGGGAAAATACCCAGAAGGGGAATAGCTGGGTTGAATGGGACCTCTAGACCTAGTTTGCTGAGGAATCTCCAAACTGATCTCCACAGTGGTTTCACCAGTCTGCATTCCCACCAGCAGTGGAGAAGAGTTCCTATTTCTCCACAGCCTCGGTAGCATTTGTTATTGGTTGATTTCTTAATGATAGCCATTCTTATTCTGGTGAGATGAAATCTCAATGTTGTTTTAATTTGCATTTCTCAAATGACTAATGATGTTGAACATTTTCTCATGCATTTATTTGCCATTTGTATTTCTTTATCTGAGAAGTGTGTGTTCATCTCAGATGCCCATGTTTGGATTGAGCCCTTGAATCTGGGGGGGGGCTGATGTTTTTTAATTCTTTATATGTTCCAAGTAGACAACCTTTGTCCGAGGGACAGTCAGTTAAAATTTTTTCCCAATTTGTGGGTTTTCTTTTAACCTTGCTGGCGATTTCTTTAGATGTACAGAAACTTTTCAGTAGGATGAGATCCCAGTTGTTGATTCTTTGAAGTATTTCATGGGCAGTTTGGTTTTTGTTCATGAACTCTCTGCCTACCCCTATGATTTCAAGATTTTTACCTACTTTCTCTTCCAATAGATTTAGTGTGATCCATTTTGACTTGAATTTGGTGCATGGTGATAGACTTGTGTCTATTTTCAGTCTTTGGCAGGTGGCAAGCCAATTTTTCCAGCACCACTTATTAAAGAAGCTATCGTTCTTCCAGTGAGTTTGTTTGACCCCATTACTCATGTCATTTTCTTGAGGTGGCCCTCATTCATCCCTACAATAATGGGTTGTTATAAAATGAGTATGCTTGGCCTTTGAGTCTCTCTAGTTTCCTGTCTTACCATATGACTATGCTGATGACCACGATGCCATGTAGTGATATAGCCAGAAGGCTCATCAGAGCTAATCAGAAGCTAGTGCCATGCCTTTGAATTCCCAGAACTGTGAGCTAAATAAACCTCTTTTCTTTATAAAGTACCAGACATGAGTATTTTGTTATATTAACACAAAATGAATAAGATCATATCCAAAAACTCACACACAGAATACCTGTGAACTCACCACCTAAAACTTGCAATTCACCATCACACTGAAGCATTCCTCTGTGAGCATTCCCAAATGTTCCCCAATGCGTCCAACTCATAACTCACTTGTCAGGGTCTCCTACAGAGGGGAGGGAGGAAGAGGAAGGCCTAGAGAGGGTTGTTACCTATCACACTAGGTGTTACTCATAATTTATTTACTTGTTTTACACCCTTTCTAAAAATATTTCTTTGAAATCCACAGGGACAATCCTCCTTTCAATGTTTCCAATGCTCAGTTCTAAATGGATGGCATGCTTAACCCTACAGGATAATTTAGGAGTTTAAGAGTCATAAAGGGGGCGCTGCTGCAGAGGGGGCCACTGCTGCTCCTTTTAAAACAGCCTCTGCCTCTATCTCCCATGGAGCCCTGTGCCCAGTTCCCAGAGATGCATCTCCAAGACCACCCAGGCCATTTTCCCTAAAGGCAGCCGTGGGAGGACACGACCCTTCTTCTCAGCTCTTTCCCAGGCTGGCAGGATTATTTTTCCAGACTGATCAACACATGTAGAAGGGAGGAGGAGAGCTCTTTTGTACAATGGTGTCTAAACAGAGGCAGCTCCACCATGGTTTTGGCTGGGTGGGTGGAGGTGACCAAAGATGCAATTATAATGTAGCCCATCCTCTCCCACAAGACCCATTTTAACCAGTGTGTAATAAAGCCCCGGCTCATCCACCCTCTGATTTGGGTCAAATGAGATGAATTTTTAGCTTTTCTGGAGAGTTTGTGCCAGCACGGAAGGCAGAAGGGAGGAGGAGGGAAGAAGCAAACAAATATGCTACAGTTCCTAGAAGAAAGGGAAGGAGGAAATGGACCAAGCAGGACTGGGGAAGTCTTCCTTTCACTTCCTCCCATTGTGTCTCTGTTCCCAAGTTAGCCATCCAGGTCCCAAACCTTGGCTATCACTATGGGTCTCCCTCTCCCTTGCTTTGTGCCTGACACCACGAGTCATCTCTCACCACTGACTCCCAGGACACCACACACTCCACTCCCTCTGCCTACCCTGCTGCGTCCCTCTTGTGGGTTCCCGTGGTCTTCTAACTTGTGGAAGGTGTCACTAGCCTGCCCAGTCCTCAACACCTTGGCCTTGTTCATTCTGCTCCCTCAGTAAACACAGTCCCTTCCCAATCTTGTCACCCTAGCCCAACTTTATTGGACTAGTTCTTGCCATCCTTGAAGCCTTGGTCCAGATGTCACCTCCTCCCAAAGCCTCCCTAGTTAGATGCCTGTCTTCCATGTTCCCATCCTGCCCTCTCTCCTGCTCCCATGCATGTGGAGATGCAACTGGAAGGTAAGTGGGGTGACGGGCCTGGGGGAGAGGAGGAGAAGTAACCCTGGACGTGAGGTGTCGGGGCGGGTGCCAGGCCATGGTGAGAATTGCATGAGGAGCACTGGGGAGTCAGTGTCCCCATAGCTCACGAGGTAAGAGGGTCTGCCAGGAACAGAGAGAAACAGCCCTGACCAGCCCCGGCTGTGTGAAAGGCGGGGACTCAGCCCCATGGAGTGCTTGGCTCAGGCAGGGTGGACAGCACTAGAGACAGGACAGTGATGCTGTTCTGGCTCTGCAGAGTAAGGGCTTCTCCACGCAGCCAGGGAGGTAGGGCACCTTGGAAATGGCTGTGGGCCATTTACAAAGCCTCAGACTAATGGACCTTCATTACCGAAATTGCAAAAAGAACAATGTGTACCCAGTTAGAAAACTCAGCAGAGAGGGTAATGAGGATTTCCTAAAACAGACAATCATAGGAGACAAAGGTTGGATTATTTATGTGTCCTTCCCCAGGAAAATGTCATTTCTTCCCTACCCTGCCCCCGCTGCTGTCTGTCCATGCAGGGGCCACTGCCCAGCCCACTCCCACCTGAGGTTCTCGGCCTCTTCTTTCTTTACTGGGTACTCATCCTTTCTGTCCTGGAGTCCCCATGTTCCTGCCAGGAGTCCTGAGCACTCATGAAGCCCTCAGGCAGAGGGAGACAGTGTGGGGTCTTCACACTTGCAAGCACCTGAACCCCTTCAGTGTGGAGAGTGAATCATTTCACATATATACGCATGGCCGGTTTCAAATGCATGCGGTTGGGGTGGGAGTGCATTCATCACAAATGTGTGTTAAAACATTGCTGAATCAGAGGAGGGCTAGACAGGCAGGGGTCTGCAGAACAATTTGAGCCCCCAAAACAGACATTCACCTTCAAAAGGATGGAGACAACAGAACTGGAAGGTAAGTTCTTTGGTGGTGAGAAGGGGTTGCTTCTCTGGACCCTCACAGGATGGAGGATAGAGCTTCCCATCATAAGTATTTGATAGAATATCTCATGATAGAATGTTTGCCGAGTGACTCACTGAGCATAGGTGGGCTATTTGCCTTCAAGTTTTCAGTATCACCTCTACTTTCATAAGGAGGAAATAACTTGGAGCATCAGTAATAAAGTAGGGCAAAGCCCTCAGTAAATAGCAAGCACTGGTGTAGGTTTTGCCCTTCCAGTAAGATTGGTCCAGCACTCAGGCTATACATCTGGTTATATGTGGGAGAGCAAAATGCTAAACTACAACATTTACATGAGCTAAGTCTCTCCAGGAAAAGAATAAGGGTCTTGTTTCTTTTGATTAAACAATTTATGAATCAGGATATAAAGGATTTCCTCGAAAAATCTTCAGCCCAATAATGCTTCAATATCGCTATAATTTCAAAATATAACAAGAGAAGCCACCATGAAGCATTTCATTTTGTTCCGGAGTACAGAGGCGCCCCCCCTTATCCATGGTGGGTATGTTCACCGACCCCCAGAGACAGGACTGAACCCTGTACAAGCTGTTTCTCCTGAACATACATACCTATGATAGAGTTTAACTTGTGAGTTAGTTAGGCACAGTAAAAAATTAAGGACAACAACTAATAATAAAGTAGAATAGTTATGAAAATATATGATTGTAAAAGTTATTTAAAACATGATTTATTTCTTTCTAGAAATTTCCATTTAATACTTTCAACATATAGTTGATCACAGGTAACCGAAACCATGAAAAGTGAAACCCTTGGATTTTGAG
Source organism: Chinchilla lanigera (assembly GCF_000276665.1). Taxonomy (NCBI): domain Eukaryota; kingdom Metazoa; phylum Chordata; class Mammalia; order Rodentia; family Chinchillidae; genus Chinchilla; species Chinchilla lanigera. The sequence continues at coordinate 33,328,766 of NW_004955402.1, forward strand.
GGACAATTACGTTCAGTTTGAGAAGTGAGCAACAGACACCTTTGGAGGTTCGACCCCTGCGAAGGAACAGGGAGCAATTCCTTCTCTGCTCCCAAAGCCGCGTTGTCTGCAAGCATGAATCAGGCTGACTTGCCCGCTGCTGGTCACTACACCAGCTAAAGCCGTCTTGTCACAGTCAGAGTGAGTGTGCCAAGACATATCCAGAGCAGCTGCAACTTCAGACACCATTCCTTGAGCACCTACTATGCACCAGAGAATGAGCTGGCCTCTTTTACCTAAGTTATCTCATCTAATCCTATGATAATCCTGTGAGATGTTGATTTTTACCCCCCCCCTTTTTTTTTTTACATGGAGCCTGGGCAAGAAATGGCAAGTCCCAGGTTCCAGGACTGCAGTACATTGCTGGCCTGCTCCATTGGGTGAGAACTCTATTTGAGAACATTTGATAATGGTTGGAAGAATGGTGTGCGAATAACTAGACAAGATTCCTGGGATGTCAGGGCTACATGGGACTTTTCTTCTGGGGCACCGGGAATCGAACTCAGGACTTTGCACTTGCCAGGTAGGCGTTTGTGCCAATGAGCTATATCCCTGGCCCTTGGATAGGACTTTTATAGTCAAAGATGCTGAGGCCCAGAGACGAAGAAAGATGTGTCAATCTGGTTATGGCAGAAAGCATAACCTGAACTCTTTATCAAGGTAGGACACACCTTGTGGCATAGGAAAGCACAGGGAGTACTCTGACACCTGTGCTTACCCTCACTCTGCTTAGCTCTCCAGTGCAGTACAGACCCAGGCAGCAGCCCGTGCTCCAGAAAGAATTACGAAGACTCCATTCTCACCCATAATGTGACCCTCTCTGCTTCCCACCACTACAGCCCAGAAGTGAGATCAGAAGTCTTGGTTTTCCCAGGATCCTCATGGTTTAAACACTGAAAGTCTCATATTCCATAAATGTCCTCAGGCCAGAGCTATCTGGGATGGTTGGTCACCCCTAGACTGTCTCCATCATCCTGTAGATGCCACCCATGGCCATTGTCTTTAGGGATCAGGTGACCTCCCGCTGCACCAGTGTGGAGGTTTTGTTCTCACCCACACCCTTGAAGTGCTGCCCTGCCCCATTCGATGCTAGAGGAAAAAATTCCTGCTGTCACCGCAGATTGCTCAACACTGGCACCTTTCTGCCTTGCCTGTGAGGGGGCAGCCCTCTGCCTCAGGCTCCAAGGTGGATCCAGGACAAGGAAGGCAGCGGGTGGGGAAACAGACTGTGATGGAAATGGGAAAAAGGTAGGGAAAAGAAGTGAATGAAATTGAAATGTGAGAGGAAGGCAGCAGAGGGAAGCAGGGATAAGAAAACTATAAAGCAAGGACAGAAAGACGGCATAGTGACAATAAGGGTTACAGATGAAAAGGAATGGTCAATTATCACAACCAGCTGGGGCCCAGGTCCTCAGCACTTGCACAGAGCAGCGATGTGTTTATCTGGCTCTGTGACTTCATTTTGAGATTTTGGGGTTTGTAAACTAGAACGTGAGGGTCTTCATAGCAGAAATCAATGCTGAACTCTTTTTTGAACTCATCAAAAACTTTCATGGTATCTTGTCCATGGCAGAATCTTAAATATTCCTTAATAAGGATGGTGACAATAGTTGATATTGATCGCTGGCAATCCAGTCCTTTTAAGTAGGTCTTTCCAAGTTAATGTCAACACAAAGTTGGCTAATTATCTTGGAAATTTGAGCAACCAGGCCATGAAGAATGAGAAGGTGGCCCCAATCCACTGGGAAATAGAAGCAGGACTGGTTGCAACTGGATGGGGTAAGTGGAAGGTGCCTAAGTTCTACTCACCTGCATGTCTTCTGTCACCTGTGTGATGCCACCCAGCCTGCCATTCCTACAATGGGGAATTCCCACTAGGGGAGATGTTAACGAGGAGTTCTTTTGGTTTTCATCCCACATCCAAGTTATTCCAGGATTTCTGCACTAGTCTCAGAGTTGTGAGCTCCTTAGATGAATGGTGTGTCTCTGAGGAAACTGGCTTACTGACCATGCCACCAACATGTGTGTTGAGGGAAAAGGAAGTTGGTAATAGAAATGAGAAGAATAGAAGGGTGCAGGGTGGATGCTAAGGTGACATCTAGAACTTTTGCTTTACAGAAAATGGCAAGAGAGCAAAGTCCGTTCTCATCACACCGGCTCCCTGGAGTGTTTTCAGTATCCTCCCTCCAAGAAGAGGACTCTGTAGTGAAAGGTTTTGACTGCCAACCAAGCGCCTAGCATATCTTTTGGACTGGGGAAGTCCTCCCGTGTGAAAGCTTTGATTGCAGCAAGCAGGACTCTACCTCTCCAGCAAGAAGGGGGCTCCTCCCACTGGAGCACAGGAGCACATCACCACACCCAGCCAGCAGGAGGCCACTGCCAGGACTGAGGATTTTAAATGACAGCTAGCAGCTGCAGCTTATGACTTTTATTGGATATTATGGACTCTGAATAACACAAATATGGGGGATACCTGGTACTGGAATCCTGTCAGAGATTTCAAATGAACAGTAGACACACACACTCACACCTGAGTAACCAGACCCACAGAACAGTTCAACTTTGCATTTTCTAAATGTGTTTGATTACTCTGCTTTGCCTAACACTTTCTAAGGTCTTGCGGAAGTGGCGTGACATGCATAACTTCAGAGATACCAGTATGGAGCTGTGCTTTCCAGTCCTCTTGCTTATGGAATTCACAGAGAAATAATATTGTTACGGCTCCCATGAGCCCAAGGGCTCTCAGGAGTCACTAGCCCACTCAGCATGAGAGATGAGGGGTCAGGATCTGGGCACAAAGCCATTGGTTGGGAAGTTGTGAAACAGAGGACAGACCCTTTGGGACAGATGCCTAGAGGCCTGAACTCTTGCCCTGTCACGGCTCACACCACCTTCTGTATATTGGACAGGTAGCCATGACTGCCTAAGGCCTCCTCTACCACACTGCACAGCTTCCTTCCATGGTTCTTGAATAAGTGGTCTTATCAGAAAATGCCCTGTTTTTAAAATCAGAGATAAGAGGGCAGAATGGGGCAGCTGATCTCCCAATCCACCCTAGCCCTGTAGTTAGCTCAGAAGAAGGACTTCAGCTCTGCCCTCTGCCCAATTCCCCACCCCCTGCTTCCCATCCAGTGCCTGATCCAGCCCAGCAAGCAGTACACGAAAGCTTCCTGGATGAGGCAGCCCTGTCTCAGGAGCTCTCTTGTCTCCAGCAAGTGGCATTTACCTTCACCTGTTAGCCAGGTACCATCTCCTGGCTGAGCCTGACTTTTGGCTTCGATGCCATTTACCTCTTGAGGCCCCACACTTCTGGGACCTGGGCTAGCTCCTTTCTTGGCTCCATCATCCTTGATTCTTGGTCCTGCCTCCGAAGCACCTATCTCCTATGGTTTGCCTCATCTGACTCTCTTAGGATCACAATCTCTGGCCAACATCACATATATATTCAGAGGATCTACTTACTCCTCTGATGTGAGCACTGCCCAGCCTCAGGAGGCAGGACTAGGGTGACATATTACTAGCAAGATCAATCATCCTAACTGGGTTTTGACTTAAATCAACATCTGTCTCACAAGCGATTTTAATACTGAGCAAGAGGCAGGAATGCAGAGACCATATCTGTAGATTATGGCATTAAGTGTGCAAACTCAAGCATAAATGAAGCAGCCACAAAATTATAGATACCAGCAAGATCTGGATATAAATCTAGAGTTGGCAACCACTCTAAGGCCTCCCAAATCTCCCCTCTACGGCCTCCCAACTCTCCCCTCTACTTAAGGACTATGCCTACAGGCTGGAGAGAGGTATTGAGCATGGTCTCATGTTTGCAGAAGGGTACCTATGTTTGAGCCATGTGAAATATGGGAACGAGCAGCCACTGGATGTTAGGAGTCCTGGATTTAAAACTCAGTTCTATTTCTTGGCCAAAATGCATGACCTAGAAGGGTTGTGAGCCTTCCTGAGCTATAGCATCCCTAAATGAAGGAGTTGGGTTTCACATTGAAAGTTCTTTCATAGCTGTACAACTACAAGACAGAGATGAGGAAAAAAGCATAGTAGAGCTGGTCATAGGCCCCTGGATGAGCTATTTACTCTATTTCTCTTATTTATGAAACGAGGTATGTGATAGTTTTACAGGCCAATTTGGCTAAGCTATGGTATTCAGATATTTGATCAAATACAAACAAATGTCGCTGCAAAGTGTTTTTAAAGGTGAGATTAACACTTACATTAGTACTTTTTGAGTAAAGTAGATCACTCTATATAGGTGGGCCTCATCCAGTCAGTTGAAGGCTTTAAGAGGAAAAGACTGAGACCACCAGAGGAAGAGGGAACTCTGTCCCCAGCTGGCCTTCATCAAGCTGCAACATCAGCCCCTCCCTGGGTCTCCAGTCCTTTCTAATTTTGGATTTGCCAGCTCCACAATAATAGCACATACACACACATCCTACTGGTGCTGCTTCTCTGGACAGCCCTGATTAACGCAATGTGGCCAGATGAAGTCAGTGGTGCTCAAATCTGAGCCCTATGGCTTTTAATCCAGGCTTCACATTAGACACCACAGGAACTATTTAAAAACAGCAGCTTTCAGAGTCTAAATCCAGGCCAGTTGAATTGAACTCTGGAAATGGTGAATGAGCATTAGTGTCTTTAAACACCTCAGGGCCTCCCCACAGCAGCCAGACCCACACTGAGTGCACAGCAGAGTCACTTTGAAGATGATTAAAAGTGCATATTCCCTGGGCCCTTGCAAGCCCTATGAATGAAAACCTCTGGCAAGCTCCTGGCATCCCTAGGATTAACAAGCTCTCAGCAAAAGGGGCAACTGCTCTCACGTTTGAGAGTCCTAGGCCTGCACCAACTCTCAGGGCCCTTTTCATGTTGACAATCTATAGTTCTGTGATCCAGGGCTTGGGGCTAGAGCCTACTGCTTCTTCTCTGGTGGAGGCCACGGACATCACAGCAAGAGAAGCCAAGAGGAACCTAGGATCTGAGAAGAGGATGAGCTCTTTCTAGAGCTCACTGAATCAAAAGGAATCAGTATCCAACCCTATGTCTCCACGAAGGGCGCACTGCTGGTGCCAGGAAGGCCACCTTCACTCCTGCAGAACATGTATGCTGGTGTCCCCAGACCCAGGGCAGGGAGGGGCGGGGCACACAGTAGGTGCTCATGCATTTTTATTGCCTAAGTGAATGTATGACCACACGGTTGCATCATCATGGGGCTCACCTCTATGCAGGTGTCTCTGTGGTATTCAGATATTTGGCCCAACGTGTGGTATTAAGACCTTTTGCCTTGCCTAATTCTTCCCTGCAGTTGGAAAATGACTTTCCTTTGCTTCTTTTCTTGCCTTCCAGTCACTGTCCAGTAGCTAGTAGATGCTCCCTCCCTTTGATAGATCTTCCCTGATTCTTCTCTTCTTTCCACTCTCTCCTCCCTGCACCTGGTGGACTCTGGCATGTCCAGGGAGCTGCCCTATGGTGGTCCTCATCTCTCTTGCTCCCATGTCATTTCCTAGATTACTGGTGGCGAACCCATGGCACTCGTGTTATTGTTTGTTTTTTTCCAGTACCGGGAATCGAACTCACGATCTTGTGCTTGCCAGGCAGGTGCTGTGCCGCTGAGCTAAATCCCTAGCCCCGGCACTCGTGTTATTGTGTTTTTCTGTATGAGTTGTTTTTCATAAACTAAAACCTCAGTATTCGGGTTTAATTGTAACCTTGGCACTTTGCAATAAGTAAGTGGATTTGGGTTGCAGTTTGGCACTCGATCTCTAAAAGGTTCATCATCACTGACCTACACTGTGAGCAGTCAGAGGACGGGCCAAGCATATAGCAAGAAGCTGCAAGAACTTATGGCTCCCACATGCTGAGGAAATCCCAGCTTGCATATGTGGTCTGGATAGCAAGTTTGGCCTCCCTAATTGTTCCTTTACTTGAAGCCCCTACTGTCAGGAACAAGATTCTTTGCTGTTTGTATATCACCTGAACCCTGCTCCTTCCAATGTCAGGGTCATGCTCCTGGCCACTGAGGTGCAAGATTCCCATGGCACTGACTGGAGAAGATAGCTCTTCTCTGTCCCTTTGAAAGGCAAGGATGATGGCAGGATTGAACCAACGGGGTGGGTCAGAAAGATCTGTTCTATTGCACAATAGAGCAACTACAGTTAATATTACATTGTATGTATATTTCAAAAGAACTAGAGAAGATGGTTTGAATGTCTTACCACAGAGAAATGATTAATGTTGGAGGAGATGGATATACTAAATACCCTGATTTGATCATTTCATATGTACTTGCATTTAACATTACACTGTTCCTTGTACATATGCACAATCATTACGAATCAATTAAAAACTGAATAAAACTAAAAAGGGGGGAAAGGTTGTGCCACCTATCACCCAAACAGCAATTTCACCCCAGATCTGCAATGAGATTTTAAATTTGACCTTTTATGAGAAATTATTAAAGACCTTATGTAAAACTAGCAAATGTTCCTGCTCTTCACAGATTTATTAGTTTGGTTAATGTGTTTGAATAAACCCCTCCCCTGGAATATAAAAGGGCCAGAGAGCTAAGCGATTGACAATGGCTTCAGGGAGGTGGAGTCTGGCCCTCCGGGGGATCCGAGGGAAGGGATATCAGGCACTTGCCTGGCCCTTTGTGTACATGCTTTTGCTGAGTCCTGGCAAGAGTCCTGAAACATGAGCTCTTTTCACAGTCGAGGCAGCAGAGGCACACAGAGCTGCAGTAAGTCACCCAAGGCATTAAGGCTCCTGTGTAACGAGGCCACAACCTAAATCCAGGTGACTTTTGGGGCATCAAGGCAGTGTCACAGAGGCAGGAAGGAAATGACCTCCTCAGTTACTTAACGTACTGTGTGACACAGACACTATGTGCCTGGCATTGCTAGGTATGCAGACAACAGTGAACAAAAGTCTCAGGCACAGCAAACTCAGTCTAGTGGATGAAGGATACAGGGTGCTACCCTGCTCGTCCAGGACTGGAGGCAGCAGAAGGAAGAAGAGAAAGGCAGCCTCCATCTCAGTGAAATATCAGCCAAGGGCTTAGCAAAGCTGAACAGAACCTGCCCCATCTCAGCGTGGGACTTGCAACAGGCAAACAGGCAAAGACTAAAGAGGAGAAGGGAGAACCTTGCTCTCTGTGGGACATTTGTGGCAGAACTATTTTTAGGATGGCAGAAGGTGGGAGGTATTTTTGGGATGGGCTGCTCTTCCTATTGCCCCTGAGAACCCCTCCCAATGGGAACCAGAGAAAGGATGCTCATGATGGGGGAGGGGATCAACTGGCCTGCTCTGCAGAGGAGGAAGTCATTCTGGGCTCTGTCCTTGGGCTGGGTCCCCAGAGGTTTGACCCTGGCAGGCACCTAGTTGCCTCCCCTCCATGGCCACTTCCCTTCTGGGACTGGAGCCTGGTCTCCCCCTCCCCCTCCCCCTCCAGGCCACATGCCCATTCTCCCTTCAGGATGACCTGAAAGGGAAGTTTATAAGAGGAAAAGGAATGAAAAGGATCTTATTTAACAGCACATACTGGGCGGAGAAACTTCCTGACAGGAACCGATGTGGAAACCAGGCCCAGTTTGGCCATGGAAAACTGGTTTGGCTCAGAACTGGCCAGAGTGGACAGGAGACCTCGGGAAGCTCTACATCGCAATTAAACTGGCTTTGTCCGAGTTCATTTTCTTTCTTATCCCCTCGACACAGCAGACACTATAATAATCTGCACACCACAGGGGGAGAAAGGTACCATTTTTTTTTTTTTTTTTTTTAAATCTAGAGGAAAAACCCACCTTCCTTTAGGTCACAGACATGGATGGCAAATCAGGAACAGATGTAGGCAGCTGAGCAGGGCCAGGCTGAGCAGAACCGCTGCCACCAGGCACCCAGCCTGAGTCACCCGGGTGGGGCGGGCGGGCGGCAGTGGGCAGGGGTGGTTTATCTTTATTCCTGGGCTTGGTGTCAGGTACAGGAAACAATGCAAACAGAGGAGTCCTTGAGCTGGGAGAGGCATAGGGCTGGAGCAGGTACAGACAGGTTCCTAGCAGGCTGCTCGCTGGGCCCTGAGTTTGAACATGGAGAAGGCCTGTTCCTCTCCCTGCCTTCCTCCCTCCCTCTCCCCACCCTAGGAAACCTCACTGTTGCTTTTACGCAAGGCTAGCCCTGGCTGGCTGGCCAGCTGGTCTCCGCCCTGCTCCCCACCCCCTCTCTTCAAGAGCCAGGTCATGCAGCAAGCTGGCAGGAGAGGGTCTGTGTGGGCGTTTCAGCCCTGCCTAGCTCCCTGGGCTTCTGTGCCACGTTCCTGCGGACTGCCCCATGCCCTCTGTTCAGTTCTCCCTTTGCTCTCATCACTCTGCTTTGTCTCCTTTAGTCTCCAGCTATAATAGAAGCTCCATAGGCTGAAGGCCTTTTCCTGACTCTCAGGCCCGAGCTGGGTAATCATCCTTCACATGGCCTGCTCCAAGATCACCCTCTGCCAGATATTCAGTCATCCCTGAGAGGCTCCTTTATCCTACCTGTGACACGCTCCCTAGATATCCGCTCGCAGGAGCCCGGCCTCATCTCTGGCCCTCCAGCAGTGGCCCGATACATACTAGGGGCTCGGTAGGTGCCTGCTGTGTGAATGGATGAGGACCATGTATGGGCACCACGGGAGGCTCAGAGAGAACAGAGCAGCTTAGATCACCCAGCACCCTGTGGCCCTGCATGCAGACTCTGTACTGGTTTGGGACAGAGTGACCCAATTCTCCCACCCCCTACAACCCTTACCAACATGGAAAAGAGGGAAGAGTAAAGTCATTTTCTCCAAGATGCTTTCTAGGGCCAAGCACAAACAGAATCTTAGCAGTGTTTATCTGGAAGGCCTGCAAACCCTGTAGCCTGGGAAATCTACAGGGGAGAACCGCTATCAAGGAGGCCTGGCTCAAAGGACCTAAAACCTGGGCCTCCTGCTATGAAAGTCCTTTGCATCCAGTGATGTTATTCTGATAGGTCACATAGTTATTAACATATTGGCACTTTTTTTTTTAAATTTTCAGATTTCCTTGGACCCTTCGGCCCTTCTAGTTAATTAAACTCACATCCTTGCCAGCATTAAAATAGGTCACCTATCAAAATGCTCAGAGAGGTGGTGGCACAAGGCAGGAGGGCAGGGAAGGAAGTGTTTGGTAATGTCCCCAGTATCCGGGCCTCTGTGCCTTCTCCACCTTGCCCCTCCCACCTTGCAGAGCCATGGCCTGGTCAGGAGGAGATACCTTGTGCACTGCACGTTGCTGCATGACAGCTGCCACAGGGGGCACTCTGGACACCCTGCTCCACAGACTTTGCTTCCTTCTAGAAAATGCTTTTAGTCATTCTCACCCCTGTCAAGCACGTTGCTCCACTGGGACACATAAGGACACAAGATTCCACAGGGGCTCCCCAGGGTTAGCTGCAGCTCCTTGCCATTCTGCCCACGGAGGCTCCTCTAGTCTTGTGCCCAAGAAGGAGAAGCAAGATGAGGTGGCAGCAGCCAGTCCACAGAGGGAGAACACGCTAGAACCTCGGAGGGATCTTCTGATGCCCTCTTCCTCCACTGTAGGCTCAGCGACATCATGGGCTCAGCAATTGTGCAGTTCTGGCTTGATTTACCCCACATCCTACCCCCTGCTCCCCAGATAGCATGCAAGGGCTTCACCCACAGCTTTGGGACAGCATGAAAGAATCACCAGGCTGTGCTTCCTGGTGGGGGTCGGGGGAGCAGAGGATGCCTGTCTACCTTCCTTTTTTCTTTCTTTCTTTCTTTCTTTCTTTCTTTCTTTCTTTCTTTCTTTCTTTCTTTCTTTCTTTCTCCTTTCTTCCTTTCTTCCTCTCTGTCCTTTCTTCCTTCTTTCCTTCCTTTCTTTTTTTTTTTTTTTTTTTTTGAGACAGGATCTTGCTATATAGTCCTGGGTGGCCTTGAACTTGTGGCAATGCTCCTGCCTCAGCCTCCTGAGTGCTGGGATTACAGGTGTGTGCTACCATGCCTGCCCAGAGGATGCCTTTCTGTCTTTTCCCAACTTTCATTTTGTCCTCTCTGTGTCTGGACACCTGCATGGGAGAATGGCCCCATTAAACAGAGGGCTTTGAGGGACCCCACCTGTTCTGCCATTTCTCAGCACCCACAGAAATCGGGAGCACTGCTGTTGAAAACTCCCCATCCTCCCAGTGTCTGCTCTCTCTGGAAGCTGCAGCTCTCTCCAGACTGAACACATACTCCATCATGTGCCCCAAAGAGGACATCTGGCATGTAGGGCCAGAAATGCACTCTCACCCCCCCACCCATGCCTGCTCAGGCAAATTCAGCCCATGCTGGCTAGTTCCTTTGGGGAACAGGCCAGGGCAAGGAGTGAAAAGTAAATGTGCTTCTTGACCCCAAAGGGGTCATGACAGGGCACCCCACTAAATGAATGGTTTCTATGTCCTTCTGAAGTCCTTTACACTTCTTTGGCCTGATTTAATTTAAATTTCACATTTTAAAACAAATGTGAAAGAGATGAGAGGATCAATGAGCGACCAGAGGAATTACTATCTAGTACCTGCAACAAGCTCTTTACAAATAACCATAAAGTTCGAGGTGATAAGGGCCTGAAGAGGAAAATTAGAAAGTATCTGGGTGCTCAGAGGAGGGCTGGTGGGCAGAGTTCCCCACAAGGGAGAGGGGTGCTGAAAGGTGGCTGTGATAAGACCCAAGTCAAATGGGGAGGGTGACCTGACAGCAGAGGACATGAGAAAGGGCCAGTTTTTCTATATTCAAGCTAGATCTAGAGTACTGACCCCAAATGCTCCCTGCTTTTCAAGCACCTTGCCCGCCATGATGACCATAGTCGACTGGTTGTCTGAACAACTGATTCTAAAGCAGAGAAGACACATGAACCCCTAGGCAGAAGGCAGAGTGTGGGGCCCTGGGCTTAGCAGGAGGCTGGTTCCTGATGGATTTGCATCCTCTGCAATCCACTGAGCCACTGGAACAGCTACTTTGATGGTTCCATAGGAGCCTTCTGGATTTGCATGTCAGAGTCCCATGTTCCCAGATGCACAGTTCTGCTAAGAACCTATGGATCGCAGGAGCACACAGCCCCTACAGCCCCAACCAGAGCCCTGGCCACTCTCACTTTTCTAATTAATCTAATTAAGTCTGGAAGAAGCTTCAGCTAAGCACCAACCTCACTTGGACCTTTCCCCTTAACCTCCTGCGCAGTCTGATTCAGCCAAGATGGCACCTAAGTTCCATTCCAGCAAAGGCAATAGGGCCAGCAGAGAAAGACACTTATAATGTATCGTTAATGAAACATTTCACTCTCTACTGCTTTTACTTATTCTCTTTCTCAAATTCTTCTTGTAAGTTTTTTGTTGCACCTGGAATCAAACTCAGGACCTTGTGCTTGCAGGCAGGCGCTGTGCCGCCGAGCTACATCCTTGGCTCTTGCTCTTACTTATTAAAAAGGCAATTCAGGCTTATTTCTCAAAAGTCAAAAAGACCAAAGGGGTGTGGGGAATTGAGAGATGGTGGCCAACGGGTATAAACTTTCAGTTACAAAATGAATGTCCGGAGCCCTAGTAAACAGGCTCATGACAATAGTTAATGATAATGATGTACGTGAAATTTGCTAAAATTTGTTATTTTACTAACACATACAAGTGCATATTTATGGAGAGAGGTAGGTGTATTCTTAAGATGTGGTCTTACCACATACCCCCATAAAGGAAACTCTGGGTGGGAATGGTGATGGGGTGATACCTGAAAACACTTTACTGGAGATTCTCCTATGGAACCCCCAGTAGTCTCACCCAAACTCCCTACCACTCATTGACAAGCCCTGCAGCAGACACACAAAACCAAAGGCTACTTCCGACCTGACAGCCAGTCTGAGGCTGGCATGGAGTAGATGCTTGGGACAACTTGTTGAGTGAATGAGTGACAGAGAAACGGGGTGAGAAAGTATACCCAGGACACACACAGGATGCCCAGGGACTTCCCGAATTGTGGTGAGTGCCGCTCCAGACCAGCTGGAAGTACAGGAGAACCAGCATTCTCACACCAGAACAGCGGAGAGAGCCACAGAACCCTTGCGTGTCACTTCCTTGCGCTTCTCATTCGCCCCAGGGCAGATGGCATGGGAGACACACGCTGCACTTCTGCAATAGTTCTAAGGGGTTACAGAGTTGTTTTTCGATTTAGGTGAAATTCGTTTGACAAAATTAACCACTTTAAATGAATTCAATGGCATTCACTTCATTCACCTCTATCTAGTTCTAAAACACTTTCCTCCCAGCAGAAGGGGATCCCATTTTTAAAGCAGTTACATTTCACCCAGTCTCCCCACCCCGACTGCCTGCCTTTGGTTTCTATGGATTTACCCATTTTATATAAATAGAATCATACAGCCCATGACCTTTTGTGTCTATTTTCTTCACCTTAACGTTTTTGACGTTTGTCTACATTGTAGCATGTAGTAGAATCTCATCCCTTTGTGGCTGAGCAATATTCCAATATATGGGTTACATCCCAATTCGTTACTCATTCATCTGTGGGTGCGTGTTTGGGCTGTTTCCACCTTCTGGCTGCTGTAAACGGTGTTGCTATTAACACTTGTGTACTAGAATTTGGGTATCTATTTTCATTTCTTTTGGTTATAGGCCCAGGAATGGACTTGCTGGAGCAATTACAGAGCTTTTAGCACTGGAATGAACTTAAAGGTTATCCCAGTTTTACAGGTAGGGAAACTGAGGCCTGGTAGAATATCCGCTCCGCTAAGGGTCACAGACGCCCAAGCATCAGCGGTTTTTAAAAATTCAACCATAGATAGATCATTACTCACTGTACTCACTGATGCTCAGCAAGTGTCTCTTGAACACAGCAGGCACCAGATATGTGCAGAGTGAGGGAAAGAAAGTGAATATTTGCACCTAGTTTTTAAAGTATTACTCACTCTGAAGATAGAGGTGCCAGTTACCTCACCTCAGAGGATCCAAGAATCCTGCGGCAGAAGGGTAAGGGTAAATAGGCTCAAAGGAATTGGGCTCGTCTCTTTGTGTATGTTTCTTGCTGCTCCATTTCCTAACGATTTTTTCTTGGCTACGTCAACCCAAGCAGAGGGAAGTGGGCTGGGCCCACGAAGAGAAGGCAGCCAGACTCCTACCAGGACCCATGCTTACGCCAAAGTGGCCTTTGATAGACCAGCTGTACTACTGGGCTCTCTTGGCACCAATTATTGCACTTTGTAGGGCACGATGTGGTCCCCCATTGTCTCTTGCACATGGGGCTGAGAGAAGGGGCTGTGACTCTCCTCCAAGCAGACCAAACAAGGGCACCCTGGTGGTAAGAAAGCTCATCCATGGGCCACTGGACAGCTGTGCAGGGTCTACAGGGCTCTTATGGCAGCAGAGTGAGGCTGTCATAAAGACTCAGCTGTCCCTCAGGAGTGGGGAAGAGATGTCAGGGTATTATATAGCTCAGTATTCTCACAATGAAACTGCTAGGTGGGTATGGGCCCATTTTATAGATGAGAAAACAGAGGCACAGGGAGCTAATTTACTCACCCAGAGCTGGCTGATACACATTTTCTACTGCCCCTCCTGCAGAAAGGCCCTGGTGCTGGAAACTGCTGAGGAAATGTCAGGCCTAGTGCTCTGGATTTGAATTTCACAAACTTTTAAAGTCTTTTTTCTCCCTGAACACCAACGTTTCTAAAATGAAAATGCAGGCCTTGGTAGACAAAAGCAGTGTTTCTCAAGATTTTTCCAATTGTAACCCATTGTAACATTTTTCTTCACAACCAAGATATTAATTTCTGTGAGTAAATCTGAAATAAGTTTCACTGAACAACTTTATTCTAACTGCATATGATGCACTGTAATATTTTCTCTTCTATTCTAATTTCTTCTTTATCTTTTTAAGCTGGTGGTGTGACCTACAAGGATGATCATGCAGCCTACAGTAGGGCACCATTTATATTTTGAAAAACATTGCCTTAAATGATTGGCTTCTAAGCTGCTCTTCACAGCTCACAGAGGAGGAGCTGCTACTGATGCTGACTAAAGTTCTATAATCCTCTCTGCTGCAGACCAGCTCTCCTCCTGCTGTCTTCCCCCGTCTTCTCATTGTAGCCCCTATGCCTGGGCCCCACACTCCCGGCACCACCACAGAGGAAGGGGGCCAAGCAAAGACACTTCCCTCCCCTGAAGGATACGTGAGTGCCAGGAAGAGGGACAGAGCAGCCTGCTGCAGATTTTTGTCTCTGACCCTACAACAGGTCTTGTTCTGTAGGCCATTTCTTCAGACATGGAAATCTCTCTCTATGACTGGATTCATCGTAACAGGTCTTTACTGCCCACTGAGTCACAAAAACAATTCAGAGCCCTGAAAAACACAAAATTAAAGAATTTTCCGTCTGCAAATGTTGCCTCTGTAAGGAAATCCTTTTGTTTCTTCTGATGAGGAGGTTATAAAGAGCCTTATTTTAATGACCCATATTAGGACCTTATTTTTCCTTCTTATCTTATCATAGAGAAAGGCAGCCCTGCTGTGGGTAAATAGTGGGGACCCCAAATCTCACACAGCCTGCAGTGGGTCATGTTGGCTGAAGCAGACCTTTAAGCATAACCTGAGGCAGTCTCTCCAGGGTCATTACAGGGATGGCCTCCTGCTCCCTTCCTGCCAACTGGCTGTGCAAAGTCTCTATACCCAAGGAGTTTCTGGAACCTTCTGTGAGTGTGAGGTCTCTTCTGCACCTGGCTTCCTTGTTCACTGCCCCTGGGTGGAAGTCCCACTGTTCTGAAGGATGGCGCTGGAGAGGCAGGACCAGGGGGAAAGTGAAAGGTGCTGGGGAAAGAGGCAAGAGGAAGAGGTTCTGCATATACTACTTCTGCTGGCTCTGACCTCTGCACCCCAGCTAGAAGTAGTATATGCAGAACTCTTGGAATGGGGAGGGAAGGGTCTAAGAGCTAAGCAAGCACTCACTGTGGTTACCAGATGGGGAACAGCAGGGCAGAAAGAAAAGCCCAGGAAGCCCGGGGTGGCCATGAATGACAGGCTAAGGAATTGTCCTTCCTATCATGGGTAGGGACCCATTTAAGGCGACTGAGCAAGACAGTGGTAGGAAGGGTTCTGCATATACTACCTCTAGCTGGGGTGCCGAGGTCGGAGCCAGCAGGGAAGGAGGTGCTGCTGGATGATGTGTCCCCCATGTTTCAGGTCTCATCTACTTGTTCCTATGAGTAGGTAGATGACTGCCTCATTTCATACATCCTTTTATCTCACAGGTCCCATTAGGAGCTGTTCCATCTTTAGTTGTGGGTGATTCCTAGGACTGGTGGCAGTGGCTCTCCTGTCCTGGACAGGCTTCTCTCAAAGCTGTCTCGCTCCCTTCTGCTGGATCCACTGGGGCAAATCTGTAGTTCACTCTGGGCTTCAACACATGCCTACCGCCCATGTGTGGCTGTGAGCCACGGAGGACTGAGGGAGTCAGGCCCATACCTTCTCACCCCAGGTCTCACAGCCTGAGCATCTCTAGACACAATGGTCAGTAAGGCTCCCCACTGCCCTCTCAGAGCTGACCCCTCCCACATACTTCCTGGCCTCCTCTGAGCCAGCATGGGTCCTACACACTCAGGCCTGAGAATTATGCTGTCTAAATAGCTGCCAGGGTACAGGGAGAACCTGTGGCTGCCTGTGTGGGGGTTCCACCTCTGGGGCCAGGGAAGGTCTCTGTCACCCTAATCTCTTTCCTTCCTAGCTGACTGACGTTTAACTCCGCAGGAAACCTTCCTTTCTTTGTGTAAGCCAAACCTGTACTTTAACCTATGTTAGTTAAAGCGCCCAGCCCCGGGAGTGGTGTCATTAAACCTTATCAGTCAATTGCGTCTTAGAATGGATGAGTTCATTCAAATCAACTCAGCTGAACTCAAGGGCCATCCTCATGCTCAGTCTTCTCCTGGGCCTTATGGGGTGTGGGGGAGTGGGGATGTAAAAGGGCAATGAGACACAGTCTTTGTTTTCAAGGACCCTGGGGTCTTTCCCAAGAGTGGGCTTCAGAGGTTGAGATGGAATGTGCTGGAGAAAGAAGGGTGAGGAGGGAGGGAAAGGTCTAGTCAATGGTGTGAGTTCTTAGAACAGTACCTGCCTGGCAGGAAGTGCTCAGCAAACATCAGCCATTACTGCCCACCAACAGTAAAAATCTTCACAGGACAACTGAGTGCTGCTCGCACAAAACAGGCTTGGGCTCTCTGTATACCCCGGTGCTCACAGACAGACTCTGGGACTCTGCGGGGCCCCTCCTGCCTGGCCAGGCACCCAGCTCATCTCTAGCAGCAGATCTGGAGAAGCTGGTCTGCAGGCCTCTGCAGGGCTCTGCCTCCTTCTCTAGGTCTTCTCCAGATCCGTGCTGATGCCTGCCAGGCCTTGCGCCACCCCCTTTCTCCCTGTACCCGGCTCCTCTGAACATTGCCAGCTGATTCACCCTTAGCAAACAACTTAGATCACACTACTCTCTTGCTCAGGCACCTTCAGTGGGTCCCTACCCATGACAGGAAGAACAATTCCTTAGCCTGTCATCCATGGCCACCCCCGGCTTCCTGGGCTTTTCTTTCTACCACTGCTGTTCCCCATCTGGTAACCATAGTGAGTGCTTGCTTGTCTCTTAGACCCTGCCCTCCCCATTCCAAAGGTTCTGCATATACTACCTCATTTAACTCTCGAAACAATCTCAGAGGTAGCTGCTATGATTATCTCCATTTTAAGAACAAGGACATTAAGGGACAGAGAAGTTAAGAACTGTGCCTAACATCACAGAGCTAGGTGGTGGTAAACAATGGTAACCTCCAGAGCCTACATTCCTATCTATTGTCCAATGGGGCTACACCCAGTGTTCTACAACCTGGATTGATCTGTATTTTCCCAGCATGCTGTGCCTGGTCCTGCTGGTCATGTGAGTTCTTCCATTGCCTGAAATGCCCTCTTGCCCTCACCTCCTCCAGAATCCACTCCCATTTACCACAACAGAACTCTATGTCAAGGTTCATGTAGATCTGGCACAGAAAGGCTTGCTGCTCCATGAGAAGTCGTCTTTCCCTTTTTGCTGCCTTGGAGACACATTTGAACAAAATTTTAATCCCCCTCACTGGATTCTAAGGGTTCCATCTTGGGCATCTCTCATCTTTCTGCAGCAGCCTGAGCAGTCTTAGTACTGTTTGTTAAATGAATGAATATATGATATGCAATAGGTTTTGAAGTATGCACTCCATGTCCCATCTTGTTTCATGCTCTAAACTGTATGTTTTATGCTTTAAAGTTATCATTTAATTTTGTTATCCCCATTTTGCAAATAAAAATAATAGATATCATGTGTCGGGTTACTCCACTTGAGGCCTGTGCTAACATATCTTTTCTCAGTAACTCCTCCCAGTGATTCCAAGAAGCAACTGTAATTATCCCCATTTTCCAGGTGAGAACACTGGGCATTGGTAATGTGAAACTATGTGTCCAGGACTGTGTAAATAGCTAAGGGTAGAGCTTGGGACCAACCCTGAGTCACCCAGTGCTGGCTTCTCAACCTGTCCTCTTGGCTGCTGAGGGTCCACTGGATTCTGGGGCTGGAAGAAGCACCAATGAGGTCCAAGAGCAAGGAGAGCACCTGAGTTCTATGAACAAAAGCAAGAGGTACAAAAGCTCTGGTTTGTTCATGTGAAAAACATGACACTGGATTTTCTATGGGGAAAGAGAATCTGCAAAGCCAAAGACTTGAATACAGTGCTACCTTATGCATGCTTCCTGCTAGTTGCAGAATGGGGAGCTCACAGGTCTTCTGCATTCACAACAAACTCTGTTTTTATTCCCATGGGTCTCTCTCTGCTCAGATTTGATTCAAAGGGACCAGAGCTATGACCCTGGTACTTGCTCACACAGGACTGGGACTGAGAGCCCAAAGGAACCATTCTCCCAGATTTTTCTTATTTGTTCCACCATGGCTTTAGCTTTCAAAAATTTAAAAAGCACTGTTCTTATTACTATGCAAAAATAAAACAAAATTTCATAACAAAATGATTAGAGAATAACAATAGTTAATACACCACGTATCTTAATCTTAAAAGAAAAGCCAAAATGCTACTCAGAGAACAAGTTATATACAAAAAAGGAGAAACAATAAAAGGATAATAAAAGGACAAAACTTTCTTTTCAATGAACAAAGAGAAACTTAGCAGTGTAAATGAAACAAAGTAACACATATCATAAAATATTTTTGAAATAATGGAATAGATAATTTGGGAAATTATTTGAACTTCTCCCTACTTCCTAGTTATTTTACATTTTGCTCTCTGTTCTTCCCCATACACATATATACGAAAAATCTACATGTATATATTTCTCTGTTGTGGTTTGTGTCTGGATGTCCCCCCAAAGCCTCCTGCAGTCTTGGGGCCAGCTTCTAGAGTTTATGATTGATTCATGGTCCAGTGTTGGAATTGTGGGTGTGAGTGCTACACCTGCCCTGGGGCAGGTAGTTTGCGTACAATGTAAGGGAGAGAAAGAGGCTTCCTTGCTGTTCCTCTCTTTTGCTCCTGTTGCTTTTGTTATTTTCTGAGCCATGAACTCTTGCCCTCTGCCATGTGCCACTCTGCCTTGGAGCCAGCTGATTATGGGCTGAACCCTCCACAAACTGTGAGCTAAATAAACCTTTCCTAAATCCTTAATTTGGGCATCAGGTATTTTGTCTCAGCAATGAGAGAAAAGTAATGAAGACATTCTCATATAAGAGAAACCATGCAATATTTAAACTTGTGTGTCTGGCTTTTTCACTTAACATTATGTTCTCAAGTTTCATCAATTTGCCTACAAACGCCTTAAGTTTATCTTTATGGCAGAGTAGTATTCTATTGTGCATAAATAGCACATTTCCTTTATCCATTCATCTGTTGATGGCCTTTTACATTGTTTCCAACATCCAGCTATTTAGCTTTCCTCCCCTTATTCTACTTCAATATTAATTGCATGTTTTAGAGCTGCCATCTACTTTTCAAAAAGACTAATGCAGCAGAGTTATAAGGATTTCAAGAAGTATGCAGGCAATACATCAGTATGAGTGACTGGCATCATCAACATCTCCTCATCAAGATTTTACTCTGACTATCCACCTTCAATCAAAGTTGATGAAACCACAGGCATGCAGTAGTCACAGTGATAAACAGGGTTAGGAAAGCAGAGTGGTTACAATAAAAGCATAAAATTAAGGTTTAGGGTTCCCTTTAATCTCACTGTCCAATAGGGTGCAAAGAATTCATGCTCAGGAAAAGAAGCAAGGACTCCACAGTCCCCAGAGACCTTGGCCTCCATCAGGTAAGTGATACTGTGTAAAGTTGGCCCTTCAGGAACTCAGATGAGGAATATATTGCTCTGAGTTTGAGGTGCTGGAAAAACTGGCCTTGAAGGATGGCCAGCATTTAGGAAAGGATAACTTTTGGTAGAGACAGACATTCTATAAAAAATAGAAATTCCAGAGTGGTGGCACATACCTGTAATCTCGGCTACTTCAAAAGCTGAGGCAGGAGGATTACAAGTTCAAGGTCAGCACGGGCAATTTAGTAAAACTCTGTCTCAAAATTCAAAAAGTAATAAACAGAAATAACAAAAATCCTCACAGAGGCACAAAGGAGGAACCAAGAAATTATCACAGACAATATGCTCAGCACATCCAGTGGCTCCATTTTGGTTGGTGGATAGAAGAAAACTGAGTGTGATCTTTGCAGTGGGGCGTGGAGTAAATGATGGATATTATCCAATGCCAGGCTGAGGAATATGCCCTTAATTTGGCAGAATGGGCAGCCACTGAAGGTCTTTTGAATGCAACAGGTAAAAATATAGTTTACCTGGTGGTGGTGTGCACACAACTGCCCTGAGCCCACTTTACTAATCACACAGTGGAGATAAGTGCTTTGAAAAGACTAGTCTTAAATCCATTGTTCCAATTAACTAGAATCATCTGGATTGCTTCTTAAGGAAGGATTTCTACCCTGTCCCAGGTTCAATGATCAGGGTCCCAGATTTATACTTGTCTGACTTACCCAGGTGACTCTGATGTGAACCTCAGTGGCTCTTTTTTCACCCTATGTTATGCATGCTGACCACTGGGAATCTCACTATGTTGTGGATTCTGATTCAGTAGGTCTGAGGTGGGGCCTCATAATCTGTGCTTCAAATTAGCTTTCAGGTCAGGCCAACACTGACTATTCAAGAACCACACCTTGAGTAACAAGGTGACAAAGTTCTGTCCTGAAAGTAAAGAGTTGGTCTCCATGCTAAAGAAGCTTTAAAAAATACTTCCATCTGCCAACTGTGGTCTAATTAATTAGAATCTCTGGAGGTGGGGTCAACCTTGCATATAGTTTAAAAGCTCCCTGGGTGCTTTTAAACTATCCCATAACTCTATGAGGAAAGTGCTTATCTCTTCGCAACACTGTCAAGATGGTCCCATGACTTAGGACTGGGTACAGGGGTGAAAGGGGGCCAGCAGAGAGGGTGGTGAGGTGGGCAGCACTAAGCCCTTCTCACCTTTGGCCAGCAGGTGGTGCTCAGGAAGGTTCCTGTGGGGTGGGACCCAAGCATGGAGGATGCTGGGAAAATACATGGGGCCAGAGCAGCATGCAGTTGTCTTATGAGGCCCCAGTTTTCTCAAGTCATAGGGTGGAAAGTGAAGCAACAGCAGCCCTCCGCCAGTCAGATGTACTGTTGCTGGGTACTGACGTAGAAAGCATGAGTGCCTGGGACTGGGGTGATGGCGTCTGTATTCAATAGTAGGAGCTTACCTGCTGGCACTGGTTTTGGCTACCCTTCCTAATCCTGGACTTCACATTTTTATTCAAGAAAATTCTTCGCAAGGACATCCAGAGGGTTCTGGGGTAGTTTTTCACTTTGCTGAACATCACAGTCTCCAGGTGAGTCATGCTGACCTTGCCTCATAGAAAGCAAGGCAGGATGAATCAAGCAAGTCCCTTTTTAGCTGGGCTGAGCATCCTCAACGTGGAACATAGACACAATAGTAGAAGATGGAAGATGAGTGATGGAGCTGAGAGGGAGTGGAGAGAGGTAGACACTACGAAGTAGTGGTAGGACCTGTCTTTCCAGCCTTTGCTCCCCATAGTAGCTCCCAAAGCCTTCAGTTCCAGGAAGGTTGGCCAACCACACCATTGGTCGCAGCTTCCTACCCTTACTTTCTCCAAGCCAGACAAATATAGCCTCACCTCCATTACTGGAGTCAGGCCTACCCACATTCCATTCTCACTGCTCACCCCTGCAGGGTGACTCCAGCCCATGGCATCCTTTCCTTTTTGAGCTCCAAAGCAGATGCTGCCCTGGTCACCTCTTTCCTCTTCCTAAAGATTCTCTCCAGAGCCAATGTCTCCTTAAAACTTCCAATTCTTCTAGTCCTGGGTTAAAAGTGGGAAGATGAGGACATAGCAAGAAGGAACCTTGGCAAAGAAGCAGATGTGGGTGCCAGTCATGCATTCCCGGCAGCAGAAACCATTGTGGAATCATTCATGCACTGATGCTGCAATAAGGAGGGAAACATCTGTCTAATCAGCCCCTAGGGTTTGTTTCTCCACCATGGGTCCATCCTCCAGCCACAGAACCCTGGCAGAGTTATAGGAGGAGGGTTATCTCCACTTGCTGGGCTCAGGGCACTGGCCTCATCCCCTCAGCAAACACTGGAGGCTACTGTCCTCTCTCAGGTCCACCCAGACACCTGCACCCAGTATCTGAGCTGCTTGCCTAGGAAGGAACAGTGCTGGGCCCCTCACTGTGTATGCCAACTGTACTTGTTATTGTCATCTCACAATATAAATACCGTGTAACCTGATGGGATAGAAGTATAAAAAAAAAAACAGGTGAAATTTTCATGCAAACTAAGTTGATGGACTCAAAGGTTAGTCACTAAAAAGTGCTGCTGAATGAAGTATGGATAAGATAGTAAAGCATTATTATCGAAACAAAAACCTGGAAGGATGTTGTACTCAAATATGGTTTGCATGTGTCTTTAAATTCTTACACAGCTTCAATAAATTCATTCTAGAAACTACATATTCCTTGTGAGGATAGTCTATGTAAGAAGAGAAGAGAGGCCCAATTCCTAGACTCATATGCAAATGAAAGGCCTTGATTCACTCCAAAAGATTGGTGAAGAACTGTAAATGTACATGTTCTAAGTTATTTATTTAGCTTTGGTTTCTAATCCCTGCTATTTTTAATTGGGTTCTGGTCAGGTGACTGGGTCAAATTTTTACTGAGCCTTACTGGCTGGGGTGAGGAGAACCTGCAGTATACAGCTGGTCTCTACTGAAGACTAAAGTTGGACATTTACAGGGCTTTTGAATTTTCATTGGGATCTAGTATTTTCAGGGACCAGTCAGGGCCAAGTAATTCAATGGTGAGAATTTAATAGAGGGGATTAATTTGAAGGATTACATGATTCACAACAGTCAGAATCTGCTGAAGTGTGCAAGGAAGAGTATGTTATGGTTTATGTCTGGGTGTCCCCCCAAAGATCCATGCAGTCGTGGGGTGGGCTTTTAGAGTTTATGATTGATTCATGGGTGTGAGTGCTACACCCACCCTGGGGTGAATAGTTTGCATATTTAAGGGACAGAAAGAGGCTGCTTACCGCCACACTTCCCTTTTGCTCTTGCTGCTTTTGCTCTTTTCTGCTGCCATGAACTGTGGTTCTCTGCCATGTGCTACTCTGCCTTGGAACTGGCCAAGTATGGACTGAAACCTCCACAAACTGTGAGCCGAATAAACCTTTTCTTTCTTAATACTGGGCATCAAGTATTTTGTCTCAGCAATGAGAGAAAAGTAACCAAGACAGAGTGTGTTAACACAGTGCCAATTTTGGACTTCCTCAACTGCCAGAATCACAGAGGGGCTTTTCTGGGGGCCACAGAGCAGATACAGCCATTGGCCAAACTCAGCTAGAAGCTCACCTGGCAAGGGAGCCTTGCAGTGCTGCTGGTGGATACAGAGCAAGGAAGATACAGAGCAAGGAAGAAATCTCAGGGCATCTGAGGGCATACAGAACCCCTTCTGGCCCAGCTCTGCTGAGATCCAAAAATTTAAGACACTACTAAGGCTGGGCAAGGAAAAGTATATGTTTGAGGCCAGAGCCGGGAAAGGGTTGTCTCCTGTTGCCCTACAATTGTGCTACATAAATGACTTCTATACTAAGGTTGACCTGGAGGGCAGTGATGAGGACAAAACTGGCACAGAGATGGATTCCAAGGGAAGCATAAAAGCTTCCAGAAGAAGAGACAGCAAACTGTCTAGGAGGATCAGTGGTAGCAAACTGTCTAGAAGGTGATGCTGGGATGCATTTTCATTTTTAAAAAGCCTTTAAAGGTTCATCGCCTTCTTACTTATTATAACACAGATATAAAGGGTGGAAAATTTCAGTGGCCATTGCACTCAATTTTGGCTCCTGTCCAGCTACCATTTTGAAGTCAAGCGCTCTGGACTGAATGGCAGTATGCTCATGGCTTCCAGGACAATGGGTTGTCTGGTTGAGCTCCTGTTATTTTCCCCCTCATGCATTTAGTTCACAGGCAGTTATTTTGGTGACTACCAAGATTAGGCAGCTAAGGTTGGGGTGGTGGCATGCTATAGTTGTAACAACTGACTAGCACCTTAGAGGTGTGGCTGCTTGCTACCATCAGCTACGTGTCTTAGGGCAAGACAGTGCATTTGTCTGGGTCTCAGGGCCCTCTTCCATAAAATGAAGGAGTTGCACAGACACTGTGCATTCCAGGGTCAACATATCAGTCTTCATCTTTCAGATTTTCAAGTGGAGAGTAAGAAGGACAGAAAGATTAGGGAGAAGGTAGACTCAGTCTAGGCTGACTTTGGAACTGTTTCTTAAAAAAATTCCTGAAATAAGATCCTATCCTCTTGATCATACATTGTATTCCCTCAAAAGGAGAATTCTAAGAAATAAATCCCAGTTAATTGAGAGTTCTGGTTACTTGGGGTGCACTTAATCAAGGTGTTACTGCATTTTCAAGTGCAGTGAGTTACACAGTAGTTTGCATATGCAGTTACTTCTTAAGTGACTTCGGTTCCCTGACCTCATATCATATCATTAAAATTGAACACTCTGAAACAAAAAAGGAGCACAGAGCTGAATGGTTCCACCTGGATACAGCTCTGGGGAAGCAGCAGTCAAGGTGATAAAAAGCAGAGCCCAGCCATGCCCATACATTAGCCGCCCTGCCTGCGAGGCAGTAATTGTGTTTTCAACCACACTTCACAGCACTTTCCAACCTGGTGAGACATTTCTGAGTTATTCTTCCTACTCCGGGGCAGGTGAATTTGGTACAAAATTCTCTACCAAGTCCTTCCTAGTAAAAACCACACACTAACTCTAGTTGGCTGAGCAACGTAAGAGATGACCTCAGTGCTGCCAAAGCGCTGCACCTCAAGCCTCAAGCGCATCCTTATGTCTGGAGGAAAATGAGTCTTTGAGTTCTTATGGCTACTTTGAGGCAGTTCCATGGAAAACATGGCATTGCTATTAGACACAGAGGTGGAGTAGAGTCAGGCAAAGCAAAGACATTAATATACCTGCACTGTTGTTTAAACCTGAGGTCTGTTGGTCAAAATGAGAGAGAGCAAGCTGCCTAAGTTTGGGAGGAGAGCGGGCATCTCAGTAAATGGTGACTGGTCAAGAAAAAAAGGCATGAGTGTATTTCAAGCTGTACTGCAGCCTCCAGTTGAGGGATAGCTGGTTGTCTCCTACCCTTGCTTCTCCCTGAGGAACCAGATGGGGAAATCCCATTGCTTTTGAGTTGATAAACAGCTGGTGACCTCTTATGTAGAACCCAGCAACTTAAGGAAAGCACAATTCAGTCAGGAAGAGTAGGCCACCCCAAGGCAGCAGCAGCAATCATGTAACCTCTTCTCAAAGTTTCCCTCTTCTGGAAACTTGGTAACTAACGCTGGTAACTGTTACAACACTTGCAGCTCTGCCTTTGCTGGGGGCTCAGGACCCTGGTGCCATGAACACCCTCCATCCCTTTCAAAGAAGTTTTCTCTAATTCGGGCAGGTAAATATGTTCTCATTCTTCTAGCAGGAAAAGGAAGAGAAGAAAGCACCAACTGCAAACATCTGATTGGAAAGCCAAAAACTAGGCATTGTGGTTTCTTAAGTGTGTGTGTGAAAGCAAGCAAGAGAAAAAGGAAACTGGATTACAGGCTTTTCCCTTGAAAGATGGGGTACAAACCGAGCTTTTTATGAAACTCTGAATTGCTCAGGGCACAATTCCCTGACTATAAATGTGTTTTCTGTGCAAGATATTTAGAGGGAAAGGAAATGGAGCTGCTGAGGACGTCAGGGTGGTCACTGATGGCTTCCTGACATGATTTTATCCTTATTTTTTCCTTTCTTTTAAGACAGCTATCAGGACATGATGGTATTTGACAGGCAGATGGCAAAGCATGAAGGCCAGGGGCTGGAGTGCATGCCTGAAGCTCCTGCTTGGAGGCAGAGAGCACTGCTTCACTGGTTGAGGGGGAGAGGGTCAGTGCAGCAGGGACAGGTGACAGTATGCTTCACTTCTGGTCAAAAGCCTGACTCTGCACAAGATCATGAAGGCTTGAGTAAGAATTGCCTCATCTTGGGTGGGATGTGAGAAAAACGGATGAAGAGAAAGCAAGGAGAATGGCGAGTCTTTCTGGTCTCCCTCTCCAGCCCCAGAGACTTCTTTTTAACAGTTATTAAAGTCTGTGTTGGATCCAGCTTATTTCTCCTTAGTAGAATGCACGTCCTGCAAAGGAACTCTGAGTTGTATTTGTTTCTGTATGTTTGTTTGACCCCCACCCTCCATCACCATCACCATTATTGCAATGGCCATATCTCAACGGCCACCACCAACGGATGCTCGGCAAATACACAGGACGCACGGAAAGGAGCCTCCTTTTGGAGTGTCTGTCGGATAATGGATGATCCCCTTTTCCCGAGAAATTTCTCCTCTCTCCTCACAGAGGATTCTACTCCTTATTGAAGGACCCCACCCATGATCACAGTTGAATGGCTCAGAGGCGGGTAAGTGACCTAGTTTAGGCCAAATGAGATTTTCCCCACATGTGCTACCCCTGGCGGTGTGGATTTCATAAGCCCACCTTCTATCATGTGCAAGGAAAAGCTGTGAAACCCCATCTGTAGAGAGGACAAAGAAGCCAAGATGATAGAGCAAATGGCTCCACAATGACAGACAAATACTGAGGAAATAATCTATTGCCCATGCCTTTCCTGGTTCTACTCTCTCTAGAGGTCTTTCATCAGTGTATTTCCTGCTCTTAAGACTGTAACAAACCTCAGTATCCTTATGGTGAATGGTATTTTCAGCTTATGCTAGTTTGAATTGGTTTTCTACTTGCAACCAAAGATATCTTAAGTAATATAACACATGTGTCACCGCCCTGCTTGTCTCAGTAACTATCACTAATCAATCACAGCAGTTTTCCACTAAGCCTCAAAATCCTTCATCTGACAGTCACTATCAATGAGCCAAGTTAGTAGACAAGCTAAAAATCTTCTGGCAGAAGCAAACAAAACCACCCACAGACTACTTATCAGCCCAGAGTCTATGATGGACAATAGGACTAAAGAGTAACATAGGATCACATGGGAGGGAGAGATTTACTCTGACAAGGCTTCCAAGTATGGACTTGAACAATGGGTAGATTTTTCCAGGCACAGATGGACAAAATGCCCTTCAAATGTGAGGGAGACAGAAGTAGCCTTTGGAATCATGTCACCATTGAGGAATGGACCCAATACTCACTTTGGTGTCTCCCTAACCACATCTTACCAGGCTGCTCCATATTTCAGGAAACCATTTTAGTTACTGTTGTTTAGGTTGCTCTAGGATCCACTTTAAAAAGGAATAATGAACAAATCTAAAAGTTGGTGTTGGCTACAGCTGGGGTGCTGCTCGTTCTTCTTTTGCTTCCCAGCACCCTATGGAGCTTGGGGAAGAACCAAACCACTCAGATGGTTTTTGTTTTTGTTTTTAATCCAGGCCTAGCCTTGGACTCTTTCTAGTAAATATGTTTCAACTTTCTAAAATCCATTTTACCTTCTGAAGTTATAGCTCTGAATTTCCTTCTGTGTGTCCCTGGCTCCCACCCAGTCCATTTGTGTGGGAAGGCTTCTGTCTGTGTTTGGGAGGGTGGTGGAACATGTGACTACACATTAACCAATCCAGGAGGTCCACTGTCTGGCTACAGGAACTCCTTCAGAGATGGACATGTGACATAAGGCAGCCAATCATGTTCAAGCAAAGTTAACCCTAGGCTTGTTCCTAAATGACAAGTGAGTAGTGTTCTCTTTTTCCTACTAGACTTTAACAGGACAGACTGTGAAGCAGAGCATAAAGCAGGGTTAAGAGACAAAGAAACCTGAGTCTTGGATGCAGTGGTATTTGAGCATGACCCTGACTGATCATTGCATTCAGGAGCTAATACACAGTCTGTTTTGCTTAAGTCAGTTTGATATGAGTTTATTCTCATTTACATAAAAAATCTTATTACAGTCTGCCTTGATTACTTCATCAATAAAATGGGATTCAGAACAGTTCACTCCGCATAGGATGGTTGCCAGGAATAACTGAGGGTCTCTAAAATGTTTTATTGATCACTAAGCAAGCCCTAGCAGTAAAGGAGAATGTCACTCCAGTAAGTGATTTTAGGAGGGGTGTCAACGTTCTCCAAAGAAACAAAAATGTGAAGTATGTCATCTCATTTTCACACAATGCATCCTAGCCCAATGCCTAGTACAGAAGAGATGTGTAATAGATAATTAATAGCATATACTGAAAGAAGCCAGCCAAGGAGGCCCTGTATGGAACACATCTAAGCAGACCTCTCCTCTCTGATCTTACATTAAATTGACAGTACTGGCGCCCCCTCCCTCTCCTTTGAGAAATGCCACACCTGCCTGCCCTCCCTACCAGGGCATCAGGAGAGGGTGCAGAGTGACAGATCCAGCTGAAGGACTGAGCAAGTTGGTAACCCAAACTAACTGGCTCCTGCTGGCTAGGGTGCAGGGTGGGGTCAGGCAGTTCCAGCTGGTTCTCGGATAAGGAGGCTGTTTGTCACCAGTCCATCACCGATCCACAGGCAGCTGGCAGCCTTTCCCCACCGGCCAGGACAGGTATGAAACCTCCATTAACAGCTTCAGTTGTACAAATATCATTCATCACCTCAGACAAACCTAATAAAAAGCTAGAAGCACTCCCCACCAACATGTACTTCTGAACACAATTCTTTAAAATTTTCAGAGGGTGTCTCCTTTATTCTGCGGGGCTGTAGCCTTGATAGCTCCTCTCATAGAAGGTCGAGTCCAGGAGCATGTTGTGGGGAGACCCACACCTTCATTTCTTTGGCAACAAAAATAATTCTCTTGTGTTTTCCTTCTCTTTTCTCCATTCACTCTCCCTCTCATCCGGGATGTTGGCTTGGGGAGCTGGCTGCATTCTCCCAGGTTTTTCTCATCAAGCGCTCCCTTTCCCTCTTTTCCTCTAGCGTCAGCAGATTAGCTTTGGAAAGAATTTACGTGGAAGTAGGTGATTCTACAGTTCAGCCCGCATGCTTGACAATTAGCTAAATAAACTGCTTGGGGTCACTTGAAGTAACAATTCACAGACTTCCCTGTGACAGGCAAAACTTAGGCCCCTCGGTGAGCAGGACCTCCTGACGGGGTGAGGAGGAGCTGGTTTTGCAGGAGGAAAATTCTAGGCATCTTATTATTCACTCGCTCCCTTTCCAGTTCTGACCTTAAGAGTACTCTTAACCTTCCTCCTCCAGCTTGCTAATGGGGAAATAAATCTTGGGAGAGTATCTTAAATTCTTTTTTATCACAGACTGTATCACCGAGATAATAAGACCAGCCTTCACGGTAACCATTAAGCCACAAAAGGTGTGGTCATCATTTATGATTTTTTTAGCCTTAATTGCTAGACAGACACTTTAAGTGGGAAGTCTGTCTAATGAGCCCAGTCATTAAAACATCAAAAACTGTTATCTGGGATTTCTATTTTAGTTAGACATTACATTATTTTAATAAGGGGGCCGCATTTCTTGTCACAGGGTTGGTAATGGAGGCGGAAGCCACCCGTGGGGAATGGGGGAGGGGAAGCAGGCTTGCCTTTGGAAAACAAGGTCGCAAATCAAGCCCCAGCCCTGGAAGGAGGAGGTAGAGGAGCAGGTCTGGGAACCCAAAGGGAGGAGGGCCTGCCTGAAGGAGTGGTGGGGGACAGGAACAGCTATACTAGCTGGGGACAGAAGCAGGCTGGTGGTCAAGGGGCATTCTGACTTCTTTATGCATCTCTACAAAGCTTTCTCATCTGTCGCCTCACTTTTGTGCAGTGTCCTTGTCCTTGATTCACTTGGAGTCCTCTTTGCTGCCTAGAAAGAAACCAGCCAGCAGGGCTACCCAGTCCCTGGGCTCTCTGAGTCCTTCCTTCACCTTCTAAATGAACTCAACCCGCTTCCCGCTTCCTTGGCTCCTACAACAAGCACCCCCCAGGCTGCCTGGGTAGCACCTGATTCTATCTTTGGGATTTCTGGATTGAATGCTCAAGAATTTGACAGTCATTGTTTGCTCCTCTTTATTAATCTGGACCAGTACTGTCCAAAAAGAATATAACCTGAGCTACACTGTAATTTTAAATATTTTAGTAGCCACCTTCAAAAGTAAAAATAAACAGGTAAATCTAACTTTAACAACACCTCTTCTTTAAAGAATATACCCACAAAATTATCATTTCAACATGTAACAATTTTTTTTTTAAATGGCTCATTAGATACTTTCTTTTCCTTTTTTCACACTATGTCTTATAGCTCATCTCCATTTGGACTGGTCGCATTTCCAGTGCTCTATCACACTTTAATTTTCTAAGTAGCTTTCCATTATTAAGCATTTACTTCACAATAGGCATGGCTCTTAGCAATCTATATATAGTAATTCATTTAACACTCTCAATAATATCAATTAGATCCTACAATTATGCTCAGTTTACACAGAGGAAACTGAGGCAGAGAGGTTAAGTAATTTGTTTGAAGTAACAGAGCTTACACGGGTTACCGCTCAGAATGGGTCACGCTGTAGGTATGAGCTCAGCACATTTCTGATGTCTTGATAATTGGCCTGTTACTCTAAATCCAACAGAGCCTTACACGACCTACCAAAGGCCCATGTGCTGATAAGTCCCCTACCAAACCAGGGCAGGTGGTTCCCTCTGAGTGATTCACATCCCTGGTCACAGGCTCCAGGTAACCAATCTCCTTGCCTGATACTAGATCTTCCTCACATAGCGAATATGCCAACCTATAATCTTTATTTTGAAAAAAACAAACAAAAACAAATGAAGATACTAGTCTTTAACAGACAGCCTTTAAAAACCAGCTTGAGTATATTTTTAGAAATGTGGTGATGGTTGCACAGCTTTGTGAACAAACTGAAAAGTTTGAATTATGTACTTTCAATGAGTCAGTTGTATGGTATGTGAACTCTCATCTATCTATACCTATATCTGGACCTATATCTATAGCTGTATCGTCCATATCTATATCTTATTCTGTCAGTCTATGTATGTATCTATGTATCTATCTATTCATCCACCCATCCCCACACACACACTTCAGCCTGTCATGGGGTAGGGATACTGCAGGTGCTTGGTACTTGTAATAGAAGATGCTGTCCTCCTTCTCTTTTACTCTGAGGATGCCAAAGAAGCAAGCCACATGGGGACCTACATGCTCTCCTAAGTCACACTCCTCAATTGGGCAGCTTCAGGGTTCCCTGGTGGCTCAGTCCTCAAGCAGAACAAGCAGACCAAGCAGAAGTACAAAGAGCAGGGAGTGGGCCCAGCGAAGTACACTGCACTGTGCAACCCTGAAGCTATTTCAGAATAAGCAGCCCTGACCTCTGCTACTGGCAAACTCCCATCACACTCCCCAGGGCTAGAAACACTTATTCATTTCTCTGCACCTGTGTAAGATGCACTGCAACGGGACTAAACCCTGCCAGGTATCTGCAGAGGCTGCGTTTCTGTCCCTTTTGTCCTCTCCTACAAGGTCAAGCACTCCTTTAAGCCCCCAGTGCTACTGACAAGGGCAGAGTCAAGAACAGGGTTCAGGCTATGGGTGACCTTGGTTTCCAGGTCACTGCAGACCTTCCAACAGCAAAGTAATTTCAGGTCCTGGGAAGGCAGAGCTCAGTGTCATTCACCACTGTGACCCCAACCATGGTGCCTGATTCACTGACTGAACTGCATCAGATTCTCTGAGCTTCATTCAAACCGCAGGACCTTGGCAAAGAACCTCAATGCTTCTTGATGGTGGTACTTGCATCTTGGGTGTGTGAGACCATAATTTAGGGCAAGTGGTGGCCATGCGGAAGATTTTAGCAGCCATGGTCTTGGTCACTCAGTCAATAATACGGACAACTATAATCATGTCCCCTACGCGTACCTTCCAAATGCTCCTGGTGGGGGACTGCTGTGGAGTGTGGGGCATGGAATTGCCCCTGGTGATCTCAGGGCTTTTCTAGCTCTGATTCTGGTGTGGAGACCATGTTGATTTCCATGGTGTCAATATTCCCAGCATGACCATTTTCAAATAAAAAAACTTTTTTAAAAAAAAGATAGCTGTGTGGAACAATTTATTCACAAATTCCTAAAATGTAACAACTGGCTCTTGTGCTTGCCAGCCAGCAGGAGCTGGTGGCAGCAGACCATTGCCTGACATCTTGTATCTCACTGTACTCTCTAAATGCTCATTAAAAAGATATGCTAAATTAAGAGGCCCTTTTGAGTAGTCTTTCTGTATTCTCATAGTTTAGAACCAAATAATACTACTGTTATTAAAACTCTTGATAACACATCTTGCTCATGAGGCAGGCTACGGACAAATGAGAAATGTGTCACTGAAAGGCAAGGCTGATATGTTAATGACAGGAAGACCCAGAGCAGGAACCAAGGCCACAGGGAGCTGGCTGCTTGTGCCACTCCACCAAGGCCTTGATGGGCCTTCCCACAATGGGAGGAGCTCAGTGACTCCGGGTCCACATCCCTCCTACTATCTCCCTGCTTTCAGCAGGCATCCTCCCTGCTTCCAGACTCTAGGCTTCAGAAAGCTCCTCCATCCCCAGATAGAATAGGCTCAGGAACTCCTGCCAGAGCCCATACATTTCCAAAAGTGATAAAGGAAAAGGAGGAGGAAAAGGAGGAGGAGGCCAAAGGTCATAGCTAACCCCAAGAGTCCTATACATGTGCACAGGCTGGCAAGCAGTTCCCCCAGGTTGGTCTGGCCAAGAGATGGCCAGCTGGCCTATGGAACAAGGGGCCCAAACTCTGTTTTAACGAGGTAGGGTTTGTAAGGCAGACAGAAGATGATCATACAAGCAAGAAAGCACAAAGCTTATTGCCCAGGATGGGGAGGCTAGGATGAGCAGTGGGAGGGACAGAAAGTGCAGGAGGTAAGCCGGGTGCTGGCTTTGTTCACTATCTGATATGGTGATCGGTTGGTTGTGGGTGTCTCCAAGTGCCCAAACCTATCACACTAGATTTTAAATGTGGGAGTTTTATTGCACAACAATTATACCTCTATAAAGGTGCATACAAATATCCCTAGGCAAACCATGAAGATGGGTGTTCAGCTCAAACTGGAGACCCACCAGGTTGGAACAAAGCCACCCTTTGGAAGGGGGTATTAGGAAGGGGGTATTGGAGGAGGGTGGGACCTTGGACTCCTACTCCACACTGCAGAGGATGGGGGCAGGGGAGGGAGAGAGGAGGCAGGTACAGAGAAGCAGCAGGCAAGAACCAGTTATATAAAGCAAAGTAGTCCAGTCAGTGTCAGACTGCTGGAAGCTGTCTACTTGGAGGGTGAGGGTGACAGAATTGGAATTAGCCTCCACTGAACCAGGAAATGAGTGGAGCTTTGAATATCAGGATGCAAAGTTTACCTAAGAGATAAGAGAGAGGGAGGAAGTAGGGAGGCTAGGTGAAGATGTGAGGAGGGGTCTGAGAGAAGCAGGGTGGGAGGGGTCAGGAGAGGGAGGAGGGAGGAAGGAAGATGGAGAGGAGATTGAAGCTTAGAGAGCAGAAGAGGTAGGCAGGGAGAGGGAAGATCAAGGAGGAGAGGGAGGACATGAACAGGGGAGGAGGGATGGACAGAGGGCAGGAAGCAGTGAGAAAGAGCTAAGAAAGGAGAGTGAGGAAAGAGGGAAGGAGAGGCGAGAGGGGGGCCAGGAGGAGGAAGGGGAGGGAGGAGGCCAAGAGCTGGCCAGGAAAGGCGCTGATGCTGCAGGTTAAGAGACCTGTGCACAGTGCGCAAGGACAGTTTCTGGGGTCACTGACACCTCTCAGGGAAAGGGGAGCCTGGAGATGTTTCTGAAGATAAGAGGAGATAAGTTTGGGCTGAAGCCAAAGCTTGGACTGAGGAGACAGCCACAGGCAGGGCAGAGCTGACCTCACCGAAAACCACCTCACATGTCTACTTAGGAACCTTCCTGGCAGCATCTCCTTCTGTCCCCTGATGGGAATTTGCAAATGAGAACAGACTGGGTCATCCCAGAGCTCAGTAGGAGTTTGGCTCAGGGCTGGGATGGAGCCTAAGATAACTTCACAGGGCCCAGTGAATTCAAGGGCCAGCTGCCTGGAACCAGTGTCATCCAGAGAGAAGCTGCAGAAGCAGCAGGTAGAGCTAACTCTGACGCCTGGTGCTCTCAAATGGCTCTCAGAGTTTGGTTTTGTGCCCAGCCCAATGACATCTCTTTTTCCTCCTGACACGAAGACAAAACCATTCCCCACATATTTGTCAGAGTATGTGAAATTCTACCATTAGAGAGTTTTTCCTATAGTGGCATCTGAGCCTAGCAAGAAAAATTACTTGCTTCCTGTCACATGCATCTGACTCCAGGGCCCATGCCCTTTCCATTCTCAGGGTACATCTGGAGCCCTAAGCATGGAGACCCCAGGGATAGCAGCAATGGACTGCTATGATATGGGAAGGTGCAAGACTCAAGCCTACAGGGCAAGCCAAGAGCAGGAGAGTGGGAGGTCTGCAGTTGGGAGGAAGCTTGCAGTACAGATGCAAGGGTGGGAGGTCCACCTAGCCTGGCAGGAAAGTCAGATGATCAGAAGGACCAAGACACAGGAGTGCTTTCCTACAATGGGACCACGGGAAGGGCAGCGTTGTGGGCAGAGATGCCAGAGGGCCTGCACAGGTCAGCAGTGGCCAGTATGGGAGGCAATCATGGGGAGAGGCTCCGGAGGTCCCCAGAGGGTCACCCTGGAGGAAGAAGGTGCTGTCCCAACTAAATTCCCTGGTCTCTGACCATTTTGTCTACAGGGCAGAGAAGCCTGGATTCACCTGAGTTTATGGGCTAGGCCTTGCTAGGCTCAGGGCTTAGGCTTCCCACCCTTTTCTGTCCTGTCCTATGTCTTGGCTTGTCCCACCTTTTCTGCTTCAGTGACTGTATGCTTGTTCCCTGACATGCACCTCTTGAATCAACAGAGCTATTAAATGTCCCTGAAACTCCATATTAAAAATTGAGGAGCTCTCAGGGGTGGGGCACAGCCAGTTCAGGGTAAGAGATGTTTTTCAGAGGGAGCTGGAATGGGGAGATTTCTTAGGGCAGGAGACGTGCAGAGAGAAGAAAGGCCATGCAAGCTGGGAGGTGGGGGAGAGGAAGGGAGTGGTACCTAGCCCCATCCTTGGAATTCTGCTGGGAACCCAGGCTGTGGCGAAGGGTGGATTGTCCAGGGGTCTCCTGAAGAAAGAGGAGAGTCCAGGGGACATAGCAAGGGTGTGAAGGAAGGCAGGCCCTGCCACCTCCAAAGAGTGGGACTCCTGCCCAGACAGCCCTGCCCCACCCTCAGTGTACCAATTTTGCACACCTGGAGCCTGGGCCCCTCAAGAATCCCTCCCGTACCACCTCTTTCCTTTCTAAGACTGAAAAGATCAGCGGCAACTTCTGCCCTAAAAAAATGGTGCTTATGCAAATGCCTACAAAGATGGGTGAAAAAATGGGATACAGAATTTGTGAAGAGAATAATCATTAATCTGTTGCAGCAAATGAACACCCCCAAACAATGTAGGCGTGGGAAATAAATGGGAGAAAACACAGCCAGGTGATGAACGAGGCTGTCAGAGGCAGGGCCTGGGACAGGAGGGGGAGAGGGGGGTTGCAGGATGTGGCTGTGGGTGTAGATCTTTCGAATATTCCATTATGAGCATGCCGTACTGTTAATGGACACAAATAAATGTTATTTATTAAAAAAGAAGAAATGCTGTATTTTTGGAAAACAAAAAGAAGTGCTTCCTTGTGCAGATGTATTAATGAGTGAGTCAGCCACAAGCAGCCACTCTCCCCACAAACCAGGCTCAGTGAGCCTGGTGTCTTTCCATTCCTTGGAGTTCCACGGGCCTGACTAGCAGCATGGACTGTCCTCAAGAAACCCATGGTGCTAAAAGAGCACAGATCACTCAGACCCCCAACTCCCGGAAGGTTGGAAAGAGGACCCATTTCTCAGACAAGAAGACTGAGGCACAGAGGGGTAAAGTGCTTTAGGCTCAGACCCATGAGAAGGTAGGTAGTGGTAGAGACCATGTATCTTTAACTTTGGCTCAATGCTCTTTTTTATTCTGTATACAAGCTATGGTTTGGAAGGGCTCCCCAAAGGCCCTCGTGTTGAAGGCCTGGTCCTGAGCCTTTGAAGTTATTTCAGGGAGCCCTGTGGGAGGAGCTAGGTTCCTTGGGTCATGTCCAGGAAGTGAGTAGTGGTGCCCTGGCCCCTTCCTCTCTCTCTTTGCTTCCTGGCTGCTATGAGGTGAACAGCTTTGCTCTCCCACCTGCCCTTCCCATGATGTTCTGCCTCACTTCAGGCCCAAAAGCAACAGAGCCAACTGACCAGAGACTGAAACTTCTGAACCACGAGCCAAAAGAAACCATTTTTCTTTAGAAGCTGATGATGTTGATATTTTGTCAAAGTAACAGAAAGCTGACGAAGACAATACTACATTGCGTAGCGCGCTTACTGTTACCATCAGCCTTGTCACCCGCGGGCACAGTGCTGCGTTCCACCACGACAGGGGTAGTCATCTCGCATCTTGCGCGTGTATGTTACCCACGGATGCACACTGATCAGAGGGGGACACATTCTCATTAAGGGCACCCCCAACTCCCTCGACCACATCTGTATTTGCTCTGCATGGTCTGGCCCTGCCCCGCCCCTAGACTGATTGGTAGAGCTGCGCTCTAAAGGCCTCACCTTGGCTGGTGCTTCTCATCTAGCCTGTCCTGCACTCGTAGGTGATCTTTAGGGAGCTAATTTCCTAATTACCCAGGGATACTAATTAGTGCATCTAGAGAAAGACTGAAGTCATGAGGCTGACACTCAGGCGAGACCATGAAACAATTGTGCAGGGTGACTCCTTGCTGTCAGCCCCCTTGTCTGCGTCAAATTATTAATTAGGATTCTTAATCACTCCTTTCCCATCAGCACCCTGGAGATTTAATTTGCATTGTCATTTGGCCTCCTTAGAACACACAGCTCTAAGCTTCTTCTCCGGGGTGAGGGGGCGTCCTGCCACATCTTGCCAAGCAGTCAATCTTTCTGCCTGGACTCAGCTGAGCCCCAGATGCCCCCATGCCAGCTGGTTCTATCCTGCAAAAAGAAAGGGTCCAAGGAGGGGGTCCAGGATGGGGAGGTGACTAGAACCATGTCCTAGAGGACCGAATAGGGGGATATGAAACCTAGGAGTCTTCCGTTACTGAGAAGTAAAATTAGGTTTATTCTATTGCTTCAGCTGCCAGAACTACTGTCATAGCATAGGCTTTGTGAAGGTTTAATTTTTTTGTTTGCTTTGTGACAAAGTCTTGTTATGCAGCCCAAGCTGCCCTTGAACCAAGATTTTCCTGCCTCAGCCTTCCAAGTGCTGGGAACACTTGGCAGGCTGATAGGACACTGGGTTTGATTTGGGCTTTGTATAATAACTGTCTCTCAGTTAGAGTTGGTCCAAGGAGTCCCTCAACTTTCTACGGAGCAAGCCAGCCTCCAGTTGCTGGACAATACCATGACACAAAGAGTCCTGTCTATTGTGTGATTTTCCTCTACCCTGTCCCCCAAGGTCAAGGCTGTCCCTGATTCATGTCTGGGTACCCAGCACCTCCATAGAACTGGTTGCTGGAGCGAAGTTTGTGGAACTCATGTTGGAGTAAAAAAAAAAAAAACAAAAAAAACCCCAACCAAATTTAACAAATTAGCATAATTCCACATGCATACAACATGGAATTTTGGATTAGGGAAAATGCCAGTGGGGACTTTGTTATTATGCTTTAGTTTGTTTTATCCCAGGAGTGGAATGAATCCACATAATGTTTGTGAACAATTAATTTCAAAATTATAAAGTCAATAAAGGAAACTTTAAAAAACTACTTAGATGGCTTTTTCCCCTACATACTTTGTAACCCACAGTGAGCTACTTCCCAGGTTGTTCTGATTCTGTTGCAACTGTCCAGGAAGGGAGGCAGCCAGAGCCCTGAGCTGGGGAGCAGGGAGGCGGTAGGGGAGGCCCTCTCCGTTTTCACCTCTGATGCACTGGATATGATGAGCGGCCCCAGAGCCAGCTCAGCCACCCGAGGGGACTGAGTTTTGGGCCTTCTTGAGCTGCCCTCACTCACTTATTTCAGAAATGAAGTTTGTCAAAACAGACATTGAAACGCGCACGCACACACACACACACACACACACACACACATACACACACACAAAACTCAGACATAACGAGTCAGAAAAAAGAGAAAACAAAAACACACAATATTCTGTTAGGCAGGTGTGAGCCACCATGCTCAGCTGGAAGCACTGGTTCTAAAAGTTAAAAATACCGGAAAAATCTCCAATGCCACAAAACAAAAGATGGATGAACAGACTGTAGACTATTCACACCCTATAACACTATTCAGTGGTTAGAGGGACTGAATTATAGCTGTATAGCTGCCTGCTCAACATGGACAAATGGTAAAAACAACACTGAGTGAATAAAGCCAGTTGCAGAAGTATGCACCAAGTCTGACTGCATTTCATAAGGATCAAACACTGCCATTTTAGCCATTTTAAAATAATGTACTACCCACGATTCAGCAGTGACAACTACATTCACAGTGCTGTACAACAATTACCACGTTTTCCAAACTTTTTCATCATTCCAAAAGGAAACTCTGGATGTGTTAAGCAACAATTCCTCATTTTCCCTTCTACCCAGCCTCTCATGAGCTATAACCTACTTTCTATCTCTATGAATTTGCCTATTCTGGTACATATTTTGTATGAGTACAATGACACCGTATTTGACATTTTATGACTGGCTTCTTTCACTTAGTAGATGTTTTTAAGATTCATCTATGTTAAGTACATATCAGAATTTCATTTTTTATGGCTGAATAATATTCATGCAAATATTCATAAATATTTACATTTTGTTTATCGTCTGTTTTTGCTAATAGATATTTGGGTTGTTTGTCTTTTGGTTCATTAGGAATAATGCTGCAGTCTGGGGATTTAGCTCAGCGGCAAAGTGCCTGCCTGGCAAGCGCAAGGTCCTGAGTTTGGTTCCCGGTACTGGAGAAAAACCAAAAAAAAAAAAAAAAAAAAGGAATAATGCTGCAATAAATATCTGCACACAAGTATCCGAGCACACATGTTCAGTTCTTTGGGGTACATGCCTAGCAGTGGAATTGCAGGGTCATATAGTAATTCTATGTTTCAGCTTTTGAGGAACCATAAAAGTTTAAGAATCCTATGTAAGTGGTAAGGCCATCAGGAAAAGCAAGAGAAAGATACCCACACAATTCAGGATGGTGAGTATTTCTGGGAAAAAAAAAGGAGGGAGATTCCATGGAGGAAGGGGGCCAAGGAACTTCAGTACTCTCAGTTACTATTTAGTACTTTTGGCTGCATTTTATAAACTGAGGGATAGGTTCCTTAGAGTTTATTCTATCACTATTATTCACAGTGTCTCTCTGTGTGTGTGTGTGTGTGTGTGTATATATATATATATATATATATATATATATATATATATATACATACATATGTGGAGAATTTTCCATATAGAAGTATGGAAAATTTTTATATATAAATTCCCACACATATATACGAAGAGTATATACATATATACATTCCATATATGAGTATATGTTTATATAGATTCACAATTAGACTCACGATGTTGTGCAACCATTACCATTACACACATATAACAAATATTCTTTTTAAAATGTCAGATGCTGCATTAAAAACCACACAGAAAAGTAGAAAGAAAGAAGAAAATTGGTCTATTCCCTCCCCACTCCATAGAACAGCAGCAGAAATGCTGCTGCCTACTGTCACAGGTCAGATAGGAGGACCTCACTGTGCTGAAGGTGCGACTCCCTGTATGTCGTGATTCTGTATCATGTCGTCCCTCCTATTAGGCTGCAGGCTTCTGGAGACTCTGACTTCTTAGGCCCCAGTGGTGAGCAGAATTCCTGGAAAACACAGCCTGCTCCGCACAAGTCCATTCAGTGGAAAAATGAATATAGCAGTATTAATCAGTAGGTTTCCAGCTGTGGTCCCTCGCATTTGGAGGCCACCTTCTTTCTTCTGTCCTCAAGATAGACCCAGAGTGAGCTTCTGCCCCCACCCCTGCTGAGCTTTCTCTTACTTTTGCTTTCTGTTTCTGTTGCTCCCAGACTCTAAGTGAGCTGCACTGGTGCTGGCCCTCCTATGGCTACCCTGGCCTGCTCACCCCATCACTAATGCCTACAGCTTTCCTATGCTCCTGCTACTGGCTAGGATCTCTGAGTCCCTTCTCAGATCCCTCACCTCTGCCAGCTGGCTGGCCACTGACAGCCCCTATCTGGCCCCTCACACTCACTGTGGGCAGCACCTTCAGTCCTAACCCACATTTAGAAGGAGCTGGGGTGCCTAGTGTGTTCCTGTTGTGTGCCCAGTGGGGGAGGTGTGTGCACTGTGGTTAAGCAGTCAGAAGCTGACAGGGCTGGGAGATGGACAGTGGTGTACCAGTTGGCTGTTGGGCATCTAGGTTTGCTTTTATCTCTCACCTCCCTCTGCTGCTGACCATATTGAGAAGCAC
Organism: Chinchilla lanigera; assembly: GCF_000276665.1. Taxonomy (NCBI): domain Eukaryota; kingdom Metazoa; phylum Chordata; class Mammalia; order Rodentia; family Chinchillidae; genus Chinchilla; species Chinchilla lanigera. The sequence continues at coordinate 33,369,024 of NW_004955402.1, forward strand.
TAGTATGCTTATCACATGGAACTGGTTCCTCTAACACAACCAAATTGCCCTGGCTGAACACCCTGTTATAGGTATAACTAGATTTCCCCTAAAGCCTCATGTCTTTTCGGAGGTGTCTGGATCTAGGGTGTGTGCTGCTGGGATGAAGGAAGGATGTGATGCTGGGATTGATTCACTGTGTGATGCTACTAGGATTAAGGATATGAGTGATACCTGCTTTGAGGGCTGGTAGTCTGGATAAGATATAAGGGACAGAAAGAGCTGTGGTTATGCCTTGTCTCTTCTTGCTAGCTTGCTGCTTTGCTGACTTCTGTCTTCTGCTTGCCATAAACTGCTTCTCCTCTGTGATGCCCTTCTGCCATGCCACCCTGCTTTGCAGTCAAACACCTATGGAGTAAAACTTCTACAAACTGTGAGCTAAATAAATCTTTCTTCCCTTAACTTGTGGTTGTTAGGTTTTTTGTCTCAGCAACGAGAGAAAAGTGACTAACATACAACCCATACTCGTAGCCCTTTCTGTTTCTACCTCATGGCTTCTGTGTGCTCCAGTGTCTTCTGTGCATTCTTCCCTGGCCACCACCTCTAAGGGAGTGCCTCCCACAGGTGGTCTGTAGCCCAGGCAATGCTGTACCTAGGAGAATTGGGACCACCCATGACTTCATTTGTGTCATCCAAATCTCACTTTAACCATGACAATCCCTTGCTCAAGTGGCTGTGTTACCTCCTGAATGTGGCTGTTTACACACACACACACAATGAATCCTCATGAGTCCTATGTTCTTTTTGTTTGTTTGTTTGTTTTTGTTTTGTTTTGTTTTTTTTCCGGTACCTGGAATCGAACTCATGACCTTGCGCTTGCCAGGCAGGTGCTGTGCCACTGAGCTAAATCCCCAACCCTGAGTCATATGTTCTTGCAGGCTGTGCTGGGGACTGGAAGACATGAAGAGGATGATCCTGCCGTCCTCTTCTCTCAGGAGAAGTCTCTGTGGTAGGGACTCCCCACAACTTCTCTGGCTGGATCCTGCCTTTCCCCTCCACACAGTTCTGGATCCAGCCCGCCTGGGCCACTCCTTTTCTGAGGACACTTGGTCTTCTGCCTCTCCATTTGTCCAAGGCCTGCTTCATAGGACACTTCCTCCAGCAAGCCTCTATCTAACCTCACCAGGAACTTCATGAGTGGGTAGAAAAAGCACAGGGTCCACATCACTCAGGCCACTGGGGTCTGTTCCTGACATGCTGTGAGTGTGGGTCTGTGCAGCCCCAAGGAGCCTCACAGTCCTCCAGGGCAGGGGCTCTACTTACTAATCCTTTTGTAACTCCCACAGTGCTTAGCATGCTCCTGAGCCCTGAGGGAACGCAGTGACCTGAGAATGGACTTCACTTTCATCTGTCTAAGATTCCAGCAATGCAATCTGCCCAGGGGTGGGTGAGAGTCACACATGTGGCCAGCTGCTGCCCCACTCAAGGAACTGACAGCCATAGAAACCCCAGTACATGTTCAGGCCCTGGATCTATCACACATACGGGTGCTTCTGTGCACAAAGCAAATTTCCCTCTGTTTATAAACCAAATATTTTCTTATTACTGTCTGAAACTTAGATGCTTCAAAACAAAGACAGTGACTTAGAGGCAGTGCAAACTAAATTTCACACCAAGGTCAACAGATGGCCTGTAATAGAGGGGATAAATGAATCCCAAACTAAGAGACAAGAGAAAGCCCTTGCAGTCTTGGATGGCCTGGCAAGGTGGCTTGGCTTCTCTGTCTCTCAGGTTCTGACACACAGGAAGCCATCCTGTCACAGAAGTTAAGAGCATGGGTGTTACAAGTGAGCCTTCTCGGGTTTAAATCCTACCTTGGTTACTTTCCTACCTCATGACCTTAGGCAAGTTACTTGACCTCTTTGGCCTCCTTTTGTCATTTATAGAATGAGAATAATAAATAACCCCTGATTGCACAGTTGTGAAGATTCATTAGTTACACAAGGGAAACACTGAAAGAGCACCTAGTTGGTCACATGCCCTGATTAGAGGTGGCTTGGCTTACTGTATAACCAAACGTTTGTCCCACAGCCCAGAACCTTGCTTTGTGGATGGGCCTTTATGGCAAATAATGAGCTACAAGTAGAATGTCTTTAGTAAAACACACCAAACTGCTCTCCACAAAGGTGGTCACAATTTATATTCCTTTCAGAAGAGACAGGAGGGAATATCCATTTCACTGCACCCTTTCTTGCCAGCTCAGCTAGTCTCATTTTTTAACAAAGCTTTGTGAAATTAATGAATTTTTTTAAAAAAACAGGTACCATGGAGTTTTAGTTTCAGCTTTGCAAAAAACTAGTGACAAGATTCAACTTTTTCTGGTATTTGAACTGTATTTATGAACTGTCACTTCCTTTTCCCCTGAGATATAGGGCTTTCTTTTAAGTTTACAGAAGATCTTTTTATAGGGTTAATACATGAACTCTTTTTTTCCATATACGCTGCAAATACATACATATGTTTTAAAACACTTTAACAATAAAATGTTCATTAAGAAACCTAAAATATTTAGTCTTTGACTTATCCTTCTTCTTCTAGCATTTTATTCTAAGAAAATAATCAGAGTTTGAAAACCAGAATGTTCATTCCATGCCATTATATTTGAGAAAATAGGAAACTACCTAATATATAGCTATTATAGTACATTAACATGAGTGAATAGTTCACAGCTATTAAAATGAGATTTTCTATGAATGATTAGCTGAAAGATAAAATACTACGATAAAAGAGGCATAATGGCCAAAATAATTCCAATTTTGTAAAGTAAAAAATTATGCATACGCTTTTAAAAAAAGATTGCTAGAAGATACACCAAAAATATTAACGGCAATGGTAGGAATTATTCCTGAGTGGTAGAATTACTGATGCCTTAATTTTCTTTTACTTTTTTTCCAATTTTCTAAATTGTCTGTATTAATTTTTTATAAGAGAGAGATTTACATACTTTGATCAGATCAGCCTCTCGGACTCCAGCATGCATCAGAATCACCTGGAGGGGCTGTTAACAGACAACCTACTGCATCCCTGGGTCTCCAAGTCAGTAGCTCCAGGTAGGGCCTGAGATTCTGCATTTCTAACAAGTTCCCATCATTGAGTTTCCCCATCCATGTTGCTGCTGGTCCAGGGAATGCACTTAGAGAACCATGGCTCTACAGCAAAGGGTATTTCTTCTCCCATGGTGTTATTTCCATTTAGGCTGAGGAGATGAAAAGCAATGGCCCTCCAATCATTAAAGACTGATTAGTTGTTTGTACCAGATAAGAAAGGGCCAGACCATCATGATGATCCCAGCACGGGCAAAGCCCTGTGCCCACAGCCAGCTCCATATTTTGGATCTACACACATACTTTCCTTTTTAGAACCACTGGGCATCTTTCTTTCTTCCTCATTTTCCAACCAAGAAATCAGAATAATGAGGGCGGGTTTTATTTATATTTACCTCCCACATTTTAAACTACTGTGGCAGGCAGGTCTTCCTGACCTGACCATAAACACCAGAGGGTAAAGGCACCTTGCCAATCATAGGTGCCTGGGAAACATGTTGTGGCTCAACTGGATCCCTCCTGTTCCTCAGGGACTGTTGTGGGCTGGGAGGGCTTAGTGATGAGCAGCATAGGTTGACATCCTGTTATGGTTTGTGTCTGAATGTCCTCCCAAAGCCACATGCAGTCATGGGGCTGGCTTCTAGAGCTTATCATTGATCCATGGCCCAATATTGGAATTATGGATGTGAGTGCTACACCCAGCCTGGGGCGGGTAGTTTGCATACAATGTGAAGGGAAAGAGGCTGCTTGCCTCTGCTCCTCCCTTTGGCTCTTGTTGCTTTTGCCATCTTCCTCCGCCATGAACTGTTGCCCTCTGCCATGTGCCACTCTGCCTTGGAGCCAGCCCAGTATGGACTGAAACCTTCACAAACAGTGAGCTAAATAAACCTTCCCTTCCTTAATTTTGGGTGTCAGGTATTTTGTGCCAGCAGTAAGAGAAAACTAACCAAGACACATCCCTTCCCATGAAGCTTATGTTTTAATGTGAAGACACAAAATAATACATGGTCTTTAGTGGGGATATGCATTCTGAACAACATAAAGCAGGAATAAAATTGCAAAGTGCCTTGGGTTGAGAGGCTGTTTTAGTTCACTGAGTATATTCAGAGTATATTCAATGTGTTGGTTCTAAGTAACAGCAATGGGCTTAGGGTCAAAGGGTTGGAAGATGGCAGAGTCCTACCAGCAGGCCTTTCTGAAGCAGACACACACACACACACACATAAGGAATTTTGATTCTGGAGATTGAAGTGGGGTCTGAGATGTTGCATTTGCAACATACTTCGAGGAGGAGTCCGCACAGGAGTCTCCAGAGGGACCCACACACACAAGTAGCAAGCCCTTAGGCCAGTGAGGAACTGGGAATTCAGTTAAATTACACTGAGGACCATTGAGAATTCTGAAGTTTTGAAAAAGTGGCAGATCCTACTTGTGTTTTAAAAGACGGTTCTGAGGGAGAGAATGTGTAGGAGGGCTCAGAGAAGGAACAGGGAGGCAGGAGGTTGGGTGGCAGGGAAGGGTGGTGGCCCATTGCAGGTAGCTGTTGAGGCACGAGAAGTGGTCAGGTCCAGGTGTCATGTTGGAACCAGGCTGGCAGGCTAGGCTGTGGGACTGGATAGTGGAGAGAGATTTCAAGCTTCCCAGCAGGCTTCAGGTAAGCCTGCGCAACCCCAAACACAGGGCAGACTCTGCTGAGAGTCCCTTCCCACCTACCAATAAGGGACTCCCAGCAAGACAAACATCTTGCACACAAGTGGGGTTGCTCCAGGCCTTCCCTACTTGCCTGGGAACAGTGCTGGAAAAGAACACAGTGCATTTTCATACTTGCTTCCCAGCTCAGAAAGGAAGCAGCACGGCTGCAGGGGCAACTGGCTTTGGGGGTTCAGGAGAGCCAACAGGTACCTCGGGAATCTCTGCCTGACGCCCCCCACCACCAACCAGGGTCCCTGCTTCTCCTGTCTCCTATGTACAACCTGTGGAGCCACACCCATGAGCACTGTTATTCCCCCCATCTGCTCCGAGAAAAGAGCTGTCCCTCCTCGACAGATCCAGGCCACCAGCCAGGCAATAATTCAGGAATGGCAAGCACGGAAGGAGGAGGTGGACCACCTACCTAGTGGCAAAACTGACATAAGCAACTCTCAGGTGTACATCTTCCCAGGTAACCTCTCCACTGTCATCAACCTTTCCAGCTGTCCCTGCTGTGTATCTTGAGCTTTCTATAACTGTTTTCCTTTTAAGGTTGGTCTAATATCCATATCTATCTCTATCTCTACCTTATTAGATCACACTATTCAGGAACAATTTAAAACTAGAACTCTCTGCCCCTCCTTTGATACTGGTGATTGAATCCAGGGATTTCACACTGAGCTACCTCTCTAGCCCTTTTTTATATATTATTCAGATATACAGTCTTGCTAAATTGCTCAGGGTGGACTCAAACTTGCAATCCCCCTACTTTAGTCTCCCAAAGTGCTGGGATTACATGTGTGCACCACCACGCCAGGATCCATCCCCTTTTAGTACACCTGTTTCTGCATCTCAATCCTGTCTGAGCCAGGCTCAGATGCCCCTCTTTAAACATACTGGCAGTTACAGAAGGTCTAGTGAGTTGTCTTCCTGGTACAGATGGGACTGTGAACTTAGCTGTGTGTGGATTGGATGGGTGGCCACTCACAGGAGGCTTTTGGACTGAATGAAAGTGCTTGAGATGTGGTATGGGAGGCAGGCAGGAGGGACACAGCACCAAGACCCATGGTATGACCTCCACCTGGCCTGACAGTCAGGTTTGGAAAATAAGGGCATCTGGAAAATAAGGGCTTGGGAGAGAGGCTGAGAACTGTGGGGCCTTGGGCACTGATGACAGAGAGGGTGCAGAGAAAGGGCAAGGTCTGTACTGGGAACAAGGTGGCTCTGGTGTACTGAGGGTTCAGGGTGGCCTTAGGGAAAGTCACGATCTCATCAGATGGCAGCAGAGACCCCATTAAAGTCAAAGCTGACTGGTGCCTGGGGCCTGTGACATATTTCAGCTCCTGGTAACTTACAGCAATAACAGAAGGTGACCTACAGGTGTGGGAGGTGGCCCCAGCCTCCTGAAGCTGAGCAAACTGAGCTGCAGTCATCTGACCTGGCTCTCCATATTGCTGTGGAAATTGAGTTCTACTTGCACTGACAGTCACGCCAGCATGGCCTGGGGGCGGCACAGTGCCATGGGCAATCTGATTTCCAGTCTATTTCTTCATAGACCCATCTCACGTCACTGTGCAGTGTCAGTCTGTCCTTCAAATGGTCCAACAATACTGAACCGAGGGACAACTGGTACCACCATTGTCTGGTTTGGGAATACATGGGTCATGACTAACTTTTCCTTCTTGGTTATGAGGATGGAGTGCTTGTTTTATCTTTAAAGGTACACAAATGCTGGAGCAGGGTGTGTGGGAGGCGGAGGGCAGAAACTGGATCTTCTGTCCTGCCCATGTACAAGCTCCCTGTGTTAGATGCCTCTCAGCCAGTGGTGCCATTAAAACCATGGTGACAGCTAGCTCTACTGAGAAGGACCAGAGCAGCTGGGAAGCTGGGATCACAAGGATTAGGCTGACTTAATATGGTATAACATACTCTGTGAAATATCTGCACTGGGCAGCAAAGAACAAGGGGTGGGGTTAGGGGTATGTGCCAAGTGAGAGGACGTTTGTGAGAAGGAGGTCAAATGGACATGAGTAAGATTCCTCCCGGTTGTTGGTGGTGGCAGAGTTAGGAGGTTGTTCTGGGGTCCCTTCCAGCTGTGCATATGTCCACTCCCTGGGAAAGAAGAGCTGCCCACACCTGTGCTCTGCAGCCCTGGGCCAGCATCATTGCAGGGGCTCAGGGAGCCCGTGAAGGAAGGAGAGCATGACTAAATAAATGGGTAGGAGCAGCTTTCATACTGCACGCTCTCTAATCCTCACCCCAGGAAGGCTGGAGTCATCCCTCTTGGATCCTGACTCCTTGCAGAAGGGGTTTGGATCCATAGGGAAGCCTGTCCTTGGGGCTCTGTCTGGAAGGGTTGATCCCCTGAGCTGTAGCATCTCCGTGGCAGCTGTGGACTCCTGGGTGATCTATCCCCAGGTACTGAGAGCCAGCAAGCCTGACATCTACAGCTATGCCTCACCTGAGCCACTGCTTTGTGATCCCCTACCAAGTGCTCAGCTCCATGCTAGGGACTGAAAGGGGGATAGAAAGAGCAGTATATATAAGACATACTTCCTACTTACAGGGAGTTTACAAATTAAAGAGAAAGATAATCACATTCAGCCCCTTGGGGCCTCAGAGATGAGCCACCCAGCAGTGGCCTTGGGTACTAGGGGAAAGTCAGCGGCCAGCCCTCAGCTCAGGACAGCTGCAAGGGGTTGTCTCAGCTGCAGAATGCCACCTGGACCAAAGTGACACACTTCCAAAGACTTCCCACATTCAAGGACTACAGATGGTATCAGAGGCTCTATTAAAGTCTGAGCATGTGGGTCCATGCTGGGACAAACCTGAGGGGGCCATTTCAGTTCCAGAGGTCCCCACGGGATTGACTGTGCTGTGAGACTGCCATCATTACAGCTTTACCCCAGTCCCTTCTGCTTGTCACCTCCATCGCCCACTGTGTGTGGGAGTTGATTCCTCTAACGTCATGTGTTCCAAACTGCTTCCTGTCAGCTGGCTAGGGAACCCCGCACTGAGAAACACGCATACTGAAAAATAATTCATCCTTCAACACTCAGGGTTAATTCTGTGGTTAGGACTTTGAACACATTTTCAGCATGGTGGTTGTAGAAGTAAATGCTGGAAGATAGGTCTTGAAAATACAACTTTCCTTAGGAATGTTTGTATATGTTTTTCTTAATGAGTTTATAAGACTACCACATGTATATCGCAGTCCCCTTTATTAATATGAAGAGTTGTTCCTCATGTATTTTATGTATAATGTTCAGCTCTGTGGTTGCTGATGGACAGGAGGTGATGTAGCCTGGGGATAGTGAGATGGTTTCTTCCCCACAGGGCTCAGCCAGCCAGGAAACGTGCCAATTAAGGCAAAGCTGTCTGCAAGGAATCATTTCAGTTGTCACATTAACCCTATGACCTGGGGATCACAGGCTGGGTACCATTCTCAAATTCTCAAGCATTCAGGGTCCCTTTAACTGGCATCACTTCCTTTGGGGCAAGGTGACCTCTACCCAAAAATGTCAAGTTTGGGGGCTGACAAAAAAAGTCAAGCAAAGCCTACAGTCCGTCCTGGCTGCAACCGTGGGCAGGCCTGGGTAGGAGAAAGTGGGAGTGGATCCCCCAAAGGAACATGTTAGTGGGAAGTGGCCCATATGCCTCCTCCCACGAATATTCTGCACTATCGTCCCCAGAGCCAAACAAAACATAACCTAGTACCTGGAGAACTGTGCGTTCCTCTGCTAATTGCCTTTTTCAGATGCTGTCACAATTTAATTACTCTTTATCATGTTATTGATTAAATAAATGATCACTATGGAGGAGCCAGCTGGGTGAGGGGTGGGTGAATCTGCATGTCCAGCCTTGTAGTCCTGGTCTATGTGAGGACCATGAGGGTTTGGGGGAACAATAATGCATAGAGTTTGTGGATGGTGGCTGGACAGTCATAGGAATTTAGGATTAAGACTGGGCATTCACTCTCATATGGCTGAGACCAGCAATCCTCCTGGAATACAGCTGACGTTTTTGGTTTTGTTAAGTGCTGTTTTAGGGGCTCCAGTTTCTCCGAGAGTAAGAAAGGATGAGAAAAGTGGACAACAAAGATTTGGGTGGGTGGGGATGGGCAGGAAGAGTTTTAACATTAGTTTGAAGAAGGCCCCAAGCTGTCACTCCCTTCCTATCTCGTCTGGTAGCTGTAGGGGCCAGTATGGGGACAAGCAGGAGAGAATGTAGGGCAGAGGAAGCAACTGCTCGTCTGTGTCCTCAGCTTTCGTCAGCGGTGGCAAGGGAATTACCACTGCCGTGAGAGGACACTGGGAGCCACTGAGGAAAGGGCGAACTGGGGCCCAGAAACACGCTGCATGGGAGCACTTGAGTTACAGACTATGTTCAAAATGTTGGCTACTATGTGCTAGATGCATTACATAATTTTTGTTTTTAATCCTCCCATCAGCTCAGAGGGCAGTTAGGATTATCCCACCATACAGATAAATAACTTGAGGCTTGGAGGTCCCAAGAAGTCCACAGGGACTAATCTGGCAAGTAAAGGAGCTGAGACTGGAGCTCAGTTCTAAGTGGATTTGTACCCAGTAACAACCTCCCCATTAAGTGGGAAAACCAGCGATGGGATCTTGCTCCTGAATGGATACAGATACATGGCCTGGATAGTGTCTTGAGGAAGAAGGCAGCCCAGCACTGAAAGCCACTGAAATGTCCCATCTCCCATGCCTGTCTCACAGATGTCTGTGCTTGTACCCTTGGGTCCTTTCTCTGCTGCCTGACTAGGGACCCCTGAATAGTCCTCTGTGCCATCCTGTGAGCCACTACTCAAAGGCTACTTGTTTTAAGGGTCTTCTAGTCCTCTCTCTAGATCTCAGGAGGCTGAGGAAGGATGATGGGACCGTGGCTTAACAATACAATGGCTGGATATGATGGCAGTCAGCCCTCATGCCAAGAGCATGGTCTTTGGAAAAAGCAGACCCGTAGCCTGGCTTCAATGTCCGTAGGGAATGAATTCTCAGATGAGGAGGGCTTCTGATTCCCTAATTCTGTCTGCCTTGCCCTCGTTAGATGGCCCCAGTGGACAAGGAAATCCACAGCAGCAGCCCTGCTCATGGGGCCCCATAAGACATTGTTCAGAAGATGTCCTTCTGGAGTGAATGTGTGGCATCATGCAACTCTTTCCCTAAGGTGCTTTGGGCAAGGGATCCTGGAAGAGCCCTGCCAAGAGAAAGGGAACTGGTATGCCAGCAGCAGGACCACTATGAAAACACCTGCACCTGCAATCAGACTTCTGGAAGTGTGCACATTTGGCCAGGATTATTCTTTGGTAATATGTCATTTTTACAACATTGGATCTCTTCAAAGGACATCATTTCAAAAGTTTACATACTGGTGTTTTCTATTTTCTTTATTACCATTCATGCTGATTTTCTCCCATATTATTACCTTTTCTGATTTAATCCCTGCTAATAATTACTTTGAAAGACAGTTATAAGGTAGTTCCTCACTGTCACTGGTGAAAACGCTTAGTTTAAGAATAGACCAGAATTTTGTCATAGACAGATCTAAGGAGTTCCTGATTAAACAGACCAGAATAACTCTACTTTTAACCCCTCACACCCTGGGAAATGAAGACAGAAGGGTGCTATTCCTCTCTGTCCATGGCAGAATAGTACTCAGAGTCTAGCTCTGGACAGTGTGACCCCTGGTGGCTTCTGAATCCAATCATCTGAAACAGATGGTGGGCTTAAGCTTCCTCTGCTTTCCAAAATCAGCGCATTTCAAAAATTTCAGGTAGTTTAAGTTCATGGGAGATCGTGTCTAAATGGACACCCTCATTAGCCTCATGTTACCTAGGGACACCTACTTGGGATGGGCCATTGTGACCAATCCTCGCTTGTTATGTGATTTGCAGGAGGCATTTACATTGTTCTGGGTTCCATGATGGGAGAAAAGGAGAAAGACAGAGCTCTGCACAGAGTCTGAAATTATTCATCTGGGTAGGAGCAATCCTCCAAGAGCTGCTCCTGTGAGGAGGATCTAAACCTTGCCAGATCCAGGAAACAAAGAAGGAGAATTCCCCACTCCAGCCTGGGCACAAGGCACAGCAATCACATGTAGCCTTAGGGTAGGGAAGAAGAGGGAGCAAGCAAAGGAGAAAGAAAGAGAGGTAGGGGGAAAGGAGGATGGGGAGAGAGAACACTGGAGGTTCAAGGGCAAGGGAAGGTGTACATGGATTAACAACAGTCCTCTCCAGATGGTGAAGGTCACTACTTAAAGAGCATGTGCCACTTATGTCTGCTCATCAATCTTGTAGGCTTCATCTCCATTTTGCAAATGATAAATCTTAGCACAAAGAGGTTAAATAACTAGGCTAAGGTCAGACAGCCTGTAAGTAACAGAGATGAGACTGGAACCAGGTCCTGACTGCACAGCCCATGTGTTAAGAGACTGTACCACTTGGCCATGATCAACATCAGTACCAGCTCAGAGAGTGTCCCCAAGGACTCTTAGAGCCATATCCCACACCCTGTCCAGCTGCGTTGACCTTGAACAGTGCTCTTTCGTGTATTGACCCCACAGACTCTCGCTTCCTTTTCTTTTTTGTACCAGGCATCGAACTCAGGACCTTGTGCTCACAGGCAGGCGATGGGGCCACTGAGCTGTATCCCCGGCCCTCTTGCTTTCTTTTCATACTCTGGTCTTTTTTTTTTTTTTTTTTTTTTTTCGGTTTTTCTCCGGTACCGGGAACCGAACTCACGACTTTGCGCTTGCCAGGCAGGCTCTTTGCTGCTGAGCTAAATCCCAAGCCCCCATACTCTGGTCTTACCTAGCTGAACATATGATGGCCTTTCAGAAAGCAGGACTGAGACCTATGTTTACATTCTACTGGGCCAGCAAAGGCTTGGTGCAGTAAGTGCTGCTCTGTCCATACTCCCCAGGCCCTGCCTGTGATGGCCCCGCTGGCAGTGAGAAAGGCCCTTTGGGCCCACGTTTACCCCCTAGGGACCCATCTGTCGTCTCCTTGGCTCCCCACACCAGAGGCTCCCTCTGCCTTTCATCCCAGGGTGTACTCTGGGGTTGGCCAACACTCAGCCCTTCTCTTCTCCCTGCATCTGCAGAGCCTACCCCTGAATCTGCAGAGCCTACCCCTGTATTATTGGAAAAACTTTCAAGAGCTGGAGGCCAGGTTCACTCAGAGGGTGCACTGCGGGAGTGGGAGAGGAGGAGCAGCAAACACATCGGGAAGCTGTCCCCCAGCAGGGAAGTGAGGGAGAAGGAGGCATTGGATTTGAGAACCCCACAGCTGCTTGTATACCAGGGCCAGCCAGAGGCCACTCAGCTCTACCAAGGGCCCCTCCCCAAGGCCTGAGTCATCTGGAGTAGTCATAAACTCCATTTGTCCTCTAACCTGCCTGGAGTCAAACCTAATATTTCCTTGAGGAAGTTCATACCTACAGAGAAGGGGGCCATTCTGGCTGCCTTTCAGTCCAGCTTGTCTTTCAGCTACCCCTGTGTCCCCACCATGCACTCCAACTGACTATCCTCTCACAGTACCCTTACTTGGGTCCCCCTCCCTCCTCTAAACTCAGCCACCTGCATGGGATTCCATGAACAGGCCTCATAAGTAGCTTCCACATCTTCCTGCCCAAGTTCTATCACTTGGTTCGCACACCATCAACACTCCTCTTTCAAACTCAGAACCACTGTGAGTGGGTGAGGCAGTAGCTCCTGCCTTTCATATTGCATGAGAACTGGTGTAAAAAGTTGGCTTTTCCTAAAACCAGGGTGCAGCATAAGAACAAGGGGTGAAGTGAGAGTTTGGGAGGGATGACAAGGGCTTAACGAGGGGACCCCAGAACACAGAGTGGTGCCAGGTAGGCAGGTCCCAGTAGGGTGCAGGGGAGTGAGCAGTGGAAGAAATGCAGGGGGAAAAACATTTACCATAAATACCTGATCACTGCCCTCCACAAAAATTCCAAAGAGGGACAGTGAAACAATAGGGACCAAAGACACTGAGGGTGGTGTATAAATTGCCAGTGTCTCCCCCGCTTGGTTAGAACACCAGAGATTAGATATCCATGGAGGACAAACACACACAGGCATCCACATCCATGGAAAGGTACAGCATTGCCCAGAAAACTGCCCCAAACACGTTCCTTTCAAAGCTGCCAACTGGGAGGCCCCTCGATCACTTGGAGGCAGATCAAGTCCATTTCCTTTTATTGCAACTTCCACCCTTCTAGAATTTCTCCTTCTCTGCAGGTCTAGCCTGCAGAGATATTAATCCCTATTCAAATGAACCTTCAAGGCTCTTCTTTCATTTATTAAAAAAAGAAAAACCTCTCGAAACACCCCCAAACCAGCGGCTCTAATGTCATCAGTGTGTGCAGGGCCAGGAAGGGAGGGAGAGGGCTCTGGCATCCAGGCTGGCCTCAGGTTTCCTCACCTGGCCTCTCTCTTGTTGGAAGGCAGAAATGCAACCCTTCCTTCCCTCCTCCTCCGCTGGCCCTCCCTCCAACAGCTTTAATAAACACTGATTATTTCAGTCCTCAGAGCACAGCTGTCCTGTGAATTGTCCAGTCAGGGTTATGGGGTGGGAGCCAAAGGCTGGAGCTGGAGTTCAGATCTCCTAATAACCCAGTCTCCCTTCCCCTCCTCCCTAGCAGGTGGGAGTTGAGGAGGAGAGCATTTCTTTGGCTGAGACAAGGGATGACAGAAGCACTTTCCCGGCAGCCTGCTGAGGGCCAAGGCCCCTTGGGGGAGGCTGTGGAGCAGAGCTTGCGGATGAGGCTAGAGGTGGAGGCACCTCACTCACGCCCATGGATTCAGGTCTCTCCAAGGTCCTTCTTCATCCAAGTCAGGGAGCCCTGAAATTGTATCTCTGGGGGATTAGCCTCAGGCTTCTTCTCTGCTTAAAATGTGCTGGTACAATATTTGAGGACAGAAATAGAATTTTAGCCAATTTGTTATCTATCAGAGGTGTTTGAAAATGTTTGTTGAATGAAGGATTGAATGAATGATACTCTGGGTACCAGAGAAAAGGCAGGGAAAGCTCTGAGAACTGCAAGGGAAGTGGGTAAGGAAGACAAGATGAGGGGTAGTGGAACAAAGTTAAATTCTGTCACATTACAGTTGTGCATAAAGCCAGTAAGGGTGGCAAAGGGAGATGATCCTTCAAATAGGGTGACATTTACCACATAAGTGCCATTTACCTGACTCCTGCCAAATCCTTCTCCAAAAAGTTGGGACAATTATCCTCTGAGGATGTGATTCTCAGAACTCTCAAAGCTAAATTCAGAAGCCATCTATTCAAGCATTCTTTGAATTGTTTTCAGCAGCAGAAATGCTCTTTTACAAATTAAATGTTGGGCAAAAGCTGCCCCACCCAGAACTGTTCTGCTTGAATCAGTTTTATAAGATGCTTTGGAGGATGTTGGTCTAATCCTACTCATTTCCAGTAAGAAAACTGAGGCACTGAGAGGCTGCCTTGTGTTCTTAGACTTCATCACAATCACCTCTAAGGATCTGGCCACTGCCCTTAGGTTCTCCTTCAGACCTTCCTGGGTAGGTCCCTGGCAGCTGTCCTCTTATAGAAGACTTCACAGGTGATTATAGCATGTGGTTAGGTTTGGGAACTGCTGGACCAAGCACTACTTTGAAGGTGAAGAGTCCATTGGAAGCAGAGCCCCATTCAGACTTCCCTTGGGTTACGCAGGTCAAATTCAATCTGAGTCCCTAGAAGCTACCGGAATTCCATCCTACTGCTGAGCTTTGGATCAGAACACCTAATGATCAGAACTTCAGCACATTCAGATACTCTAGTAAATTCCTGTCATTTTTGGTAATTTCCAAACTAGATGCAGCCCTCCCCCACTATTTGGCTCAAAATTAACTGTTCAAAGTGTCACCCTAGTATACCCCTGAAAATGAGTAAAATTATTTCCCTGCAGATCTGAAATACCAGTGTAAAACAGAGCACCCAACCACACAAAGCCATTGTTCTACAGAAACTTGGAGGGAAAACTCAGCATAGAGCTCAGAGGAAACACCCAAGTATTTGGGATGCACCAGAGGTCCATGGGGATCTCACAACAGCCATGGTAAATGTGACTGAGCTGACCCTAAAATGCTCCCTGGTACTGCTACCTTAAGCATATAAACCCTTATTAAACAGTGTTAAGACTATGGAGAAACTGGAGCCATCATGCCCTGCTGGTAGGAGAACAACGGTACAGCCACTGTGAAAGACAGCCTGGTAATGTTCCCAAAAGTTGAGTAGAGTTGCCTTCTGACCCAACAATTCCTTTCCTAGCTATATACCCAAAAGAAATAAAATCTATGTCCACACAAAAACTCACACATTCGAGGCAGCATTGTTTACAAAAGGCAAATGTGGACACAGCCCAAATATCCACCAAGGGGTTAAAGGAGAAACAAAATGTAGTTTATCTGTACAAGGAATAGTATTTGGTAATAAAAAAAATGCAGTACTGATGAATGCTACAAAATGGATGACTCTTGAAAGCATTATGCTAATTGCAAGAAGTCTGTCTCCAAAGGCCACATATTGTACCATTCTGTTTGTATGAAAAGACCAGAATACGCAAGTCCATAGAGTCAGAAAGTGGATTACTGCTGACCCCAGACTGACAGCTGGGATAAAATGGGCAGTAACTGCTAATGGGTACATATGAAAACACTGTAGAATTGATTGCGTGACAGTTACACAATCTTGCAAACATACTAAAAGCATTGAGCCATACACTTTAAAGAAGCGAACTGTATCTATCTATGTCTCTACAAAGCTGTTATTAAAAAGCAAAAATAAAATAATTCTTAGGAAAGCTACTGTTATTTCATCTCTGCATACTAAGGCAGCCCCTATTAGACTTCTCTAGGGCTTCAGGAAGGTAGATATCAAGTGAAGTTGGGACCTTTGTCATCTTTTACCAGTAGCTCCACAAAGACCAAAGGGCCAATTTGTTATCTGCAGGAACAAGTGAATAGAACTGTCAGCCAAAATCCACAGCCAAAAATTAAATAAATAAATAAATAAAGCAAGACCCTTGAGGGTATGTGTGTACACATGTGTGCAGGCAACACAGATTTTCCTGAAGGCCAAGTCTAGTTATGTGATATCATTTGGAGGGTCACATATACATCTGCATCTGGTTTGTAACTAATTTGAAAAAGCTGACAGACATCATGTACCATCTTATAAAGCAATTATTGAAGTCTGGAGTCTTGAGGTTGCTCTACTCAATTTGTTCAGCAGATGGACTATCTTGTTCAGTGGATGGATTATTTTTTTTTTTTTTTTCTTTTTTGGTTTTTCTCCGGTACCGGGAACCGAACTCACGACCTTGCGCTTGCCAGGCAGGCGCTTTGCCGCTGAGCTAAATCCCCAGCCCCCAGTGGATGGATTATAACCCACCCCAGCAGGTTCCTGCCCTAGGACAGGCAGGCTATGGCTAGGCAAACTTTCCTGTTCCACCTCTCACAGGCACCACATTTCCCCCAGGGAGAAGCTCTTACCCCTTGAGCGAAGGGTCTTTCTCATTAGCAGACCTCTTGCGTGGAAAAGGGAGGTGTGCAGGCCAGGTAGAATGGAAGGAGGCCCTCCGGGAAGATCCTCATCCAAGCATGGCCAGGATGGAGGGCGCTGGCAAGTGGAGCAAGGGTGAGTGTAACAGAAGACAACAAGCACTTCTCTTGATCCAAACACAGGACTGAGATGTACAGAAGGGAGGTGAAATTATGGTTCAATTTTGAATACCATCTACTGAAGATAAACTCTCCCTTCAAAGGAATTATTCATCTCACTCCGTCATGGTGCCTCGGGTTAATCAGGATTCAAATTTATTAAGCCATGTTGTGCAGAATGTATGCTACCAAAAGACCTGTTTCATCACCCCCTTCCCCAAGCTACTTTTTTCTTTTCTTCTTTTTTTGCTTACTCATAAGAAGTCTAGCAAGTTAAAAATCAAAACAAAAACCAACAAGCACACACATACACCACAAAAGATAGGGCAGAGGTGGGGGAAAGCTCTTCCTGGAAGTTGCTACAAGGCAGGCGGCTTCAGAAAGGAAAAACATGATCTCTGACTAATATGAAGGAGACTCCAAATTGCTCTTGGCAACAATTTCTCAACCTGATTCCCCTCCCTCTATTCATCTCTGCAGTTCCTAGCCAAAGGAAAATAAACTGAACAGCCCTCTCCCTGGACTAACCTGTAGGGCTGCACGGCTGGGCACGGGCTACACAAACAAACACCCTGGTGCAATTATACACCTGTGTAATTGCTGTAAACATGGGGCTGCCAGCGGGTGCTTGACACCCTTAAGCTCATCATCAGAAGTATTAGGAGAAAAATGCCTTTATTCTGGCAGCATGACATCAAAATGGAATGCAATGCAATTTTGTGACCTCAAATCCAAGAACTTCTTTTTCTTTTTTATTAAAAAAAGAGAGAATGAAAACATATCCTCCTGGTAAGAGCTGGCATCTCTGGAGAAGGAAGCTCTCAGAGCATCATCCAGCCAGACAAGAGCTTCAAGGAAGATCTATCCGTTCATGGTCCTCACAGACGGGACCGTTAATGTTAGAGGTAGTTATCTTACACCTATTACACTATTTGAGATGGAAGGAAAGTTAACAGGCCAGACACCCCAGAAAATTTATGGCTGCTCTGTCTCAAATATCCATCTGACACCATTCTATTCAGACAGATATGTCAGTCAGCTAAAACAGAGAAGGATTCACGTCTCAGAAAATGGCAATGGAAGTGGAGAATAAGCAAGTGTAGGTGCCTCTTCAGTTGAGGTCTGAAACTGCCCTGGCTGACCAGTGTGAGCTACTCTGAGAACCACAGGTGGTCTGGAGGCCTGGGTCCCAGTCCTGGCTTTCTTACCAATAAGTCTGTGACCACGGACAAGATCTCTCAGAGCTTGGGGCCATGGGGGAGCCTCTCAAGTGGGAGAGGCTTCCCACCACAGAGGAACACAGCCGGTATATCAGGAGGATGGCGCACAAGGGCAATTCTCAGCCTGGCAGGCACTGCTCCAGAGAGGGGTCATGCTCTTAGAGGTTGCATGAGTCTCTTGTCATCTATACTGGTAAAAGCTGATCATTAAAACAGCAGAGGCTCAAATTACTTCCCAGCTTTTGGGGCAGGGGCTGATTATTCTGTTTGTACTCCACAGTGTCCCCTTGAGGCAGGGACAAGTCCTTGTAACTGTAGCATGAAGACAGCTCATCAGTCCAAGCTCTTTCCTTCCTCCCTGCCTTCTCGCATTCTCCTCTTCACCCAGGCCACATGCTGCTGCTTCTGTGGCAGAGCTTCTGTGGCACCCTCCCACACACTACCTCACCCTGTCCACTCGATCCTGGTGGGCATGTACTTTTCCATTACTACTCCCACTGACAGAGGCCAGGAACTGGCTCTGATTTCACTCATTGATGGATACTTAGCACTTAGTATGACCCCTGGTAATGCACAGTAGGCAGTACAATCATGTTGAATAACAAGCTGAGTGACTGAGTGGAAAGAAACTAAAGCTCAAAAAAGTTAATACTATGTACAACACTTACATACTATTTTGTATTGTATTATAATTATACCAAGGTGGTTCCCATTTCCCCAATTACAGTGTAATGTTCTAAAAAGATGTGGAGTGTAATGGGTAGCTTTGAATTCTGCCTCTGTCACTACCTGGACATTTACTTAACCCTTCTGAGCTCCACTGTCCTCATCTGCAAAGTCCAGCTAATGATTTATATCTGACAGGAATTGGTGGGTTAGAGGAAATAATGTATGGGGCATAGGATTTAATCTCCAGACACCCACTCTTTTTCTGCCTCTGTCCCCTCTGGCTCCCAGCACTCACTTAGCAGGATAAGCTTCATGCTCTGCAGCTTCCAGGCCTTTGTTCTCTAGGTCTTTCTCCTTCACGTCCTTGTCCCAGTGTCACCTCCTTTAGAAGCCTTTCTTAAACTCTGGCTGCCAGATGCCCCTTCTCAGATCCCAAAGTGGCTCTCCCAGTGACTGCTGGGGCCTGTACTTGCTCCCTCAGGAGCTATGCCCTGTATGCTTCTCTCTGCCAATTGCCCCTGGGGGTGGGGTGCTTCCTGCTCTAGTCCTGTGTGCATTTCCTAGCAGGGCTCAGAGGGGGCTGGGTGGGGTCTAAATTTACCACTTTTATCAAATGCTGCATCCTAAGCTGGAGGCCATAGGACCCAGTTGGCAATTCTGTGTAAGGCACCTCGGACTCCTCTGCTGCCTACCCTGGGACCTTGGGGCATGTACCTTGCTCTCTGGGGTTCCAATCAGGTAGATGAGGATGGTGTGTTTGCCCTTGCCATGGTCCTTGAGTAGCACTTTAGGAGAGCTTAAGAAATAGTACTAAACACTACCAGAATACCATACCCGTACCCAACATAACCACCAAGAAGGCACAGCTTTTTGGGGGAAGAGTCGTTTTTCTTCCAGTTCAGCTTAAGGTAAGCTCTTAAGAGGACATGGTGACAGCACCGGGGCTGCTTCCTTTCCTGGGGATTCACCCAGAAGGGGCTCCAGAAGCCTTTCTAAGCCTGGAGAGAGGACTTAACGAGGGAAGCCCTGGGAAAGAGTGATGCTGAACCCCATCCCCTTGCATCCCTCCTACTTCGAAAAATCTTCAACCTAACCTGGAGAAAACCTCCTAATTGCTTCAATCATTTCCTTTACATTATTTAAATTCCACATTTAGAGGTATTGAAAATGATCTGTCCCTAACCGACCAGCAGCTGAATCGCGCAGGAGGCGGGGGGCGCCTTCCTCCTGCACACAGCCAGGTACCAGCTGCTAAAGGGGAGGGCAGCTATCCCCTGCCGATCAACTGCAGGCACAGCCACACCCGGACAGCCCAAGGCAGGATCTGAACGAAATGTCCAGGGAGGCCATGAGCATGGGGCCTCGACCTTGCCAGGCCAGTAGCTCGTTCCAGCGTCCTTTCCAAGCCAGTCCCGCGGCTGCTGCGCCCGAAACCCAGAACCCGGGCCGTGCCGCTCAACGAGGTGACGCAAGGCCGGGCACTATCCGGGAAGGAGGCAAGCAGGGTCGGTGCCCCTGCCCTACTGCACCTGGCCTCCTCGGAGCTGCAAGACCCCAGCTTGACTGGCCCGCTGGGAAGTCCCTCAGGTCCCCCACCAGCTCTGTTCAGCTCTCCTGCGTGCCCGGTTACTTCTGCCAATCTCCCTTTAATTTCTGCCCACGTCTCTGGTCTCTGGACCGACACTTCTGCCAAGTTGCCATGGCTTTTGCTTTCCCCAAGTTTTCTGACACTTGGGAGGGCCAAGCTTTGGTGCTAACAATGTGAATCTGCAACTGCCTTACGCTGCCCCTCGCTCAGAAAGAGCCTGCCGACGCGGGCACCGGGAAGCGACAAGCGGCGAGTGTCGCTGCAGAGTTCCAGGTTCTCTCCTGGGTTCCGCCGGGGACGTTTGCCCCGCGCTCACGCAGCGGTTCCAGCGAGGAGCGGGCTTGAAACGTCTTGAAAGACAGGGCTCCCGCCCGCGAGCGCTCCCCCGAGCTGCCCAGGGGCCCCCAAGGCGCCACCTGGCCAGAGGGTTCGCCGCGCACGAAGCGAGAATGCCCGCAGAGCCTGGGAGTGGCTTCTTCCCCACGGCCTCCCCAAACCTCAGCTAGGGCTCCCCAGGTCGCCAATTTCAGCCGAGGTCGCCGCAGACTCACCTGGCCGTTCCCGGGACGCCGCGCTGGTGCCCGGGCCGTGTCTTGAGCGCCGCCAGGGTCCGGGGCTGGGAATCCACGCAGCAGCGCTGCTCAAGGAGCCTGCCGCAGCCGGCGAGAGAGGTTGTCATTGATTCGCGCTGGGCGCGCTAAGCCATTCCAGGAGTGGTTTGGAGAGAGCACTCCCACCCCTCCCTCCAACCAGAAGTATTTGGCAGACAGCCCCCTTCCTCCACCTGTACTGCTGAGCGCGGGACAAGGACCAATTTCACCACTGGCGCTTTCTGCTTCACTTTTGAACACGTAAATTAAGCTCTTTGGGGAAGGTAGTGCAGAAATGAAAGCAAGGACGATGGAATAGTTTTTCTTTCCCCTTTTCTCCTGGGTCTCTCCAAAATTTTCCCTACTCTCTTTCTGTCTAATATTTCACAAAGTGCCTTGCTACTGAACTCAAGGCAAGGGAGGCTTTTTATTATTATTGTTTTAGTCAATTCGGTATGTGTCTTTTATTTTTAGAGGCAATTTTGTTTCCATTTGCCTGAAACCTGAGCCCAATAAAATTACTAGAATTGTACGTTTTCTCCTTAAAGGGTCGTGACAATAACTTAACCAGTCAACTACTGCACAGCAATCATTTAAGTGATTTCTTTTTTCGAAAAAGAAGAAAGTGCAGGTAGTAAGCAGAGAACTGCAGTTCCTTGCTCCCACCGGGGGCCCAGGATAGGTCATGAGGCCTGAGGTGAGGGCACCCACTGCCACCTCTTTCCGCCAGCAAACACACTTATCACACAGGCTGACTCAAATCCCAGCCGGAGATTCCAACTGTCCACATTTGGGGTGGGCCAGCCACCAATCACAGAGAGGTGTGGCCAGCACCCTCTCCCCAGCCTTTCCTTCAAACCACACACCACAGCTCTTTTGAAAATTGCCAGCTGGGAGGTTCTGGCCAGCCAGCTTGTCAGGCTTCTTTCGCCTGGCACTGTCTGGCCACCTGGGGGAAGCTGCCATTAACTCCTGAGCAGCTGGCTGTCCTCAGAAAGGACAAGGAGCCAGGAAGAGGATTCCTTTTGGCTGACCAGCTAACTATCCCATGTTCCACGGAAAATGAGCACAGATCACAGGAGATGAGATGCTTGCCCTTCCCAGATCTCTGCCACTCTTCCAAGGGGCAGGTTTGGCCTAAAGCATCCTGAAGCCAAAGATACATTCTGAAGCTACACTGGCACCTCAAACAGCTAAGGATAGGGCTTGTGATCTGCAGACCCATAAAGATGGTTCTCACTAGAATATCTCCAACAGATGCCCCCTGCCTGAAATTCCAGTATCAGTGATTCATTCCTGCTTGGCACACACCCTGCAGGGAGCCTGCCCCAGCGGGGTAGGCAAAGGAAGGCCGGAAGGGTCTCTGTGGCTCTCGCTTAAACTGTGAATTCCCACGGGGCTGGGGAGCAGTTTTCATACAGCCTGGAATGCATTTGTCAGCTCCTCTCTGCTGTGTAGGAAGGTCTAAGAGGGCAGTGTCAGGAGAGGGGGGGGCGCTGGGAGAGCAGCAGGGAGCATGCTGGACCAGGAATTGTGTGCTGAGGGGAAGAAGAGAAAGCCTGTCCATTCCCATCTGAGTAGGTGGATATTCTCCAAAATTAGATGACTGCATTGTTCTAAAAAATCAAAACCCCTGTACTCCCGGAACACCCAAGCCAAAGAATGAAAACTCAAATCCCTTTGTCCACAAAGTCACTAATTAAATATTCGATCAAGCATAACACCATGTTCCACTCCCTGACCCAGGCAGGGTAAAGGTGCCAACCCACGCCTGGATGGAATCAGTATCAATCCTGAGGTGTTTGTTCTGTTGCCACAAGGAGTTTGCCTCACAGCCCACAGGTGGGGTGGGTGCCGTGGGGTACCACCCTTAGCGCTGTGTCTGTGGGGTAGATAAAGCACAGGGGGACTGTGAACTGCGGGACAAAGGGCAAACAGTGCCATCCACTAAGGAATGGGGTGCAACTTCTGGGAGAGTTGACAGTAGCCCAAAGCAGTTGGTAAGGCAGGTTTAAGAGGACTGGGCTGCAGGAAGAGAGAGGCCAAGCAGGCTCAGAAGTGTGTGCTGCTGTGAGCAGGAGGGCTTGTTGGGTGGGGGAGGGAAGGCAGGAGGTAGAGTCATAGGGCAAGTGGACAGCTGGCCTGGTTGAGAAGGTCCTGCCGGTGTGTAGGACATCAGGCAGGGGTCTATGGGGTAGGGTCAGTTTGTAGCCACAGCTTCCGGAACGGGGCAGGGCCTGCTTTGGTGGGGAGGGAGAATTGCAGCACCTTTTCAAAGCCAGCTGGGGCGGGATGTGGGTGGAGGGAATGTGGGGGAGGGCTACTGCAAGAGGGGTGGGGAGGGAGGCGGTGCCCAGCCCAGCCTGCCCAGGCGGCCCCTCTGTGCAGGCTCCAGCCTTGCTCTGGAGGAGTGTCTGGGTAGAGCAGTGGGTGGTGCCAGGGCCAATGGTATTGCAGCCAAGAGCCTGGGGAGAACTGGCTGCTGTCCAGCCCACCCGCTGGGTCCTGCAGTGGACATTGAATGTCACTCCTCCCTCCCTCTTAATCACTGTGTGTGTGCCCTGCTGGGACACGCCCTTCGGAATGGCTCTGGGGAAGAAGTGGGAGCCCCGCCCCGCTGCCCCCTCACTCAGTGCCAGCTGCCTCCTGGGAACAAGAGTATAAAGGAGTTGTCTGAGAGAGGGGTGCGGTGTGGACAGGAGAACAGGGAGGAGGCTCCAGAGCTTCCCACAGAAGGAACTCTGGGCAGACTGCTCTAGACCTGTGATTGTGCTTTTCCTTCTTGCCCCATTTCTTCCAGGAACCCTCTTGGCCCCCTCTGTCTTACCCTGTTCCTGCGCTCTTTCCTTCTCACACAGCCCCACCTTTGCCTCCACCCTGACTCCTGTCCTGCCTTCCTCGGTCTGGTCAGCCAGAGCGCTGGGAAGCAGGTTGCGCTCACAGGCACCCTGACTTCCACAGCTGGCCCCAGAGCCCACTCCCCTTTCTCCAAAGGGGAAAGGCTCCTGCTTCCACCGCAGGCGTACGGCCGTGCAGAAACACCAGAGCAACTGTGCTCCATCTTTACTTGAAGCCTGGGCGGGGCCTGGCCTTTGCTGTGGTGCGGGCACACAGACTGCTTCTGTGCGCAGACTGCACAGGGCACACACAGACAGTGCAGGAGCTACCAAGGGGCTAGTCCTTCACTTAGTCCTTTCATCAACACTGGAGGCAGACTCCATTATTTTCCCATCCTCCTGATGAGAAACAGGCTCAGAGAGGCCTCATAACTTGTTCAAGTTCACATTGCACGATACACCATAAAACTGGATATCCTACAGTGATATTCGTGGCTCTGGTGCCCCAAGGCTCTCCTGGGATTCAAGCCCTGCCTCTTTATTTTATAGTACTGGTTTCCTAAGGGACTTGGCTTTGTCACCGTGCGCCTCAGGCTTTGTCTCTGCTGAAGAGGGTGGCATCTCTTACAGATGTGAGGGGATACTGATGGCCAGGAGGAGCTGAGATGGAAGTTGGACTTTGGTAAGACACTGAAGCAAGGCTTGCTAGAGAAAGAACTTAGCGCTGGGAACAAGTGTCACTCAAGCCTGAACAAAGCCATCCTTGCTATCTGCCTCTCCTTCCTGCTCCCCACTGGGCTCCCAGCCAAACCTTCCACCAGCAAGTCGGTTTCCACAAGAGATCAAGAATCTCTTCCTGCCACCTCTCCCACCCCTCCCCAGGCTGTGCCCCCAGGTCCCTTTCACTTTGACTTCTGCAGAGACCTCCTAACCCATTGCCTTGACCCACTCCTCTCCTGCTCCTCACCTTGGTACCACATGTCTGCCCAAGCAATCCTCTGAAAACACTCATCTGGGGCTAGGGTGTAGCTCAGTGGTAAAGCACTTACCTAGCATGTCTGAGGCCCTGGATTCTGTCCCTAGCACTGCAAATACAAAAGAAGATAAAACATGCATCAAAGCACATCACATGCAACTTGCGATGCTCTTCAGACTGTTTACCATGGCCCACAAAGCACTGCAAAGTCCCTGCTTCTCTCTCCAAACTGCCTCCCTTCTTACCCCTATACTCCCATTGCAGTCGGATACACCTCATTTTCTTTCCTTTTAGCTGTGGAGTTTGGCTTGCTTTGATTCTCTTGGCTTGAAATGCTCACTCCTCACCTCAGGTGTGACAGAAACATCAGTTCCTTAGAGAGTTCTTTCCAGACCATACTGCTAAGTTGGGATTTCCCCTTCCCATTGTCTGTCTCAGGCCTTTGATCAAAGTATTCCTGTATCTTGCATTTATTTTAATGCATGAGCCTATTGATTTTATGCTTTGACTGCCTTCCTTCTAGCATGGAACCTGCTGTGGCAAGAACCCTGTGTGTCCTTTTCACTGCATCACGCCTGGTATGTGCCAGGCCCTGGCTGATACATGTGGGACAGATGCTGATCGAGTGAACCCATGATCTGGGAAGCATATGAAAGGGGCCTCGTCTTGGCTTTGCCACTGGCAAGCTGTGCACTCTTAGGCATGTTCTGTGCCCTTGGCGGGGGTTGTCTTGTGCTTCCCCAGATCCTCAGCCTCATCCTCTGTAAATGGAGAACGTGAGTAAGATGATGACCCAAAGCCTTTCCAGCATCGATGTTCCACAAATTAGCTCTCATCCTCTGGGAAACTGCAGATGCTTATGACAAACAGGAAAAGAATCCTGGCCACAGTGCACTGGGTGCAGCTGGGAGAAGGCTTTGCTTCTGTTTATTGGCCCCGCTGACTTTATGACCAAATCAGCTTGAGAAGCCTGCAGCCTTCTCACAGCTATGATACAAGGGCAAGTGATGCTCCGTGGCATTCTTCTGCCACTTCCTAAAACACAAGTGTGGAAACTGAGGCTCATCCAGAGACAGCAGTTGCCACCTCAGATGATGAGGTCCACCCCAACACCCATTTCCTCCCAGTGTACCACGTCTGAGCATCTGGGACTTACATTGGTGACAACTGCCATGCCCAGAGTACTTTCACTTCTTCTAATTCTGCCATTATCAGCATTCACTACGGCCCTGAGAGTAGGCCTGGAAGGAATGTATATCCTTTTCAGACATGGAAACTGAGGTCCACATGAAAAAGTGAGTGGCCAAAGGAAAACCTTTGAAATTAATAATGAAAACCCCCACAGAGATTCCTATACTCTTAAAAAATGCATTTGAATTTCTTCCAAATTCACGCAGGAAATTCATGCAACAGGAAAGGAGAAAGGGTCATCCCTAATCTCACCACAGCAGTTGAACTAATGTTCCTAGCATCACAGTAGTGTGAGGAGGCTGCTTTGTCCTCCCTCTCTCTCTCTCTGAAGCGTCCACACTGCATTTTACACAGGCTTCACCTAACATCCACCTTGAACTTATTAAATGCTCAACAAATATTTAATTAAATTTTGAGGAAAAGTGAGAGCAAACTCAGCCAGCCAGAGCAACAGGAAGATGGTGGCATTTCTAACAGAGGTTCCCTCAGGTTGAGCAGTCAGGCCCTTTCCTCTTGCTCCTGCTGCTTCTGGCTGGAGGACAGGCCAAGACTTCTCTGCTTTGAAGCCCATGGTCCTGCCATTAGCCCCAGTGGATGCTGTGATCTTGGCTCTATCGCTGTGATGCATAGGTAAGATCTCATGGCATGTATTCAACACTAATTTGAAAAAACAATTCATTGTTATTTAGCATCAAGAACACAGAAGTGGCCACAAACTGAATCTAAGCTATGTTTTAACAGCGATTTTTATGATCATCCAGTTTCCAAATCTGTTAGTTGCCAATGCTACATACATTTCTACCACTATATTTAAGGGAGGCGGACCCAGTCATTGCAAACTCCCTCAACTCCAATTCTTCAAGCATAGGCAGTGAGCCAGAAAAGCAGAGTCCTGTGGCTGGTCGGCCTTTGGCTGCCCTGTCCTGTGGGAGCTGGAGGGTGAGGGAGGAGCTGTGGCTCTAAAAGGGAGGACCAGATACCCGCAGAGCCTGCCTCTCACTTCTCAGGTGCTCTGGGGACCAGCCAGTGCTTGTCTGGGGCTTCAGGAGCTTCTGAGGGGAGATGCTGAGTAAGCACAGGATGCTGGCGTGTTCTCTCAGGGGAAGTGAGGGGAAAGACCCCTGCCAGGGCTGGGGCACAGGGAAGGGCTCTGAGCCTGGCTGGCTCACAATAAGCAGGGAGAACAAGCAAGGTCCCAGCATTGTGTGTACAGCCTGAGGCCCCAGGTGCCAGGGCCTCACCATCCTACTCCCAAGACTGCATCACACTCACATGGGAGGAGGGGCGGGTGCCAGGCAGGAGCTTTAGCTAAGTCTGGCTGAGGGTGGGGCTAGGCCCGATACCACGGGAGACACTGGAAGCCTAGAGGAGGAGGAGGAGGCTCCTCAGACCTGGCCAAGGTGGGACAGTGGCACGAAAGGGGATTACACCACCAGGTACAAGACACAGATTCTCCCTCCTTTTCACCTTTTCTCCCTCTTCCCTCCCTCTCTGTCTATTCCTCCCTGCTTTTCTCTCCTTTATCCTCCCTCCTTCCCTCCCCTTCCTTTTCCTTTCTCTCTGAGCTATGCACTATCTATCCCATTCACACCACCCTAGGCTTTCCTGTAAGGGGATGAAAACCCACTGTGGTCTCCACCTGCATAGGGATGACCTGTTTGTTGGGGAAAGACCATAAATAGCTGAGCATCCACAGTGAACTCTGATGGAGTCCAATCATTCATCTCTCAGCTCCCACCTTAGGTCAACCACTTACCCATCTCTTCCCTCAATTGATCCCAAGGGACCAGGGCACCAGGAATTATAGCTCCCATATAGAATGAGGAAATGGGATTCAGGGTGGGGAGGGGACTTGCCCAGCGTCCTACTGGGAGTAGTGGTAGAGCTTGTGGCAATGAAATGCCACCTTCCAATTCCCTACCCTGTGCTCCCATTTCTCCCAGCAGTCAGCTGAACTTAGTTCCACAGTAGGGAGTTAAGTTAGAGACCATATTTTTTAAAGTGAACATTTATAAATAGAAAACTAAGAATTTTGACTTAGACATACCACTGATTTTCCTGATATTGAATGAACATTTGCTGTGCCCAGGACAGGATCCCTGGGGCTTGAGGGTCTCAAGGGAGCTGAGGTCCAGCCATGCTAGCTGCAGACTCTGGCCTTGAACCTCACTCCTTTTGACAAATGTGATGAAAGCTGACCTGTGCTTCCTGGGTCCTCATATATTTGTGAGGGTCCTATTACCCAACTAGGTTACTGAAACCCCCTGAATATAACAAACGTTCTCTGGGTATTGACAAAGGCTTTTTCCTTGACCAGACTTTACTCAGGCTGCTCTGAGTCTTCTTGACTTGGTCTTGGCTTTGAGCTCTGTCTTGAGTCTCCCTGGCCCTGTTTTAACAAGAATTCTGCTAAGTTTGGCGAGAATGCCCCCCTACCCTGATATTTATTACTCTGGCCTACTGGTCTGCCTTCAGCAAGAATCAAGGCAGTTAAGCGAGAATCCCCTACTTGCGATGTCTTCTCTTAGTAATCCCGCCCTATAAATCCCTACTTGTCCTGTTGTATGCAGAGCTGAGCCCAGCTTCTCCTTCCCACTGTAATGGGCTCAACTCCAAATATAAGAAAAACAAGTGAGGACCATCTTCCTTAACCATTTTAACAACTGTATGAATAACTTTGTTAGTTATGGTGCTGTGACTTGGACATTCATCACTGGAACCCCAGACTGACACCCAGGACCCTGAGTGTGCTCCTTTGAAGTTTTTGTTTTCACTCCTTATTGAGTGGCTGGGGATTTACTGGTGAACCCCTTCTGGATCTAATTCAGTGTTCTGGACAATAGTCCACTGAGACATGATTAGACACATTTTTATTCTTACGAGTCTGAGTATAATCTTGGTGGCGAGGAGAGAGCCTTAGACTTTTTCGGCTGAAAGTTACCTGACTGAGCAAGAATCTTCTTGGATGGAGGTCTCCCTGGCTCTTTTCTGGTGATTTATTCCCTGGCCCTGGAGCAGGAAATTCCTGGCTCTTCTGTGAGCCCTTCGGTCTAGAAGTCGGGTTAGAGTTCTAGACAAACAGAGGATGGGTTAGAGTCCTAGGATTCTTTGCTAAGAAAGTATCACTAGTTAAGAATATGGAAGCTTCTTGGTCACTGAAACACCCTTAGAAGTCCTGCTAAGGATATGCTCTACAACAGTGGTAGGAACTCTGTCCTCTTCTTTTCTTTTTGGCACGATTTAACTAAGGAAACTCTGAAACTTCAGTGACTTCCCTGGATTGGCTCCTATAACGCACCCCCCCTTATTGCTTCTGCTCCTCTTCCTCCTTTCACCTCCTACAACTTTTTGTTCAACTCCCTCAGGCCTGCATATATCCCCCTGCAAGTCCATTTTTCTCCTTTCTTCTGTCCACCCCTTCACTTCATTGCTCCCACTCCCACCCCTCAACTCCCTGCAGTTACTTGAACTTTAGATTCCTGACCCAGTGAGGCTTTCAAGGGACTCAAGGATCCCAAAAGCAATTATGTACCAGAGCAGAAGAAAAATTTGGAAGTTATCTCCACAAATATTGGTAACAAGCTTTAGCCTTCCCATGTAACCCTAACTCATTCCATCTGTCAGAAACCAAGTCAAATAGAAGTAGGAAGTGGAACAAAAATGGGAGCCAACTATCATATGGAAATCAGTCAGTCTTATATAGTTGCTATTACATTAACTATGGCCCAAATTTTAGAACACAAGCTATAAGGTCTCTATTTGTGTCTGTACATTTGTTTGTGTATGCTATGTATCTGTGATATCCTTCTACCGCCAGATGACATTATCAAATCAATGTAAAAAACCCTTTAAGACAATTTTATTCAGATTGGCTGAGATACAAATATAGTAGTCTCTCTCTTATCCACATTTTCATTTTCTGCAGTTAGTTTCAGTTAACTTGCTGTCAATCTCAGTCAACTGGAGTTCAAAATTATTGAATAAAAGATTCCAGAAATAAATAATTCATAAATTTTAAATTCACACCATTCCAAGGGTTACTTTAGCACAAGCCCTGCAATATTGTGCTAGTCAATCTGAGAAGAGAGACAGCTTCTGAGTGACTAATGGGTGGGTAGCATATATACTGTGGACACACAGGATAAAGAAGTGATTCACATTCCAGGCACAACAGAATGAGATTGCATCATACTACTCAAACAGCTTCCTGGGGATCAATGAAAAAAGTCTGCATTTACCTAACACTGACATAGTACCTGTATCACTCACTTCAGTTCATCCCACCACATGGCTATTGTTTTATCTACCATCATCACAAGATGGTGAGTGCAGCACAGTAAGGTATTTTGAGAGTGAGAGACCACATTTACATAACTTTTATTATAGTATATTGTTATAACTGTCCTATTTCATTATTATTTGTTGTTAATCTCTTATTGTGCTAGTTTATAAATTAAACTTTATCATAAGCCTGTACATTTAGGAAAAACATAGCATATATTAAGGGTTGGTACTGTCAGCAGGCAACCACTGAGGGTCTTAAACATATTACTGTAAGTGCTAACATAAGTTAAGTATTCCTAAAAGCTCTCAGAAATATAGGAATTAATTTAAATGTCTCAAGTTCATGTCATTTAGGTATGTTTGGCAAATAATAATGTTATATTGTTGGTTCAATACAGTAAAACCAGCTATGTCTTCTGACTTGCCCATATTAAGTGTAATATAAGCATACATTTATATTTAACCTTTTTTTTTAGTTTTCCTTTTGTGATTTTTTGATACTTGCCTAATGTTCATGCGTTATAAAAACAGTTAACAGGGAGATAACTAAGCTGATTGTTAGCTTTGGTTACTGTCCTGTGAAACTTTCAAAATATGAGTATATTTGCTAAGATCATGTATATTAAATTCATGTAAGTAGAATAAAAGTTTTATGAATTATAATTATGTTTTTTACAATATCTAGCTAAAAAGTTATCAAAATCTTGGCAACCTTAGATGTATCCTAAATTAAATGAAGCAACAGATTTTAAATAGCTAGACTCATTTCCAACTAAGACAAACTACTGAAAAATTAATTACTAAGCACAAGTTTAAGTTTGTATACTTCTGGCTTCCTACTTTTATACAGTATAGAGAGGACATCTATCTATCTATCTATCTATCTATCTATCTATCTATCTATCTATCTACCCATCCATCCATCTACCGTCTACCTCTGTTAATAAGCATACTCTTAGCTACACTGTGAATTGCACTTTGAAACAGCATAAACTTATACAAAAAGTAAGATGATATAACCATAAAACTGCAAGTTTACTCTAGAATACTTGTACAGGACAGACAATTACTTACTTCAAATCTTAAATACACACAGACACACACACACATACACTTTTTGTTATGCTAGGCATCAAACCCAAGGCCTTGCACACAACTAGGCAAGCACTCTACCACTGAGCTGCAGCCCAGCTCTTGAATAAAATCCTGATCTTGAGAACTGACCTTGAAATTTCCCAAAAGGTCCCTGGGAAATCTCAAAGGATTTTTCTATCACCTTGTGAAAAGAGATGTTAAAAATAATTAGGTTTATTTGATATGTTGATTTTCATGAAAAGTATTTTCAGGTAAGAAGAGATATCTAACCTTCCCTGTGTTATATATTGGCAAATGTTATTAGTATAAATATTTTAGAAACTGTACAAACTTTCTAGAAATTTGTCAGTACCCTTGCTGTTCATGACATGTCATGGTATAAAGTCACCAACATAATTCTGGTTGTTTTAAAACATTACGTGCCACAGAAACAACTAAATTTCTTGTCAGATAAACCCTCATCAGATCTTTTATCATGGCCCTGTTGAGTTTTTTGTCATTCACAGAGATTTCTGGTAGTTTTTCTTAACCCTGTTCTTCTCTGAAAGTATTTGCCACCAACTGTAAATCAGAATACCCTCTCCTTCTATAAAAGTCTGTCTTGGAGGCCATGGAAAGGACAGTGCTCCAGGCCTCTGATGGCATTGCTTAAATAACTTAGAGATGCTACTAGGAGACCAAATCAGAATTTCTACACCTCTAAGGAAGAGACAGTTGCATTCATTAACCTGATAACCCAGGATCAGGCAAAACAAGAATTAATTACATTAGTCTGAATTGGTAAAGGATAATTGTGGCTTTTGTTTAGAATACTACTATCAGCTTTAAGAAACCCTCTTTCCTTTTCTCTTAAGCTATCTATAACTCACAACCATTTGGTAGATTATGCTTCTGTAAACAGCAATGAAACATTGACCTTTTTGTCCCTGTCCAATTTCTCCACAATTCAGAAACTCTTTTTGAATGTTCTCATTTTCATAGCAATATAATTATTTGCACACATTCAATAAGAATCTGTTCTGCTTGTAACAGGGCATAATTGAAAACAAAGCCTTGTAACCAAGGCTTTGACTGGAATGTTGTCTTTGAGTACCATGCATCAGATATGACCAGACATTTCTGAGAAATGAAGGCCCATTTTGTGGAGTCAGTGCTTACATAGCCCTCTTGAGAAAATGATCCCGCTGCTGGGAAGGTTGCTTCCTGGTAGGCCCAGGAACCTTGAGCTATTTGAGGGACCTCAAGAAGACAGGATTTCCCCCAAATTTGTAGGTACTGCAGGCACACTCTGGTGGCAACTTCTCAGCACGGCTTACTAGCCTTGAGAACCTTTTCAAGGTCCAACCTGAGGCAAAATGCCAGCAACGCAAACTTAAAAAGGCCTGTGTAGCTGGTTATCATTCTTGCTAGGCTTATGCACATAATCAGACCAAATCCAATGAGACTAAACTTATTTTATAAACAAGAACGAATTGACCTTGATTATCTTTGATCAAAAATGGGGTTAGGCAGGGTGTACAACCTGTAGGTCACAGACCAGACACACCTGGCTTGCCTGGGCTGCACTGAGTGAAGAAGAATTGTTCTGGGCCATGTATCAAATATACAATATAGCTAATGTATGTAAGTAACACAACTTCCTTTATATTTTATTACAACGTAGGCAGTCCATGGCACACATATGTAATCCCAGCACCCTGGGAAGCTGAGGCAGGAGGGTCATAAGGTGGAGCCCAACCTGGGCAACTTAGCAGCTTAGTGCAATCCTGTCTCAAAATAAAAAGAATAAAAAGGGCTGGGGATACAGGTCAGTGTAAAGACCCCAAGTTCACTCCTCAGCACCCTCTCACATGCACACGTAAGTATGCCTAACCTACCATCTGCAGGCTGAGTATACTTGCATGAGAAATTTTGTATTTCAGTAGAAAATGATAGCACGCTTTTATGCGTTATCAGCTATGTCCTGTTCATTGGCTGTGAGGGTTTATATCTACTTGCAAACTGGGCTCGATCTTGGCATGTTGCACATCTTGTCAGGGTTCAGTTTTCCTCTGTTAGTGTTTGACCAGGAAAGGAAATGTAGAGACGGGGATGGGGAAGATGAAGGCAGGCCTGGAGGGTGGACAGTAGGACCAGTAGCTGGGCTAGATGGCTGATTACTAGATGAGGAAAGGGTGCATGCCTACAGTTTCTCTGTTGCATCAAGCACCAAACAGGACTCTTGACTACTCCTAGGAAAGTGTCTGCTCTAGCTGACGCCAGCATACCCAGGCAGAGGTTGGCCTCACCTCTCATGCTGGTCAGTGTGCCATTAGGGGATACTGAGGATGGCTAGGGCAGCCCACAGCCCTTTCTCAGGGCCACACAAATCAGCAAGGGTGGCATGTCACCGCAGTGGCCTTTGCCATATTTCCAGGCTGCTGAGACAGGGACCTTCTAACTGAAGCTGGACATTTTCTATAGTTCAAGGTTAGGCTTGTAGGATGAACAGGGGAACAGGACAGAACTAAATGGCTACTACAAGAGCAAAACAACAGACTTGGCTTCTTAGAAAGACTACATCAAATTAAAGGCCCACTGTTCACCCCAAGGACAGGAAAATAATCATAACAGTTGCACTCATTATGCTCAGAACTTTGCATATTTTTTCTTTTAATCCTCAATAATAATCCTACGAAGTCAGAAAAATACACACACACACACACACACACACACACACACACAATCTTGGTACCAGAAATCAAACTCAGGACCTCACACTTGCCAGGCAGGCATCATAACACTGAGCAGTATGCCCAGCCACACATATATTTTTTCCTTTTTCTTTTTTTTAACAGAATAGCAGCTCAGACCCACAATCTGAACTCAGGTCACATTTATCACCTCTAAAATTACTTTTAATCCTGGGGAACTGGATAAAGTGGCCCAGAATATTTTTGTAAGAGAAACCAAAGCAAGGTAGACAGTAGGCTCAGTTCATCATGACAGAAGTAAAACATTAGACCGGGCCCTTGTTCTAGGTTAGGGATGCTGTTTGGGAGTACTTTCTAGTAGAGAATAAACAGCCCTCTGTCTGGTATACTTAGCAGATTTGCCTAGCTGCAAGTTCAAGGTCAAATGCAATTTTGATGTCTTTGATAAAGGTTTCCATCTCCCTGATGAAGAGCAGAGGGACAACAGCCTGGATGGTGTGTCACAGGGATGTGCTGTGCAATGACTGCAGCATGTTATGCCTCTCTGATCCTCCATAACAGCACTCTGGCCAGAAAATTACAATGCAGAGTCTGAGGCCTCCTCAAGCCAGTGGGTCAGAATCTCAGTCTCAAATCTACATTCTTACTGACTTCCTTGAGGATGCATGCTGAAGTAGAAGACGCAGTACTAATTGGTGACTGACTGATCTGGCTGAAGCTACATACCTAGTCAATGCAAGAGTTGGGGCAAAAACCCAGGGAGTTCTTATCCATGGGTTAGATCATTTTGCCATGGCCAACCAGGCAGGAAGGAAAAACCCAGCCTGGGACACCATTCTGTGTTCCAATTTCACTGCCAGCTCTGACTTCAGCCATGCTAGGAGTTGATGTTTTTGTGCATTTCTGCCTTGAGGACCAGGGTCTCCATGGCCAAGCTCCATATCTTCTCTGAACCCTGCTCTGATCAGGTGAGGAGGTCACTGCATACTTGTACTGTGTGATGGATGTACACAAGGGGGTGGACGAAGAGTGTTTGACGCTGGGGAGCAATGAGACAAAGGTGAAGTGACAGCCAAGGGTCCTCACCCCAAAGGCAGCCAGCTAGCCTGGTCAGGTGTACCTCAGGGACCACTGGGTGGGAAGGCAGTGGGGGCCAGGTGATAGGGTCTGGTGGAACACACTTTGGAGCCCAAATTGGAGGGAGGGGAGGGATGAGCAGCCATGTGCAGCTACTGTTTATGTAGGAGAGCTGGGTTCTGGCTGTAGCTTGAACAGAATGCCTCAGGTAGGCTTCAAAGGCACCTTCCACCTCCAGCTAAACCACATGTGTGACAATGGGAGCAGCTTCTTTTTCTGGGAAAACAGCTCATTGTGATTCATCAGATTTTCAAAAGAGTTTATGACCTCCACAAAGTTCAAAAACCAAAATTCAAGTGAAAGGTAGGAAGTCCAGTAGGAACATAAACTGTTTTGTGACTTTTACCCATGGTAGGCAGAAAAAACAATTACAGGTGGTCTTTCTTAGATAGACGATTAATAAGAGAGATGGCTGGATGACTGATATACTGATAGAACAAATCTACAGGTAACGAACAGGTACAATGGGAATCATCGCTTATACCTCCTGTGTGTTCTTATTTTCCACTGCGTGCCAGGGTGACTGTGGGGCCGGGAGGAGACAGGCACTGGTGCGGAGGTGTTCAGAGTCACTGCCCTCCAAGGACGATCTGAGGCAAAGATAAAGCCTGTGTGAAGTGATGAAGTCAGTTTGTGGGAAAATGGGATTGGTTTCACAACCTTTCTGGAGCCATGTCTTGCATAAGATGGGACATGTTTGAAAATAATCACAGTGAGCCCTTATTGAGTACTTAGTGGGTGTCAGGCACCAAGTGAAGTATCCTGCAAGTATTGTCTTGTTTACATCTGACAGCAGCCCTGCGGTTTGGGCAGTACAATAACTTCGATTTTACCAGGGAGGAAATAAAGACCAGGGACCAGGAATGGTCAGTCATTTGCCCTCAAACAGCCATGAAAGGAATGGTGGGTGCCAGAAGTCAGGCAGGTAGGTCCACAGCTGGGCTCCTGGAGCTGGGGCAGACACAGACTTTGAGAACAGTACTGTCTGGTCTCCAGAATCAGCCCCATGTCTGGCTTCCACAGAAGAGCTGGACCTTTACTATTCCCTTTGTCTTTAAAAGGATAATGTAGTGTGTATACTTGAAATTATCCAGGCTGACTGCCCACACAATGGCATAATAATAGTTGTAGCTATATTAATCCCTTCCATTTACTGAGTATCTGAGTTGGACAATATATAAAATGCTTTACAGTATTTTATTAATTCCATCCTTTCAGTAAGCTTCTAAAGTGAGTACCTGTGTGCCTGTTTTAATAATGGAGTACTGAGGTACCCCATGAGAGAGCCTGGTTGCGGTCAGGTAGCAAGTGGAAGGGACTGGACCGCACCACCTTCTCTTTGCTTCTCTGCCTCTTGTTGGGTAAAGTAGGGCTCAGTGGTGCAAGGGGCTCTCTTCCCTTGCACCTAAGGTCTGCCTGATGATGGGGGCATGACAAAGCTCCTGGCCAGAGTCAAAGGGAAAGAAAAGAAGGAAGAAAGGAAGGTAGGGAGCCAGACAGGGGGAGTGAAAGAAGGAAAGATGAAAGGGAGTCTTGGAGATAGAGAGGAATGAAGAGAGGAAGGAAGGGAGAAAGGAAGGGAAGAAGGAAAAAAAGGAAAGAAGGAGGGAGTGGAGGAAATGTGGATGAAGATGGTCTGTGTGTTAGGCAGCCTAAGATGTTGAGGACTTATCCAAACATAGCTTGCTAAAAAGGGACACTGACTACAGTGCTATGGATCTGCTTACCCTGGACTACTCCTTCCAGGACAGTCATGACTCATGCCCTCTGAGTACTGGGCTGTGGTCTTTGAGGCCCACCGCCTTGCTGTTCTTATGTGAGCAAGTAAAGATGGGAGCAGATTCCTTTGGTTAAAATTAGTGGCTCTGACCTTTTAGGGCCTAGAAGTCACAAAGTCCTCCTTTCACGAGAAAGTAGGGACATCCACTCCTAGGCCAGAGGTAGAAGGGAAGAACACCTGAAGGGGAGGGTTGTGTAAGCCCTACCAAGTCTAGAGGCCAAGCTGGATGCAAAGTCAGAAGGGTCTCTGATAGCAGGACACACAGCCAGTGCTCCAACTTGGTAAGGCACGTGGCCCCTATCTGGGGTCCTGACAGTCAGGCATGATCGGGGTCAGCAGTCCACCTGAGGAGCCAGGGGAAAGCAAATTGTCTGGCGATGGATCTCAGAAGGATAAACGGAGCCTCTCACAATGACCCTGTGAGCCTTAGGGACACAGGCAAGGCAGGCCATGGCAGAGGCTGGACTGTGACCAGCGGGAGTGAGCTGTGGCCACTGATGTGTCCCAGAAGCCAAGCTGACCCCAGAGTGGCAGATGTTCCACGATAGTCTTCCAAATCAGCCCTTCTGTTTCCTAGAATGCTCACTCTCCGGACTCCACCGTCATCTTGAGTCTGGCATGTCCTTTCAATTTAGAAAATCAAACTTTGTGTTTCTAAATCCTCAAAGTACTCTATACAGTACACCTTGAGGAAAGCCTTATGTGTTTGGGACTCCATTATGACAGCAGTTTATTTACACTGTTTTCTTCACTAGCCATTTTATGGTGAACATTTTCCAGTTATGCACTTGTACTCATTCTCCATCCCATTTCTCCTTACTTCATGTTAAATCTTACCTGCAAATGCCTCCAGCTAGCACCTGTGTCCTCTGATTAAGCCAGCAGCATTTTGAGGTACACTGTTACAGCTACAGGATCAAGTCCTGGTCTGTTCATGGGAACTGCTTATAGGATCTGAAGAGGTTTGCATAACAGAAAATTAGAAAAGCCTTGCACTCTCACCCCTCTGTGCCAGTCCTCACCAGGCTGCCTCCTGGAGGTACCAGATTGGCCAGAGTTGGAACATAGCTGAATTTTCATTAGCAGTCCTTTACCCTACATTCCTGTCTGTCAAAGAGTTACATGTGGGTTTGGGGACTAGAAAACTAAATATGTCAAGAGCAGATAGGACCCACGTGATCTCTTGGCCTATGAGCCCCACAGGAATGTGTGTCAGGACATGTATTCTGTGGCCTCTTTAGGTGGTTCAAAATTATTTGATTTTCCTTTCAGATTCTTGGCTCTGTCTCAAAATAAGGTAAGTAGAGAAATGAGATTTCCCTATACCTCGCATATTCTTTACTATTTCATACAGGGTTTTATTTCTTTGTAACTTTAATTAGTTTTTTCTTTTTTAATTTTTATTTTTATTAGTACACGTTTGCAGTACAAAATGATTACATTCATCATGGGGAGTTGGTACCTGTACTTAACACATCTTAATACTTTTTACTTCTCTTTCCCTTCCTCTAAATTAGTTCTTTCCTGATGCAGTGATATTTGTGTGGTGTGGTTGGGTGGGGGCAGGGGGATGTTCCTGAGTTTTAGGTTGAGAACCACTGGCTTATTGCAAACGAGGCAAGACTAGGAAAATCAGGTTTTTACACTGAACTTTCTCTCACACTGAACTGTGAGTCTCTAACAAGGCAGGGAATAGCAGCACACACGGGCTGTCAGAGCTGCTGGGCTCTGCAAAGACCCTGCCAACCCACACTCTCATTTTACCCCTGGGATGGAAGGTGTGTCCAATGTTACAAAAGAAGCTCTTGGCTAATCTGTTACTATCTCCTGCACCAGAGACCTTATAAAATGATTAACAACAGCCTGCGTAGGAGTGTGTGTAACCCACCTTCCTCCAAAAAGGATTGGAGCCAGCTTACAAATGTGCCTGCAATGCCGGGTCAACATAACAACGAAAATAAAAATAAAAAATCAGAAAGAACAAAACAATGGAGAAATAAAAGCAAAGATGGAGCCAGGTTTAAGGTCAGTACCCAAGATAAGAACCCACAAATCTTGCACCTGGCTATAGACTGCATACTGTACTAAGATGCTATAGTCACAGGAGGGATAACTATGCCAGCCCCAACAGGCTCCACTTTCCAAGTCTAGGACTTGTTACTCACTCACATGCGACACTTCCCTCTCTGGGCATCCTCTCTGTCAAATGGGCAAATCTTGGCTTGTAGGATCTTTGTGTGGAGCAAGTTAGGTCTTGTACATAAAAGAAAGCACTTGAAAGGTAAAGTAAGAGACACAAAACAGTTCATCCTTTCTCACTTTCTGGCTGTCTGCTTGTGCATTAAACCCTGCTCATGTTGCATTGCTGATGTGGCCGCCAGATGGAAGAAGCTGCTGTGGTGGCCAAAGCTGATTTTGTACAGGTTTAAGAACATCAAGCAAAAACACTGGGAACAGTCAAACTGTGGGAAGCTGCATGACATTTTCTGAGGTACAATCACGCCCATTTCTTTATACCTTTTCCCCTTTCCTTGCTCTGGGAAAAATTAAGGCAGTTACAAAGGGACAGGAAGGAACACCAAATTATAATGCCAAGTTTAAGTCTCCCTTAAAAATTTATGCAGCAGGGTGTTGAAAAGCAGGAGAAGAGACAGTAGGGTTGGCCAAAGAGAAGACTGCACACCTTTAGGGGCCTCTTCCTACTGCCTGTCTCTCAGAGGGTCTCCCCAGCCCTAAAAGTTAGGGGTGGAATAAGTATCTTCTGAACACAGGCCAGAATTTTAGCTAAAAATTAACCAGTGGTCCAGGGTTGGCAAGTTGTTGTTCCAAAGGATGAGAACGTGGGAGAAAAAGTTAAGTGTAGGCAAGCAGACCTCTAGGGGGCTCAGCCAGCTTCTTCTATGTGGCTTTGTTTATAAACTGGGGGTATTCATGGAGAAGAGGTCTTCAGTAAACATAAACACTCATTAATGGCAAGAAGAACTGTGTAAATATCATGTCAATAACATACAGACAATATGTTTAGTTGGGATTGAAGATGCAAAGGTTGCTGATGGGGAAGAGGGCCCAATAATCTCCTTCACAGTGCACTAGTCACACAGGCAGTGACTTCTCCAGAGCCTGCTGGCCTCCAGGAAGAGAAACAAACAGTGGAATTGATCCACCCCAGCTGGGAACCTGGTAAACCAAGAGAAAAATCTCTGGTTGGGCCCTCCACTTTTTTCAAAATGACTATCTGAGGGCTTAAGGGAGAGTTACTTTTACTGTCCTCCTATTACCAATGAGGAAACTGAGACTTGGGTCAGTTAAATGACTTGTAAAATTGGCAAGGACCTGGCTGCCCCAACAGAAAGGCAGCATGGAATCACATGAACTCTGGACGCAGACTATGTATCCTGGTTCTGCTATCACTTGCTGTGTGACCTGAAACAAGTTCTTTATCCTTTTTCTGCCTCTGTTTCTTCATCTACAGCAGCTATTGGGAGGATTATCTCAGCCAATACAGTATTTGTAAAGTGCTAGAACAGTACCTGCCATATATAAAGTGCCCTAAAAGCATGCCGAAGACATAAGCTAACTTGGTGCACACCTTAACAACCAATGACAAGGTGGACAATGGCAAATGAAACGGGCCAATGGCAAGATTTCAAGCATGTGCCTCAGAAGAATGTTAATGTCACTCAATATCCACCCAGGGCAATCACTGAGAGGTAGAGAAAAGGTCCAAACCTGGAAGAAGGTGGGGAGCAGGCATCTGGCAAACTTTCCCAGACCCCAGGGATGGCCCCTGCTTCCTCTCTCTTGGAGGACCTTGACAAAGAGGAACTCACAGCTTGATAAATCAATGCCAAGCAGGAAGGTTATCTGGGCTGGACAAGCCGACAAGTCAAATATGCCAGGTTACCACCAGGGCAAACACTGGTTCTCAGCTCTGTCCATCCTCTTCCTCCTCTTTGCTTCTGGTGGATTTATTTTAGTTGCTGCCAAGGGAGCCCATCAGAAATGACAGGTGGTTTGGCTGTGAGGAGACCTATGAAGGTGCTAGGCAAACAAGTTCTTTCTCATCATTCTTACTTTGCCGGGCCACAGGGTGACCACAGGCTGCACAATGTGTTCCAAAGCATGGCCTGCACACTGGGGGGCAGGGTCTCAGCTGGGAGACAAGAAGCCTATTTCTACCTGCTCCTAAGGGGCGGCAGGTTCTGGAGCAAGTACTGCTTCCTTCCTGGTCCTCACTGTTCTCATCAGTAAAATGAGGGTCTTGGAGGTTGGGGTCTTGGTGGGGGTGAGGAATCTGAAGGCCCTTTTTGAATCTCCCATCCTTGAGTTTGGAGAAAGATCCTGAGGCCATCATGGCAGAATTCTGAATGGCTGTTGATGGCCTGCCTTCTTGCAGCTTCTTGGCCCTTTTCTGCAAGATTCTCTAAGCTTTAATTAGTGCCCTGGCAGTATACTGGAGTGTTTGCTCATTCAACAAATGCATGAGGTATCCCCATGTCCCTGGCCCTGCTCTCATAAGGACAGTAGGCAGCAGACTCCAAAAGCAGAGGATGGCATAAGATAGGTCAAGGGGAGGTTCTGGGCATGACATTCTCCACCTCCCTACCCGGTGGCCCATCTTGAAGCTTGGAAGGCACCTAGCTTTAATAATGGTTTGGGAGGAGTGTGAAGGTTGTGGGGAGAGGACAGACTAGAGTAGAGGGTAAAGCTGGAGACAAGTTCCCAGGGCCCTCTCTATATGGTGGGATTTCTCCAGGGGCTGGAGATGAAAATGGAAGGGTAGAGAGGATGACGAGCCAGCCAATCCACTTTTGTGTTCCTCAGGCCCATATCTGCTTCCAAGCAGCCAATCAGAAGGCTGTGTAGAGGAGCCTTAGACCAGGGATCTCTGTGGGCCTTAGACAAACTCCTTCTCCACTCATGGGCCACTTCCTCACCCTGCAGTTCTACTGGCTATTCTTTCTCTATTATGTACAAGCAGGAGGAGAGCAGAGAAGCAGAATAGGGTTTGTCTTATTTAGGAGTTTAGCCCATGTCTCACTCATTGCTTAATTATAGAGCACCTATTATAAGCCAGGCCCTGTGTTTGCCTCTCCCAACTAGATCAAAAGCTTCTGAATGGGTAGGGGTTATAGTTCATCCCTTTTCTTTCTTTTCCATCCACCTTGTCCTAACACATAAAACACCGGCATATGTGGTAGTTAAAGGGCCCTGTAGCCAGACTGCCTGGGTGTGAATCTTGGTGGTTTCCCCTTACTTGCATGAGTTTCTTTGTCTGTGAAATGGGAAGAATCATGATTCCTACTTCCTAAGGTTCTTACAATGATTCAATAAAGTAATGTTTGTGGAATGTTTAGCATAGGGCCTGGCACAGAGAAAGTACCCAATAACTGTGAGTAAAAGGCTTACCAAGGTGAGTGGGGCTGAACTGCTTCCGAACCAAGTTTCTCATTGTGAGCAAGACACACACATGTGCCTCCCTTTCTAAATCACATGTGCTTTGACAAGTTATTCATCAGGGCTCTGTGTCCAGACCATGCAAAAAGAACTTTACCACAGCCAAACTCCACTATCTTAAATTCCCAATCAGTGACATCTGAATTCCTGAGCTTCTACTATCACCAAAAGTATCATTTTAATCGTTTATCTGAATGCTTTATTAAAAATAATAACAAATAGCTTGACTGACTAGAATTTTTCCTGCTTTCACCTTCCCCCAAAATCCTGTCTCTCTTCCATGACTGTGCCATATAAACACTTACTAACAGTCAATACCGGGCAGGCAAGACACAGATGTGCAGGACAGCAGATCCACAGAGTCCTGGCAGCCCAAGGACAACAGGGAGCCTCCAGTCCCGTTGACTATCGCTCTGAGGGGCCGTGGTCTAATACAATGGCTGGCAGGGCTGCAGAATGACAAGCGCCCCTGCAGGAGCAGACATGTCCTAGACTTTTGCAACCTGTTCAGATATTGGTTGAGAGTAATGAATGGAAAAGAGTCACAGCATTAATCGCTTTGATCTGGAGCTGTCAATTTGCCTCACGCTTAGACCCACCTTCGGTCCACAGTCTCCTTGGGCAAAATGACCGGGCTTCAGGTGACCAAGGATGATGCCAATCTCCTGCTGTTGTCACCACTGGCTGGTTGGCCGCCCTAAACATTTTGCTAGGGCTCTCAGTAGAAAGGGGCCAGGAGGCCAAGGGCTCCGGGAAGCCTGGCGTCTTCTTCCAGAAGATACAAAGCAGGTCATTTTTCTCTCTGGGTCTCCAAGGCCTTGCCTACAAAACCTGACATGTGGCTGATGAATCTGTGGTCCAGCACTATTAGCAATCCTGCCTTATTCTATCTGTTAAATAACATCCCTAATGCATAGATAGGGGCAATCTTGGTCAAGCAGCTCTAAGCTTGTAGAAAACAGGCTCAGCAACCTGCCAAGTTCCCGTAGTCACACGAAGGTTCCTGATTTGCTTACCAGGAAATAATAGGTTCTTGGGTTTCTTTACCTGGCCACAGGGAATGACACAAGGACAGGGCAGTGGGGACTCTAGGGGGTACAACAGTTGTTTTCTTGGTGTGGTATGAAGGATCCTTGAAAGGCCTCTGCTGCCTCAGCTATCTACTCCCCAACCTCTATTCTAGGAATCTTACTCGGCGATTCAATCTTTTGAGACAAATTGGGGTGTGTGTGGTAAACTCTGTTTGCAGCAATTTATGTGCAAAACGCAGAGCCTCCAGAAAGGTGCGGGTCCTACCCTGCTCAGGTTGCCAGGATCCCTCCTGCCTCTCAGCCAGAGCCTTTCGGCCTGTGGCCCTGTTACATGAGGCTGGGGGAGGGATACCTTGAAGGGACCCTGAGGAGGCGGCAGGGGAGGGAGGGCGGGCTTCTGGGGCTAAATTCAGGCTAGAAGACCTTGAATTAAGTCCAAGGACCTGGGAGATCGAGGCAGAGAAAGAGAGAGCACGCGCAAGATTTGAATTCTCCAGGGCGGGTGGGAGTGGGAGAGTTGAGGGCAAGAGCTTGGTGCCTCCCTTTGGCTAACCGATTCCGCAGAGGAGCCAACTCAGAGAGGGGAGGAAGGGAGGGCGGGTCAGAAGACAGGGTGGGGCCGGGCCAAGGGGTGCGGGAGACTATAAAACCAGTGGGGCGGATGCACGAAAAATTCCCGAGCCTGGAGAGGGTAGATGGTGCTGGGCAGCGTCCCAGTTCGCCAGGCCCACGCCTTTCGAGTTGCCCGGCCTGTTCAGACTGGTTTTCCCACCCCTCCTCCCCAGCCATCCCCCTTGGCCTGATCCTTGAGAAGGCAAAACCCGAAACGCTATGCAACCACAGCGGCTCGGCCCCGGCCGCGAACGCTCTGGACTCAGCGCCGGCCAGCAGCCCCTTCCACTGCTCCCACCTCTGCGAGCCCCGCCCACTAGGCCCCGCCCCTCAGCCTCCGCCCCCGCCCCCGCCACGCCCCCTATGCCGCTTGCTCTCAGCCTCTGGAGCCGGATCCTCCCTGGAGGACTTGGGCGCCCCGGCCCCTCCCTCCCGCCTACCAAGGCCTCCGCATGTTTGCTGGCCTCGCCTCCGCATTCTCACGCAGCGCCTGCGGACCTCTCACCGCCCGCCTCTGCTGGGGTCCGCGGCTCTGAGAGGTGGAGCGCCTCCCCTGCGCGTGGTTGCCCCAGTGGCCGGAGCCTGCCTGGGCGGGGTGTCTGCGGGACCCCGGCAAGCGGGAAGCTCGGGCAGATAGGTCGCTGCCAGCAGCGTCCCTGTTCCCCCGCCCCCCAGGCCAGGCTTGGTGCCAGGGCCCTGCTAGCCTGGACGCCGCTATCCGCAGAGTGGAGGACAGTGCCAGCTGCGGGCGCCCCCAGACAGGAGCACTTTCCACCGGGAAACCAAGGCAGGGATCGAAGAAGCCACCATAACCACATGGAGCTAGGCTAAAGCCCAACTAGCTCACTTATTTTCTAGGTGACTTGGGCACGTTGCTTCTCTGTGCCTCAGCTGTTGCATCTATAAAATGGGGATAATCTTACCTTGCAGAGTTGTGAGTTCATGCA
Source organism: Chinchilla lanigera (assembly GCF_000276665.1). Classification (NCBI taxonomy): domain Eukaryota; kingdom Metazoa; phylum Chordata; class Mammalia; order Rodentia; family Chinchillidae; genus Chinchilla; species Chinchilla lanigera. The sequence continues at coordinate 33,413,609 of NW_004955402.1, forward strand.
CAGAGGCTGTTATTACCTCTTCCCCTCATTTGCGTTCTGGCAGAGGGATGAATAGCACACTGTGTCCTTAAAGAAGAGTTAAGAACCTGCTGCGTTTTATGCAGGGAAGCCCACCTGCTGTGCTGCAAGTCTCAGTGTGTAGTTAGATGTGGGGTTGAACCTTAGCCCTGTCACTCCGTGGCTGAGAGTGACCTTGAGAAAAACACTTCTCGTGGATGCTCCCCCCACAGCAAGGTAGGGACAGCAATGCTCATGGTGCAGAACCGATGCAGGAACTGACATGTGATGTTCTCAGCACACAGTAGATGCCTCTCAGAAAGTAGGAGCTAGGGCTGGTAACGGTGGCCCAGGCCCAGCACTCTGGGAAGCCTACGCAGGAGAATCAAAAGTTAGAGCCTAGCCAGGGCAAGTTAGCAAGACTCTGCCTGAAAAGAAAAAACAAAACAAAAACCTGGGAGAGTTGAAGGTAGAGATGGGAAGGAGAATCTCAGTTCCTATGACTTCAGAGCTCTAGGGAGGAAAGACCTATGTGACAAAAATAAGGCTGACTAGGATCATCACTCAGGGTTAACCTGGAGGTCAGTAGGAAGGGCAGTGGGCACACAGGCCTTGGTGTCCGAGAGAAGGAAGCAGCTGCCAACAGTCAGGTCTCAGTATCTGTGGGGGACTATTCTGATTGGGCGCCCCAGCCTTCTCCCACCACAGGAAGAAGGGACATAGGGACTGTGGAATGTCTGACAGCTTCTGCTTTATTGGGGATGCCTGCGGGAAAGCTTGTCCATCTCTTTCCCATCTGGACAGGAGAAAGAAATGAAAAGGATGGTTGGAAAATGACCCCTGCACAAAACCTCTGCCCTCTACAGAGACCGTGAATGTGGTTGAACCTGGCTCCTGCCCTGGGCTGTGCTGTGTGGCCCTGGAGTTCAGATGATTCCCTGTCTGTACAACAAAGGCTGGGCCAGATGCTCTCTAGGCCTCCTGAGCCACAACCCTCCTCCCTGAAAGGAGCTCTGCACTCTGACCTTCAGGAATGTGGGGCAAAAGCCACTGGTTAGGGGTGCAGGGCTGGTGTTCCATCCCAGTGGTGATTCTGTGAACTCCTAGACGCTCTTCAGTGGAATGAAAATGAAACAGGGCTCCCCAAGGATGCCTGGGGAAGAGAGGCTATCCCACTGAAAAAGACTCAAAGCTGTCTTGTGAGCAGGTGTCCAGCCTTATCACATGTAGCTGAAGAAACAGAAGCCCAGAGAAGGGACTTTCCCAGGTTCATGTGATTTCAAGGGGCACAGCCAGCTACCTTTCAATCCATTACACCATACTGCCTCCAGTTAATTTACTTAACAATAACAAAACTCAGTAGGCTGGTGACCAAAGCTGATCAAAACCTATGAATCCTTTTCATGAAAGTGCAATGGAAATGCGTTAGTTTCACTACCAGAAACAAGGTGCTTTGGAAAGTGAAAGGAGTGCTCCAAAGAGCCTCCAGCAACAGTGTCCTCACCTGGAGGGGGTGGATGGTGGGTGGTGGGCAGCAGCTCTTACCAGGTCAGGGGGATTTGCCTTTGTGATCAGGGCTGCAGGCTCTATGAAGAAAGTCCAAGGACACTGGGCTCAGAGTACTAATATGCATTTTTATTCTGCAATAATTTTCATACTGAGTTCAAGAGGCACCAGCTCCAAGTACATAAAACCAAATCAAATTAAATTAATTGATTTTATTGAAACCTGCTGCAGTTGTATTCAAGCCCACAGCCAGGGGCATGACCCTCATAAAATACCAAAGGGGCCTTTGAAATAATTAAATTAATCACACCCTGGGTTATGAACAAGGGCTTGTTCCTGTATTCACAAGCAGGCACATTCTGGGTCAGAGCTACTGGCAGAAAAAGTGCACATGGCCGTGACACAGTCCCAAATATGGCACTGCCTAAAGGAGCTAAAGACCCAGACTCACAAGCCTTTGCGCTCTTGGCCACCCGCGTGTACGCACGAACACACACACACACCCCATCACAACACAACTTGCACTGATTGGCTTGCATACATACATACACACATACACTCACCACCAGCTGGAACCCCTTTGTTGTTCTCCCTGTCTGGCCTGGCTCAAGTCAAATGTTCACCCCACTTCCCCCAGCATTCACACTCCTGGTCTCAGATAATGCACTTTCTCATTGGCTATTGTTTCCTTGAACATGAAAAATAGGCCTGTGCTTCTTTGGATATCCAGGAGCTTACTCGAACCCAGGGTGTGGTTAATTTCACAATTTTAAGTACTCTGTAAATGGAAAGAGCTGCAAACATTTATTAAACACCTACAGTGGTAGGCACTGTTCAAATGACTCCACACCAGTAACTCCTTTAGCTCTCACCTGACCCTTACTCCCGCCCACCAGTTGAGGTTGTTGTTATCCTTATTCGACAGATGAAGACACTGAGGTACAGGAAGGCCAGGTGACCTGCACTTGGTAATCCAGCTGGTGAAGGGTACAGCTATATTGCTTCTCAGTACCTCTTAACACTAGTTCTATAACCCGTGTTGCATCACTGTTTGCGATGACAGCCCCACCAATAAGTAGAGGCACAAAATCTAGCATCCAGTGGGGAAGAGACACTCATCAACCCTCGTGTTACAAAGGCAGGAATCTGCAGGCCAGCAAAGGGAAGGTTCTTGTGGACAAACCCCAAACCATGGCCTCATCAGCACCATGGACCTCTAGTGCTTGCCATAACCTTCTGGGACCTTAAGAGACAAAGCCCATCACTATCTCTGCTGCACAGCAAGCTTTCAAAGCCACTCTTCCCAATCCTCCCTCTGCCCCTCACACACTCCTCTCATCACCAAATGCTACGCCCTCAAGGTTAACGTCAAAATAGAGTCCTGGACGCCTGCCAACATGAAGCTCCTCCTTAGTGCTATGAACTTCAGCTGCTTAATATTAATGAGGGACAGAATCACCAGAACTATGACAGCTACTCTTCATGGCCTTTGCACTGCTCAGGACTAGCTGCACACATTGCTGTCTTGTTTAATCCCATAACAGCCTCATTTTACAGATGAGGAAACTCAAGTATAGCGGGGAGGTGGCCTGCTCAAGGACACAAAGCTAGTACCTGGTGGGCTGGACTCAAAGCTGGTCTCCTTTTAAAATTATCAGTACTTTTTCTTAGTAGTATGGCATATCTGCATATTACATTGCCTCCATATTTTTTAGGTTGTTATTCTTTTTTTGCTGTTGTTGTTCTGGGAATTGAACTCAGGACCTTGCACTTGCCAGGCAGGTGCTGTGCCACTGAACTATATCCCTCCCCACCCCATATTTTTTGACTACTATCATTTGATTGCCTCTTTATAAAAGAAGAAAAATTTTAAAGTTGTGGTAAATATATAACATAGCCATTTAACTATTTTAAGTGTGCAAATTAGTGGCACTGAGTATTTCACAATATTGTACAACCACTGTCACTATTTCCAGAGCTTTTCTTTTCTTCTTTTCTTTTTTCCCCTCCCTCCCTTCCTTTCTTCCTTCCTTCCTTCTTCCCATTTTTTAAACAGGGTCTTATTATGTAGCCCAGGCTCTTCTCAAACTTGTGATCCTTCTGCTTCACCCTCCCACGTGCTGCGATGCAGGCATGCACCATTATGCCTGGCTTATTTTCAAAACATTTTAAATAACCCAAACACAACCTAAGCAGTCCCTTCCCTCCTCTCCCCTCCCACAGCCCCCAATCCCTTCTAATCTCCTTTCTTTCTCTATGAATTTGCCTATTCTAAATGGTTCATATAAGTGGAATCATATAGCATGCATGCTTTGTGTCTACAAAGCCAGTTCCTCCTAAAGAACAGCCTAGACCCTCAGCTTCAGGAGCTTCAGCTCTCACCTGCCCAAAGTACACAGTGACCAGGTCCTGCCTCCTCCCCATGGATACTGTGAGGGGGGAGGGAATGCTGCCACAGGGACGTCACCACAGGGAGGGCCAGTGCCATGGAGGCTCAGTGCCCCTGGCTACTTCCAGGCAGAAGGTCTGGTTTAGTTCTGAGCGGCAGCGACAAGAGAGGTGAAGCAGCATACTGGGGAGAAGGAAATGGAGTCTCTAGCGGGGAGATGTGGCACAGTTATCCCAGCAGTATAGGGCCAGGGCATGGTAATGTCACAGGCAGTCAAGAACAGCCTAAGATGGACCACACTGGGTGACAGTTTTGCTGAAATGAACCTAGAAGCCACTGTCCACACTGGACCAAGCTCTTTGGATGCAGTCAGTGAGGCTACCATCCTTGACCAGGAGGTGAAACGCCATGCTGTCCCTGAGGGAGAGCTGTTGATGCCATTTCCTCTCTCCCAGCCCCTGCCCGTGCAAGAAACCTCTTCCTCTTAGGAGAGCGCTCAGACGAAAGCCCGGGGTTGAGCCTGGCAGAAACCTCTGCCAGCCCTGCCCTTCTCTTGCCCGGTGACCTCCATCCTGCCCTTCCACCAGTGCTGTCTGTGCCTCCTCTCTGCACAATGGCCATCCGGACCCGGTTGTCCTGTGACCCTCCCTTCTTGGCTAGAGGCAACATCCAGAGCCTTCCTCCACCCTTTCAGGCCTCCCACCCACCCCTGAATCTCCACTTTGAAGGCTCTCTTCAAACAGTGACCTCTTCTAGGCCACAGTGCACCCTCGCTTCCCTCCCAGCCCTGCCTGCCCCTCCTGCCAGCCCAGCCTACCCGTTTCCTCTGCCCTTTTCACCCTTTGGCGCCAGGACCCGGCTATTCCAAGCCTTGGCCCAGCTCCTTCCTCCTTCCAGCTGCTCCCTCACTGGGGCCTCTAGTTCTTGCCTTTTCTCTGTGGAGTTAACTCTTACCCAGAGCACACACACGCTGATAGCATGTGGCACTAAAACAGGAGGGCAACAAAGGCAGCAACTCAGCACAAAACTAATGCCTGGGTTACTACTTGGAAATATTACACATAGGCCACTGTCTTGCTAGGTTGGCTATGTATGAATATGAGTGTGTGTGTGTACACACATGGCACACCAATAAATTCTGGATCCTTTTAAGAAGCTTTTCAAACCAAAATTTCCCCCTTTACCAGAAACAGTGGAGTGAGGATGAACCCCAGAAAGATGAAGAGTCCTTTTCTGGTCACCCACATTTCTTGCTTCCTTTGTAACAGCAGCCACTACATTTCTTTGAGAAGATTCTAGGGCAATTACTGTAGAGCTTATAAAATTACACTGAATGGTATGTTTGAAAAGATAATTTTCTGTGTTCAGTTCAGTGAAAAGTTTCCCATAAAAGCAGCTACAGTCAGATAAAGGTGCCCGCCCACATAAAACACTTTCTGTGGGGTTTTAGATCCCTCACATGAGTAGAGAGGAAGGGGAAGAGGACCTCAAAAAGGAAGACCAAGTTCACGTGCTCTGATTCGGCCCTGGGAACCAGGAAAACATGTTCTGAGGGTACCACGGTCAATATTCCTGCCACAGAGCTTATAGTCAGGCCCTGAACTTAAGGAGTCAAGGGCAGAGCCTGGCACACAGCTGCCGTGGGTGTGAGGGGTCCAGCTTGAAGGCCGGGCTGATAAACTGCCCTGGGCCTCCTGCTCCAAGGCTTTTCATTAAAGGCCTTCAAAAAAGGTCTGCTTGCTGCAGCACAACCTACTGGGACCTCTGCCCCCAAAGCTCTCAGATCCAGAAATGTTACCTCATTTGTTTTCGATAAAGACTTGATCAGTATGCAGGTTTTTCTAAACATGACAGAAAATCCAACCCATAAGACATAAAAAGGAAAAATGTAATATATTTAGTTAAATAAAAGTTAAAAACTTTTATATGACAAGATACTACACTGCAAATTAAAAACCAAGTGGGAGTAAGTATTAGAATCATATATAATGGACATAGATTTAAACCCATTATATACACCAAGCTCTTATGAATCAGTAAGGAAAACAATAAAGTTTAAATGTCTACTAAAATTATTTAAACTGAGGGCTGGCAGTGTAGCTCTGTAGTAGAGCACCTGTCTAGTATGCACAGGCCTGGGTTCCATATCTAGCAACACACACACAAATACACACACACACACACACACACACATGCAACACACATGCACACACACAACCCAAAGTTAAACTGTTCAATTTCACTAACATTTTTATATGTAAAAACCATCTGTTAAGTGCTGATGAAAATATAGGAGCAGATATATTAGAGAAAGGGGACTCAATGAGCTAAATCTAAGATTAATTTTTCTATTCTGCGAAACTTCCGTCAAATCACTTTCCCTGTCTGGATATTCTCCTAGTTCATGTTTTAATGAAAGAAACATAAAGAGTGGCAGTGGTCTTGTGTATTTTGCCTCAAGCATGAAAATGACTTCTTACTCTTTTTCCCCTTCTCTGGGCAACTCCAGAAGGCTTATCACATTTTCTTCTCCACCCTCACCCCTGGATGATTAGAAACAGAAGATTTATTAGGTCCACTTCCCATCTCTGGAATCTGTGTAGACAGAACAGGGCTCTTGCCCTGTCCTTTCAGGGGTCTAGCTGTGCCATGGAGTCTGTCTGTGCCATGGGTCTGCTGTTCTGATGTGTGCATGGAGAACAGAGAAAGGTTAGTAGACAATAGAGAGGTAAGGTGTAAGGAAAGAGCAGACCTTTATTGTCAGGCAGCTTTGGGCTCAAATCCCAACTCTACCACCTCCTAGTTGTGTGCTACTAGGTAGTTCCATTTCTTTGCTGCTCGGGCTTCTCCTCTACAAAATGGGCACATGCTCCCCACCTTCCAGCCTCCTCGCCTTGCCTTTGTCTTTATTACATAGCTGGGCACATTTGGAGAGAACCCTGCCCTGTATTACTTGTTTCTTTTGGCTCCCCAAATTAGATAACATGCCATCACCGACAGGATCTGTGTTTCTGTAGGTCACAGGGAACCCACAGGGCTGAGAGCATCAGGCCAACATCCGGGCCCTGCCTTTGTTGCTTTCACACTTGTAGCACCTGGCACATTATCTTGCACACAGAAGGCACAAAATAGCATCTGTGGAGTAAATAAGTGAAACTTATGGATAAGGCAGCTAAGGGTCACAAAGCTAAAGTGACATGCTTAGGGCTCCACAATTCATGAGCTGCCTGCAGAGGGTCAGGAGGTCTTTTTGTCATGCACACAATGCAGAGGAGAAAACACAGCCAAGCACAGAGTTCGTGAAATCTCATATTTGCCAGGGAAAGTCCCATTTTACACCTGTTCCCCCTAATCATTATAATAATGTCCACTTTCACCCTCAAAGTGTCCCATTTGGATGATAAATTGTCTGTCCTCCCTATTATAAGGAAAAGTAGAAGGAGGGACTGTGTTTCCCTGACTCCATCTTCTCCCTCACCCCACAGCTCTCTTACCCTTAGCCAGAAATGCAATTAAAATGTCATTCCGTTATCTGTTCCTTGAAAGCTCCATTTAAGCAATACTCACCTCAAAGGCCACCTTCCCCCAGAAAATCTGTAAGCATACAAGCCAACATCATGAATGCTCCCGTGGCATGGCGTGTATCATGGGGTGGTGGGTGCCCACTGCTTCTCTGCCCTGCCCTGTGTCACCAAAGACTAACCCTAAGGCACACACAGCATTCTTAGCGTATTGGATGACTATAAGCACATGTTTGTCTGTCCCAAGGAGCTTGGATAACCAGCATCTAGCCTTTCTATTTGGCAGAGGCATCCGAGCCATCAGGATGAACAGGGATTCACCCATCACAGTCCAGTGGACCTGACAGCTCTTTCAGAACAAAGAGCAGCTCCCCACCAAGGGAAGCTCATCCAACCAAGATTAACCACAGAGCCAAGTATTACCAGACTGGCTCTGGGGTGGGGTGGGGTCGGGTGGAGAGCTGCCTTTCTGTTGGTCCTCAGATGTTCAGAGGGGGATGGGAAGAGAAAAAGACCTGTGAGCACCTTAGCAGAGTAAGTGATTGGTGAGCCCCTACTTGCCCATGGATGAGTTCCAGGCCTGGTGCCACAGGTACCTCCCCAGGGCCTTTCTCAGTCAGCTATCCACCATGGGTTCAGTCCCTCTCCTGCGCCCACCCTTTGCACTGGCAGATATCAGAGCCCTGCCTGCTATGGCTGCTTTCCAGGCACATCATGGGAGTGCCTGGAAAGAGATCGTTCACTTCCTGATCCCAGAGGGGGCTACAACCTGACTTTGCATAGCTTACACTCAACTGGCACTTAGCCTCCCAGCTGGAAGTAGTTGTTAAAAACTAGAAGCTGGGGTGCAGGTCCCAGCATGGTAGGCCTGGGACTCCAAGTTCCCTTGGCTCTGGACCTCCCCAACTCTCTCCCTGGACCTGCCTGAGCCTGGGGAGCCCCACTGTCCATTGCTCCCAGGCCCATCACAAGATAGACAAGAGGACAAGGCAGATACTGTGGCTTCTTCCCCAAGCTAGTGACACTCATCTTCCCCAAAGGAAAGACCCAGCCATCTCTGGCAGTGAATATGCCACCCCGAGAGCTCTTTGCCCTCAGGTGCCCAGGCCCCTGCTCCTTTTGAATTCCCCACTCCTTCTAGCTTCACTTCCGCACTTAGGCCAGGTCTTCAGTCTGCAAGGAATATCCCAGAAACCTCCATTCCCAATTCTGGGGCTCATCTCAGCAACTGTATGACTGTAAAGCACCTAGAGAAGCCACTGTCCCCATGATGGGAGAGACAATTAACACCTGAAGACAGAGATGCTTTGCTAACCACTGTGGCACCAGCCCTGACCAACAGGACAGAAGGCTGGCAACAGGTTCACACATGACATAAAAGTATCAGCTTTCCATTCTCTGGTCACCCTGAACAAAGGTCATAGTAAGTGTCTGTGAATGAATGATAGGTAACTGCTAAGAACCAGCTACTACCCTGGGTACCTTCATTGCTTTGTTTTATGTGGCGGGCCTGCAAGGCTGATAGGATTGTCCCCATTACTGGACAAGGAAATGGAGACTCAGGCAAGGTGCTTTGAGGCCATTCACAAGCATCGGTCCCCTAGTGCCCAAGCTCAATCTTTCCTGCCCCTAAAGACTATGGTCTTGCAATTAGTATATGGAGGTTCAAAGAGAGTAAGAAGTAGCCCCAGCTCTTGGGTAGTTCATAAGAGGCAGATGATCTTGTTTACAACTACCTGTGACAACAACCAGATATTGCAGGGCCTGTCCCAAAAGCTGGAACTTCCGTATGCAGGTGGCAGGCAGAGGGAGGTCTCTATCTGTGGTTTGAGAGAATTATGTGAGAAGAGGACATAGGGGGTTGGGCCATGAAAGACAGACAGGCTTTGAGCCATGAACAGGCTGGAGTGAGGCCAGGAAGCTTGAAAGATAGATTTTAAGCAGCTCCCTGGTGGGAAGGCCCAAGGTGGGATGAGTCTGCGGTTGGGGCTCTCTAGCACATATCATGATGTTGCTAATTAGCCAGCTTAGTGCAGTGGGCCATGGCAGAGAGAGAGAGAGAGAGAGAGAGAGAGAGAGAGAGAAAGAGAGAGAGAGAGAGCTGGAGCATCCCTGGAGAATCTGCTCCAGGATGTGTAATTCTCAGCAGGAGCTGCAAGATTGGAGGGCGTGAGTGGGGGCAGGGGAGCTACAGCCAGCAGCTGGTGCCCTCCTTCCACCAACATGTCTGGGAGAATCAGCAACCTCTGGGCCTCCACCAGTAAGATCCAGGACAGACCAGATCAATGAGCTCAGAAGGACACAGTGGCCACGTTGCTCGACTTACTATTTTTCCACACATGTGATTGATGTGTCCCCCAGGACCACAGGGAACAGCCTTCACTGGAGCTGGGAGAGAGCAATGATGCCCATAGGGTTCTGGGGTGGGGGCGGAGCTTTCCCTCAGGGAGGTGTGGCCTGGAGTGGAAAGCAGGTAGAGCTTTCCACCTCTTCCCAGGTCTGCTTTGGTGAGTGGGAAGGGACAGCTGCCTGCTTCAGGTTCTTCCCATTTTCTCCTTCCTGGGTGAGCCCAGCTCAGGAAGGAAAGGCTCTGGTTCAGAAAGCCTTCCTGCAGAAGCACAGAGGCTTTGTAGGAGGAGGGGTGTGCTGGAGAGATGGGTGTCCCTGCCTCTTCGGTTGGCTGAGGAACTCATACCCCTTACCTTATTTTGGACCATTAACTCACCATGAAACTTTCCCCAACCCTCAATTTCCATTTCTATGAAACAGGGGCTTTGGAGCCACCCTTTAGCTCTAACTTTCTACAGTCCTTCTATAACACCTTCTTCCTCTTCCCAGATGTTTCCAGATCTGAGTGGACAAGACGTTTCTGGGCCTGAGCTGACCTCCAGTTTTATGTGTTACAGTTTTCTACTTATATACTGCGGTTTGAAAAGTCTCATGGTGTCATGGGCAGTGGACCTGAAACCTGATTAAGAAAATCATAGATTCCCTCAAAGCATAGGAAACAATGATTATTGAACTTCTACTCCATGCTGGGCCCGATGCCAGCTGAAAATGTTTACAGCAATTATCTCATTTAATTTTGACATCAGCTCTGGGAAGAGGCCATTCTCATTCTCATTTCCCCCACTTGGGCATAATTTCCTACATTTCCAAAGTCCTCAGTCACTTTTCCATCCTCTTTGGGATAAGATCCAGGCTCCTCCCCACCCACCTTTCCCATGCTGTACTAAGTGCCCCCAGCTTGGCCAGTGCTGATGGATAACTGTTTGTCCTCATGCAACCTCAGGCCCACAATCTTTCCCACTTCTCTGCCCATTTAATTGGTGTCTTTCCCCAGGGCCCAGCGCAGGCCTGGCTCCTCTCAAACAGGGCAGAAATGAGGGTGAGGGAGGAATGGCTATGGAGCACAGAATTTAAGGAGGCCCTCACCCCTAGGCATCAGTTCTGCACTTGCACGAACCTGAGAGTGAGTGCTTCTTTAAATTTTGCCCCGTCTCTTTGCCTCATTCCAGTCCTGGCCGCACCCCAGAGTTCTGCCAGCCCAAAGGACCCTTATGGCCCCAAAGACCAAGCACTCCTCTGTGGCTCCTGTCATTGGGTTGTGTCAACCTCATGCATATTCATTGCTGCAGGGCAGAGACCACATTTCCTCCATCTGCATCCACACCTCCAACCTCCAAACTTGCTCTCCTCTGCCCTCATCTGTCCTCCACTCCCATCTCCCTAAGAAAACCAATTCATGTGTTAGAATCCACATAAAAATTACTGTTTATCATTCCAGTGAGACATTATACAACTGTTAAAATTATTTTCCACATGAGTGAATTCTTTTATAAGCTGAATATAAGAAGAGGGTTCCTGACCTGTGACAAAAAACCCAGAGTTAATAAAAGAAAACATTGAATAGTTTGACACAACAAAAAAACCACTTTCTATGACAAGCCTCATGAGAAAGTAAAAAAAGTTAATGATAAATGAGAAAGGGTTAATACCAGTCACTCACAAACAACTCATATAAATGGAGGGTCAAGAACTAAAACCCAGGAGCTGGGGATTTAGCTCAGCAGCACAGCACCTGCCTGGCAAGCGCACGGTCATAAGTTTGATTCCCGGTACCGGAAAAAAAAACAAAAACAAAAAAAAAGAACTAAAACCCAATAGAAAATGAGCAAAAGACATGAACAGACAATTCACAAAAGGAGCTTTTAAAAATGATCCTTAAACATACAAAAACTGTTAGCTTTTCTCATTACAAGGGAAATTAAAGTTACACTGAAATACTATATTGTACCCACGAGATTGACAAAAATTCCACCCCTCCATGATCCCTTCTGTTGGAGGCTACGGGTAAGCATGTGGGAATGGAACCTGGCGGAGCCCCATACTGGGGCTGTGGCAACACCTAGAGACTTGCCCTGAAGCTACATTTCCAAGCATAAGAAATATATGCACAACACTGCAGCACTGTTTGTAATTGTGAAATATAGGAAAATATCTACACTTTATACACAGGAGGGCAGATAAATAAACTTTGGTATGCATAAATAATGGAGAATTATACAGCTATGGAAAAGAATGAGGAAGACCTCTGACAGCTGGTATGAAGTGATTTCCATGACAGGTTATTACATGAATAAGGCATTTAAAAGCATATATAATATGCTACTTTTCTAAGAAAGGAAAGAGAGAAATTATAGTTTTGCTTATTTTCACAAAAATCAATCGAAGTGTAAGCAAAGAGCAATTAAATTGGTTACCTACAAAGAGAGAATGGGACATAAGAAAGAATAAAAAGTCTTCAAATATACATCTTCATGTAGTTTTGATTTTTAGAAGCATGTTAATATTGTATATATTTTAAAAATTATATTAAATCAATAAGAATGGGAAAGAAAATCTTCAAACTGAAACCAAACTGAAAATAAAAGAAACTAGCTATGTCTTAGATAAATACTATAATCATACTGAAGAGCCAAAAAAAAGAAAAACAAGGAAAAACTGATTCAAGTAATTTATGAACATGGTAGATTGGGGTAAAGGGCAAGGAGCAGGAAAATTGTTAGTTGTAGTAGTGTTGGTGAAACAATTTTCAAAGTAGTTTAGATGTAATAAAAGATCTAAAGAAATCAATGAATGGTTATAAGAGACCACAATTCATTGTGGAAAAACATATAAATATGGGGTGGGGAAAGGGGGAAACAACCCTGTGGAATTGAAATGGAGTTAGAAGTATTATCGTGGATTCATGATTTCTGAAATAGTAACACACGCATGTGTATGTGTGAGTGTATATGCATATTTATATGTGCATATACATTCAGCGATGTACGAAAGGTATGTGAGTGTGCAGGTATGTGTACATGTGTGTGTTTCCTAGTTCTATCTCTTGAAAGGGCCCATAAGCAAAGACACTCAGCAGCAATAAACACATTTAGTGCCAAGACTGTAGCATTTAATGCTGTTGTCCACAAAGAGGAACCAGAACTCCCCAGAGAAGTGACCAAGTTCCAGGATTAGTGCGGGGCAGGTGCACAGGAGCCCACAGCCTCTTCTTACACCAGAAAGGAAGAACATGCTCAAGTCAGGGACAGTGACATATTAACATGGGAGTGAGCTTAAGGGGCTCACCCATCAAATATGAGACAGTTTAAGTACCAAAATACCAGATGCAGTAAAAAACAAATATATTGTGAACATTTAAATTAAAAATAAAGCATTACAGTAAAAGACACTTTGTCATTAACCCCCCTTACTTTGAACACACTTATGCCCTCATGCTTGCCACTTTCTGAGATGGTTCTGGAAGTCTCTTTTGTGACTGTCTTTTTGTGTCTGCCTTGATGCCCTGAGTTCATTCAAAATGCTTATGGCAAATTCTATCAAATAAAAACATCACAAACAGTGTGTCCTCATCCACCTTATTCGCCAAATCTGGCACCGTGCAACTGCTGGCTTTCATCCAAAGTCAAAATGACCATGAAAGGTAAATATTTTGAATCCATTCAGGATGTCAAGGTAGTTGTAATAGTGCAACTAAAGATGCAAAAAATGTTTTTAAAAATTAAACATTCCCTTTATTTTTGAAAATCATACCTCATAATTGGTAAACATGGAGACAGTGTAGGAGCTGGAAAAGGAACATCTGCAGTCATCACATTAACAACAGAATGAGGCAGCATCATCAATGGATGCTGCATTTAAAGAGCTGTCTGACAGCAAGACTAAAAATTATGGCTCCGTCATCATGTTAAACTGCCTTCCCACAGACTGCTTCCTGTTTCCAGGGGAGGAAAAAAGCAATCATCGTATCGTGGAGAAATCAGACAATACCTAGACTAGGAAATCGAATAACTTCATCAATGAAGGCCAGTGAATGTATTTGCATACGATTCCCCAAGACTCCTGTGCAAGAGTCTGGCCAAGAGCAAGAGCCCAAGGAAATATTAGACACTTAAAATAAGAACATTTTATTAAAAATAAGGGAAACATTGCATTCTACAAAAACGTGAATGTCAGATGGGTGCAGTGGGACACACTTCCAATCCCAGTTACTCTGCAGGTTAAAGCAAGACGATCACAAGTTCAAGGACAGCCTGGACAACTTATATAGACCTTATCTGGAAATAAAATAAAAAGAGGTAGAGGTTGTAGCTCAGTGACAAAGCACTTTCCTAGCATGCATGAGACCCTGGGTTCAATTCCCTTGTGCTTTAAAAAAAGAGAAAAGGGGCTGGGGATTTAGCTCAGCGGCACAGTGCCTGCCTGGCAAGCGCAAGGTTGTGAGTTCGATTCCTGATACCGGAGAAAAACCAAAAATAAATAAATAAATAAATAAAGGGAAAAGAAAGGAAAGAAAGAAACAAGGGAGAAAAGAAAAATAAATGAAAGACAAAGGCTGTAAAAATGCTCTGGATTAAAGGAGGCTAAGAAAACATAACTAAATGCAATGTGTGACTCTTGAGTGAATCCTCTACTGGAGGGAAAAATGCTATGAAGGACATAGCATGAAGTTAGTTGTCAAATTTGGAATACAAATGATAGATTAGATTTAAGAAAGTGTTGTGTGAATGTTAAAGTTATGGGTCAACCACGCCATGACCATGTGAGGGAATGTGCCCATCCTTGGGAAACACAGCTGACATATTTAGGGTGAAGGTTTATTGTCAGGTATGCAACTTACTCTCAAATGGTTCAGGGAGAAAATGCACACGTGTACACATCCATGCATGTGCACAGGTACTAACAGAGAGCACAGATGATCAAGCAAATGAGCTGGAATTTTAACAGATAAATCTACGATATAAGAATACAAGTGTTTTCCCTCAGTTATTTTTATTTTTGCAACTCACATGAATGGAAAGCTTTTTGAAATTTAAATATTTCCTGTATGTTCCAACACTTGCAAGGCATTCCTTTTCTGTGGGTATACACTATCCTCAGCCAGGGAACAGTCCTGGAATCAAACAAATCTCATTCAATAGATGACCTTGGAGAAGTGACTTTACTCTTGGAGTCTCTGCTCCCTTGTCTATAGAGTGTTGTCCACCACTTGGGCATTTGGACGATTAAGGCAGATCACAAGTGCGAGTGCTTAGCTGAGGGCCTGCCATAGGCAGGGCTGGTCTAATATGAGCTGTCACTTTGGTGGTGTTTTTTTTTTTATCACAAATCTTTTTTAGGGTCATGGGTGACAGCTGCCTACCTTTCCCAGAGACACCTGTGTCCTCCAGCAAGACTGTGAGCTGATAAGAAAAGTTTGTCCAGGGTTGGCCTCAGGTTGGCTCCACTGGAAAAAGCTTTGCGGTCGAGTTGTGTCCCTGTCAGGCCTCAGGCTTCTGGAACTGAGGCCCTTGCACTCTTGGCTTGACTCACTCTTAACCTCATCTGCAAAATCTTTTCCTTTGGGACTGATCTCCTCAAATTCTACTCCTTGAGCCCTGCTAGAGCTATTTCAGTCCCCTCCACTGGCTTCTTCTCCAAGTAAGGATCTGGGGTGGTATTTCCAAATAGATTCACTTATGGTCCCATCTCTTCTCCCCCAGGGGACCCCTCTGTGACAATGTCATTATTCCCAAGTTCCTGGCAAAAGAGCTGGGATCCCTAATGGGCAGTGTGTGTTTGTGTGTCTGCGTGCAGGTATATCTCTATGTGTGTGAGTGTGTGTATTAATCTTTGAGGCTTTGGAATCAGCACTCAGGCCTGGACTGCCCCAACAATGATTCTGGATCTACCCCTACTCTGGCCCATTGTTTTGAGGAAATGCAGTTGTGTCACCATCTTCCATTTTTCCCCTTCAGGGTTGCTTTCTACCCTTCTCCACCAGCTCTGCATCCCAGGAAGCTGAACCCTAGAGAATATAGCAATGGACTCCTTCAACTGTCTTCCTGTTTGTTCACCCGATGCAGCCCAAAGTGGGGACTACAGACAGGGAGAGAGGAGGTCAAGGTCGGGGTATTTAGTGCCTTGTCTCCTTTTCTTCAGAGATACCTCAAGCTGGCTGTGACACTGGATCAGAGGTCACATCCAGACAAGGTGATTCCTCACCCTCCTCTGTTCTCAGCACCTGTCTCCCTCTTTGCCCTTCAGCCCCAGGTGGAGCAGCTCCCCAATGTAATAGCCTTGGCTGCTGCATTGGGTCTCAAGTTCCCTACATCTCGCAGTGGGTCTTTGGACTCAACTCCTTCAGGTGCCCCACTGAGTGTGCCACTGCATCCTGCTGGTCCTGACTCACACAGATACCTGTGGAGGGCTTGGTGCATGCCCCCATGAAGTGTCCGGGTTTGTCTGCATGAGGCCAGGGTACCATGCTTGTGAGGGGCTCCACCGTGAGGCCACTGGGCTGCAGAACAAAAAGCCAGGGCTACCACTTCACGCCTCCCTCTAAGGCATGCTGCTTCCTGCTCTGCTTTATTTCATCTTTTCGTAAGTTACTGCTAATTGAGAAGCATTACAAGAAGGGAATTAAAAGAGAGAAAAGTTGGTGGAGGAATGCCTTTCTTCTTAGCTAAACCTTTTGTTAGCAACTCTTTAGGAGCCTGATTCAATGAGACAAACATGTGGCAGAGCATGTTCTCCAAAATTAGTTCCGAGAGACACTCGGGGCTCTTTATTATTCATTCTATTAAAATCAAAATATTAGCTAATGCTTGTTGCAGCATCAGAGTGGGCCTGGCAACTTCTCTGATGCATTGTCTACTTGAAAGTGGAGAAAAAGGCCTTTCATGTGCTGCCTCTGTTAAGTCCATTCTGTCTCTTGTCCTGGATAGGAGACACTGGCAGGTCTAGGACAAAGCAGCAGAGCCAACTGGGGAGCCCATTGTGCCAACGCTCCTGTGAAAAGATGTCACTTTCCAGCCCTGCCCTGCACTGGAGCTCCTCATGGTGGCTATGGAGCTTGGTCAGGCCCCACTCAGGCCCAAGATGGTTGTTTCCCAATCTAAAGCCAGAACTGATTTTGAAGTGGCCAGAGGGCCTGATGACCAGGGACCTGAGGCTTAAATAAAAAGTGCCTTTCAATTTTCTGGGCTTCTCATTGCTGCATTTATTTCTGGAGGGAATACCACAATAGAAATGAATTCCATTTTTCCAGCAGGCATAAACAAATCTAGCTTTTAGCACTCTAGTGCGTCACCCAGGGGTGTTATGGTGATGTTTTAATGGGCCCCTAGGAAGACTGCAAATCTCTTAGCTCAGTGCACCACCCCCTCTTTGAGGCCCAGGGTAAGATCATAATCCCCAGCTGATATGGTGCCCTAGATGGCTAGGGCAGGGAGTAGAGAGTGTGCCCAGTGGCCTGCATTACAGTGTAGCCAAATGTATGTTCTTTAGGGACCTCCAGGTAGCTAGGGAGCAAAACTGCCCAAGGCCCCATATGTGTGGTGGTGCTGGTGGTGGGAGAAGACAGAGATTCCCAGGCTGCGTGGACTGAGGAGGGCTTACTAGGTTGCTGGAGAGGTGACATGTGACAGACAGTTAAACACAGGGAAGGAGAGAGGAGGGAGAAGGGAGAGAGGAGGGGGAAAGGAGGGGGCAAAAAGCACCTCTACACTGAGGCAAGTGAGTGAGAGGCCCAGAGGCCAAGGGCACAGGACAAACCACTGTTGGGGAAGCGGTCAGAGGCCAGCCTGGAAGGGTCTCAACTGCAAGCAGAAGTATTTCTTTTTCCTTTCTTTTGTTTCCTTGAGCAAACCTAAACTCAGTATTAATCTCCTAAGACCTATCTTGTTGATAAATGTTGACTCCCCCTGCACACCTGTTCATATTCCAGAAGAAAATGTATTATAAAACTACTCCATTCAGCTGGTGATTACCATGGCAATCAGGCACCCTCACTGACAGGCCAACACTCCTCTTGAAGACACGATTCTGCAGATAGGAGCTTTCATGTCACTTATGCCATGCTGGGGAGGGAGGGCAGTGAAGCAAGCATGGGGGATGGTGCTCTTTCCCGGGAATGTCTTGGCAGGCAGCAGAGCCCAAAGGCCTAGAAGAGTTCTACAGGAAGATGGGGATTGGGTCAGATGGGGGCAAGTAAGTGGCAAGCAGGTGTTGCATACCTTGGTGTTCTGTGCTATCTACACTGTAGAGGCAGCTTTGCAGGATCCATGTGCAGAAAGCACCTGAACTACCAGGCACCCGTGGTTAGGCACCTTGACAGGAATATCATTCATCCCTGGGGCAAAAAGCACCTCTACAGCCTCCTGGAACACTACAGAGATGTGATTATTATTACTGTTGCTTCTCTCTATCATAGAATTATGTCTTATGGTCTGGTGAGAGCCCAGGTGACTTGAACTGGTCTATTTAGTCCTAAGGCAGTCTATTTCATTTTCAAAAGCTCTAAGTAAACTTCCTGGCCTCAGATCCCAGTCCTACCTTTAACTGGCTGTATGACTTCAGGCAAATGAGTAAATCTTTCTGTTCTTTTTCACTTCTAAAAGGCAGATACTAAGCTTGTTGTAAGGACAAAGCGAGTTAGTACATGTAAAATGGTTAGAACAGTGCCTGGCACACAGTAAGTGCTCAAAAAGACCAGCTACTAATATCCTTGAGTCATTTCCTCCATTGTCATTGGAGAGGGAACTGAGGCCAGGTCACAGGGCAAGCAGACAGCAAAGACCAGAATGAGCATGCAGTCAGGGTATTGCTCTTTAACACTAGCTTTTCTTTTGATGCAGGAGTGTGTGAAAATGAGCCACGCAAGAAGAAAAGAGTCCTCATAGAGTCCGCACGTTCACACCACAGGCCCCCCCTCCCCCTAACAAGAGGACAGAAAAGACAGCCAGGATGCTGGGCTTTGCACAAGCACGGTCTCTCATTTTCCTGATACCCCTGCACTCTCCCCTCTGTATAAGGCAACTGAGCCCCAAGGCCCCAAAGCTGAAGAGTAACAATGGTGTGCAAGACTGGAACTGAGACCTGCTTGCTCCCCGCCCTTGGTGTTTTCACTGCCTTCTCAGAGATGTCTTGCCTGCTTTTGCTGCCTTGTTTACCAGCCAAAACTAGACCTCAGTCCAGTCTGCCTTTGTTCTTTTACTTCAACTGGAGCCATGGAAGCTCAACCTAAGGCTATACGGTTCTCACACTCCAAGAGAGCAGAAAATACCAATAGCATTAGGTCCCTCCCACAGTTGCCCCCACGTGTTAGATGTGATCTAAAAATGGCAACTGCCGTAACAATAGTCACGGCTGCATTTATTACTTATGCTACCCTGGGCCCTGTGCTACCCTCTCCTTTTCATACATTGATATGTATGTTTAATGCCATTATTTCACATTGCACCAGACACTGTATCATGCAAACAGGGCCAGGAGCCATTGGATCTGTGTTACAGAACCCACCCTGCCAGCAGCAGTTGACAGGCCATTCTTCTGTGTTCTGCAAACTCTGCAGTGATAAGGAAGCTCTTCCAATTTGATGCTTTATCTGGGTGCAGTTTGAGGAAAGATATTATTTCAATCAAGATAATGATTCTATTTCTTGGACTGAAATGAGATTTTTTTTCATGGCCTCATGGGGATGCCACCAAAAACCATCTTGGGGCTGGAGCAGGCAACACACCAGTTAAAGGATTTCTTATAACCTGAGAGAGTGTAAACATGAAGAACTGAAAGCAGAACTGAAATCTCATTTGCAAGAGAAAAATATACACATCAGACCTATACGATTACAAAATAAGTTTTACTTACATATGTGTAGGCATGGCACAACCCACAAGACCAAAACTCAGAAGCTAAGTGGGCAGCGTGAGTGGGACAGTCTGGGATAAACCCAATGATGATAGCAAAGATTCTCACACTAAACTCCACTGTGATAGGACCTCAGAACTCTTTCCCTCCTATCTGTCACTGAGTTTAGAATTCCTGTGCAACTTTGCTGACAAATGACCTTGCTGCTGCTTCAACTTTCTACTATAGGGAGCTCAGTAACCAGCGCCATGGCTGACCAGATTCTCTTCTGAGAAAGTGCCTCCAAATTATATCAAGTCATTTCATCAAAGGAAGCCATAGTGATATTCAGAAGGTGATAATGCGGTAGTCTGAATATACTCTGGAAAGAGAATACACCTTTCAGTAAGTCATTAAACAATACGTAAATGATGTCAGGTAATAAATGCAGCAAGACCTCAATAATTTGAACTCAATGGTAAATGAATATAGTGAAAAATTTTAAAGATTTGGGAATTCCAAGCACGGCTATAAGGTACTCTCCAACTGTATGGACTTTACCTTAAATAACAGTAATTATCATTTGCAAACTGGAAATAACAATTTATGATTCTTACATCACTTGTTTGTATAGTAACTCTAAGAAGCTACATTTGTAAAATTTTTGTGCATTTTAAACATTCCACTGAGTGCTGCATCAGGCTATAAATTGTTTTCTCCAGAGAAATAGCAAATTTCAGCTCAGCCCCTTCTGGAATAGTCTCAGCTCCTGACTTTAGGGGCCTAAGAAGATAGCAAATATCTTTAAATATCTCTTCAAAAATGTGAATATCTAAAACGGGCTGTTATTGGTGTATACAGACTTATGGAAAATGGCACAAAACTTAATGGGTATGTCACAGAGAGGAGCACTCTGGGACTGGGGATGGGAAGGGGATTTTTTTTTTTTTAATAGGAGGCTTTTTGGTACTTTAGAATTTAAAGCCTTAAGACTGTATTACTTATAAGAATAAAATTTCAATTAAGAAAACACACACGGTTTCCAGCAAAATCGGGCCTTGGCATTATGGATTTCTGTTTCATTATCTATACTCTTAAAATGCAAATTTAACAGCAATGAAAATTATTGCCAGGTCAGGTAAGCACGGCACGTGGCTGCCTTCACAATAGGGATGGCTCACGGGAATGACAGGAAACGCAGTTGGTGCCCTGCACAGGTCCCCTATATCTGCTGGCCCATCGCTTCCCCAGCAGCTGAGAGTGAGGTGCATAGCTTTCACCTGTGACATTCTCTGGAGCCCCTGCTCTTGGCCGAGGTTATGCCGAGAAGGGTGTATAACCAGCAGCATGCTGCAGGTGGCTGATGATGAATAAGTGAGTATATAAGTCCTGACCCTTGTCTCCAAACCAGACATGACTGTAGTGCAATTTATGTGGATGAAATCAAGGAGCTTCACCCTAAGCACACATCCTTGTTTGCTGCCTGCCTCCTTACCCTGGCTTCTGGTCTCCCTGACAGGTGCGTTCCCTGGATCCAACACAAGCACCTGGAATCAGCTCATGTTTTGCCTCCAGTGAACCCTAACTAGTCAGTCACTGATGACTCCAAATAGAGCCCTCTCCTGTTGATAAAGTGTCCCCAGTGTTAGAAGCACACACAGCCTTCCATTTAGAGGGCAGAACCTCAGTAACCACCTTCCTGTCTGTCCAAGACCACCATCCTAACACACAACCTATGAAAGCAGTGACAGCAACACACTGGCCCCCAGAACAGAGAGGATTCTCAAAACAGGACGCTGAAGGACCACACAACCATCCCTTTGCTTCCCCAGGACATCCGTGCAGGAGGTAGGGTCAACCCTGGAAGGGACTCTTTCACAAGCAGAGAGGTATCCAGTTATGTGCAGCAGAAAGTCAGAACATCTTAGTTCTGCCACTTACTGTATTTATCAACTCTGAGCCTCAGTTTTCTAAGCTCCAGAATGGGGACACCTGACAGTGCCTTTGTAGAGGTTATATACAGCAAGACTGCCAAGTGTGCTGCAAATTAGTAATGCTGTGTAAATGCTGGTTGTTGCTGCTGCTGAAACTCAGCACTACCTAGCTCTCCTGCTTATATGGAACAAAGAGCAAATTACCCTTTGTTACATAAGTAATCCCTGCTGCCCCTCAGCATGGGCACCAGCAGCTCTGGGGAAGAGCAAGTGGACAGCTGAGAGTGCCATCATGGTGACTATCCACCTGCAGCTCAGAGTATGTTATGACTGCTGGTAACATAGGGCAATGGAGACCTCCAGCTACTGCTGTATGCAGAAGCCTCCCTTTCTGCTTGTGTAGCTCTCTGACACCGAGAAAAACTACAGTGTGAGGTTTCCTATATTCTATCCATTGTACATAGGTACTGACTTCACATACAACCTCAAGTTTGGTGAAAAATTTGAAGCCATGCAGCCATTTTGATAAGGTAGAGCAACAAACTGGTAGAAACTTAATTTTATTTACATAGATGAGGGCTACTTTATTGCATCCTGGTCTTTGGTATGTGGACCATTTAGAACAGCATTCAGCACTTACAAACCTCACCGATGCCCTCCCTCTGGCCATCAGACCCAGGCCTGTGTTGCTCTTGTCCCACTGCAGACATTTACAGGTTCCTGTTCAGGGGCTTCTGGCTGTATCTCTGCCTCCTTCTCCATTGCCCAGATCAAGTCCCTCTGCCCCATAAAGTCTTCCCTGAATATAGCCCATCACCAGCCTTTCTGGTGTGCCAGGTGAGCCAGAGCTGACCCCATGCACCATCCCGGAAAGCCCTTTAATTGCTTTATGTTCAGATGTCTTTTCTTCCCGTCCTGGACAGAGCCCAGCCCTGCTCTGTCTCCTAGCTTGCTCAGAGCCCACTCATCCCTAATCCTCATCCGCATGAAGAGACTGATACATACGACTGCTCTTATCTAACACACTGCTGCATGGCCCACATGAGGATTTACTGTTCTAAATAAGGTCCACCTAGCAGCAAACTTAGAGCTGCACCAATGCATGCTGCTCTTTACCCCGAAAGGTCATGCTGTGCGTACATAACAAGCCAAGTGAGCGGCTCTCCTGTGAAGCCGGCAGGAACAGCATCCACGTAGAATGCAGACCCAGGGTGCACAGCGTCCTCCTTCAATTTAATGCCTCACGTGCCTGGCTCCAGCCCCACGCGGCAAAAGGCACTTTCTAGAAGAACTCAAAGCCTATGCCACCCACATCATGTTCCCTTCCCCTAACAGCAAAAGCCACCTGCCTCCCAGGACTACTGCACAACCACAGAACTAAATAAGCAAAATTCATACTCACAGGCACTGATGCCTTAGTGTGAAATTTCAGGCCACCAGTTTTTCTGCAAATCTGATCATTTCCTGAAAAGAGAAGAAAGGGACGGAGAATCACATTAGCATCTTCTCTGGGCATCCCTCTCGGTTTCCTGGCCGACCTCGGGCTTCTGCACCTTCTCCGCATTCTCCCTTCCAGCAACACTCTTCCCTCCCTGGGAACACTGTGTGCTAACTGGGTGGGCGCCCCCACCCCTGCAAGCCTCTGGGCTCTGCCCACGCCACCTCCTCCCACTCCCCGGCGCAGTGCCAGTCTCAGATTGACCAGTGCCTCCAATTCCCTGAAGGCGCTGGGCTTCTTCCCACTCCAGAGTGAGGCCTCCACTCCTGTAGCATGGGGTTGCCTAGCAACCCTGCGCGCGCAGCTCTGAAGGCCCTCCTAAATTGGACCTCACAGCACAGGGCATCTCCTTGTACAGCTGCCTGCATCTTAACAATCTGGCTCTGAATAATAACACAATGGTAATTGCATTCATGGACCCCAAACTACATTTAAATAATGTTCAAGAGCTGACACAAACCAACAAAGGCCAGAAAATGCATTGCGGAGGTTGACTGTAAGGCCAGGCAGGAATGCTCTGTGAAGGAGGGAGTTGACACCAAAGACTTGAGGTAATGACAATGCCAACCTGAACTGTGAATTCTCCTGCCTTCCATCTGAGTATGTCACTGCTTTAATGTGTTGTAATGTGAATTTGGGCAATTAACACCGAGAGGTAGTGGCACCTCAAGACAGGATGCCCTTTCGGTACATGTACAGTTTTTGGAGGAAGCAGCAGAGGAGCTGCTCGGACATGGAGACTATGCCAGAGTGATTTTCCTTGGCTTTCAAAACCGTGGTTAAGTACATTTTAGAAGGTGAGGGAAAGAACTGACCAAGCAAGAGCACAAGGCACTTGCTACTTCAGTGAAGCACAAATGCAACATGACTGATGTATTTCCGGATAAGAAGTGAAGGCAGAGGCTTTGATACTGGCTCCAGTACAAAGTGGCTTAGGGCATCATGGGAAAGCGGCACGCAGGGGAGGCCAACCTGCCCTCTGTGTCCCTGGCAGAAGGGACTGCAGAGCTCTACTCAGGGTGGCAGTCTTAACACACAGGCAACAGCAAGCTGGCAATTTACTGCTTGTGGAGCCATAACAGCACGGCGCCAGGAGATCAGACTTGATGGTTTCAAAACTTGAAGTGTTCTTTTTTTGTAAGCTCGAAAACCTCCTGCAAGGTACTTAAACAGATACTTGCAGATTCCTGTTCACGGCAGCATTATTCACAATAGCCAGAAGGTTGAGGCAACCCAAGGGTCTATCAGTAAATAAATGGGTAAACAAAATGTGGTACATATATAAAAGGGAATATTATTTAGCCTTAAAGAGAAAGCAAATTGTGATACAGACTACAGTATGGATGAACCTCAAGGACATCCTGTTGAATGAAATAAGCTAGACGTAAAAAAGATAAATTCTGTATGATTTCACTTTTATGAGGTCCCTAGAGTAGTCAGTTTCACAGAGAAACAGAGTAGATGGTGGCTGCTAGGGAGTGAGAGCAGGTATTGTACCTAACGGATGCAGATTCTATTTGAAGAAGATAAAGAGGTTCTGGAAATGCATAGCAGTGACAGTTACACAACACTGTGAATGTACTTAATGCCACTGAACTGCACACTAAACAATAGTTGAAATGGTAAATTTTACGTATCTTTAGTCCAAAATAAAACAATTCTCTTGCAATAATGGTACAACAAACACAGAGTTTCTCTGTAAGACTTCTGCTTATCTTCATCTTGGAAATCAGAGAGCTTGGCGTCACTCACAAGCTTGGACAGGGAGGCTTGTCACCAGGACTAAAGGACACACTGTTGAGTATAGCTCGCAAACATGTTTATACGGTACTGTCTCACACAGGGCCAAGCACTGAGAGAGAGGATTCTCTTGCACCTGCATCTTCAAGACACCAGCACCCTGTAGACCCTGCTGTTCTTCCAAGGATAGTTCTATCCCCAGGTGCTCTGCCTGCTCTCTGCTAGGCGCATGGCTCCCAATGGCATTCATCCTTCTCTTTTGTTCACCCTTAGCAACTGACCTAACCCTACTCCTTCTCCTGAGCTCACAACAAATCCTGTATCTCTAAGGAACCTTCCAGATGCTCTGTGTTGCTTTTGCCAAATGCCATAGCCTGCAGCCAAGTCCTTGCTTAGGTCCTATCTCGTGTTCATGTCTGAGAGTGTTGCCTCTCCCAACAAATCCCTGGACAAGGACTGTCACTAGCACTTTTTGTGTGCCATCGGGCCAAGCACACCATGGGTGGTTTGACTGCCTTTCTTCAGGAATGCTAACTACAGTTCTTCTGCTCCGGGGTACAAAGCCCATTTGCTGGCCGCAGAGTCCTGGAGCTAAATATTCCAAGCAGGCCTGCAGTTCCCTTCAGCCATTTAGAGGTACAACTCAATTTGTGCAATAAACAATTGAGCATTTACAGATTTTATTAATTTGGAAAGGTCATTAGAGCTAACAGCTTCTCTGAGAGTGAATAAATAGCATGGGTAATTTTTTTTTTTTTTTTTTTAGTGTCCTGGATTTTTTCTTGGAATATGCATTAAGTCACAAAAAATAGCATGAGAAAAAAAAAACAAAAACTCCAGGCCTGGGAGATAGAAACCCTACAGAAGCCCTGGCCAAGCTTCATTCCTTTATCTTCTCAGCTGCAAAATGGGGGCATGATCTTGAAGTCTTTTCAATACAAACAATCATTAAATTATGGCTGGAAATGAGAACCTGGAGCAGCTAGCAAATTTCGAAGGTAATAACAGTTGCTCCTCCATCTTCCTACCAAGTTCTGGGTCCTACTGCATCTCTGCGTAGATAAGGCACCTATCACACCTCTCAACCTGGACAAAGTTCTCCATCATTTCAAAGGCCTCCCCAGACACTGACCTGGGGACTTACAAACCCATGACCCACCTTGTCTGGCACTTGTTAGATCATCAAAGAATATTTGAGAATAAAGATTTGTTTTCTCAAGTCTTTAGGCATGGTTGGAAATGGGCCAAAGGGCATTGTCCAGGCTCTGTCTCCTCAGCCCTTGGCTCTATGTTCAGTGGTGCTGTCTGTCAAGAGCCCACTGTTAAAGGACAGATGCTCCTGTTTCACCTAGACAAGTGAGATTAAATGGAAGCAGCATTCAAGGGCCAGAGAGCTCCAGCTCCAGCCTGCTGTCCCAGGAGCAACAGTTGGTCCTCTACCAGACCATGCTGTCAGCCAAGACTTTTCTGACACCCCTCAGTTTCCTGGTCACCATCCCCTCTTCTCTTTGCTTCTGCCTACAGACAAACATGGCTGTCAGCAAATGTGAGGCCACAAACACCCATGTCCCCACCTCTGGATCACTTACAACTTTTAGTAGCAATAAGAAGACTATTTATGAATTAAAACTACATGAATGACATCAACACTAATATTAACTAATATTAATTCACAATATGCTTTATGATTAAGTATTTTCCCAAGCCCTTATCAAGCAGGTAGGACAGCTTCAATCCATTAATTGAGTGTTGCTGTATCTCAGGTCTGCACAAACTGGCAGTGATGAAGACACCAGAAGGTGTGATTCCCATGTGCAAACTCCCCCAGGGGATGGCTCAGAGGCAAGAACAGGGAGGCACAGAGTTGCTGAGCCACCCACTCAAAGCCATCCAGCTAGCAGGTGCCAGAGCAGCATTAAACCACATCTTTAGGATCATTGGCCTCTTCCAAGTATACTAGCATTGCCTGTGAGTTCAGTAAGAATTCTGGCCTGCATAGTGTCATCCAGAAGGACCTTACATCTAGGGTGTCAGGGCATGTTTGGCCAGAGCTATGCACAATGCAGAAACTACTACAGATGCAGCCTGGGGCTCTGGCCTTTTTTCCATCACTGAAGACCCCTCCTCTCAGCAGCCTGAATGGAGAGGCTGCCTTGAGAGCTAATGCAAATTCATGACATCTCTTTTTTCTTTTAATCCGCACTAACCTTTCTCTTTGAGGAACTGGCAGAGCACTTACAATCAGCATGTGACACAAAATTGGTATTGTTCTCAGAGTCACTATCGTCTTTTGGGGAAAAAAAAAAAAAAACTTCTATGCTTGGAGAAGCCCTAGAGATCTGTCACGACAGCGAAGGGCACTCAAGCCCAGTGAGGGCAAATGCCCCAAGCCACACCACAGATAGGACCAGAGCTCGAGTTCTCAGATCCCAGCCCAGTCCCTGCATGGGGGAGGGTGAGTTTAGGTTCCGTCCTGTCGGCTTTTTCCATGGCCTACAGGAGATGATGAGGACATGGCAGCCGGCCAGCAGGCCTCTGGGCCTGGGACCAGAGCTCTTTGATGTTGGAGGGTGGCTGGCACAAGCAGAGAGCCCCTAGGAAAAAGTTTGGAGCGGCAGTGGCAAGAGGTTCCTCCAGAAGGGGGCCAGGTGATGGTCCCTGCAGGGAGGTGTGTAGTTCCCAGGAGCCCACAATGCCTAATAAGCTGGAGCCAGACCAGCCTTCCACTTGGGGAAAGTGACTTAACCTCTCTCTGCATCAGATTTTTATCAGCTAAATGGGCATACAAATGGTCCTGCTTCCTACCTTAATCCTAAGCAAGGATTAAATGAGAAAATGGAAAGAAACCCTTTGCACAGGGCCTCTGATGAGGTCAGCAAGCCTGCATTTCCCCTGTAAAGTCAGTTCCATGAGGGCAGCATACTGACCTCCATTCTCACTGAAGCACCAGCACACAGTGAGGACTGATTGTGTCCTGTGGACAGTACTTCCAGGTCTGTGGTAGCCCAGCATCCTGGTGAAAAGAAGCTTGGTGTGACAAGCTGTCACTACAGGCCAGCTAGCTTCTGGCTGGGAGGTCTAGGGGGTGGTCGCAGGGGTCTCTGGTGACAGAGAGGTAGGGATGCTCCACTCAGAATCCTCTCGAAGATATACTGCGTGCATTGTAGTTTGATTTTTTCTGATAGGACAATTAGCCACCCTGAGGACACAAATGCAACAGCCACTTTGGAAGACAGTTTGGCAGCTGCTCATGTGAACAGACCCGGGCTTACCATATGACGCAGCAAGCACACTCTCAAGTGTCTGTGTAAGCTGAAAACTTCTGTCCACGTAAAAACCTGCACACAGATATTTATAGCAGCTTTCTTTATAATTACCCCAAACTGAAAGAACCAACACATCCTTCAGTAGGTGAATGAATAAACAGTAGTACTTCCAGACAATAGAATATCATTCAATGACAAAAAGAACTGAGCTCTCAGCCAGGGAGAAGACATGAAGGAAACTTAGATGCATATTGTTCAGTGAAAGAAACCAGCCTCTAAAGGCTATATACTCAATGATTTTACTATGTGACAATCTGGATAAAGCAAAACTATGCAGACATTGTAAAGATCAGGGGGTGCCAGGGACTGGGGGAAGGAATGAATAAATGGAGTGAAGGACTTCCAGGGGGCAGTGCAACTATTCTGGTAGGTACACACGCTTGTACATTTTTCAAAACCCACAGAATATACTGAAAAATAATGACCTTAATGTAAACTATGAACTTCAGTTAATAATGATTCATCGATATTAGTTCATCGAAGGTCCCACACCAGGCTGACACAAATTGTTAGTTATCTGGAGAACAGGAAGGGCAAGGGGAGAGGGGTATGTTAAGTCCCCTGGCACTCTCTGCTCAATTCTACTGAAGCCTAAAACTGTCTCCTGCAATAGGCTTACTTTGGGGAAGCCCAGAAAGTATCTGTAGAGAGTGAACTGGGGTCTAACACACTGAATTTAACCTACCAGGGCTTGTAGCCAGTTTGATCCAGTTTTACTGAGTGAAAAAGGAGGGGTGTGTTGGGGGGTACGTGTGTGTCCCAAGACTTGGTCTTCTAAGGCATTTGAATCCTCCTCCAGTCACTGCTTTGGGGTAAATGGCCCCTTAGAAGTCTGAGTTTCAGTGACCTTGGCCTAGAATCTTAAAATAGCCCTGAGAAAGAGGGAAGGCTGAGCCCAGAACCAAAGCCAACAGCAGAGCCTGGGCCAGGGGAGTGGTGGGTAGTCTGCCCAAGGAACAAAGGCCTAATCTCCCTGCTCAGGCTGCTCTGCCTGGCTCTCTGCTCAGTCATGCACATTTATTTTTTTCTGGCCTGGGGGAGGTGTTCCTGGGCTGAGCAAATCTGAGCACAGACAGCAGCAGGGCCAGCCTGGAGCCACCAAGATAGAGGACAGCCACCCCCACCCATGCCCTGGCCCCTGGGTGAGCAAGGGATGTTTGGTGTTGTATGACTGAATAATCATTTAAATGAGGGAAAATGGAAAATCACAAGTTCCAGCCCAGACTGGGAGACTTAGTGACTCAGTCAGACCCTGTCTCAAAATTAAAAAAATTAAAAGAGGCTGGGCTGGGATGTTGATTGGTGTGAAGGTTCTTTCTGGGCTCAATCCCCAGTATGTATGTGTGTGTGTGTGTGTGTGTGTGTGTGTTTGTGTGTATATATGTGTATATATATATATGGCCTAACACATTGAATTTAGCCTACCAGGGCTTGTAGCTAGTTTGATCCAGTTTTATTAAGCGAAAAAGGAGGGGTGGGGTGGGTATGTGTGTGTCCCAAGACTTGGTCTTCTAAGGCATTTGAAACTTCCTTCAGTCACTGCTTTGGAGTAAATGGCCCCTTAGAAGTCTGAGTGTGTGTGTGTGTGTGTGTGTGTGTATATATATATATATGTATATATGTATGTGTGTGTGTGTATATATATGTGTGTGTGTGTATATATGTGTGTGTGTGTATATATGTGTGTGTGTATATATATACATATACATATATATATATATAAGTTTCCTTCTATAATACAAGGGAAGGGAAGTGTAACAGAGTCTGTGTATCTGCCAGCACCTGGGGATGGTTATCTGAGCATCTCAAGGCAGCAGAATGGGGGGCGGGGCATGAAGGGGTACATGAGTCAATTTTCCCCTTACTGGCACAAAATGTCTGACACTGCAAATTAAAGAAAGAGAGGTTTATCTGGTTCATGGTTTCAGAGCTTTTAGGCCACAGCTGGCTGGCTCCATGGCACAAACCTCATGGCAGAGGAGCACAGCAGACAGAAGCAGACAGAGAACGGAAGAGCTACGCCCTCCAAACGCAAGTTCCCAGTGACCGCCTCCACCAACCAAGCCCACCTCCCGACAGCATGTTGTGCTATGCAGTCATCGATGGATGAGTCTACTGATGAGTCCACAGATCCCATGATCCCATTACTTCTAAACACTTCTGAACACATGAGACTGGGGGAACCACAACAGGAGGCATCTTCTGCTTGCTCAAAGAACCCCAATTGACAGCGATGGTGCTCTGTGCCTGAGTTTCTCAGTTGATGATGTCCAAGGAGCTCTGTGCTGTGGAATCTGCCTGGGTGGGAGCCAGCCCTGCCTGCCCAGTGCTGTGGCATAGTGGGGCTGGACTGTGAGGCTGCCAGAGGGCAAGTGCTCAGAGGGACAACCCAAGGCTGTGCGGGTGAGCATCAGGCTGGGAACAGGGACTCTGAGCTCAGACGGCGCCATCAGAAGGCAGCCTTGTGACCCTTGTGGGGTGACTCATCCTGGTTGGTGTGGCTGAGTCATTTTGCACCTGCTGTCCCAGGTAGCGATTAATGGTGTCCCCTTGCAAGCCCAGAAGTATCCGTCACCCACATGGGGTCGGATCCAGCTCTAAGAAGATAGGTAGCAGGATGGTGACTCTTTACTATCTATGAGTTGTGTGTCTGTCATCGTTGTGATGTGTCCTTCAGGAGGATATTCAAGAATTGTGGTTTTCTTTTCTTGAAAGCCAGCTGGAGATGCCTTTCCTCTGAGAGAGAGAAAGGCTGGCATTACAGTGAGCACCGAGTAGAGGTAGAACTCTCTGGAAAGGAAGTTTGAATAGAGAATTAGGAGTAACAGGAGTCAGGGCACCAGAAAACAGGGCAAAGGACAAAACCAACTGAGGCATGAAGAGATGCCAAGAGGAAGCTGTGGTCCCTGAAGTGCTAGGCGACACCATTAATAGCAATTAATCACCACCTGGGACAGCAGGTACAAAGTGACTCACCCACACCAACCAGGATATGTCACCCCACAGCATTGCCTTCCAATCACTGGGGCTTGAGAAAACTCAGTGAGCACTGCGCGTGCACTGCAACTGCCATGGCTGATTGAGTTCCTCAAGCATGGGGCTACCTTCCACCATACGTCATGGTCTCTGGAACCTCCTGTCCCTCCGTGCTCCACTTCCCATTCCAGAACCTTTAAGTCTCTGATTTAGAACCAAGCAGAACTAAAATCCTGTCATCTCCCCTTAGTGCTAGGACCCAGAGCTCGAGCAGGTGGCCTGTGGCCTGTGGGCATTCCCTGGGCCTTACATTAGCTTAGAAGTCACTCTGTATCTCTGTCCCCTGCAGGCGCATTCATGGTGGGATTGAAGCAGTCACACAGAGTGGAATTGTTAGGTGGGGTATCTGAAATAAAATTCAGAAAGAGGCTCATGAAAAACTCCACATGTGCAGCTCAGGGGAGAGGAGGTTTGGGCTGTGAATCTTGGTGGGAAATGAGTACAGAGGGGTGGCAGTAAGCTTTTGGCAGGGTGGTCTGGTAATCAGGGAGGGCTCCCTGGAGGTAGCTGACAGTCCACAGAATCCATGAGAATGAGGATATAGAAAGGTAGGAGCAAAAGGGAGACTCAGCAAAGCTACAGACGCAGGAAAGGGCCCAGTAGATTCAGGCAGCGAGCTAGCAGATCTGGCCAGAGCGGTAGTTCTGTGCAAAGGGAGCCAAGGCCCAGCCCAGAGGGCACAAAAGAAGCCGGGCTGGCGCCTCCGAGTAGCTCTGGAGCCACTCTCCCCCACTGCCATCATCTCAAGAAGGGGAGAGAACAGAGGTGGGCAGGCAGTGCAAGGCTGGACTACAGCACTGTGCTCAGGGCCCCAGAGAAACCTCTGGAAGAGGCGGGGACTGGCTCAGTGGAACCATCCCCAACTTCCTGCTGCTTCCCCTTGGCTACTTCCCACTTTGCCAGCTCTGGGACCGACCCCGTTCTGCACACCAGATCCACAGTGGTGGGAGCGAGTCTCCAAGAGCCAAACCTCTTCATTCACCAAACTTTGCATGCAAAGTCAAGGCTTTTTCTTTAACTTTGTGTCTCCTGAATGGACTTTTTCCTATTACCTTGTGTACAAACCACCCACATGTGACACTGTCTACAATTCCAACTACAGTTGTTTTTTCCCAGTACAATAAGAAATTAAATATATTTATAAAAAGTCTCCCTTGATTTTTTTTTCCAGTGTCAGGAATCGAACCCACAACCTTGCGCTTGCCAGGCAGGTGCTGTGCCACTGAGCTAAATCCCCAGCCCCCCTGGATGTTTTTGGATGTTTCCTCAACCTTTTGAAGCTGTTTTATCTAGATCTACCTTAACAGCATTTTAAAACAATGGTAGTTTATTTTTTTTTTTCTTTTCAGTCTGCAAAGACTCAACTTAGTTTTCATAGAAACAACTTTTTCCTTTCTTTTTGCTGCAGGATTTAATTGGTTTGTATCCTATTTAATTAAGTTGTATAATTTGTATACCCATCAGCAGGTTGGGAAGTAAGCCAGCTGCCTCCAGGAAAGCGTTCAGCTCAGCTGGTGGGAGCAGACAGGGTGGACATTTTGGGCAGTGGCCTCCCTGTCCCAAGTGTTCCTCCAGCTGTGGGTATCAGAAAGCAAGGACAGAGGAAGCTGTCAAAGACAGTTGACTGAGGTTCACGGAGCATCTAGTCTCCCCGTATCAGGGCCAAGTGCAGGGTAATTCTGCAGGGACTTAGGACCAGCTGCCCTGCACCCCCCAGGTCAGTGTGCCCTGTGTGTGTGTCGGGGGAGATGGACCCCACTTCTCCCGGTGCCCTGCCCCATCTCACACTCAAGCCTTCCTCCCACTGCAGCTGTCTAGAAAGGATCTGGACAGCTAATTACAGTTTAGTGATAGACAACAGCCAAATGCCCCCTCTCCCAGAGGGGATGGGCATTTCTTACATGCCTGAAGTTTAGTGATGTAACTTCAGGCATCTGCTGCAGGAGGGGAGAGGCTGGGGGTCACGGAGCATTTAGGAGTTCCCCAGCTACACCTTCTGCCTGAGGCTGAAAGTTATGATGGTGACCCACTGTGTCAGGGCTGGGCACATTTCTCCTAAGAAGATGTAACTGTAGGCTCACCTCTGGCATTCACTCAAGCTGCCAAATCCTTGTGTGGAGAGGAATGTTCTCCCTCTGAACCTTGCTTATCAAGGTCAATCTCTTCATAGCTAAGTCTTCTTACCTTATGGGTCACACAGAGCAAAAGATGACATTTAGCCCAAATGCCATCAAACAACCAGCTAATCAATCTTAAGTATTGTCAGGCACCTACTATTCTTGAGGAGAAGGAAAATACTCTCCAAAGAGACATGTTCACAGCGACATTTGCTGTTCTGAGAGATCCAACATTCATCTCCCATTCCTCTTGGTGAAAGAGCCCTAATTTCCTTCCACAGGTGTGTTTCAGGGACTGAGTCACGGTTAACTGAAGGCAATCAGTTCATCTCAGCCCCTGCTGTGGTGATTTATCATATGAGATACAAGGATGTATTTAATGGTGTCTTCTAGGGAAAAGCTCCCATCATTGATAATGTGGAAACTGCATGCAAGACCTGGAGCTATGACAGCCATTTTGTAATCAAAAGGAGCTCAGAGGGCAGCGTTGAACTAATCAGAGAAAAATAACAGACCCGCTCAAATTCCTCCTGAAAAAGCAACTTGCTTCTGGACTTTTCATCTACCTAAGCCAATAAATGCCTTTTTCTTTTCTTATTGATTCATTCACTGATTGATTGACTGGTAAAGGGGATTAAACTCAGGGTCTTTGAACTGAGCTACCTGTCCAGTCCTTTTAAAATAAATTTTGATAAAGGGTCACACTAAGTCACTAAGTTACCCAAGCTATGCTCAAACTTAACAATCCTCCTGCCTCAGCCTCCCAGAGTGCCAATATGGCCTGGCTCTTTTCACTGTTTTTAATTAGCTAACTTTTTTAAAAAAATCAAATAAATACATGTACATGCTTTGGAAAAAATCAAAACCAATAAGAGCCCAATAATAAAAAATAGCAGCCCCATCTCTCCTACACCGAGCTCCAATTGCCGGAGATAACTGCTCTCAGTTGTTTTAGCTAGTTCTTTTTTTCTTACTGTCATATTTGTGCAAAGCCTCGTGTATCCATCAGCTAGGGCTGCCATAGCCAAATACCATAGACGGGTGGCTTTAACGAGAGAATTTATTTGTTGCAGTTCTGGAGTCTGGAAAAGTCTAAGGTCAAGAATTGGTTTCTGGGAAGAGGTCTCCTCATGGCTTGCAGATGGTCATCTCCTCAGTGCACCTTCACAGGGCCGAGACAGCAAGCTCTACAGTGTCCTTTCTTTAGCAGGACATTCATCCTATGGGATCAGAGCTCCAGTTCTACCACCTCATTTAACCCTACTTTCTTACTCTGCATACACTCACACTGGAGCTCTGGACACAGAAATGATGGAAAGACACAATTTAGTCCACAGCACTTGGCACATACTACTAACTCTACAGAGCTTCCACTCTTAGATGTTTCTACCAGTGTCCCATAGTGGAAATGAGGCTTTCTCTCTCTTTTGCCTCACCCCTACTTCTGTTTTCCCCTCCATTAAACACACAGTCCTGTTGTCTGTATCGTTTCACTGTTTTTAGTTTGTTCACAGCGCTGAGACCGTGCAGGCACTGTCCATGGACGAGCCACAAGATCGTATTTCCTTTCTTGCACAACTTTTTCCTTTTCTCTGGTGTTACAAGTGGCTTTTTGTGCACCTAACATTTATTTGTACACAAACTAATTGTGAGAGTTATTAAAATGCCCCCCGAAATACTTCAGCATATTAGGATCCCTTCTGCTCCTTTGGTTTTTTTCTGCAGTCATCCTATCTATATTCTCACCCTCACATGCAGCACCACCTGGGGATTCCTATGTCAGACCTTGCAACACAAGGCTTGGTTTCTAGTGCTGCTCTAACAAACCACCAAATTTATTATCTTACATATCTGCAAGTCAGAAGCCCAAAATGGGTCTCACCAGCCTAAAGTCAAGGCATTGGTAAGGCTGTGTACTTCTGGACACTCGAGGGGAGAATCTGCTTCCATTTCTCTAAGCTGCTTCTCTGCCTCCTTCTTTCCCTTCCGTACCCCTGTGATTACACTGAGTGCACTTGTGCAACCCAGGACAATTGCCCCTCTCCAGGGCTGTCTGATCGGCAGTCTGCACTCGCCATGTACTCTGACCTTTTCACAGGCTACTGGGGTTTCCAAGTGGCCTTCTCTATGGGCCCATTACCACACACACCATTCTTGTTTTTTGTGTACTGTGGTTTCAAGGCATAAATCTTCCTAGGTAGCTTCCTCACAGGGGCTGCCTCAGAGCTACAATGTCTGAGAACCCGTCTACCTGAAACTCCTTGATTGTCTCTCATGCTCCATGACCGACTGGGAAGCGAACAGAAAGCTGAGGTGGAAACATTTCCCTGGAAGGTTGAAGGCACTGTCACTGTCCCCAGATCTTCCAGATGTCAGTGACATGAGTGGAAAGTCTAAGACTGTTCTGTGCTACAATTTCTGTATGTAATACAGCCCACTTTGTTCCCTCTCTGAAAGTTTTATAAACCTCCTGGTCTTCTGTAATGCCACAGTGATGAGCCTGGGGTAGGTACACCCGTTCACAGTGTTCATGCAGTCTGGAGCCAGTGCTGGGAGCTTTCTTGTAGAACTTCTCTGGTCCTTTCCTCTCCTTGGATGCCTTGATCCTTTGCTTCTGGAAGTGTCACTGCTCACCTTCTCTGTTGGACTTATGTCCTTAGCTCTCCTATCCTGATTTTACACTATTGTCTTCTTTCCCTACGTTCTGATAAAGTCCTTCAATTATCTCTCTCTTCCTTTTGAATTTTAAATTTCTGCTATTATATGTTTAATTTCCTAGAGTTCCACCTTTTTCTTTGGATATTCCCTTTTTATAACCTCCCATTCTCATTTTATGGATTCATTATCTCCTCTTATCTCTCTGAAGACATCGATTATAGTTTTATGGAAGTTTTCTTCTACTCCTGGACTTGGCTCTCTTCCTTCTAGCTCATTTTTTGTTTTGTTTACTTTCCCTCTTTATCTCTCTCTCTCTCTCTCTCTCTCCTTCTCATTAGAGGTTTATTTTCCACAAATACCACATGACCTTTGACAATAATTTATATTTAACAGTGAGATACTAAAAGTTGGTGGTGCAAAGGAATTATTAAAATATGTTATGTGTATGTACAAGTCTGCCAAAATGAAACTTATTAACCTGTATAACCAATGTGCATTAATAAAAATGGAGGAGGAAAGTTGTGATTTTTCTAAGGGAGATTAGGTAGGAATCCAGTCATTTCTTTAGTGGAATCTATAGTTGTTTTTCTTTTAGACCCATCAGTTTCCTTGCAAAGAAAGCCTCCAATCATCTGGGCAACATCCCCTGGCTGCCTGTACTCTAGGGGCCGAGTGGTAAGGTGGCAGAAGTCTCTCCATCTGGGATGCCATCTTTAAGTATATTCCTTCACTCTGAGTCCAGAGCACAAGCTTTCCCTCATCGTATGCAGTGTCTCTGAGTCTAGACCTACTTGGAATCATTTCTTTTAGAAAAGAAACTTCTAATTTTTAACCAAGGAGAAGCTGGGGAATTGAAGGGAATTTGAGGGTCTAATTCATCTTGCTGAAGATTTCCAACCAGTCCCCAGTTTTGAAATACACTCCTCGTCCCACCTCCAGAAGTACCTGAAACTCCAAGTTCTCATCTGAGCTAGGTTTGAGGGAAGGAAGGTGGAAGCTAGAGCTTCTAGAACCTTCTCTTTAGCACCCATGCTTGGTTTATTCTGCTCTTCTCTCTGTTGAATCATTATCCAACCATCCATCCACAGACTTTCCAGCAACCCCCAGTCTGGTTGACACCCCTCACCTGCTGGCAACCATCCTCATGCTCCCACTGCCTTTGTGAAGGGGGGTCTTGTCAATTCCTGTACTGTTATGTGGTTGCCAGGTGGAGATAATCAGGGAGGGGCAGAGACCCACACTTAACCAGAAGGCTCTTCTAGGTCTTTGGGCTTTTCAAGGTGGGGCTGCTCCATGATTCAGGGCACACATGCCACACTGCCCACTCCTGCCTAGACAGCCATCTCTTGGCACATCGTCCATTCAGGGTCCACAGGCCCTCCCCCAGGATCCACACTGTCCCTGAGTGCAGGGTCAGGAGCTTCTACCAGGTACATGGCCACTTGTCACCAGCCCTTGCCTACACGCCCACTGGAGGTATTTCCTTACCCAACTCAATGGAGCATCATGACCAGGATCCCGTGCCCACACAGATGAGTCCCAAGAGACTCTCTGAGTGAGTCTGGCAGGAAGATCCAGCAAGGAGAGCCTTTTATAGGTACAGATCATCTGTATCCCCCTCCCACTGTTCCTTTTCTGGCTGTTTTCAGGGTCACATATCAGAAAGCCAGCCAAGCATACTTCATGACCCTTGCTCCACAGTTAGCCATGGAGAGGGCCTGTGTAGGTGCAGGCCTTACCTGCACAATACAAAAAGGGCCAGTCTAAAGCCTGCCCAACACCAGCCTCACGGACATTAACACCACACAACCACAAGTAGGCAGGAATGAAGCACCCACTTCTGCACACTCCAGGTATGAGAGCAAGGGCCACAAGCCAGGTGCTCACCCGCTATTACAGTTTTCTCATAAATACTATAAATACTATGAAAGCCCACTGAGTCATTAGGACAGTCTTGCAGCAGAAAGTTGTCATTTGGCAGGAAATGAATCCTTGTACCCAGAGACACTTCAGATAAACAACATATATGCCACGTCCTGACAGAGGTATGGACCAAAGCTGTCACCAGCCATCTGCCCTCCCTTGGGCTCAGACCCACATAGCAGCAATAAAAATGGAGGCAGAAGGCAGGCACAGTGATGTGCATCTATAACCTCAGTTACTTGAGAGGCTGAGGCAGGAGGATCACTAAAGGCCAGGAATTCAAGGCCAGACTGGGCAATACAGAGAGACCCTATTTCAAAAGAAAAAAAGAGGCAGACTTTGTGAGAAAGTCAACATTCATCAGGGGCTCCCTCCTGCTGTCTTAAAAAGCAACAAACATGACCCTGTCTTCTGGGGAGAGGCAGTGGTGTGTAGCCCATTACAAGCACCAGGCAGGGCAATCCAGGCCAGCCCAGCACTGTGCCCTGGAACCCAGCGCAGATCCAGGACATGCCACCAGCAAAACATCTTGCATCACACTTGTGTAGGTTGCTCCTTTCTGTACAGTGTTGGAGCCATGCATCCCATGGTGCTCATTTCACATAAGCCTACAGCAGGCAGTGCTATTTAAGTGTGCCACTTCATAAAGTGTTATTTTCCTGCATGGTGTCCCCTCCTCCCCAGGACAAATAGAATTTACCTGTTCTCCAGAGAACAAGACATTGAACACCAGGCATGCTGAAAAGAGAAGTCATCTACTTTGAATTATTTTTTAAACTCAAGGACAACAATAATAAAGGGAATTTTCATCCTCTGCCTGACAGCCACAAATAATTGTCTGGAAGCAAAGAAACAGCCTGGGACATCAACTCAGGGGCTGGGAGGCCACAGAAGAGGCTTCTGTTGCATCCTCATAAACTTGATCAAAGCTTCTCTGTTGTCCATTCCCACAGTGACATCACAGGTCTGTCCCACCCCTGGCAAGTCTCCAACGGAGCCCAGTGACTCACGACTTTGGGTTTTCCATGCACCTCCTTCTGTCCCCTTCCTGGAACCCTGCCCTCCTCCCACCCACACTCCAGGTGGCTTGCCTTTCCTCAGGCCTCCCTCTCTTCATCTCTTCCAGAGCCACCTCCTTCACCATGGCCCCAGACTTCTTTCTTTTAAAAATTTGTTATGAAATATTCCAGAAAGACAAAAAGGAAACAAATTAATATGACAAACACCTGTATCCCCACCACCCATGGCACTGGTATAAGGCAGCTCTTCCTCATCCCAAGGCACATCCCTCTCTCACATAACACTCCTGGCAGATTTTGTTCCACTGTGCCTTGGAAAAAGCCCAGGGACCTGAATCTACCCACAGCACACCCAGCTGTCACCTGGACTCTGCCCTGTGCGTGTTTCCCCTACACTTTGTGGCTGCACAGAGCTACCTTCCACCCACCCACGAGCTTGCCTTCCTCTTTGTGATGACACCACTTTCCTTCCCTGGGATGGGGGTCACCTAAGGTTCCCGTGGAGTTAAAAGGCACATGGGCAGGTCCAGCTGAGAGCTGGACTGTGGACTTTTACCTGGGTAGGACAACCAGGCAGGACCACAGTGTTTGCTTCCCACTCAGCACCTCCCAGGCTATGCACCAGGCAGGAGCAGGGGCTGGGAAGAGGCTGACAGGGACACTCTGTCCTTGTGGGCTTGCAGTCTGTGGGGAGCAAGAGGCATGTGCTCAGAGACGGCTTAAACCAAGTTGGCAGCTCTGGAGTCTGGGGGAACCACTTGTGCAGCAGAGGGAGCAGCTGAGGCTCGCAAGTCATGAAGGATCAGAACCTGGACTTGGGATGGGTAACGGTAACAGAGGTAGAGATGGAAAAAGTGGGACCTTCCAGGTGAGAGAAAGCAAATCAGGAGACAGAGCTGAGGGTCAAGCAGAGAAGGGAATCCCACCAGGCTGGAGGGTGGGGAG
Source organism: Chinchilla lanigera (assembly GCF_000276665.1). Taxonomy (NCBI): domain Eukaryota; kingdom Metazoa; phylum Chordata; class Mammalia; order Rodentia; family Chinchillidae; genus Chinchilla; species Chinchilla lanigera. The sequence continues at coordinate 33,453,392 of NW_004955402.1, forward strand.
CAGGCCACCAGACGAGGCAGCTCTCCAGGTGATTGTGGGAATCTCTGCTCAGACTTTCAGTCAGAGAGTGTATGTGTCAGACAACCCTTTGTGAGTGCTTCCCACCCCACTCCAACACACAGAGGCTGTGGAGGGAGGGAGGGGACAGAAAGACAGCACTGTTGACATTGGCACAGCTGGAACAGGGGTGGAAGACAACTCCCTGATTCGCTCTCAGCTGCAGCCTCTGCCCCAGGAGACAAAGGACGCCCACAGAGGGCAGGGGTCCTGGTGGATGGGACCCACAGCTCCAGGTGGCAGCAGGGGCTGGAGGCAGAGAATGATCCCCATTCTGCAGGAGCCTCCAGAATGAAGTTCATTGCCTACCGCCCAAGGCTCCTTGGCTTTCTCTTCACCTGCATCCGGACTTTCATCTCAGCAGCTACCCAGCCCTGCTCCTCGTTCACACAATGGCCCCTCTGAGGATGTCAGGCCCTCTGTCAAGTGGGATTAAGGCACAGACGGCCGGCTTTGGTGCCTCTGCAGAGTGCGTCTTCCCACCTTTCCCACCCAAGCACCCATTTGCTTCCTTCAGTGCCATCACTCTCTCTGTCCAGTCCACACTCCAGCACCTCATTCGCCAGGTGTAGAGGGCTGGAAGCAACACAACACCTGTCTCCCAAAGCTGGTTCTAACTCAACAGAGCCCCAGCTCCAGGCAGAAGAGGAGGCAAGGTGGCATCACACTGCTGGCAAGGCTGGAAGGCAGCAGCTCCTCTTAGAGCTCTTTGCTTATCCCATTGCTTGAGAAAACTTTAAATCCACCAAGAAGAAAATAACAGTTTGAGTTCATTTTAGGACCACTCACCTATAGAAGAGTAGACTTTCTCTTCCCCTGGTTCCAAAAACATGATTCTAGAAAGCCAGCTCCAGGGACTGCAGCTTGATGCCATTTTCTGTAATGCCCACCCCACTTTGTCACCTTCTCTGGGTTGGATCTTTGAGCATCACCTTCCCTCAGCAGCTGGAACAGCAGCTCCACTCACGTGAGTAAATTCTCACTTAAGACCTCCCCACGGCCCTAGCTGGGTGTTCCTAGGTCTCATGTTCAGTTCGCCACCGCAGCTCTCCCATTACTTTGTAAGTAATCTCCGCAGGTCAGAGTTGTGTTATACACATCGTTGTATCCCCAGCACTCAGCCTTGCTCAAGAGAGGTGCTTAAAAAATGGTAAACAAAGGCTGGAACACCCCAAATGGTCTTTGCATTACGGTTTGAGGAGGGCCTCCTAGGAGGGCTGTCTCTCATACCCACAATTTCTCTGGGGACTTTCTGGGATGTTACTCCTCTATATTTTTGCACGGATCCCTGAGTCTCAACCAGGCGCCCCACCCCATCTACCACAATGTGGTGCCACCGTTGCACACCCGATGGGGGCGCTCATCCATTCCCTCTGCCATGCCCACCCCTGCTTTGCGTTCCTTCCAACTCTGGTTAATATTGAGGCCTCTCTCTACCACTGCCCATGTCTCCCTGGCTTTGCTCTCCATCTGTACTCCAGCCCACTCTCTGGGCTGGTGGGAGATGAAGGCAAGGCTTTTGTACAGACAGCAGATACACTGGGTGAGTGGCTTCTTCCCCTCCAACCCCCAAACCTTCCTATGTGTAAATTCTCACTTAAGACCAAGCTCTTCATTGTTCTTCCCAACCTCCACCCCCGACTGATCATTCTAGCTACTCACTCCTCATTTCGTCTTCACCTGTCACTTGCCTTCTGGATTGCTTCTAGGGTAGTCTCCTGGTGGATGGCATGTAGAGGAACTAACTTCCCCTTATTTCACTGGAAGGCAAGGCCCACAAAGAGTGGGAAACACATACCACGAAAGCCTGTTCTTGTTAGAGTTAGCGCCAGAACTTAAAACCCGGGGTCCTCACTCTACTTTAGGGATCCCTCCTCTTCATGTAACTTAAGCTTTCCTCCTTTTCACACAATTACTGGAACACAATTATTAGAAAATTTAATCATCCTATAGGCATTACTACATCCCTCCTAAGGACCAAGCAAAAGAGTTCATTAGACTAGGACCTTGGCAAATATTGAGGAAGTGGTTGTATTATGTGCTCCAAGGCCTAAATTACCTCCACAGACTCACTCCTGAGCACCAGTACCAGTCTTCTCCCCTAACACACCCCAGCAACATACCTCTGGCCTGAACCAGATCTTCCCATGGAAACCAGCCAGTCTCTTTCAGAGCGAAGAGAGGGAGCGTATACATTTTGACTCTTTTGGACCCACTGGTGGTTCTCATTTGGCTCAAATAAAGAAGCAAGCCTTTATTGTAATAGTGGCAAAGGTTCATAAATAATTAATAATAATAATAATAATAATAATAATAATAATAATACTACAAAGCAGTTCATCTTGAGGGTGGCATGAGGACCAAACTTGAGAGGAGTTATACCTGCAGATTGATCAGTGATTGAGGCTCTCTATTCCTCTTTTCCCTTCCCCTACTGTAAGAAGATTTTGGGGACAGCCAGTGAATTTTAATGGAGGCCCAGCATTCTCTAGAAGAGAGCAGAGGGCATCCTCCACCAAGCTGGTTTACAGACAGGTAAAGACAAGACTAGAAATGCATCTAGCAATGTATGCAGACACACTACAAAAATTACATTTTCTATAGACTAGTGACACACACATAGAAGATAAAACTGTAAAACTATGACTTACAATAGCATTCCCCCAAGTTAAATACTCAAGGAATAAATCTGATGAAATATGGGCACAATTTCTGCACTGAGAAGTGCAAAACAAGGTTGAAAGAAATCAAAGACTTAAATGGAGGTACTGTGTTCGAGGTTCAAGGAAAGAATCAATAATGTCAAGATGTCTATTTCCCCTAATTTGATCTGTTTGTAGATTCAATGCAAGTCCAATCAAAATCCCCACAGGTTTGTGTGCGTGTGTTTGCATGTAGGACCTGGCAAGTGATTCTCAAACTATATTGAAATGCAAAGACCTAGTGTAGCCAAGTTGAAGGAATTACAGTTGAAACCACAGTTGAAGGAATTACACTACCAGAAATCAAGACTTTTACAAAGCTACATTAATAAGCAGGGTGGTATCAATTCAAGGACAGATAAAGAGGTCAATGGAACACAATAAAGTCTAGAAACAGATATATTAATATTAACTAATATTAATTTGGTGACTTAAATCAAAGCTCCTCTGCACATCAGTAGGGAGAGAATGGTGTTGATAATACAGGGTGTTGAGTCAACTGAGTATCTATATTGAAAAAACAAACATTGTCCTCTATCTCATATTAAAGGAAATTAATTTGAGATGGATCATAAACCTAACCATGAAAGATAAGATAATAAAGCTGCTAAAAGAAAATCTTGATATTCTTCATGACCTTAGATAGGCAAAGTCCTTTCAACAAAACAGAAAAAGTACTAAACATCAATGAAAATACTGATAAACTTGACTTTATTAAAACTAAGGAGTTCCTGTTAATCAAAGGATACCATTAAGAGACTAATATGGCAACCACAGAATGACAAAAGATATATGACAGAAAACTCATACTCAAGACATACCACAAAAGACTACAAATAAGACACACTTGCTACAAACTGAGAAAACATTTGAACAGGTACTTCACAAAGAGAATATAAAAATGGCCAATAAACATACAAAATCATACAAAGGCAAAATAATAAGGTCAAAATGACTTATCACCACATAAACCAGAACAGCAAAGTAAAACACCATATGTTGGTAGGGATGTGCAGCAACTAGAAAACTTCAATTGCTGGGGAGAGTGTAGATCTACACAATTACTTCAAAAGACTCTTTGCAATGCCTATGAAAGCTAAAAAGACATATACCATATAACCCTGCAACTCCTCTCCCGGGGTAAACCCAACAGAAAAGACATTTATGTACTGTATGCTGCAACCATCAGTAAGAATCTTCATAGAAGGTTTATTCAAAATAATCTCAAACTAGAAATGACCCAAATATCTGTCAACAATAGAATGGGTAAAAAATTGCAGTACAGTTACAATGTAGATATTCTATGACAACAAAAAGACTGAATCCTGGCCTACTCTGTAACATGGATAAATCTCAGGGATATGTTGTCAAATGAAGTTTAAAAAGAAGTGAATATAACCAGGGTATAGTGGTGATCATCTATAACCCCTGCATTCTAGGAGGCTGAGGCAGGAAGATCACAAATTTTAGGCCAGCTTGGGTAACTCAACAACTTAGCAAGACCTTTTTCAAAATGAAAAGCACAAAAAGGGCTGGGGATGTTCAGTGCAAAGGCTCTTGGTTCAATCCCCATTACTACTACTACTACTACATTACACACACACACACACACACACACACACACACACACACACACACGCAGTATGAGTTCACCTATATGATGTTCAGAACAGCAAAACCATTGTTCCATGGTGGAAGTCAGGATGGTGCTTATTCTTAAGGGGGTAATTCCTGCCAGGAGGCAAGGGGGAATTATTGAGAGTGCTTAGATCCTGGTCACAATATGATTTCAAGAGTGTTTACCTATGTAAAAATTCAACAAGTGGTACATTTAAGATCTGGGAACTTACTAAAAATGTAGGAAGGGGGACAGGACTCCAGTGGAAGACAGGAGGAAGCTAAGGTAGTACAGGCAGTGTACAACAAGGGCCAAGAGCTGGCCTTGATGGCCTTCCTTAGGCCCAGGAGGCTTGGAAGACAAAGCAAGCATTCCACCAAAGGGGTTAATGCATCAAGTGTCAGTCCCAGAGATTAACAAAAGGCATCTTTTACCAGGACCAAGTCCACTTTGAAATGATACAGAAAAAGAGTGACCCCTTTGCTTGGAGCAAGGGCCATGGAGTTACACTGCCTGCCGAGGGGATAGACCACAGGCGTAGGTATGGGCGATCTTTCGTCTCTGTCTCTGGTTTGGGTCAAGTGTTGGTTGCTCTGGAAAAAATTAGTATGATGAATTTTCTTTTTTAAAAACAAGGGTCTACAAAGTCATTTCTCTCTAACTTCTACTTATTCCCCAGGAAAGAAGCAGGTGGGATCTTAGCTGGTGAAGCCTGGAGCTTTACTAGGTAAGAGATGTGGCTTTACCTTTCATTTAACTCCTACAGCTCCCTTGGCAACGATTCCACCCACTACAGGTAGAATGGGTTGCCACCCCAGGAGGGCTTTGTCAGCACTTCTTTTAATCTCTGCCACAGATCCAAGCTCCCTGGCTAACCTGCAAGTTCCTGTGAACTTCAGCTTACCCACCCCTTTCCAACGTCTCAGACTCCTAGTGACAGAAGGATGACTTTCGCATGCCACTTCCTTATTTGCTCTTCTTTCCCTCTATTTAATTTGCGATTTATTGATATTTGTTTGCTTTTAGCAGCCCAGCAATCTGGCTTTCCTCCCCCACCCTAGTCACTTTGATTAGGGTGGCTCTGGAAGACTGTTTGGCTTTGCTCTCCATCTGTCCCGTGCGCAGTGTTGCTGTACTCTGTGTTATACTGTTTAAAAATAAAGTTGAAAAAGTAACAACCAAATAGATGACAGCCTGGCAAAAACAGCAGCTGTTGCCCATAAGGCAAAATAGAAAATGTTCCCCTGGATATATTTGTAGAGAAATGATGGATGTTACAGAGCAAAAGAGAAGAAACAGGTCTCTGCCAATGCAGTGTGGTTTAACGCTGTCTGATGCTGAGGAGACGGTGAATGCTCCCTGCTGGCACCTGTTGCTCAGTTCTCGGCCTGAGATTGGGAACGTGCACGTCCAAAGAGTCCAAAGGAGGAGCTAGTGCCTGAGAAGCTCTGAGATCTGCATCCTGACCCAGGTACCAGTTGATGCAAATCAAGCCAACAACAGGTACAACAATGAATTTCATAGAAAGTTGGCCCTTGACAAGCTTAATATGTAGCTGAGCTAAGAAACAGGAAGTTATCAAAAGTTAGCAATGAAATTTGTTTAAAAATCCAAGTCATACAACACCAAAAGTACAAGTGACAATAGAAAAGTTCAAATGGGTTTCATCAAAATTAAAGTGCTTGTGCCTCCATGGACACCATCAAGAAGGTGAGAGGCAACCACAGAATGGGAGAAAATATTTGCAAATCATATTCTGATAAGGGACTTGTGCCTATAATATATAAAGAACTTTTAGAACTCAAAAATAAAGACAATCCAATTTTTAACATGGTTGAAGTATCTGATAGATGTTCTTCCAGAGAAGATACACAAATGGCCAATAAGCACATGAAACATGTTCAACATCATTAGCCACGGGGAAATGCAAATTAAACTCACAATGAGAAGCTCCTGTGTACCATTAGGATGACTAGAATCATGAAGCCATCTAATAACAAATGTAAGCAAGAAACTAGAAAACTGGAGCCCTCACACACTGCTGGGGGAAATCTAAAATGGCATGGTTACCCTGGAAGACAGCCTTGCAGTTACTCAAAAAGTTAAACACAGAGCTACCATATATTTCAGCAACTGCACTTCTAGATATATACTCAAATATACAAATGAAAATATGCATCTGATAAAATGAATATTTAAATTTTAAAAACTGTTACAATAAAAGACATATTGCCATGAATCCTCCTCGAAACACTCTCCCTTGCTTCAAACATATCCCATCACTCTTGTCACTTTCTGAAGCAGTTCTGAAAGTCCTCTTTCATGAGTATCTTTAATTGTGTTGCCAGTGCTGCCTCCATATCCAGGATTAATTTAAAATATTTTCCTTCCATGGTCATTTTGACTTTGGGGAAGATCCAGAGGTCACATGCTGGCAGATCCAGTGAATAAGGTGGATAAGGACACGCTATAATTTTATATGAGCCTGCCTTTCTCTTGGATGGCATCTGACAACAGCATTCATCATATTCTTTTCACACTTTGTAAAGATACTCACGAAAGAAGCTTTCTAGAACTGCCTCTGAAGGTGGCAAGAAAAACAGGGTAAGTGTATTTGAAGAGGACAGTACTTTGAGCAGATTAATGGCAATTTGTTTTTAACTGTAATAAATTAGTTAATTTAAACAGCATCATATTTTTGGTCAACCCTTGTGTGTCCACACATAAAGTTGTACATGAATGTTCACAGTAGCAATATTCAAAATGGTCAAAAGTGAAATGTTCATCAATTAATGAGTAAATATAAAACATCATATATGCATACAGTGGAGCACTATACAGTCAAAAAAAAGAACAAAATTCTGAATGTGTGACATGAATGAATTTTGTTTGTCTGTTTGTTTTTTTGTTTTGTTTTTGTTTTTCTCTGGTACCTGGAACCGAACTCACGACCTTGCGCTTGCCAGGCAGGCGCTTTTGCCGCTGAGCTAAATCCCCAGCCCCATGAATGAATTTTGAAAACAAGAAAAAAGCCAGTCACGAAACACTACATATTCTATGATCTCATTTATATGAAATGTCCAGAATAGGCAAATGTATTGAGATAAAAAGTAGATTAAGTGGTTATCAAAGGCTAGAAAGAAGGGAGACTAGGGAGTGATAGTTAATGGGCTCTGGGGGTGACTTAAATGTTCTAGAAGTTAGATGGTGGTGATAGTTGCCTGTCTTAGTCATTTTTCTCTCATCGCTGAAACAAAATACCCAACACCCAATGTTAAACGGTGAAAGGTTTATTTAGTTCACAGTTTGTACAGGTTTCAGTCCAATATTGGATGGGTCTGTGGCAGAAAATGCCCCCCAGTCAGTAGACTTCAGTTTGTTAATTGCCCAGGTAATAGTTCCTGTTCCAGTTCCAGTTGCTTCTGTCTCTTAGAAAAGGCTGGTACTGTGATGCATATTGTATAAACCACTCCCCAGTTGACAAGCCATTCTGCCTCTGTACTTCCTGCTTGCTTATCTCATATAAGCCCTAGAGCACCAGAGATCAGGGCCTGATATTCCGGGAATGATCCTCATCAGTGTCCATCAATGTAAATAAATCTGCCTCCATGTCCTGGGTGTTGTTTCAGTATTTCTGCTTGCTGTTGCAGGTCCAAGGCAGGGTAGATTGGTAGAGGAACAATGCAGAAGAGAACCAGTTCATGGCAAGCAGAAGACAGCAAAAGCAAGCCAGCAAGGGGGAAGACAAGCCTCTTTCTGTCTCTTATATTGTACTCAGGTTATCAGGGATTAGGGTGGTGCCAAATCAACCAGTGGACTAATTTAGTAATCACACACCCTTAATCCTAGCACCCTTAATCTTAGCATTGCACCATGAATCAATCACACACTCTAGATTCAGCCACCTCTGAAAAAGCCCTGCCTATGACTGCATGAGGCTTTGAGGAGACATCTAGACATAAGCTGTAACATTGCCTGACTCCATGGAGGAGCTACAATCCATTAAATTTAAGTGGATGAACTGCATACTATGTGAACTATATCTCAATCTATTTAAGGAAAAAAAAATCCATGCAGTTCATTTGCAGAGGAAAATAATCCAGAATAACCAACTTGGTATTGAAGAAAAAGAAAACAAAGTTTTTGGAGGATTAAACTGTCCAACTTTAAGGTTTACTATAAATTTATAATTATCAAGACAGAATGATATTGGTGAAAGAACTGACAAATAGATCAACAGAGCATAGCAGAGAAGCCAGAAGTAGACTCACATAAAGATAGTCAACTGATTTTTGACAAAAGAGCTAAGGCAATGCAATGAAGTAAAGACAATCTTCAACAAATTGTGCTAGAACAGCAGAATAGCCACACACACAAAGAACCTGGACACACATCTTACTTACACACTTCACAAAAACAGATCGTAGAGCTACACATAAAACATAAAACTATAAAATTCCTAGGAAGCAGCAGGTGGAAACCTCTATGATACAGTGATGATATTTTAGATACAATACCAAAGACATAATCTATTAAAGAAATAATTGATAATCTGAAAATTATTAAAATGAAAACTTCTCTTCTGTGAAAGATACTGTCAAGAGAATAAGAAGACAAGCCACAGACTGGAAGAAAATATTTTCAAAAAACAATATCTGATAAAGGAGAGTTATCCAAAGCATTAAAAAAAAACTCTTGAAACTCAACAATAAGAAATAAACAATCCAGCCAGGTGTGATGGGACATTTCTGTTATTCCAGCACTCTGGAAATCTGAAGCAAGAGGATTGCAAATTGCAACCTGGTCTGGGCAATTCATCAGTTTAGTGAGATCCTGTCTCCAGATAAAAATCGAGGGCAGGGCATGATGGTGCGCACCTATAATCCCAGCACTTGGGAGGCTGAGGCAGGAAGATCATTGGGAATTTAAGGCCAGCCTAGGATACATAGTGAGTTCAAGGCCAGCCTGGACTACATAGTGGGGCCCTGCCTCAAGAAATCAAAAGGAAGAAAGAAAGGAAGGGAGGGAGGGAGGGAGGAAGGAAGGGGTAGTGAACAGGCTGGGGATGTAGCTCAGTCTGAAGGTTCTAGATTAAATCCTCAGAATTGAAAGAAGAAGAAAAAAGAACAATCCAATGAAAAGTACACAAAAGCCCTAAACGGATATCTTACCAAGGAAGATATACAAATGGCCAATAAGCTTATGAAAAGATGTTCGACATCATACGTCATTCTAGAATTGCAAGTTAAAACAACGAGATATCACTATAAGCCTAATAGAAAGAGCAAAATGCAAAATGCTGACAACATTAAATCCTGGGAAGAATGTGGAACAAAAAGGACTCTCATTCATTGCTGGTAAGAAGGCAAAATAATACAGCCACTTTGGAATACAGTTTGACAATCTCTACTAAAGTAAGTATGTTGTTATTATATAACCCAGCTCCATGGTATTCACCCAAATGAATAGAAAATATGTCCACACAACAACCTGCATATGGATGTTTATAGCAGTGTTATTCAAAATTTTCCAAACTGGAAGGCAACCAAGATGTTCATCAGTATGTAGTGTATAAAAAAAAAAAAAAACAACAACAAAAAAAACCTGTTATATACCTAGATAGTGGAATATTATTAAGTGCTAAAAAGAAATGGGCTATCAAGTATGAAAAGACATGGAGGAACTGTAGATAGATATTGCTAATAAAGGAAGCCAGTTGGAAAATGCTATATCCTATGTGATTCCAACTATATGACACTATGGAAATTCAAGAGACAATTAAAAAGATATATAGTGGCCAGCAATTTGAGGAAAGAGGAGCAGGTGGAGACTTAAAATTTTTAAGGAGCCAAGCATGGTGGTGCATGCCTGTAATCCCAGCACTCAAGAAGCTGAGGCAGGAGGATTGTTGGGAGTTCGAGACCAGCATGGGCTACAAAGTAAACTCAAGGTCAGCCTGAACTGCATAGCGAGACCGTTTCAAAAAGACAAAAAAAAAGATTTTTAAGGCAGTGAAACTACTCCGTATGATACCACAGTAGTGAATATATGTCATTACACATCATCCAAATCCACAGAATGGGCAACACCATGAGTAAACCCTAATGTGAACTGTGGACTTTGGGTGACGATGGTGTGTCCAGCTAGGTTCGCTGATTATAGCAAATGCACCACCCTAATGGGAATAATAATAATAATGAGGGAGGCTGTGCAGGCAGGTGCTATACAGAAAATCTGTGTACCTTCTGCTCAATTTTGTTGTGAACCTAAAAATTATATATACATTTTTTAAAAATCTCAGCCAAGAGATCAGATGTGACAACTTAGCTAATGATTCATTGCTGAGTGGCTGATACAGCAGAATGGGTAGATGAGAGCGGATACAGTGCTGTGCCAGACAGAGGAGATAAAGCTGGGTCTCAAAGAAGGAGCAGAATTTGAAAAGCGATACAGCTGTAGGGCCAAGAGCACAGAACAAGGCCATGGAATTCCGGATTCTCCTTGTTGCCCCTCAGGATGGAGCTCCAGAATGTGTGCAGGCCACAGAGCCTCCAGACCCAACCCTAGCCGTGTGCAAGGCCTGCCTCAGACACTTAAAGAGGAGGGCTTTTGCTCTGGCTAAAGGCCCACTATTATGTCTTTACAATTCCCCTTGCCTGCATCCTCTCTCGGCTGCTTGTTCCCAGAGAATCCAGCACATTTACTCCTACCACATAGGATAACCTTGTCCCAGTGATTGAGGGGCTGGGCTGACCCTAACTCCCTGGCCTCTTCAAAGGGGTGCAGGCACTACACAGCCCTCACAGACTAAAGCCCTCTCTGAAGCTCTAGAGAAAGGAGCAGCAGCAAATGGCATCCAGCAGAGGTGCAAAGGGCTATGCACACGACCAGAACGAAGTGGTGGCCACGCCAGACTGGTCAAGGACCAGAACAGAGTGGTGGCTACACTAGACGGGTCAAGGAAGGCTGGTGACATTAGAGCGTCATGCTCTCAAGGCAGAAACAAACAGCTGGCATCAAGACCTTTTGGAAGGAACAAGGTTGGTATGTTAGAGGAATGGAACACGGGCCAGGGTGGCTTTACATCCTGGACATGATCCCAGATGCCACTGTTCTTCAACCTTCTCAATCACCAGGGCTTTGCTGCTGACTGCACAACTGCCTTGACTTTGGTTTCTCCATCCCCAAACTACCCAGGGTCAGGAAAATAATTGGACTACGTCAGCTCACTGCAGGAAAATCTTCAGTGATGGCCCTAATCACTCCTGAGTTGATATTCTCACAATTAAAACTAAAATGTGTGACAGTGTTGAGTGGGACCCACTGTTGCCCTGGGCCTTACCGTCATATACGGCTTCTTTTGTCTGCACTGGGAAGCCAAATTACTCCAACTGTATACCCCTGATAACATCTCCGCGCTATTAGAATACCCGCATTCATTAGCATCTCATTACACTTGACACAAATGAAGCAAATAACTTGTCAAATCCAATAAGAAAGGAGCTACCTTTTAGACAACAGTATGGTGAACAGGGCACAAAATGCACAGGGTTTATCAGAAATTTGTAACATCTGCATGGGTGCTGGTTCTGACTGTTCTGACATGAAAGCTGTGGATCCACTGGGGTAAGAGCACACACACACACAGAGAACATGGGCGGGGGAGGGGGGAAGGGCACTAAAGGAGGAGCAGAACCAGCTGATGGGCGATGTCAGCACAGGAGCCCTTATCTGGGCTGAGCTTTCACGTCTGGTTGGCTCCAAAGCGCCGTCAAAATGTGAAAAATGGCCTCTGAACACACAGCTGTGCCGATGTGTGTGGCAAATAAGGGACTAGGTGAGTCAGAGACAATTGGACACGCAACAGCCCATCCCGCAGGGAAAGCAGGCACCGTGTGTTGGCATGGACAGGCCTCTGGGTGCTGCCCGGTGAAACTGTGTAAGCGGCTTGGACAGGTTAATAGCTCCTTTTCCACCAAGCCTATTTTTTATTGTGGCAAAACATACATAACATAAAAATTTACCATTTTAGTGATTTTTAAGTATTTTTAAGTGGCCCGAAGTACATTTTAAGTTCAGTGGTACTAAGTGCATACACACTGTCAATCTACCTTCATCACCATCCATCTCCAGAACTTTTTCACCCCCTCAAACTTAAACCTTATGAACCAATAACTCCCCATTCTCCCAGCCCCAAGAAAACACCACTCTACTCCCTCTGTGTATGCATATAACTGCTCTTGCAGTATTTGTCTTTGTATAGCTGGCTTCCTTCCCTAAGCATAACGTCCTCAAGGTTCATCCATGCTGTAGCATGCGTGAGAATCTCCTTCTTAAGACTGAATAATATACCACTGTATACTACATTTTGCTGATCTGTGCATCTGTCAACAGACACTTGACTCCACCTTTGGGCTATTGTCAATAGTATGTACATGGAGGTACGAATACCTGTTCGAGTTTCCATTCTTGTGGATATACCTAGAAGGGAAATTGCTAGATCATATATGATCTCCAAATTCATTTTTAATTAGCCTGCTGTATATATGTGTTTTTAAAATTCAGAATGCCACCAGTCATTTTGCAAAGTGGGTGCAGTGTAAAACAATAAATTAACCTTCCCCAAGATCTGGGTTTAAAAGGCCAGTCCCAGCGGTCCTGCTCATGGAATCCTGCTCATGACCATTGTTTGATCTGGACATGAACAGACATTCAGCTATCTGCACTCAGCGCAGACTCCTCCACAGTACCCCTCAGTGCCTGGTCATCCACATAGGACTACACCCAGCAACGAGGTGCTCACTACTGCAGCAGGCACTGATTTCACTATGGACAGCTTTCATTGTTTTCAAGTTCCTTCTTAAACTAAGAGAAAAGTGTTTCTCAGCTCAGGCAGTAAGGAGGAAAAGCTATTCTGGGATTTGCAGGGCACTAGTGAAGCCTGAGGGGGTAGAAAATGCCCTGCCTGGTCTCGGAGGCTCATGGTCTTTTGGAGAGCATGGCAGCTGACACACCACCGCAGTTACATAAGCAGCAGACTGGGTTAGGATTGAGAGCAAAGTGAACTGCACAGCAGAGCGTGGGAGTGGAAGGAGACACCTAGGAGGCTGGCAACCTTGGTGTGCTCTCTCTGGGGAAAGTGCCTGAATATGATAGAAGGGGGCACTCCCGCACAACCACCACCCCACATCAAGGTCTCCAGGTCTCTGGAGGCCCCAGACTATTCTCCAGGGTGAGTGGAGAGCCCTCCCTCCCTGGTCCCGCCATGACTGTTCAGTCAGAAACTGGGGTCGTTCTAAAGTCCCCTTCCTTCAGCCCATGTTTGGTCTACCCTGAGCCTGCTAAAAAGTCCCACTGCTGAACCCTTGTGGAATCCATCCCTCCCCTCTGTTCCATAGCCTCCAGCACCCTTAGATCCTCGCCATTCTCTATGGCTAAATCGTGTCTACCCCAAAGTTATACGTGGAAGTCGGAACAGCAAGTACCTGGACTAGTCTGGGAAAGGCCAGGATAAGATACCTAGTATCTCAGTGTCACAGTTGCAGGTGCCAGATTATCAGGCTGAGTCATGTGTACACAGTACCCCAACTGAACCAGGACCCAGCTCCTGAATCATGGCACTGGCTCTCTCCTCCAGCACAGTGCATGCTGCTGGCTCCTGCCCTCTGGCAGCCGCTACCCTGAGCTCACCCTCCTAGCAAAATCTGGGCTCTGTTAGCCAGGGAAAACAATAATATTGACAATAACAACACTAGTGTCTGCTGGGAGCTGACTTGGTGCCCACCCTGCTCCAGGCATCCCCATGGATTAATTCATTTACTTCTAGCCACATTGCTATGAGGCAGGTACTATTATTATGCCCATGTTCCAGGTGAGGACACAGAGACGCAGTGTAAGAACTTTCCCAGGAGACTTACACACCCTTGTAAGTGACGAGATAAGGATTTGGGGCCAGGCAGCAGCTTCCCAAGTCCCATGCACAAGAATTGATGCCTGGCAAGCACTTGCTGAAAGGTCCACATTTCCACAGGGGGGCGACAGTTGCATCTGTAGAGAGGGCACCACAAATGGAGGCAGACAGGCATGGTAGTAGGGTCGAGGGAGACAGCTCACTGAGCAAGGGGTCTACTGTACAGCCACACTCCCTGTCCTTGCCACAGGGGGTTAGAATGCTGAAGCAGCAGCAGGTTGGGTAGTCAGATCCCTGTTTATATCACTGGTGTCAGAGCAGAGGGCAGGGTGAGAGGGAGATGGAGGCAGAGAGACTGATTAGAAGGCAATTTTATTAGGGCTAGTGCAAAGCTGAGGCAGTAGAATAAAGAGGAGGCTCCGGAATGTTTTTTGATAGTCTTTCCTGGAAGACAGCCTGGCCTTGTGGTGGTAGCCAACACCTGCCCGCCAGCTTCTGTCATCCACAGACATGGTGCAGAGCCTGCAGATATGCAGGCCAGGTGGTCATATGCTGCCAAAGGGCCTTGTGGACTGGACAGCTGCCCCTGGACTAGAAAGTCAAGTTCACATACTTGGAGAGGTGAAGGTGCAGCACCAGCAGCCTCTGAAGTCAGAGCATGTCAAGGTTCACCCACATGGGTTTGGCCCAGGGAGTATTTTGGAGCCTATTCAAATCAGGTGCAGACCTGGGGTGCAGAGGTGATGAATGATGGCACCTCTGCCAAGCACCACTTTGCTGAGGCCACGTCCCAGCAGCTTGATAGGAAGCTTAGATTTGCTCAGCAATGCTGATCTAATGCTCAGACAGAGGCCGGGACTTACTGCCCCTCCAGAAGTGGAGAGAGCAAGGCTGTCTTCAGGGAACAAAGATGCACCCAGTACCTAAGTGGCAGGCCTGTGCTGGGGAGGAGATGTATGTCAGCACCCACACTGCCAAGGCCCAGGCCAAGGAGCTCAAATTTTTGCCTACACACTGACCTTATATTCTGGCACCTAGGATCCCAATTTTCGGTTTTACATAGAGTATACAGATTTGAATCCAGATTCAAATCTGGATTTGAATCTGGGCGGGAAGACACATCAACTGCACATTTTTGGCAGTTTAAGGATTTGCAGGAGTGTTTCCTCAGCTAATTCACCTTGAGTTGTCCGCGTCCAACCCATGGCACTTCGGCTCCCTCCCTGTGCTGGGCCGCGGTGACCGGGCCTGGGCCGCTTCAGTCGTTTCTCCACCTCGCCCATGTTTACAGAGCTGGGGCTGTAGGCACCGAGCAGGGAGTCTCTGTCCAGCTATGTGAGAAAATGAGTCAACCAACCAACAGCTGGCAAGAGTGATAGCTCAAACTTAACCAAGTGCAAGGGAATTTTCTAAGTTCTTTATAGATGTTAACCCTTGGAATAGCCCAATTAAGCAAATACTGTTAACTACACTGCCCAGGTGAGAAAATGGAGGGCAAGAGAGGGAAAATCACAGCCTTGCATGCCAAGTAAGCAAAAGGACCTGAGGTCTGATCCAGACAACATACTCTGAGCCTCTGCCTCTTGCCTCCTGCAACTGTCCCGACCTTCCTCCTGCTCTGCTCCCACACTCTCACCACCTCCCCTTTCCCTTCCAGCTCCAGGAACATTTGAACTAGGAAGCTGTAGAAGCTGTATATGAAGCAGATGCAGCAGAGATCTAATCCCTGTCCCTGACAGCTGCCATCCTGATGATCCTGGAGCCTCACTGACACTCAGGCCAGGCAAGAGGTAAGGGACTATGCCAGAGAAGAAGAGTGCAGGAGGAGCAACAGCCCATGTTCAGGGCAGGCCCATGTTTGTATGGCAGTCTCCTACACTTGTAAAATAGTTTATGTCTGTTGTTTTTAAGGCAGGTAGCCCTGTTAACATCCTCATTTATCATTTGGGAAATTGAGGCTCATGGGAGCTGGAGACTCCTGCAAAGCTGGTCTTGAATACCCAAGGCAATGCCCATCACACCATGTGTCAGGAAGGAAGGGCAGAGCCTTTCCATAGACACAGGACAGACAGGCCATTCCTATTTTAATATGTGTATGTGAGACTGAGCTGGGACCATCACCAGAATTATAAGCGGTTGTCACCTTCCAGAAGAGTACAAGGAGCGGTCTCTCCAGCTCTCTCATCATTTCACCAGACTATTGGGACACAAGCTCTGTGAACCTTGCTGCTATCTTCCACTCTCAAAAGAACTCCACAACGGCACCAAGAAAGCTGGGATGGTGAAGGGAGGAGGCCAAGGTGGGCTAGGAAGGCTGGATGTAGAGTCCTGGGGCCGGGTGGCTCTCAGCTGCATGCTGAGATAATCATTCCTGGACCCAGGCTCCAGATCAGCCATGCTTGAAATACCACACCTACACATCCCCAAGGTGCATGGCTGGTGGCATCCTGGCCCTGTGACTACTGGAGATTACACAGTCAGGTAGAAAGCTTCCTTCACAAGAGCTGGAAACGGTCTCATGCTAGGGATGGCACAGGTAGCGAGGGAGGGAGTGAGGCTTGGGGCGAGCAAGGCTTATGCTGAGCTTTGATTCCCAGGAGTGTGCAGGACCTTCCTGACCTGTGGGTGGTGGGTGGCCACAGTAAAGGCCCCAAGTAGGGCACAGATGTCAGGATAGAGGTGAAGATTTCCCCACTTCCATCCCACCGACATATCCTATTAACCCAAGGACTTTAGTCTTACATTCCAGGGCTCCCTCACACGGCCAGCAGACTAACAGGCAGCGTATAGTGAACAGTGGTGTCTAATCAGCTGCCCTTCACAGGAAATGGAATTGCAAAGGGGAAAGCTTATGGGATCTAGAATTTAACTTGGGCACACTGCGACAGACCTTCCCCCTGACAGATCCTAGTTACACGGGCACATATTTGGGGCGGGGGAGTGCAGCAGAAGCAGGGATGGAGTTGGGCCTTACCTCTTCGGTGGGTTAGTCATACGAAGAGGTGGCCAGGAATTCCAGGTCTTAATCACCTAACCTCCTTTGACCTCAACCTCTGGATCTATAAAATAGGAGCAGCTGCCTGTTCTTTCCTCCAGTCATCCCAACAGGTAGGTCTCAGGAAGAGGATCTGTTTCAGAAAGTTCTTTTAAAAACCTAATAATCATCACTTTTTATGATTTATAAACCTAGCTAACTTAACTTGCCTGGAGAATTATATTTTGAAGATAAAAGCGGCTAATAGAATGTATGGAGCAGTTTCATACATTCAAAAAAGCCCTGTAAGAGTTGGGATAGCTGGAGCTGCAGTAGCTGTCACAGATCATGAAAGTAAGGTGCGTGTGCCAAGGTCGGGATGATAGAATAGAATAACTGTAGTTACAGAGAAGAGTGGATATTTCATACCTGCTTTGAAGTGCCTTTACACGAGGAAAAAAAATACAGTACACTGAAATTATTTAAGTCACTATTGTCTACGGTTTCTGTTACTTGCAGCTGAAGATAATGTCTAAGGGATATAGGGCCTATACGTGTTTATACTAACACCCTACTCACCAGGACCCCTATATAGTTCAACACTCTCAACCGTAACTCCACAAAAGCCATAAAGCTAGAACCAGTGAAGAAACCTTAAAACTCAAGATCTGAGTAATAAACCTAAAGGGGGCACAAAGCATGGGAGGAGGGGCTGCCATCAGCAAAAGGAGAGTCCACGAGATGGAAGGGGACCCAGAGCAGAGGCTGCAGAGGACACGAAAGTCTCCCACTGGGGAGAAGAGGCAGATGGGACCACAGATAGGCAATGATCCACACATCAGCTCAGAGCCCCTGGAACCCCTGTACTTCACTTGAGGTAAAAATACCAAGGACAGAGCTTTCGGGAACATTCAGTGTGGAACTAACTGTGAGGCTCTCTGTGTAACAGATCCAGATTCCAGCGGCAAGACCACTGCTCACTAGCCACAAGCAAGACTTCATCTCACCACACCTTTCTCCCAGTCCATAAATTGGGGAGAATCATAGTGATCACTAGGAGTTACTGTGAATTACAGATAATGGATATAAAACTACATTTCTTACACAGATCTAGGCACAGATCCAGCAAGTGCCCAATAAATAATCACTAAACAGCCTGAATATAGTCTACACAGTAAGGGAAACTACACTGAAATCATTAAATAGGCTTCTATATACTCTTAGGAAGCTACTTTTACATCCAAATTGCTACAATATTTTGGTGACAAAGTTTGTTCATCAGTTAAACATCAGTTTATTCACTGGGTGCAAAATTCCCTGTGTAATAGTTCTGATTCCCCTATTCCTGTCCAGATACCCTAGGTGGTTTAGTGTCTATGTTGGTGCAGATGTCTTTGATCTATTACATACGCATGCATGCCTGAGCACAAATACTCCCCACCCACAGCCCACTTCCTCCTCCCAACCCACCACAATCATCCACTTCATCTGCCAGGCTAACCCCACCTTATAGGAGTTTTAGAAATAAAAGGCAGTGGGGGCAGGAGAAAGAGGGAGAAGGTGAGAGAGAGAGAATGAACAAGCACAGTGACCCAAGACCCATAGAAACTCTGCTCGTCCATTGCCGACAATAAGGAAACCAGGTCTGCCTGGGTAGTGTGGTTGATTGTTTCACTTGTGGTTGCAGTAATTCCTTCCATCCACACACCCAAATCTCCTTTCAGTGTGACTCTGATTCCCCTCCCATCAGATGGCAGAGTCTATTCTTCCAGCACATTAATACGGATGGGCCTCAGGGGACCTCCTGTGACTGACAGAACACAGTGTTAACTTCATGTCACTGTAATAAATACCTATGTTAATTTATAAAGAGAAAGGGTTTATTTTTCTCATAGTTTTGGAGGCTTCTAGTCAGTGCTCAGTTGGCCTCATTGCTTTTGGGACTGGGGTGAGGCAACACATCATAGCAGAAGTACACGGGGTAAAACTGCTCAGCTTATAGCCACAGAGCCAAAGAGAGAGACACCCTTCAAAGCCCCACCGCAATGCCCTAAAGCCTTACACTAGGCTCCACCTCTTAAAGGTTCCACCACTTCCCAGTAGCAGCACACTGGGCACCAAGCCTCTAACACATGGGCCCTTGGGGACATTCAACATCTAAACTGTAGCATGGTGAAAGTAATTCTGCAACTTCTGAGTGCAGAGCTCAAGAGCTCCTACAGCTTCCACCCTCTCCCTCATAGAATATAAGCCCCATGTGCGCACACAGCTAGCTTCCTTAAGGATAAGAGACACATGGAGAGAAAACCTATTCACTTTAGGCTGTCCCCGAGGAGCTCAGACATGGAAGCAAACCCAGGAACACCACACAGAGCCCACTCAGATGGCTGGCCACAGAACAGAACATAATGGATTACGGTTTTAAGTCACTAAGTTTGGAGCTGTTTTTTATCAGGCTGTAAGAATAAGTAGATCCCTAGCCAGGAAACAGCTGTCTCTGAAGTGTACTCCAAGCTCCTTGTCTCAAGCCGTCAGGTAATGTCAACCCCAAAGGTTCTCTTCCCCGTTTGGTTATCACTTTCTCCCAAGTCCTAGTCCTCAACACACAACCAAGACACGATGTTATTAAGCAATGAGGCTCGGCATTGAAGTCAGAGATCTTTACACATAATGGAAGGGCTGCAGTGAACGGCTGTGAGTACACTGTAGTTGGTTACTGTCACTGTCACCATTATTATTATTATGGTCACAAGCCTACTGTGAATAGAGAATAAACTAACCACCTTTTAGAGTTTTGCTAAGACTTTCAGACCCTGGAGAAACTGGAGTCCTGTTTCACTAAATCCTTCTTTACCATAAAAATTATCAGTGGAAAGTGCTGGACTAGTCTTTGCCTTCCAGGAACCAAATGGGAAGACTGGGAAATAAGGACAAGAAAAGGTAGAGGCTGCCTGGGAAATATGAGAGCTGCTGCAGACATGGAGTAGGGGTTCCTTTACTCTCTCTGGAAGTGAGAGGATAGATACTGAGGAATATCCTGAGGAGGGGAAGCAACTGTTTATGAAACACCCATCACAATGGCCTGTCATAAAGCAATGGAGGAAAAAATGGCTACCAAGGAGAGGGACAAGGAGAGGGTGGGGGAGCCGGCAGGCAGCTGGACATGCTGAATCTGAATGGCCCTTGAATGGAAAACCTGCTAGGAGGTGAGCCTGGCTGGGCAAGAAGTGTTCTCAACACTGAGGCTCCTGAGCCAGGGAGACCGGACCAGCCAGAAAAAGTGACTGCAGGCCAGAAATAGCAGTCACAATCATAACAACAGGTGCTTCCCTCACAGCCTCGTACTCACCTATGCCAGCCTCGGTTTCCTTGTCGGTACCATGGGAGGAGGAGACTACACAAGTTCCAACGTCAGTGGCTCAGTGAGGATCAGCCCCAGAGGGAATGCCTCTGGCAGGAAGAGGTGGCCCTCTGCCTGCACGCCATGTAGGCCCCCATCCGGGAGAGGGCAGTCTCCAAGACCTTGCTGCTCAGGGGTGGGGCAGGTCCTCTTGGAGCCTCTTCCTCCCCTCCCCGCTGTCCCCTGCTCCCTAACAGGACCCCACCCCACTGCCCCACCCACCCAATGGCCTGAGAGAGGCTGCCAAGGGTGGAGGTTGTGGCAGGAAGAAGAGACACAGCCCTGGCATGTTGTGCTTGCCACACACCCCTGCCTGCCTGCAACCTTTCCTTGGCTGCCAGGAGCCAGGAAGCTCTAGGAAGAAGAAAAAAGGAACGCACAAAGACACACATACCCATGCACACACACATTCATGCAGTCACACTCACATACCCCTACACCCTCACTCGTGCATATTCATACACCTTCTCACACACCCCTACAGCCCCACTCATGCATGCTCACAAACATACACACTCTCATATGCACTCACCCCCCACTCACTCATGCTCACACTTGCATGCATTTGTGCACACCCTACTCCTCCATTCATACACACTCACATTCTCTCCCCTCTCTCTCTCACACACACACAGACACACACACTACAAACAAACAGGATATCTTTCCCTTCTCCTTGTCTCCTGACCCTGCAAAAGGAATCCATCTGGCTCTGCAGTGGCAGCCACGGAGCTTCAAACCATCTGGAAACACAAGCAGGGAAGGACCGTGCCAGGGTGAGGTGCAGGCAGCCAGGGTCACGGGAAGGGAGGAGAAAAACCACAGCTCTGCCAAATTCCAGTCAAGTACCATATTGATCCCCCATCTCATCACCCCAACATGACCCCGCAGGTCCTGAGCAGCCCTTCCCAGCCTCCAGTGTTCTGCCTGAGCTCCACTCCACTCAGCTCCTGCCCCATTCCCCCACCAGCACCCATGCCAGCGACATCAAAATGGCCACACGCACTCTAATTTAGCACTCATTTTCTTTGGCCATGGTTGTGTGATTTCTAATTATTTTATTCCCAAGACTTACCTTGATGGATAGTTATACATTTTCCAATTTACTATACAATATCTTGTAAAGTGCCCTTTAAAAAAATGTGTAGATTATTCCACGTTGTTAATTTTCCCAGCTCTAAAGAGAAATCTGCAGATAATCACCTGCCCTAGAAACTCTGATTCCATCCCCATTTCCTTTAATACTAATAAAATGGACAGTTCATTTATAAGAAGTCCCCTAAAAGAGGGTATTGAAAAACATTATATTTCTTTTAAAGTTGTTAAAGGGCATAAATCCATTACTCAGATAGAGATCGCTTAATAATTTAATGCCTTTGGCTTGGCATTGTTCCCGGAATATTTTCACTTTATCTGTCCTTATTTTCAGGTTGGAACAAATTGAGGAATAATCAGCTCTGTTGGCGGGAACTGTCCAAGCGGAGGCAGGAAGGGATGGGGACGACTTGGGGGGGACGACTTGGGGGAGCCGGCAGCCTCGGGAACTCCCTTCTCTCACACAGGCCTTCAGTGTGAGGCCTGGCGCAGGTGTGGGGTGCTCATGCGGCCGCGGAGACCCTGTCTTCCTCTCGGCCTCCAAGAGGTAAGCGACGTGTGCCACCCGTGGCCGGGCCCCTTAGCCTCTAAGCAGCAGGGACCTCCTCCCGCCCCCTCCCGGCAGGCAAGTAAGTGGGAAGGCCCGAGACCGAGCCTTTCTGCAAAGGGGATTAGTTTGCATTTTCTAAATAAAATCATTTACATGATGCATTAACCCAACCCTGTAATTAAAATCGTTAACATTTCTTTGTGCGGATTAGCAATAAAGAGAAACTAAGTGCAGGAATCAACATTCCTTCTTAAGGGCTCATCAAACACCTCCCCCGCAAGCGCAGCCCCACACCTTACACCCTCTTCCCGCAAGGGCTCCTAGATCCTGGGTCAGGAATCCAGGCAGACTAAATTCTAGCACCACCTCAACCTGCTGGAGGGCAGGAACCAAGGGCTTGGGGAGGAGACCCTGGATTGAACTGAAGGATACTTGAGCTCACACCAGGCTCTGGAACTGAATCCCCATGTGTTCCTACCCCTCTGAGCTCCTCAGTTTCCCCTGTAAAATAAACCCAGAAAACTCAAATGATGCTTGTAGTCCTCATCTCATGGCAGGTGTACTGTCCCTGTGCCTAGGAGAGATTTCTGGGCATAACTGGCACCCAGCACGTTTGTTGAAGGCAATGGAATTTAATATGCCAGACCACATCCCAGGTATGGGGGGGGTGGGCAGTGGAGACATGGTGACACCGTGCACACACACCCCATGACACCCTGTGCACACACTCCATGCAGAGAGGAGGCGCTGAGCAGGCAGCCTGAGGCGAGCAGTATGGTGCCCTCACCTCCACTCCAGGAGTGTGACTGCCTTTCAGGCCCACCTGTGGAGTGACCATGCCCACAGAGAAGCACGAACAAAGGCTGTGGTGGGGAGGGTGACATGGGACCTAAGGCATAGGAGGTCCAGTCCAAGAAGGCTCATGGTCAGAGTCAGCCTTATGCTCTGGGGACGGTAGCCAGGTCCCCTGCAGAAGTGGGCACAGCTAATGTTACCAACAGCTGCATCTACGAGTGGATGAGACTCCCAGGATGGTTGAGTGGGGGCCAGGGGGCTTGCCAGTTCACCCACACCCTGGTGAGGGGTGTGGGCCTAAGGACTTCTTACTGCTATTATGTTACCCTGAGTGGCCTGGATGGCATGAGCAAAGAAGCCTCACATGGAAGCCATCCCAAGGTTTCTAAGCAGTGCTAGATCGCTAGTATCCACAAGGAAATGGCTCTCCTTTCTTTTCAGGGTGATACCCTGGGAGGCACATGCCTTGGAATGAAATTGCCACAGGTTGAAATCCTAATTCCACAGTTCACTAGGTATGTGGCTTGAATAAGTTACTTAACCTCTCTGAACTTTGGCTCCCTGACCTGAAGAGGGAGTACAACCTGACTCAGAATGAGTAAATGAAAGTAAATGAGCACAAAAGTGTGCAAACATCTGCCACAGCACGTGAATAGTGGTTTTCACTACTCACTATAGCAGGTCAAAGATGACTATAAACTCTTGAATACTTCTTTGCATCAAGAGGTAGAAGAGCCCAATCCACTTCCTTGAGTATCAGCTGAACTTGTGATTTCCTTGGCCAATGCAATGTGGCAAAAATGACATTCTGTGACTTCAGATACCACTTCAAAAGAAGTCTGAAGCTTTAGATGGTCTCCTGGGACATGCTCCCAAGTATAGTTACCTGAGATCCCCAAGCTAGACAGGGCTTGTGCAGTTGATCAGCCTCATCTTCCACTATATTATAACTTCCTATACTGATTGAACAGTGTTTCCTCCAAATTCATGCCTACCTGAATAGAATCTTAAATAGGGTTTTCACAGGTGAAATTAAGATGAGGTCATGCTGAATTGGATGGGGCTTTTAAAAGAACAAGGAAGTCTAAACACAGAGACACCAAAGAGAGAGCCAGCCACAGGAAGATGGAGGTAGAGGCTGGAATGGTGTGTGCAAAAGCCAAGGGATGCCAAGGATGGCTGGCATGTACCAAAAACTAGACAAGGAATGATTCTTCCCTAAAGCCTCGAGAGGGACCTCAGCCCTACTCACTACCTTGATTTCAAATTTCTGGTCTCCCAGACCATGACAGAATACATTTCTGTTGTTTTAAGCAATGGAGGCTGTGATACTTCGTTAAAACAGCCTAGGAAAGGAGTATGCCTGCCAAGATGTCAGACATGTGACCCCACCATGGCCCCCTCTAGACAGGCTCATCACCAGCTCATTCAAGGTCACCTGGAACAGAAGACTTAGCAGCTGAGATCTGTCTAAATTCCTGACCCATAAAATCATGTACTCTAATAAACTAGATTCTTACTTTAAGCTGTGAAGTTTTGGGGTAATTAGTTTGCAGCAACTGACAGACATACGCAGAAAGTCAGTAGCTGAACTGACTCTAAAATTCACGTCTCTTGCGCCCTACTTAATTCAGTGGGACTTCCCATTTTCCTACTATTTCTCCTGCTCAAAAAACAGTTATTATTCTTAGCAGTTTCATATGCATATATAGTGTAAGTTTTATCCCAGTACCCAGTCAAGACGTAAAGTTAAATGAGAACAGGTAAATATGTAGCATGCCAACTTTGCATACCACTATTGGCATCCACTCCTTCGTTAAGTGCTGGAAGTGAGGGTTTTAAGTAATGGCAAAATAATTAAAATGAGCAAGGCATTAGGAGAAAGGATGTGATAAAAATTCAGGCTTTGAGGTGGAGGACTTGGGATATTGGATGGGAGAGGTGAATTCCAATCATGATGGGCTTTGAAAGCTAAGCTGGGCAACTCCAATACAAAGAGGGCAACAATGGATATTCTAACAGGAACACCAGCAAGCTGGACTCAGTCAGTGCTCTCACATTATCATCCCGCTCTAGTGGCTAGACACTACTCACATTCCCTAGCAGTTCCCAGCAGTTAAGGATACTCATACCCAGAAACCTTGCCTCAACATAAGCCAAAGAGATAAGCAGGTTTGGAAATCAAAGTGTGTTTGCTGAGGGCCATGGGTTTTCTGCTTCTGGAAGAGGACCCATGTTCATCCACGCTTCTGTAGTGTGGGAAAATGTTTTAGCTCCTGCAGGGAGGTGGAACATTGCTTATAGCAAAGACCAAAGACCAAGAAGTTCCAGAGATATCTTTATGAGATCTCAATCTTGACACCTCAGAACCTTGCTTATGGGGCTGGCTTCTCTTCTGAGAACAGCTTGATCAGTACTTTCATTTTTTTCCTTCCAAGAGCAAACTTTGCTGGGACAGGTCCTCCATGTGTCAGTCTCCTGGGCTGGTGGTGGTCACAACACATGAGCTTCAGCCGAACTGCTCCCAGAGGTTGTGGTACCTAGAATGCCCTCCTTTCATTTTGTTTCCTATGATCTCAATCCTATCTGAATCTCCAGATCCAGAAAAAACAGAACCCCTTCTTCCAGAAGTCTTCTGCAACTGTACCAGGCCACAGAAAGGCTTTGCACTATCACTGTGTGTTGTTTCATGTTCATAGTGAGTTGTCTTACAATGCTTCTATTGTCTCAAACTATTTCTTTTACAGTTGCCTAGGTATCTCTTAAATTTACAGTTGTATTAAAAAGCAAGACATACTGATGGCAAAAAAAAAATGAAAAAATACATATGGTGAGTACTCTGTTCAATCTAACCCTTTGTCTTCTTCTCACAAAAAGCTGTTGTTACCAGTTTGTAGTTTGGTCTTCCAGACATGCTTTCTGCTTATATAAACATACCCACGAATGTGCTGTGTATATGAGTATTTACCTGCTAAAGAACAAAGAGAACACACCACATATCCTTTCCACATCTTAATATTTCCTAATCTATTAAGCCTTGCTTCATGACTTCATACAAGATTGGTTTTGGGAACTGCTCAGACGCACTTGGGAAGGATACATATTCTCAGTTGGTAGACATATGGCTGTTACATTACTCTTCTTGACTGATGTTTTAATTTTTTCACATGCTTGCCAACTTTTTGATCTAATTTGTTAAACATTGAAAGAAGTTTGTGCAAACCTCTCACTTAGAAGGGTGGGTTTGGTCACCTTTCTTTGTACTTTTATCTTTTTATTGGGTTTTTATCCCCTAATTAATCCTTAATATTAGGTTTCTTTATTTTGTTTTATTTCTTTAGCACTGAGGGTTGAACCAGTGCCTTGCACATGCTAGACAAACATTCTACCATTGAGCTATATCACCAGTTGCTCAGGTTGGACTTGAACTATATCATCTAAGTTGCTCAGGTTGGACTTGAACTCTTGTCTCTGCCTCCCAAGTAGCTATGATTACAAGAATGCACATCTCATCCATTTAGTATTCTTTAATAGAATTAGTATTTCTTTGCTTTTACCCATTTGGTTACCAAGGTGTTTTTTGTTTGTTTGTTTGTTTTTATTACTCATTGCATCTTGGATCTTTCTAATACAATGAGTTCTCTTTCTTAAATACAAATTTTAGAAGCTCCTTTCATGACTATCTTCTGCTGTGAACTCTGAGTTTTTTTGGTCCAAATATGTCTTTTTTGATCATTTATATTTGCATAAAATTCTAGTTTGATACGCCCCACATAACAGTATTTTGATGAAGTGTTCTGGCTGCTACAGTTGCTAGAGAGCTATTTTTCCAACTGTGTTGTCATCTATCTTTCCTCCCTGGCTGGTTTCAGATATGTATCTCCCCATCACTGTGCTTGTTTGCCCTACTCCAGCACAACAGGACCATCAAGGCTTCATGCCTTGGTTCTGTGACCTGCACCATCAATGAATCCCTTTAAATTAATGGGATTTGTAGTCATTACTATCTCAAGATTAGAGTCTCTAGTCTTTTTGGCTCTTCAGCCTGTCATGGAAATGATTCCTCCTGTGCTCCAGGGGACAAACAAAAAGCTCATCCTCCCCTGGAGGGTTGGAATAAAATAAACTTGGGGCAGAAGAATGGAGATAGGTGTTTTATTTTGACCGTCTGCTAATATCTTTAGCATTAAGTACCACCCAGCACCAGGTCAGGAGACACTGATATGGCCCAGTGAAACACATCCCAGTGGCAGTGTCTATGTCCCACAGTACACATGTAATCAATAATAATAGGTTGACTATCAAAGGTACGCAGGATAATTTTAAATAGTATAAATATGGTATATACTTAAGACTATTTGAGGGATAGAACTATTACATTTAACTCATGAATTTATGGATTGTTTAAGAGGCTAGAGTAGGGCCAGGGATTATAGCTCAGC
This sequence comes from Chinchilla lanigera, assembly GCF_000276665.1. NCBI lineage: Eukaryota > Metazoa > Chordata > Mammalia > Rodentia > Chinchillidae > Chinchilla > Chinchilla lanigera. The sequence continues at coordinate 33,480,935 of NW_004955402.1, forward strand.
AGCACAGCGCCTGCTTGGCAAGCACAAGCACCTGAGTTCAATTCTTGTACCAAAAAAAAATGAAGGGAAACATAAAAGCAGTGAGTTTATTTAAAGAATAATAGCACAGGAAATACAGATACAGAAAAAATAATGAAGTGCAAATAACTGGAGGTTAGGACACCTCCTACTTGAGGGTTTAATGAATAGAGGTGAAATAACTGCAGCAGCTGGTCTGGATAGCTGTATAAGAAATCATGTGCCCAACTGGATCTTTGACTCCATACATTGCCCTACAGATTGGCATGATGCCAGGTTGAAGTAATCCTAAACCACTGACAGAATTAGGCCAAAAAGATATTCCAAATATGTCTGCCAACTCTGAACCCAGGTACCAGCCTTGCCCGGGGTTGGGTAGCTTCTCTTTTGACCCTCAAATATGAAACTTGACGAAGCTACTCCCCAGTATCATGGCAGTCTTGACCCCATCGTCTACACTTGGGGAACAGCAGCTCTGGATTTTACTCAAGTTGAAGGAAACTTTCAAAGAAGAAATAACATGACTGAACCTTGAAACATGAACAGAATATTACTGTGTGTGTTGGGGGGGTTCAAATGGCAGAACTACCTAGACCAAGAGATGGAATTAGGACTGAAGAGAACAGTTCAATAAGAACAGCAGGTAGGGAGGCTGGGGACTCAGCAGCACAGCGCCTGCCTGGCAAGGGCAAGGTCGTGAGTTTGATTCCTGGTACCGGAAAACAAAAACAAAAACAAAAAAGAACAGCAGGTAGGATGCATGAGTAATGAGGGTTAACTGAAAATTTCAGATGGAATCCATTATGAAAGTGTTAAACAAGATTTCAACTCTATCATATTGGTAACAAGGATCTCATGATTCCTTGATTGGAAAGTTTGGCCCAGAGAGCCCATGCCAGCCATGGCCCACACAGAAAAAAAAAGCCTTTGCCAAGCAGCTTCACAGAGGGAACTGAATATGGAGAATTTGTTATAAAAACATTAGAAGGGCTAAAAAAAAAACAAACAATAATTGATAAGACAACCTGAAGATTACCAACAATAAGAAACTGCAAGGAATGGACGGACAGAAGAGAAAATGGTATTATTGGAGCTCACAGGCTGGAACTGCTGTTGAAGCTGGAACTGAGGAACTGGAAAAGCCACAGCCACTGCAGGAGATGATGCCTGAAGCAGGGAGGAGAAAAGGATAGTCTGGCTTTTCCCTGCCTAAAATTCCTCCCTCTCCTGTTAACATCTTCCACTGGCAAAACTTAGCCAAAATCCACTTGGCCAGGAAAACTGAGGGATGAAATTTAAAAGGATAATCCCTCTGCAGGACAGCATACAGCAGAGATCAGCAGGAAATGGAGAGCAAATTAGTGAAGGAGAGGAGCAGAATGCAGGCTGGAAGAAAGATCAGCTGGGAACCTACAGAGAGGTTCCCACAGGAAAGCTGGGACTCCGAATCACAGACATGACCAGAGACAGGAAAAGCTGGAGGAAACTAAAACCTCAGACAGACCAAAAACTATCAGAAAAGATGATGCTTAATCACAGAAATCAAGGAAATAAAAATTAAAACCAGACTAAATATACATGAAAATAGCAAAAATTGAAAGATCTGATAAAACCAAATGTTGACAAGAAGCTGGGGCAACAGGGTATTTGATTCAGTATATATAGACTTTGCCTGATTGTGGGAGTGAAAGTTGATAGAATCATTTTGCAAAAGAGCAGTTTAGCATCGTCTAGCAAAAAGAAGATAGGGCATACTCAATGATGGATAGCTCTACCCCGAGCTCTTTACTTTATTTGAGATGCATGCACATGCCTATCAGGAAACACTCCTATCTATTTATATAGATATACAAATATCTATAACAGCCTTATTTGTATTTGCCCCAAACTAGAAATAATCAAATATCTAATAAGGAGTAAAGATGATTTTTTGAAAAACTTAGTGTACATTCTTGTGTACCCATACAACAGAACATAGTAATGAAAAGGAGCCGCAACCACTCACAACCAAATAATCTTACGAACAAATGTTGAATAAAAACAAGACGTAAAGGACTATACATATAATGATTCTAGTTTCCTTAGTTTCAAAGTAGGCAAATCTAAATGATAAAAATGAAAATGCAACTAGTCAAAAAAAAGGCAAGAATATTGTTACCATAAAAGTAAGATAATGGCTACCACTTGGGGCGGGGGAAGTAGTTCCTAGAGCTTCTAAGAATGTTGTTTTCTTTTTAATTATATATTGGTTACTTGAGTGTTGTATGATAACAGCTTTTTAAACTTTGCATGTAAATTGTTTGAAATGTTCTACTTGATATATGCTTAAGGGTAAAAAATATTAAATAAAAAAGAAATGGAGAGAAGGAAGAAGTGTTTCACATACCTTTTCTCATAAAACTACTAGAGGATGTGCTCTATCAAAACAAGACAGCAAGCTAAGAAAGGAAAAGATATTAGATTCAGGAAACAGGGAACAAGAGATCCAAGCAGAAGTGAGGGAAAGAGAATCCTTCAGGGAATGATGAAGGATGATCCCAGGCTGACAGATATGCACAGAGCACCCAGACAGGAATGGAGCAGGTCATGAGTGTCCAGGTTCAACAAAGAGATGAAATTGATAGATTGCCTGAAAGGAAAGGAATGGGAAGGTATTTATCTAATTAAGAGAATATTAGGGGCTATATTGATGATAAATACACAAAAAACAAAGCAAACTAACCTATCAACAAAAACAATTATTAACTCCAGAAAGCAGAAAGTTAATGCTTGACAGAAATCCTAAAAGGAATATCACAACAATATAAGCACTAAACATTGATCCAGCCACAATCATGGTGTAAGGATAGGATATGTAAAATGTGCTTATTGTGTGTGTGTGTGAGTGTGCGTCTGTGTGTAGAAAGTTAGTAAGTAACTCCTGCTCATCATAGAAAAATGGAAACATAGCTATAAAGGCATATTAGTTAGAGATGGGTAAATTTAAATTTTAAAAGAAAACACCTAGGAAGGGAAAAAGTAATTGCCTTAGGCAGACAGCTAATGAGGGTGGAGAGAGAATTGCTATTTTTCAAAGTAAGTTTTATTGAACTACTATGTGATTCTTTGAACAATGGGTATACTTTTTTTTTCCTTCAGTGCTAAGAATCAAATCCCAAGGCCTTACACATGGTGGGCAAGTTAGTAAGTTAATTCCTATACTGTAGCTCAGTTTGAGTTACAAACTGAGCTCTTTTAGTTTACTTTGTGAGACAGGCTAGCCTTGGCTTTGTGACCCTATTTAACTCTATCTCCCCAGTAGCTGGGATTGTAGGTGTGCACCACTGCACCTGACTGATATAGATTTCTTGATGAAAATTAAAAGTAAAACTTAAAACGTAGAAAACAAAGTCAGGGATGGAGGGGGCCAGGCTGAGCTAGGAGTAGAGATAGAATAGTCATAAGAGAATAACAATGTATTTGATAAACACTGAAATTATACCATGACAAAATACAATTACCCTAGGATTGCAAGCAAATATAAGAGATTCTGTCACCACATTATGCCACACCAATCAAGATGCTAAATAGGAAACTCATCTTATAATTTTAATGTATATGTAAAAGCTGTTTTATAAAATTCAACTATCCCTCCTAATAAAAATTTAAGACTAGAATTAAAAAGAATTCTTATTAGTGTCATAGCGCATCCATATTTAAACTAAATCAGTAATAATCCTTCTAAATTCAGAACATATAAAGATGTCTGCTGTTACCATTTTTATTGAAATCATCAATAAAATTCAATTATTTAACATTGTCTTGAAAGTTCTTGATAAAAAACAAGAGGTAAAGATAGTGGAAAGGGGATAAATATTGAAGATAAAGAGATAAAAGTATCTCTTGTATATGATGTGATTATATATCTAGAAAATTAAATCAGCCAAAGTGATCTGAGCATAAACTATCTAATGATTCAGCTGAATTGTGAAACAGGTTATATATTTCTCATGTTATCAACTCAGAGGGCTTCCCACATCCCTAAGATTATATCTGATGTCCTTGGTACCATCTAATCTGGTGACAGATTCTCTGACCCATTCACTCCACTCCAAACACAGGCCCTTCCTTGTATCCCAACATGTATCATATATTCCCCACCTCAGGGCCTTTGTACTCAAAGTTTCTGTCACCTTATTTGGGTCTCTGCCAAATGATACCTTCTGGCAGTGGCTCTCCTGTCTTTCCTTACAAGTGTCATCTTATGAGTGGGCTTTCCTGGCACTGAATAATTTCCATTGTTATTCTTTACCTTCTGACCCCATTTTATTTTTCTCATGATAAAATTTACTGCTACGAGACATTATGTTTTTGCCTATTGTTTCTCTTCTCACTAGGATATAATCTCCATGAAGACCAGACTTTGTATCCTTGGAGCCTCGAAGGATACCTGGCCCACAAAAGGTATTAGGCAACTCTGTAGTGAATAAATGATTACATGAAAGGCATGAAAGACGTTCAAAAGCTCCATGAATTACTTTCTCTTCTTTTGAAAAAAAAATTTACTCACAGATTAAGAGATTAACAATTGCCATACATAATAACATAATGAAAATTAAGACTTAAAGAAACGACCACAAACTAAAGTGTTTGAGTCAACAGGACAAAAATGGTTAATAATTATAATCCATACATATAGGAAGCTCTTCTAGACCTCATCATGGTCCAGAAAACTCCACATTTATAATCCCATGGAGAAGTTACTGGAATTCTAATAGGTCAGTTCCAATCTACCACTTCCAGTACAATGCACGGGGAGAATATTTGTAGTTGGGAGCCAAGAGGGTCTTAAGTCCAGCCAGTACAATCGTTAACCAGAACGAAGACCTCATCCCAGGGCTGAACCAAGGTTTTATTCATTCACGAAGGGGGGAGTGGCTTGGGGATGAGTGACCGTGCGAGTGGTGGTAAGTATGTGAGTGCCTTGAGCTGGGCTAGGTGGGAAGCCTGAAATCACCGCTGCAGTATGCAGAGAGAGAGAAGCAGCTGCATAATACTATGTGAGGCAGTATCTAATGTTTTGGTGTCGGTACTTCAGTTCTGATGTGTAATTTTTTATACTCTGAGACCTCATAGCCTCTTATCTTGAGGCTCGGTCTCAGCCATAATGTGGCTACACACAGCCTAGCTCACACACGTTTTATTTGGGAGCAGTAGGCAGAGCTTCACTGACCTGTCACCTTGATTCAAAGACTACACATAAGCACCTCAGCTAGACTCACCTGCATTGCTTAAAGCCAATTAAGGGGATAAGGGCAAGACTTAGCCAGCTTTGCACATGGAAATAGGGTCAGGTTTAGCCAAAATGGAGAGGACTGCTCTTCTTTCAAGGACAGTCATCCAGGTGATGCACCCCGCCACACACACACCAGGAGCCCATTTAAATTTATAAGAAAACCACCAAGACCACAGAAGATAAATGAACAGATAATTCATAGAAAAGTATTTACTGTACAAATGAATACATGGTGAAATAGGAATCTTTACCAGTAAACAAAGGAATGTAAATTAAGGCAAATTTAACATCATTTTATCTGTCAAATTAGGGAGAAACATGGTTTTGCTAACTGCTATTGAAGTTGGGATAAAATCAGTAGATTTCTTCTGGAGTGATGACACCGCATTAAACAATATTTTTGGAAAGCAATTCAGCAATACAGGTAAAACACCATATACATGTCTATGCCTTTCACTGGCAATTCCTCTATTAGGAATTATTCCTATGGAAAATTCAGCTGCAGCCAAAAGCTGTAGATGCTTGCTGCAGTGTTATCTATAAAAGCCTCAAACTGAAAACATATAAATGGCCAACATTAAGGGGAATGGCTTAATAAATTACACTACCTCTGCACAATGGAATATTATGTGGCCATTGAAATGATAATTATGCAGAAACATGAAAAATGTTTATGATCTACTGGCCACTAAAAGCAAGCAGAATGCAAAACAGTATGTACACACCTTGGAGGAAACTCCAGTGTATATGTTCGGAAGATATAATATATAGAAATAATGTAATAGTTGGATTTGGATTAGGGAAATTTTGTAGGTGACACAGAAAAAATTATTTTAAATGCTCTCTTTCAATCTTCACCCAGAAATTCCTGTAGTCTCTCATAGGTTTTATTTTTTCACTGCCTGGAGTAAATGTGCAAATCACCCATCTGCAACTGCATTATCTTTACTTTCATTTATGCTATAATAAAGGGACTCTTCTTACCACCACTTTGAGGGGTCTGTCTGCTCTAGTGCTTGATGCAAAGATGCAGAAATAAGTCAAACATGCGCGCACACACACACACACAAGCACAAATAGTAAAATGCATAAAATGGAGCACTCATGCTGGAGGAAACCATACCCACTGCCTGCTGATGCCAGCTGAGCTAGTGTGTTTGTACCTGGCTGGGGGCTGTGCCACCTATCTGAAAGCTTCCAGGTGAAGATGCCTGTGCTCTGCCCAAACCAGACCTGTGGCCTGAAAGCCCAGCTGGGGCAGGAGTCAGCTGCTCTCCACAGCTAAAGCTACAGCCCTGAGAAGGATTTCCCTGGAGTCCCACTGACTTACAGTCCTGTGCATTCCTGTCAACACTCCTGGTTTGAAGGCACAGAATGGGGTGGGTCCAGCTTGTCTAGTCATCCACCTGGAGACAGTTTCTTCTGCTTTCCTTATCCCCTGACTTTCTTGCTGTTAAAACAGAACTAAGCTCCTGCATAGGACCGGGCAGACCGCACTCAAAATCAACCATGTGGCAGTCACCATATCAAAATTAAATTGTCTAACTTTCCAAGAAGTAAGAGAAATAACATTCAAATTTCCCGAACAGGCCAGTTTCAACTGGCCCCTCTGCCTTACTCCTAATCAAAAAAGAAAACCCAAAGTAAACTGATGTTAACCCCACACTTATTTTCCTATTGTTCTGTCTTCCTGTCCCACCTTACAAGGAAAGTAACTTTGAAATTCTCAATCTCCTTATTCTTGTTTCCACTTTCTCCAGCCATTCTCTGTAAAAATCAGCCTTCTCTGCTCAGATCATCAGAGCACTTACTCTATTTTATAGAACGAAGTGTTGCCTGATTCTAGAATTGAAAATAAAGCCAACACAATCTGTAAATTAAACTGTTGTAACTTCCGTCCTTTGACACTGTTACACCCTAGCCCCAAGATCTTGAGCAAGCCGGGTTAACTATCAGTACCTCACTTTCCTCCTCTGTGAAATATGAATAATAAAAGTCCCCACCTCATGGCACTACACGTGAATTAAGGGAGGTAATACCTGTCAGCCCAGCGCACATGGCCTGTCCTACAGCAAGCACTAGGCACAAGTTAACGTTGTTGCTGTCATCTCCCTGCCTTTCTCTGTTTTGTGCACATCCCTAATACAGAAACAGTCCCCAGCCTTGTATAGGACAGAGCCTCTTTGCATGATGTAATTTTCAACCTCCTTCTGGGAAGAAATTAGTGTTGATAAATGCTTAAGCAATTTTCTGATAAGCTTTAATGAGATTAAGACCTCTTCTGGGAAGCCAGTTACCCACCCACTCAGCAGACAGTCAGTCAGAAGCTAATGATCATAAAACAATCCTTTTTTTTCTCTTTGCATCCATTCTAAGAGTGATTACCAAATCTACCATATCATCCTGTTTTGGTATGAAATGTTTGTATGTGAAACAATCTCTAAATTGGCCTGCCTAAGCCTTTTTTCTTATAACCTGCTTGAACTAAAACCTTGACACATGTTTAAAAGTAAAATGTCTGAAAATATTAACAAATCTATTATAGCACATAAAATAGCAAATTGATCCTGTCTCAAAATAGAAAAGGCCTAGAAATGTAGCTTAGTGCGAAGGGCCTAGGTTCAATCTCCAGTACCAAAAAAGAAAAAAAAAATCATAGGACAGAGCACCAGTGAGAACCTGAGAGATCTGAATAAGAGTCTTCTCAGGCATTTATCAGAGTACTGATCATATCACATGTGAAGATAATACCCAATGCCAAGGAAAACATCTCCCAAAGGATTAGAAGAAATAATGTCAGATGTTCACATGTACCAGGAATAGTGCTCTTCCCCGCTGCCAGACTGGAAAATTTCATAATTCACAGAACACTGATTAAAATACTGAGGGAGGTCTTAACGCTGTAGTGGCAAATAATAAAATACATAGCTCTAGTCTCACCTTACAAATCTTAAAAGCAAGATCAAAGTGTTGCCAATAACTTAATTGAGTCTTAGACCAAGCTCCAGAATATTTAAAGGAATACAAAATTGTCCAGCATGCAACAAGATTAAAAATACCACCATGTCTGACATCCAAGCAAAAATTATGAGGTATGCAATAAAACTGGATAACCTGGCCCAAAATGAGGAGAAAAAAATCAATCAGTCAAAACTGTCTCAGAACTAATACAGAAGTTAGAAGTAGCAGAGAATATTTTAAAAGTTGTAACAACCACCTTTACATGTTCAAAAAGTTCAAACATAATCAAATTTCTGGACCTGAAAACTATAATGCTAAGATGAAACATAACAGCTGACTTGGTCTTTCTCCTTTTTGAAAAAAGAGTTAGGATTACATAGCAATAGAAGTTTAAAAAAGAAATACATAGAAAAAAAGAATTAAAAAACACAAAGCACCACTTCTAGCAGCCAGGTATGAATGTAACTGGAGGCTCTAAAAGCAAGAAGCGAGCTGGAGGAAAGGAAACGATAATAGCCAGGAGAGTATTAACTTGATTCAAAAAACCAAAATCTATAAACTCACAATTCCAAGAAGCTCAACAAACCTCAAATACAAGAAACATGAAGAAAAGTGAACCAAGACACATCATAACCCAACTGTTCAGAATCCATAAAGACAAAATCTTAAAAGCAGCCAAAGAAAAAAAGGCATATTACATTCAGAACAACAAATATGAGGACTATAGCAGATTTATTATAAAAATAATGTGAGTAAAAAGATAGTGAAGCAGTATCTTTAAAGAAAAAGTACTGTCAACCTAGTTTCTTACACAGTGAAAATATCTTTCAAAAGTAAAGAAGAAACAATGACTTTTTAAGTAATAGACTTACACTATAAGAGCTGTTATAGGACATTTTTCAAGCAGTAAAAATGATACTAGGCAGAAATATGGACATAAACAAGTAATTATACCATCAAAAATGGCAATTATATTTATTTACAACTATATTTTTAAAAATACTTGAGCATTTATTAAAAAATAATAACAATGTAATGTGGCATTTATAACTTATATATCAACATTAGCATACAGGTCAAAGGGCAGAAATAGAAATGTATTGCTATAAGGATTAAATACTGTATGTGAACTAGTATAATACCATTTGAAAATACACTGTAATATTAAAGATTTATATTGTTCAACTGAAAGCAACTATTAACATAGCAAATCAAGGAGTTATAGGTAATAAATTAACAAGGAGGTAAAGGTAATTACCAAAAAATACTAAGTCCAAAGAAAGGCAGAAAAAAAGCAAAGTCAACAGAAATGGGATGAATAGAAAACAGAAAGGTGACAGATTTAAACCTCAATATCAATCAACAATCACACTATGTATAGGTGATCGAAACGCTACAACTAAAAGGTAGAGATTGTTTATTGGATAAAGAAGAAAGACTCAACTACTGTACATACTATATATACAAATCTATTTTAAATATAAGGAAGTAAATAAATGAAAATACAAAAATCAAGAAAAGATGTACAATGTTAAAACGAGTCAAAAGAAAAGCAGAGTAGCTGAATTAATGTCAGACAAGGAATACTTCAGAGCAAAAATATTACCAGGGATAAAAGGGCAATTTCATAAAGGATCAACCCATCAGGAGGACATTAACAACCCTCCAAAACTATTGTACATCAAATAACACAGCTTCGAAAAACCTGAAGCAAAAACTAAAGAAAAAAGAGACAACTTTAATAGCTATATATCTGTGAAAGTAATTAAATTTGTAGTTTAAAACCCTCTATAAATAAAATTCTAGGCCCAGATGGTGTTACTGGTGAATTCTACTGTTTAAAGAGGCAACTATAGCCAATTTAACAGGAAACTGCAAAGAAAAGACCTCCAACTCATTCTATGAAGCAACATCATCCTCATACCAAAACCAGACAGAGACATTACAAGAAACAGACCAACATCCCTCATGAAAAAAATAAGGAAATTCTCAATAAAATTTCAACAAATCAAATTTAACAATATTTTATAAGGATAATATATCATGGCCATGTGTTACCCCAGAATTGCAAGGCTGGCTTTATATTTTTAAAAAATCAATGAAAGTTGCTATATTAACAAATATGTTTGTCAGTTTTCTGTTACTATAATAAATACCTGAGATAATAAACATATGAAGAGCAAGTGTAATTTTGGTTCACAGTTTTGAAGGTTTCAGTCCATTATCTATTGATTCTGTTGCAAGGTAGGAGTTATGGCAGAGCAAAACTGCTCACTATCCTGATGGATAAGAAGCAAAAAAGAGAACAAGGAAGAGACCAAGGTCCCACAGTACCCTTACGGGCACACCCTCAAAGGCCAGAGGGCTCCTACTGCCCACCCTCACACACTCTCCCCTCACCCCTCTCAAGAGTACCACCTGGAAACCAAGCCTTTAACACGTGGCCTTGGAGGACATTTAAGCTCCAAACTGGAGCTGGGGATGGAGCTCAATGGTAGAGCCCTTGCCTGGCATGTATGAAGCCCCCGTTCAATTCACAGCACCAGAAAAACAAAACAAAACAAAACAAAAACACACAAACTACAGCACAAACTAACTTATAATAATTTGAATAGATGCTGAAACTACATTTGACAACATTCCATTCATTCCTGATTTAAAAAACAAAGTAAACCTGGGATGGAAGGAAAATTCTTCAGCCCACTGAAGGGCATCTACAACAAACAAACAAAGAAACAAAGCTGTACTTAGTGGTGGACAAGTCTATACTTAATGACTAATGTACTTACTGGTAAACAACTGAATGACTCCTCTCTAAAAGACCAGCTACAAGTCAGTGGTGTCCACACTTGAACACTGTTCTGAAATTTCTAGCAAGTACAATAAGAAAAAATAACTCGAAATACCCAGATTGGAATGGAAGTGATAAAAGTTCTTTTATTCATAGACAACAAGATTTTTATGTAGAAAATTCAATGAAATCTACAAAGAAGTTATTAGAACGAGTAAGAGAGTTGTATCAAGTTTGCAAGGTATGATAAATTAAAAATTTCAATTATATTTCTATATACTAGCAACAAGCAGTTGGAAATTAAAGTTTAAAAATAATATTTCTTTACACTAACATTAAAATATGAGATGCTTAGTGAGGAATACAATAGTTGTGTGAAAACTGCTTTCAGAACTACAAAACGTTGCATACCTACCACATAATCCAGGCATTCTACTCCTAGACTTGAAAGCATGTGTCCAACTTTTTTTGTAACAGCCAAGAATTGGAATCAATCCAAATGTCCATCAACAGGCAAGTGAATAAACAGCTATAACACACCCATACAATGAATACTACTCAGCAATAAGAATAAATGAACTACTGGTACATGCAACATTACAGAATAATTTCAAAATAATTACATTGAGTGAGCATACCTACTGTGTGATTCCATTTATATAAAATTCTAGAAAATGCAAATCATCTGTAATGATAGAAAGTTGATCTACATAGAGCATCTGCCATCCCTAGGGACAGGGTGGGTGAGTGGGAAGGTATGATTATAATGAAGCATGTTGAAATACTGGGGTGAAGGATATGGTTGTTTCTTATTGTGTTGATGATGGAATAAGTCAGACTTATCAAATTGCCCACTTAAAACATGCACAGCCCACTGTACTCCAATTATACCAAAAAAGCTAGTAAAACCAACATGCACTGCAGTGAAGACTGGCTACTACCAGCTTCTCCTGGGTGTCCTGCAAAGAAAGGTCAAGACAGAGGACAGCAGCCATGACACTGGAGCTGGGCTGCGCCTCCTTCTGGTCAGGGAGAAGTTCTATGCATCCCACCTGCTATGCCTGTGATTCATGTCTGGGTAGGAGAACTGCAATGCAGTTTGAAAGCTGGTGAAAGCAAAGAAAGCATGGTCACCAGGGAAGGCCACATGAGCTGTCAGCCCCAAACTGCAAGGTTGTTTTGACTCACCCCCTCCAGATCGCCCACTTCCTGCCTGAAGACAGCAGCGAAGCCTGTTCCAGCCTGGCAAGCTGGCCTCTCTGCCCACTCTGACTCTTGCCTTCTCCCAAATGAAAACTCTTCTCCAGGAAACTACACAATCATGATAGAAGGCAGCAGCACGGCCCCACGCCGGGCTCTAATGGGAAAATTTGTATGAGCAAGGGCAAAGTGAAGGACAGCAAGTAAAACACTGAATTAAAAGCCACTTAAATTAAGAATTCAATAGCATCCACTTAACTAATAAATAGTATTCCTCTTTGCCATTGATCGACTCTGGATTGTAATGAAGAGTTCCAGGGGCAATAGCAGAATGTCTTAATTCATGGTATAAACGTCACCAACCCTTGTGTTCTTAAGATTGAACATGTCGCAGAAGAGGGGAATGGAGAGCCCACAGAAATTAATTCTTGGAACATCCCTGCAGGGTCAGCATTATTATACCCTGCTTCTAGGTGGATTTAATATCTCGAGTGCTGGGCAGGGCACCATTTGCCCAGGGGGGGCTCTATAATCGTTATTAAGTGATGATGGGGTAGAAAGTCCAGAGCTGGTGCTCACACTAGATCAGCTGTCTTCTTTATTTCCAAGTTAAGAGAGCGAACAAATGTGTTGTGATTATTGTGGTGATGATTATAGCCACAGTCCATAAAAATGGCCCTGCACTGCCAGAACTATGGGACAGACGGCAGGAAGTCACTGGCTGCAGAAAGAGCTCTTCTCTTCGACAATATGTTGCAAAATAAGAATTCGTTGGAAAGATACTTTGTATTCCCACCCCAGACTCCTACTCAACAGTTCTGTTGGAATCCTCTCTTCTGAGCCACGCCTGCATCACAGAGCATCTTTCTGTCATGACCCAGTGCCTATCCGTTCTCCTTAGAAAGAGTGACAAGTGGCTTCAGCATGGGCCCCCAAGGTTTCTAGGCTCTCCCATTGGAAAACTTTGAAAATGTGGTCACTCTAAATCTTTCTAATCACCATCCAGGTATATTTCCAGTACCAGATGAGAAAGGGTGGTGTGGCCCTGGCCCTCCTTGGGTATAGTGCCTTGGACAGGTACCCCGTGAGCAGAAGAGCCAGAGGAAGGTAGAGAGGGACTGTGGTGGCTTCCACCATCCTCCAGTTCATCATGGAGGATGATCACAGGCCTGGGCTCCCTGTTTCTGGAAAGTCACACAGGCACTGAATGACCATGAATAAGAAAACAAATCTGTGATACTCTTACTCACACTGTACAATGTCTCTCTCTTTTTATAGTTAAGGAAATTGAGACACCAGAGAGCAAAATCATCAGCTCCAGGGTATGCAGTAAGAAGACAGAAGAGCTGGCTGTGAACCCAGGCACCCATGCTCATGGCCCATCCTACCATATCATGCTCCAGTCTCCCAGGAGTTCAGTGAAGAATGAGTCACCTGATAAAAGGTGGTCCCTAATCAAGTTGTGTCATGAACACTTACCATGTCCCTACAATATAATCAGTCCCTGTTAGGGCTCTGGGAAAAGCCCATGATTGCCTTGTCTTCACAGAGCTTACTCTGCACTGAGATAAAACTTACAAGAAACTCTCCAAGAGAAACACAGGGCGGTACATAAACACAAGGTTCATGAGATAATGTAGAAGTGCTCAGAAAATGACACCATTAGAGTCATCTTGTCTTGGAAAAGACTGATAGACCTATTTTATAGTAAGCACCTCTAGTCACCAGTATACATAAAGGCATCACTCAGCCTTTCTTTTCCAATAGATAGACCCATCAACACACAGTATAGAGAGCCCTTCCTGGTCCTCGTCGTGACCCAGGAAGTTTATATTTGTAATCCCATGGAAAAGTTATTGGAATTCTAGTGAGTTAATTCCAACCTACCACTTCCAGTGCAAACCATGGTGAGAATCAAAACACTAAGGTATATTTGTAGTTATGGGGAGCCCAGGGGTTCTAAGTCCATGATGATGGCTATCCAGAACCAAGGCCTCAACCAGGGCTGAACCCAGGTTTTATTAATTCATGAAGAAAGGAGTGGCTTGAGGATGAGTGACTGTGAGAATGGTCGGAAGAAAGTGAGTGCTGTGAGCTGAGCTAGGCAGGAGGCCTGAAATGACCTCTGTAAAATGCAGAGAAAAGGATATGCAGAAAGAGTAATCTGCATAACACACCTGAGATAATAATAATGTGTTGGATAATAATAATAATAATAATAATGCTTCAGCTCTGATATGTAATCTTTCAAGCTCCAGGAAGTCATAGCCTCTATCTAGAGGCTCCATCCCAGGACTAGCTCTTCATCCTGCCTCCCCTGGGCTCACACAAGGGAACAACAGGAGTCCAGGGAAACATGCCTGCCATCTTCAAAGGATACCATCAGCACCTCGGCTGGACCAATACACATTGCTTAAAGCCAACTGAAGGGATAAGGAAAAGTCCTAGCCAGCTCTGTACATATCAATACATGGAAATAGGGTCAGGCTCAGCCAAAATGGAGGCAATTGCTCCTCCTTCAAGGAGAATCACTCACGTGGTCCTTTACAGCACAGCACCTGTTAGAAGTACACATGTGAAGACCATGTGTCCCTCTCATTCACATCTTTACCTTTTGTTTCTGGGTATATGGGGCAGAACTGAAGGGATTTTATGCTCTACAGGCCAGACCCACAGAGCACAGTATATCCAGGACCACTCCCAGAACCTAAGGGTGCTCTGTGAAGCCACTACTCCTAGGATAGAATCCATGGGCTGAGAACCCCAGCTAGTACTTGGTGGTCCCTGCTGGAGAGCCATTTACCTTGTGTCACTGCTGTCAGTTTATGTTCCCAACATTAGAAAGCCTTCTATGTCCCACTCATGGGTGAGCTCTCACTGGCCTGGCCCAACTTCCGCCCACCTTGGGCAGCTCTTCTTTCCCAGTCTAGAGTAGCCACAGTTCCCATGGAAACCAAGAGCTCTGGCCTGATTCAACTCCTCATCATCCCACAACACCACGGAAGTTCCTGTCTCCAGTACTTGGAGGTTTTCCCCATTCCCAACCTGGAACTGGTTCTCATCACTCCATCTGCTGAATCTTACTCATCCCTGGGGACTTTCCTCCATGCTCCCACTGCCATAACCCATGTACCTCCCTCTGTCCTGAGTCCCCTATACCCTTACTAGCAGCATCATTCTCTGCTGACAACATAGCACCCCACATCAGTAGTGAGATATTCATGCACCCTCCCCATGATCACAAAACCTCCTAGGTAGCATCATGCCATAATTTGGTCTGCATACTCCCTATCCACCTGCAGAGACTCCAGAGCTAAGGATTAGCAGAAATGGAATAGACCAGAGGTAATCTGCTGCTCTTTTTCTTTTTTCAGGTGAAGGGATAGGGGACCTTCAATGGACTTAATGAAAGTGTGCAGCTGGGCTTTCTAGCTCCTTTAAAATGACTTCCCATTCTCCTTTCTGCACCCCCTTTTGGCAGCAGAGTCCTGAAGAGGTGAGCAGTGTGGCAATATGGCTGGGCTATCTGTGTTCTAAGTGCTGGGAAACTATAGCAATTCTTGTCCATGTGGTTCCTGGGTGACAATAAAGGTACTTTAAAAAAAGAAAATAAAAACTAGCAGAAAGACGACAAGGGCATAAACAGACAATATACAAGCTGAAATACAAACAATAAACCTATACAGAATAGACTAGTAATCAAAGATAAGCAAATTAAACATGTGATCCCCCCAAATGTGAAGTAAGGCAATAATGTACTATTTTATACCTAGAAATTGGCACCAAAAATGGAATTCATAAATCAAATGCTGGTAGGACTGTGGAGAAATGAGAACACTCATAAACAACTAAAGACATTCAAATCTGTTATGAAATCTGGTATGGTGAGGAAAAATATTTAGCAAAACATACTCACGACCCCTATAGATACTTGTGCCCTCTAACCTAGTAGTCCCACTGCTGGGTTTTCACCTTAAAGGAACAAACAGAAATCTACAGCCCTGCCTTGCTGAATCAGCACTACTTAAGGCTCATGATTGCTAATACCTCCAGTGTGTGGGTGACATCTCTACAGTCAATTAATGAGCCAATCTTTGTAAGATATAACATTAGCCAGCCTGGCTAACATCAATTACAGTCAGAAGCTGAGCTGTAATCATGGAGCGCAGAAGACTGAGCTGCTCATTGTTTAAAACGACCACAGAATCAAATCACCTTTATGAACAAAACTGGGATAAATCAGAGAGAAACAAAGAAAGGAGCACTCGGCACATGTCCCTTCACATAGCTGGCCCTGTGTCACAGCACATCCTCACAAATCCAGTCAGGCTCACCCCCTCCAGCTCTGGGAAGCCAAAGCCTCACTCCCAGGGCTTGGCTTGATGAAGGACCTCTGGGGTCTGCTGAGTGACTGGGGTCCAGCTGTCAGACACAATCCTCGTGTCACAGGGGTGGAAACAGCTTTTCCATGTGCTGCGAAGCCGTATTTTGAAAAGCTGGCTGCAGGGGCTGGGATTAGGGAAGCTGGGGAAGGCTACCAGGAAGTCACCATGGCAACAGCCTCCCTGGCATCACCTTCCCCTAACCCGGCCAGCCCCCACCAACTGGTCTGCTCACATGGGGACTGTGACTAACTGCATCTTCGTGTGGCAGACACTCCCCCATGGGTTTGTGCTTGTGTGCGAGCCAAAAGGGCGGCTGGTAATCTGTTACCTTCACAGGGAACTTTGCAAAGCTCTTTTCCAATCCCTTATCTCAATTCACCCCCTACCTCAGGCACTATGAGGGAGGTACAGGAAAGGGGTTGCAGAGGAGAAAAGGAACATAGAAAGGTTATTCTTGTAGGAGGAGCTCACTAGGAAGGAAGTCCTGCATCTCAGAGAAAGACAGTGAGAGGAGATGGGAGGGTTTCCTTGGCTGTCCTCTGGTCTTGGTGGTACCACACAGCTGTGTGGCCTGAGCATCCCCATTCAACCTCTCTAACAGAAAACCTGGAGACTGAACAAGTGTGAGGGCCTGTAGGCTTTTGGAGCACATCAATTAGAGTAAAAATTAAAATGATGATCCTGACATACAGTAAGATTAAAAACCGTCTACGGTCTACCCTTTGTCACTATACATCATCAAATCACTATGATTTCCTAAAAGAAGGAAGATTTTAGCTCCCAAAAAGTAGGAGGTAAAGGAAAAGTAATCCTTCAGGTGAACATTCAACACTATAAACTATAGTATCTTCATTTTTCTCCTTTCCCTGCCCACTGGCAAAGACTGCAGTGACAACTCACAGGCATCAAGAGCTGGGGTTTGGAAATTTCAGAACACTCGGCTGTCCCAAAAAGCAGCACAGCTGATGTCACAGTCCAGAAATGAACTTGAATTCAGGTCTACTATGGCCTCGGGCTGTGGCTCTTCTTGCTGGGCCCGGGAATGCAAAGGGTATCTGTGTTTTAAAAAATAGGTTTTCCAAAGCTGCAGCAGTTTTTTGCTGCTTAACCTGAAAACC
Organism: Chinchilla lanigera; assembly: GCF_000276665.1. Lineage (NCBI taxonomy): Eukaryota > Metazoa > Chordata > Mammalia > Rodentia > Chinchillidae > Chinchilla > Chinchilla lanigera. The sequence continues at coordinate 33,498,683 of NW_004955402.1, forward strand.
TCCATTTCCCCCTTTACTGTACAGCTCTCCCAGCTGATGTCTCGGAACTGGGAAACGGGGTTCCTTGCTGGCAGGTGTGTCAGTACTCTACATGGGTCACCCTCTTCCTCCCCAGTGTGGCCTCCGCCCTACCCATGATAGCTTCAGGGAAAATGGTGAGGCAAACCCTGGTCCTCTGGGTGGGGCTCCCATCCTTGGGCTCCTGCTAGACTCTAGTGGTCCTGTCCCTTTCTCTTAAATATGCACAGCAGGCATCAGGATGGCCTGTGGACATTTAAAACACAGACTCCTGGGCCTCATCCCAGCATTTCAGATTCAGGGGGGATGGGGTGTGTCTGAGAGTTTGCATCTCCAACAAGCTACAGGTGATGCTGGTGCTATTGGTCTGGGACTGTAATGGAGCTAAAGGCTGGCCATGCAGATGAGCAATGGGTAACTAACAGCGGGAGAAGCATGACATCTCTGTTTTCATTTTTTTTTTTTTTAGTCTCCTTTATTACTGTAAAACTTTGGGCAGATCCTTGCTCAGCTCTGCACATAGGCATATTAATCACTTAAGAGTGACTTTTATAAGGTTTATTAGCTCTAAATTTGCCCAGATAATCTCACCCCTCTTTAAGAATGAGGACACGAAGGTAAGAGTAACAAAAGTAATTTCTAGGATTTGCATGGACGTCCAATTGCCGAGTTTTGCATTATTCAGTTCCAGATCCCCTGGAATGATGCCTGGAAGTCTCAAGTCATTGTCCTAAACCTGTAATCACCTCCATCCTACCCCATGATGAAGTCAGTTCCCTAAGTGGGAGCAATGATCCAATGACAGGAACTGAAGCTGAGAGAGCAATCATGCCCTAAGAATTCCTCCAGAGCTTCATAAGCAGGACTGAGGTCATAACTAACCAGCCTCTAGCCCACTCCCACAAATCCATAAAGGCTGGCCTCATTCTTTTGTGAGTGGACCAGTTCGAACCTCTTCGTCATAGCTTGTGCCCCTTTCAGCTGCTCAAGCTGAAGCCCCTTTCCTACTTTCTCCTACTTTCTGATTCTGCCTAATAACTCTGCCAGTGCATCATTTCAACACATCCTGAAATGCTTTTCTGTGATGTGAGTTCATGGTTCTATTCCATTGAGGCCAGGGGATCACCATCTACTCTTTGAGGGATCTCTTTGATTCCTGTCTCATGAAAGGACCACACTTTGAGAACCACTGCTTTGATCTCATTCTTTCCAGGAGCTCCCCAGCCTGTGACAAAGCATATGGCATCCCAAGATGGTTCAATGGATGGAGCTGGGTCAGCCAGAAAACAGTGTGGGAAGCAATGCGAATATGTACTTCCGAGAAAACCTGACTAGTTCCCCAGGCTACAGAATGTCTGTGAGGTGCCTATAATCTCCATTCATGCTGGAGAGCTCAAATATACAACTGTCCCATAAGCCAGGAGCTCCTGAAAAGTATCCCCAGCCACTCAACACCTCAGCCCACCCACAACCCCACAGGTCATGGAATATCAGAGAAAAAATTCTTCATGATACTTGTTAAAAAGGTAAGACATAAGGCACACAAGTCAGAAAGGTAGTACCTTGGAGCTTTGCAGTCGGAGGAAAATTGGGCTCTGCAGAGAATGCAACAAGGAAAAATGAGAATTTAGGACCATGAAGCACAGCTGGGATGGGGTTAGTAAATGCAAAATTGCTAAGAGGAAACGCTGGGAGAAAGGGAGAGGGCTAAGTCAACCTAACGGAATTTTTGTTGAAGGTAGGCTAGAATGACCAGATATTACCTGAAGGATAGTGGAAGACGAAGACATTGATTTACATCAGGAGTGGGGGATTCTGGGAAACTGATTTACCAACGCTTGTTAAAATCGAGCTCTTGAGGAAAGGCCCAAGAATAAGGTTGGATGGTCAATAACTGTCAGAGGCAGGTTGACTGAGGCTGCCCTAGGCCAGTGGAACTCTGGAATCCACATTTTTACCAAACTAATTTGTGTATTTTGCCAAGAGATAGGGTTGTGCTTAGTATGTCAGCCCCACCTGGCTAGAATTTGCCTAGATTCGTTGCTAAATCCATTTGAGTTATGTCCCCTGAACAAGGAATGAAGAGATCTGGGCCTGAGTCCAGCCCTGCTGTACCAGGTTTTGGGATGCAAGTCTCCTTCTAGGGGTGGTTTCAAGGTTCTTTCTGTCACGAAAAAGACTTGGTCAAGACAAGCACAAAAGATGGTGAGATTTTATGTTTATTAAAGGTGGGAAAAGAAATAGGCTCTGCAGAGCAAGTTTGGGCTATGTAGGAAAATAAGTATACTCTATAGGACAAGAGTGGGCTATAGGCTCAGAACATAGTAGCAAAAGCTCAATGTCAACTGTCCTTTTGTATTTCCATCTTCTCAGGCTGTCAGGTCTAGGCTGTCCTATCCCAGACTGCTTGAGTTCTTGCAAGAAGGGCACTTGCAGGGATTTAGAAACTGTTCTGAATATGTGTCCTGGGATTTTATAACTAACAGGTCACACCTACTTCCCCAGCCAGTCTTCCATGCCCTAATCTCCTGCCTCATTGCAACCACTGTCATGTGTTGCAAATCATATGTAATATCTCTGAGCCTAAGAGTTTCCATCTGCCCAAAGGACATGATGATCACTACCTGATTTGAGGAGCAAATGAGGAGAACTGGATGTGCAATGAAAATGCAAATATGCAACACATCACAAAGTATTCAATAAGGCAGGTGAACAGTGCCAAAAGCCTTCCTTGATCAGACTTTGGTCAGGGTCATTAGCTCTTTTCTGTACTAGGCCTTGATCTCAGAGCCCATCTTTGCTGCAGTGAATTAGCCCAGTTTTAGCAAGAATATCCCACCCTTAATATATGGTTACACTGGCCTACTTTCAACAAAAATCCTGTTATGTTGCTTTAAAGCAGGAATCCCCCTAACTCTGATGTCTCTTCTTAGTAATTTTCCATGCATTATTACCCCCACCAGCTCTGCTCCTTGGCTATAGATTCCCACTTGTCCTTGTTATATTAGAGACTGAGTTTAATTTTATGCTGACATCTCTTTCCCCCATCACAATAGTTTCTGATTAAAATTTGCATTCACCATTTTAACTAGTGTCTGGTTCTGTTCTTTTTGACAACAGTTGTTATACTGCAAGAACTATGAAGCTGAACACCTATGACCTAGTCTCAGTTTATCTCTGATCATCATTGAAGACACTTATCTTCTCTGAACCACTGCTGGCTCAACTACAAAACAGTGAGTGCTTTGGAATATATCTGGCACAGGAACCAATCAAGATCTTCCAGTGTTGGCCCATGGTGAGGATGTTTTCTTTATGGTCACATTAAAAACACATTTACATGGAAAGAACATAGCATTGCTTCTGTCAAAAAGGCACCTCTTGAATCTAATGCCAACATGAGACCTACCTCAATGCTGGACACTGTAAGGTCTGTCATCACCAAAAGCATCCAGGCCATAGACATCAAAGGAAGACTGAGAAAAAGTTCCACGTTACAGCAGAGTAAAAAGACATGGCAACTCAATGGGGCATGTGGTTCTGAATGGGCCCTTTTTACTACAAGGACATTACTGAGGTTCTTCTGACCACTTCCTTGTGTCCCCTAGTCCAGCCATGCTTACACATGGCTTTCTCACAAATATTTTTCATTTCACTTCAAGCTAGTAAAAGGAGTATTACAAGATAAATATTTTAAAAATGGTATTGGGTTTACAATAAAACTGTTCTTGCAAAGGATCTTGCAAAGGATCACTCATCTATTTCACGCCCACGCCCCCTTTTTTCCAGTGCTAAGGATGGAAGCCATACATATTAGGCAATCTTTCTACCACTGAAGAATACCCCAAACCCTAACCACTTCATTCTTTTAAAGGGCTATAAGGTATTCCACAACTCAGTTATTAGTAGACACAGATTATTTAAGATTACTTTCTATTTTTCACTGCTTCAAACAAGGCTGCATGAACATCCTGGTACATACCTCTTTGGCCCATGGATGATTTCCAACTAGGTCAGTGCACAAGGTCATCTCCTGTTGTGGCTTGTATCTCTACACCCTCCACCCCAGGCCTCATGCAATCATAGGTGGGGCTTTTCTGACATGGCCAGATCTAGGGTGTGTGATGCTGGGATCAAGGACACAATGCTAGCTTAAGGGTCTGAGTACTAACCACCCCCAAGGGAGGGTAGCCTAGATATTTTAAAGAGACTGCTATTGTCACTGCTTGTCACTTGCTGCTTTCTGTTTTTGCTGCTTCCTACTTTCCATACCGTGAACTATTTTTTCTCCTCTGTGATGCCCCTCTGCCATGTCACCTTGCCTTGGAGCCAGCCAATTGTGGACTGAAACCTCCACAAACTGTGAGCCAAACAAACATTAACTCTGGGTGTCAGGTAGTTTTGTCTCAGCAATGACAGAATTAACTAAGACACCTTCTTTCAGCCCATCCCCTTCTTTGCTGGTCACATACATTTCAGCCCCACAGGCACTACCTGACAGTAACACTTTTCCTTCTCTTATTCAGGCCTTCCCTTTATCTGACAATCCCTACCCACAACTGACCAATCCCTAGCCACAATTCACTGAGGATCAGATAGGGTGTGTACTCACTGCTTGACCACAAGACCTCTCAACAGTTCTAGTCCCCTGCAACTGATGGGCAGAAGTGAAGTGTGACCTGGCATAATACATACTGCTGGAGTTTACACAAACAACGCATTTTATTCTGGTAAGAGTTTTTCAGCAATTTGGTCTTCATTTCTGCCAGGCACAGAACAATAAAGGAGAATCAAATTCTCTTTAACACTAAGGCTCACACTGGTTTCTCTCCCAGGGATTCCTCTGAGCACGTTACTTTGTGGTTTGTAGGTTCAAAGGTGCTATAGATTGAATGTGTACCTCCAAATTCGTAAGTTAAAACCATAGCCCCCAAGGTGATGGTGTTAGAAGGTAAACAGAGCTACTGGGAATTGATGAGGACATGAAGGAGGACCTCTTATGTATGGGACTAGTGTCCTTATACAAGAGACCCCTGGAGTGCTCTTCTGTCCCTTATCCCATGTGAGGAAACAGTGAAAGCCAGCTGCCTATGAGTAGGAAGGAAAGCAGCCCTCACCAGACACCAAATATGCTGGCCTCTTCATCCTGGATGGCCTTGCCTACAGAACTGTGAAAAATAAATCTGTTTTGCTTTGTGGTATTCTTTGATAGCAGTCCTAATGGACTAAGACAAAAGGTATTTTAAATTTCTAGTTTCTTAATATCTCTACCTCACATATGTGAAATGCAAGCATTCTCCAAAGATCTTCATTCAAGATATATCAACCATTACAGCAATGGGGCACAGCATTCAACAAACATATAAGTAGAGGAAAACAAATTTACACTGAAATACTTGGAAATCATAAGCCACACACTTGTCTAAGCACTGAGTGTCAAAATCCAACAGGACACTTTTCACAGCTTAAAAGCATTTCTCCAATCCCATGATATTCATTTATTAATTTATTCACTACATAAAACAGATCTAGAGGACTGTAAAAGAAAAATTTTGCACCAGACACTTGTTAAAATGGCAAGACAGATTTTATTCAAGTTAATGCAGTAAGAGAGAGAGACACTTCAGTGTAGAGCTCAGCTCAACTCTGAATACATCAAAGACAACTGGAATTTATAACCAAGGAAGCAGAATAAAGGGACCAGTAGATGGAAATAACTAAGAAGAACTCGATTAGGTATTAAAGGAGGGGACTTCCACTAAACCGGCTTAAAAGGATTCTTGCTAAAGGCAGGCCCTGGGGTTAGATATTAAGCATGAGAGGGGGACTTGATTAGATATCAAGGGTGATACAAACTGGCTCAACAGGGTTCTCTGTTAAAACTGGGCTCAGCAGGCCAAGGTCAAGAAGAAGGCCCAGAGGAGCCTGATTAAGGTTTGGCAAGGAGGAAGTCCTTGTCAGAACATGTATATTGATATAGGTGTGTGTGTATAGGCGGATTAAATCTAGATGTAGACATGGCTATTGATATCTGCATCTATCTTTGTATAATAGGCATATTGTCATTAGATCATTGGTTTGCTTTAACAAAATGCCTTAGACTAGATAATTTATAAATAACAAATTTATTGTTCACAGTTCCAGAAGCTGGAAATTTCAAAATTAATGCACCAGCTGATTTTGCAGCTGGTGAGGGCTTGCTTTCTGCATCACAGAGAACATCCTCATGGGGCAGAAAGGCAAAGAAACTCCCTCAGGCCTCTTGTAAGAGTGCTACTCCTATTCGTGAGGGCTCCATCCATGTTAGTGAAGCATTTTCCAAAGATCTCACCGTCATCTTGAGGGTTAATCTTCAAGCTATGGACAAGCATTCAGACCACAGCACATGAAGTCCAGTACCATGCTGGCAGTGGGGAATGAAGAGGCACACAAGCATACCTGTTTAGAAGGAGCCCAGAATCAGGACATTCCCCACACTGGGTGCTAATATAGTGTGGGCAGGCTTAGAGCACAGTGGTCAAACATGAAATCCATCATTCTAAAGACTGCCCAACTCAGACTACGGGACAGTTGTGATTCTGGGACACCCAGGCACATCAAGACTTTCAGGGGACTTGTAGAGGTTGTGGGAAGGAAGTCCACAATTCAAAGGCAGAACTCACTTTGGTGGATGGATGGTTCTGACAATGAATTATTTTCTAAGGTGATTTCCTCTGAGTCGCTCTCCAGTAAGTCTCTAGTTCACACTGAAAGTTTGTTAGCCAGGTCCAGAACTGGATTAAAGTATAGATTCTCAGGCTATGGCTGTTGCTCAGTGGTAGATCATGTGCTTAACATGCATAAGGTCCTGTGTTCAATCCCTAGCATTGAAAATAAGAAGGGAATACACACACATCTATTTATAAAAGAAAAATAGATTCTTGGACTGGATGAAAAGAAAAAATATCAGCTAATTGTTACATAGGCACATAAAACATTTTACACACTTTTTTTTTGTTTGTTTTCTCTAGTACCAGGAATTGAACTCACGACCTCTTGCTTGCCAGGCAGGTGCTGTGCTGCTGAACTAAATCCCCAGCCCCCATGTAAAACATTTTAAAGAAGGTGAAAATAAAGTGATGGAAAAAGACACTCCAGGAAAATAATGACAAGATCACTGATATAACATTGTCAAAGTCAAAGAAAAAAGAGAAGGAATAAATATTAAATCAGTTCAAAGCTCATTTCAAGAAGCTAGTAAAGCAACAACAGATTAAACAAAGAAAGTAGGAAAGCTGAAATAATAAATACTAGAGCAAAAGAGGAAACTAACTATCAAAATCAAAACCTGGTCCTCTGGATGACAAATTTCTAGCAAGACTAAACACAAGGAAAAATACTATGGCATGCACATGTGTACACACACATATATACAAATAAACATAAGATTTAAATGGGGATTTCTTAACTGGGTATGGTGGCACACACCTGTAATTCCAGAACTTGGGAAGTTGAGGCAGGAAGATCACAAGTTTGAGGCCAGCCTGTGATATATAGTGAATTCCAGGCCAGCCTGAACTACATAGCCTGTCTTTTTTAAAAAATGGGGATTTCTTGACAAAAACAGCAAGTACTTTTTCAAAGAGAAACTATGAACCAAGTTAGAAAAAAAATAATAGTTTTAAAAATTATTTTTAATTAAATAATCATAACTTTGTTCACTAATAACCATCAGAGAAACTGAATTGATAGAAATCTATGTCTCCCTCCTGAAAGGGATACAGCCAAAAGAGCTGTTTAGGCAAGGTTTGCCAAATCTTTATGGAATGACTAATCTCTACCCTAAGCAAACTGTCTTTAAAGACAGAATAGAAAGGAAAACCAACAAAGTGATTCTCAAGGTTAACATAACTTTAATAAATTATACAAGATAGTTCAATAAAAGGAAATCATAGATCTGTCTCTCTTAGAAAAACAAATGCAAAGATCCTCTTTAAAATAGTCTCAAGTCAAATTTAACAATACATACAAACTACATCATGATCAACTAGTTCAACTTAAAAAGATAAAATAGTCATCAAAAATTTATTAACATGCCACATTATCAGGTTAAGAACAAAAATAATAATCAGGTTAATAAATGCTGAAATATTTTATCATATGTATTCATGACAACAAATTAGGAATAGAAAATAATTTTAATTGGATCAAAGCTTCTATTAAAAACTGAAAAGCATCATATGTAAGAGTGAAGATTTAGATGTATTTTCATTAAAGTCAGGGCCCTAGCAAGGATGCATCTCTCATCTACCTTATCCATCACTGAATTCAAAAACCCATCCAGAGCAGTAAGACAGGAAAAACCAAGTACAGTGTTATCTCATTTCATGAACTTAATTCTTTCCACAATTCTGGTCACAAACTGAATTGGACAAGAACTGAATCAAATGTCTGCATAAACTCAACACTGAACCTAACAACTGAATTTGGTTTGCAACCAGAATCATGGAAAGAATTAAGTTCATAAACTAATGTTTGACTATAATAATTACAAAGAAAAAAAAACCATCACTATAGATGATATCATTTTTCATGTTGTACCTTGTGATAGTTAATTTTATGTGTCAAGTTGAGTGGGCGAAGGTGAGGGCTAGATAAAAGCTGGTAAAACATTACTTATATTACTTCTGGGTTGTGTCTGTGAGGCTTTCTGGAAGAGATTAGCATTTGAACCAGGGATTGAATCCAGGAGCTTTGCACTGAGCTACCAACTCTTTGACAGCCCTATCACGACAAAAAGGTAGTGGGAAGTTAATCTGCTGTCTATGTGAGCTGAGACAACCATCTTCTGTTCTTCAACTTGGTGCCTCTATTTCTTGGGCCTTTCAACTTGAACTGGAACTTAACATCACTGGCTCCCGTGGATCTCAGACCTTTGCTCTCCAACTGTGACTGTAGCAGCAGTTTTCTTGGGCCTCCAGTTTGGGATAGCAGATCATGGGTCCAAAAGCCATATACATAATCTCCTATTGTTTCTCTGAAGAACCCTGACTAATGCATACCTAAAGCTAAACATACACACACACACACACACACACACACACACACACACACCAGTAGGATGACCAGAAAAGCATAAAAAACTGACCAAATGGAAAGATATTTACCAGGCTGTGGATGAGCAGACTTGATATTGAGGTGTTAATCACCCCAAATCAACCTGGAAACCAATGCAATTTTAATCAAAATGCCATAATATAAATTGCCACTTCATATCCATTAGAATATAAAATGATGCAGCCACTTTGGGAAATAGTCTGGCTGTTTCCCAAAGACTAGGAACTTCACTCATAGGTATATATTCTAGAAACATGAAAACACACCACACAAAAACTTGCACCAGAATGTTCATAGCAGCATTATTCATAATAACCATAAAGTAGAAACAACTCAGTGTCTAATATATAAGCAAAATGTGGAATATTCACACAATGAAATGTTATTCAGCCATAAAGAGGAATGAAGTACTGATTCATGTTACAACATGAATGAATATTGCAAGCATTACGCTAAGTGAAATAATCTAGGCACAAAAAGCTTATATTGTGAAAATCACAGGTATTGTATGATTGCATTTATAAGAAATGTAGAAAACAGACCAATCCATGAAAACAAAGTACATTAGTGGTGTCCAGAAGTAGGACATAGGGGAATGGTAATCGACTGTTAATGGGTCTGAGTTTCTTTTTGAGGTGATGAAAATATTCTGGAATTAGTAGTGATGGTTGCAGAACTCTATGAATTTATTAAGAACCAGTGGATTGTACACTTTAAAAGATTGAAATTTATAGTATGTAAATTACATCTCAATTTTGAAAAATTTCTATCAATGTTTTTTATAGAGCATGACACAAATCTTAAAACTCAGAAATGTACAAGATGAAGAACTGCTAAGACAATTTTGAACTTTGAAATACTAGAAAGACTTGCCCTGTTACATATCAAGACTTATTAGAAAACTTAAATAATAAAATATATATGTTATTATCATGGAAATAAGCAATTAACCCAAAAAGAAATATCAATCCTAGGAAGAAACTCATACACAGATGTCAGGACATGCAGAAGGCCCTGGGCTTGACCTCCAGTACCACCAAATTATAACAATTAAATTAAATTTCAATTTTTTTAAAAAAAGAAAAGACAAAGTTGATCTCTAGTGGTAGAAATGTAATTAATTAATGGATATCAGCCCAGCTGAACTTGCTGAGTGCTTACCTAAACAAACTCTGAATACAGAGTGCTAATATATGAGTGCTAATGACTGGAGTCAGGTTCTTCCTACACCTATGGCTTATTAGAACACAACTGAATGGCATTTGAGTAGTTCCCCTCCCCTATAGAAGCCAGGCTATTTCATTACTCTATGCAGAATTACGATGGATGCCTGTCAAGGAATTTCTATTATCATACAACGTCATTTGTGACAGTTTCTTGCTGGAAACTCAGTTGCCCGGCTCAGTTTCTGAGCCCACGGCCCAGCACAATGTCTGATGCACAGTTTGGTAGGATGAATCGAATTCAAATCTGTAACTTAAATAAAGATGTGGAAGTTGAAGCCCCAAGTCTAGTAACTTGCCCCAAATAGCAGGTGCCCAGACCCTCAATCCATACAACTTAATTTATTCATAGTTAACCAAAGTGCATTTGATACTTTCTTTCCCCAGCACCTGGTGTGTCTCTGTAGTGTTAAGTGGCCTAAAATGACTGCACAGCACATCTTCCAAGAAGCAGATAAGCAGCACCAAGAGGTTCCAAAGTACACCTTTGGGTGATCCATCTTTCTTCCCTCAACACTTAATGATGCCATGTTTACAATCAATGAAAAACAGAAGCCCTCTGAATTCTAATCATGTGCTAAGAAGCACTGCAGTGAAAGCTATGAGCAGCAGGAACCCACAAAATACAGACTTGCTTTCTCTCCCCAAAGAAAAATTTGATTTTGAAACTCTGCTTTTAAAAACATCTTAGGTATGAGATCCTGGAAGCAGAATGGGGATACGGAAAAAGACAGATGGGATTTGAGGAGCTGGAGGAGGTCAGGGAAGATGAGAAAAACAGCAGCAACCACGATGAGGTCAAGGTCCCAAGACAGTTCAAAGACCTTAAGTTTCATAACCTGCAGCGACTTATACCTTCATGAAAAACAACCAGCTTTTCCATTCCTATTCTCATTTTCTTGTTTTCTTGCTATTTGTAAATGGCCAGTAACAAGGTGGCAGAGGCATTCCTAAGTTTATACTAAGGTTTTCTGTCCCAAATAAAAGTGTGAAATAAACAGCTATTCTCCTTATGTTTTGAGAGTTTAAAATTCACAGCTATTCTAAGGAATGCTGGAACCACTAATAGGCTGCTTAACAATGTGCAAGGTATGAGTTTTACAGCTGCATAATTAAGACTCTGGCTGCTGAGGATATACCTCAAAGTGGGAAAGAAGCACTTGGGCCCGGCCCTGCTTCACAGGGACTTTGGAGGTTTCTTCACAGGAAAGCAGAAAGCATTCCCTCAAGGGCCAAATTTGTAGACAGATATTTTAGGTCTATAATGAACAATGAAGATCTAGATCTCATAATGTGTAGCTACAAAAATAGCATGCAAGCTTTTTAAAAATCAATTTCCCTTCCTGGCAAGTAGCAGCTTCCCTCCTGCAGGACAAGGAATGGAGATGGTATACAGTGGGCAGAATAAAAGAGCAAGGCTCACAGGCCAAGCTGGTGGGAGAGAAACAGGCAGATTAGGTGCTAGATTAGTTCGAAGGATGACCACAATAATCCGCAGTCATGAGGTGGGCTGCATTTCCCTGTCCCTTAATCTGGACTGGCCATGTGATTTGCTCTAAGAAAATATGGCACAAGCAAACTTCTGGGCTGGAAGTGGCCTGGCAGTTTCTACTTTCACAGAGGCAGCTTCCAGATACCATGTAAAGAAGCCTGGCCATTTACTGAGAAGCCACAAAAAAAGTCTTCTCCTTGCTCTGGAGAATGAAGGACAATGAGAAGACCAGGCTATGTAGAGAAGAACTGAAGCTTTCAGTCCAAGGCAGCTGGAAAGTCCAACTATGGGAATGGCTCCATCTTGGGTCGTCCAGCCCCAACTGAGTGGCCCAAGGGGAAGAGAGAAAAGCTGAATCCATAGGCATTGGCCCAAGTCTCAGATCCATACAATGGTGAGTAAATGGTTTCTTTAAACCACTATACTTGGGGATGGTTTGCTATGTGCCAAGAGACAACTGAAATACCACCTGACTGCTCTCTGCTGCCAATAGTTCCCTAAGGCATGGCATGTAGTATGGGTTTAATCTGTTTCTGGGTGGTTTCTGTATTTGTTGTTACTGTTTTAAATTCATCAACTAGAGAATATTGCCAGAAACAGTGAAAACTGACTTGCGATTAAAAGACCCCTTAAACACGCTGGCAGGGGAATCCGTGTTCTGGGCACACTGTCACAAGTGCCACACATGCGTCTACGGTACCAAGCCACCCCAAGTCCAGAAATCAGCACCTCAGACCTGGGGGGCCCGCCCACTCATCTCCCCAGAACACAGGCCACAACTATTCTAGGAGCAAGCTGTTCTGGCTTCATTATCACAAAAAAAAATACCCTAGAAGGTAACTGGGTACATCCAGTACTCGCAGGCCTTGATCCCTCTCCAGCCTGAAGTGACAGGCTGGCAGATGCTCCAGCTGCCTCCCTTCTGTCATTCCCCTCAATACGGCAAAAAAGGAAAGGAAAAGGAGGCCACATTTATTCCCCACAAAGCTTCAGGCCGTCATCCCCTCACATTTGGCAGCAGACAGATCCAGCAAGATGAGGCTGCACTCACTGCCGTGAATCACATCCAAGCTCTGTGGGAGTGAAACTGCCCAAACGAAATGAGAACAAGGGCTGCACGGGCCCTGGTGTGGCAGGTCTGTCTTCTACTAGGAGAATGGCCTGTCTTTCGTGAGGTGGGAGACAGACAAGGGTCAACTACCCAACCCCATGGCTGCACTTGACTGCAGCTGAAATGTAGGCAGCCTGAGTCCAGAGCTTCAGACAGCTTCCCCAACTGCACTGTCACTGCAGGGGCTGCACAAAGCCAGGCATCTTGTGCCCAGGGCTATGTTCACAGGAGCATGGCATCAGGTAAAACACAGGACTTATCCCTGCCCTGCGTTAGCCTCCACATCCTCACCTGCTCCAAGATTCAAAAGCCTTGAAGAAAGAGGATGAGGAAAGTCACAAGGCAGTGGCTAGCAGCAAAGGTAGCAGAGAGAATCATTCAAGTGGAGTTGGCAGAGAGGGAAATAAGTATGATACAAAAGAACACTCATGCATACACACATGTTCACTGAGTATCTACTATGTGCCAGGCACAGTGCCAGGTGCCAGCAGTATGCTGGTAAACAGGATACATGTGGTCCTTGCCTCAAAAGATCTTCTGCAATTAGAATGTCATGTGACAAGTGCTATATTGCAGGAGCAAGGACAAGGAACACTTATTAAGGAGTGCTGGGGCCAGTAAAGCCAGGGAGGGAAGGGTGGAAAAGACACATAGAGAATGGAGAAAGTGGAGGACACTGCCAGTTGCCCAGAGCTGCACAGGCTCCTGAGACTTCCCCCATTGCTGAAGGTACCTTTTGCTTCCCTCCCTAAACTTCCAAGTCCTGGAGTCAGTACTGTCCCCTCCAGCATTCATGGATTGTGGCTATATTCCCACAAATGTTTTCAAAATGTTCCTTCCATGAAGGCACAGGAAGAACTGCTCAAAAGCTTTCCCTGTCAACCAGCCACCTACATCATAAGCTCCCCAATGTTTAAGCCTAGCTTCTCAAAGCTCTACACAATCTACGCCACCCCACTGACTATACCAGCAGCAAAAGGTCTCCTCAAAGGGACCCTGCCCAACTATGTGACCAGCCACAACCCCAGCTCTGACCACACTTACAAATAAACATAAACATCAGAGTCTGCACATGCACATGGTTATGCTTACAGAGCCCAGCAATCCCCAGTAAGACCTGATGTAAAAATGTAGGGAACTCCTGGGGCAACTAATACCCAAAGACCAGAAAGTCTAAAATTCCATATTAGCTATTTTACTTTGATTTAAGCATCAGCTTTACCAGGTAACATTTTGTTTAAATTAAGAATACTTGGTATTCTGGCTCAGCAATTCCAGTTCCAGATATATACAGTTAACAAAAATGCTTACAATTATTCACTAGAAGACAGGAACAAAAATGTTTATGGCAACACAGATTGTAACAGTACCAACCTAGAAATTATCAAAATGCCTACCTACAGTATGATAGATAAATTATCATACAGCAACACAATGAAATGCAATACAGAAACAAGAATGCACAAAACACAACAGCACATAGCAATATAGATACATTTCCAAATGTAACGCTGAGTGGAACTGAGACCGACACCAGAGTAATAGTATGTGATTCACACAAAGTTTATACAAAGTTCAAACAGAGGCAAGACTGAATTGTGGAATAAAAGTCAGGGCAGTAGTTACCCTTGGAATGTAAGGATGACTGGAATGGGTTGCCAGGGTAACTTCTGGGTGTTGAAAGTCTGCTCTGCCAGGATTCAGATGTTGAATGCATGACTTTATCCACTGTGAAAATTCATTAAGAAATACACCTATGATGTTTGTATTTTTCTATGTATAGAAGACTTCAATTAAAAGTTTACCTTACCCTAAAAAGAGAAAAGGGGAAAAAAACAACAGTATTGGTGAAGGTACACAGAAATTAATGATTTCTTACACCAAGGAATGCAAATTAGTAAAGCTTTGAGGAAGAAAATGTGGTGATATTCATCAAAACCTTTAAAAACTTCCTATCCTTTGACCTGATAATTCCAGTTCTAAGAATTTATCTTCAGGAAATAATGAGAGTGCAGTGGCAGCTGTCCCAGAATTATTTATAGAGAAAATTTAGAAATAGCTTAAATGTTGAGCAAAGGTATATTTATTGTGCAGTCACTAACATATGTTTTAGAAACTACTTCATGAAAAGATTATAGGAGATTTTAAATTCATCCTTCTATTTTGTGTTTTTTCCCAAATTCCCAACAGTGAATATATACTATTTTTATCAAAAGAAAAATTAGTTAGAAATAAATAAATGCAAACACTCATTTAGAAATAACATAATTCAACATACATTCCACAGTATGTACTGAATCTGTCATTGCCAGGTACAGGGGTAGTAATGAACATGGCTTAGTACCTACTTTCAAAACCTTAGTCTAGTCATAATGTTGAGTATGAATCATTTACATCTGATACAATGAGAAAGCAGCCAATCTGAAGTTAATATATGAGCCTGAGGTAGTTCTACCTTTGACATTTTTTAGTACCTTGGTAGGTGAGCTCCTCTCTCTACTCATTTCATTCATCTCATAAGAACTCTCCTGGCTACCTCATTCTGATGTAGTCACCAGCAAGGGAAACTCGAGCATGATCTATAGATGTAAGCTGCAAATAATATGATCAGGTTATATTCATGTCATAAAAGAAACACACAACATGCTCTCAAGTTCTACTAAGAACCATGATGCCCTCCCACCTCCTCCTGCCTCTTGGTTATACCACCCTCCCCAGAGATTTTCTCTAGTAATATCAGCATTAACGATAGAGTGACTATTCGTTAGAGATTAATGAAGTTCTTTTGATCACTGAATTCCAAGTGGATTACATAGTGGTAGATTGTGGCATGCATGCTGTTGATTCTTTGGCATTTGCTGAGACATCATTAGTAATCCTGTCCATGCCTAGTTTTTATATCTGTATATCTGAGAAAATGGTATAGTTTCCATTTCCAGGGTGCAGGATTATATGTAGAGCCACTGTTTATGCTTGTTACTTGTCTTGGTTGAGCCTTTCACAGCCTTAGTATTTGTAGCTTCTTGATCTGTTTCTGAAAGATGTGCTAAAAATCTCCTATAGTGATTGGGAATTTGTCTTTTTATCCTTTCAAACTTTTAGTATCTGCTTCTCTTCTTTTGAAACTATGTTATTAGGCACATGAAGATACGATTATATATGTTCTGGGTGACTGTCCTTTTCAGCCTCTTTATTTTTTTCCGTACAGTCTACGTGGTTAATAACATTATAATGCCAGCTTTGCTTTGATATCTACATGATATGATCTCCTTCCACTCTTAGTTTTCATATTTTTTGTCATTAAATTGTTTGTCTCTTACAAATAGAATGTATTTGGATTTTTGTCCTTGAAATGTTAAATACAGGAGTTTCTACTTTTATGTAGGATTTAATGTTTTGATATTTGCATGATATCAGATTCATTTATTCATGGGAAAATCTTTAATTTGTTTTTGTTTCTTTTTTATTCTTCATTCATCATTCTCCATGTCTTTGTGGGCTTTCTGGACTGATGAGTAGAATGGTTATGATCTTCATTTAAAAAAAAAAAACAACAAAAAAAAACTTCCCTTTGTGACTTCTGAGATTATGCTCCTGGTTTCTGCAAGAGGCCCAAGCATGAGCTCCCTTCTCCTTAAGGGATTCAGAACTTCAGTCTACATTCATTTTACACAGTATCAGATCCCACACCTCTCAGCTTTTTGGCCTCAGCCCCACGATCAGACTTTTAATCCCTTTTCTTTATCAGACACATGACAGTATCCTTTCTTTGGTTGGATGGTCAGCCCTAAAAATATCATTCTGTTGAGGTATCATCTTGGACAGGGCAAGTAGAAGGTTGTGTGTGTGTGCGTGTATGTGTATGTCTGGAGTAGGGGCTACTTGTTCATGACTTGTCAACTGGACACATAGTGGCAACAAGAAAGAACACAACAGAAGAACGACATTAAAAATAAACATCCTCAAAATTCAGAGATCACTGATAATCTGGGCATGGTGACACATGCCTGTAGTGCCAACACTCCAGAGGCTTAGTCAGGGGGATCACTGTGAGTTTGAGGCCAGCCTGGGCTATACAGTGAGATCTTGTCTCAAAAAAAAAGAAAGAAATCACTGACAACCCCAGAATTGTGCACTTTGAAAACTTATATTTAAGAATGAAAGTAAAGACATTATCAGATAAGGTGAAAGTAAGACAGAAGACCACCAACAAATATGTCAAAGTATTTCTGAAAGATGGACAGGTCATTACTTAATGATGAAATATTCAACTCACAAAGAAAATATAACTATAATAACTGTAATTGGTAAGATGGCTTCAAAATATGTGAGGAAAAAACTGATAATAGTACAAAGAACAAATTAAAAAGAATAAAAGAATAAACCAAAACAATATTAGAATGAGAAATTTAGAAACTCTTCTCAAATACAGTAAGCAAGGATAAAGAGGTTTTAAACTACTAACTTTAAATAATTAGTGTAATTGATTTAATGCAAGGAATTGCCCCTCAAGTTAGAAAACATATATTCTTGGGTTTACACAGAATAATTTTAAAAAGTGACTAGACAAGATATAGCAGTTTCAAATAATTCCAAGAACAGTTTGCATTCTCTGACCTTAATGTCATTAAATTAGAAATCAATAACTGAAGATAGCTAAAAAACAAATAGAAGTTAAAAAATGTATTTGTAAATTTAAAAACATTGGTCAAAGGCAAAAATCATAAGAAAAATATAAAATTACTTAGAACTGAATGAAAATACCATATATCAAATTTAACTTATGAGATGCAGATAAAGCCATATGTAGAGGACAACTTAAGCCTTGAAGTCTTTTTTAAAAAATCAATTAATAATAAACCATTAAAAATTCAACAGGATAAATGCAAATAATATGGAGAGAAGAATATAAAAAGAAGAAATTAATAAAACGAAATATGAAGATACAGAAGATTGGACTGGTGGTATGGCTAGTGGTAGAAAGCTTGCCTAGCATGCATGCATCCCTGGGATGAATCCCCAACACTGAAAAATAAAAAAAGACAATCTCAGTGGAGATTAACAAAGTACATAATGTTTCTTTAAAAGAATAATCTTTCATAAAACTGATTAAAGAAAGCAGGACAAGGAGAAAAAGAAAATTAAATGATATTAGGAAAAAGGAGGGGGCCTAATTTCAGATACTACAATGATTTTACAAGATCATAATAAAATATGCAAAACACTTTGTGCCAATATGTTTGAAAATTTAAATAAATGGGCAAATTCCTTGCAGAATAAAATTTATAAAAAGAGATGCTAAAACAAATAGAAGATTCAGTGAATGGTATAGTCAGTAAATACATTCAATCATTAATTTCAAATCTTTCCACAAAGAAAACAAGAGGTCCAGTTAAGCAACTTCTATCAAACATAGAATGAGCAAACAATCTCATCTCACATATAATCTTTGTACAGCACAAGAAAGAAAAGACTACTTTGAAACCCAGTTTTTAGGCAATAAAATCTTCAGAAAAGGAAATTCTAAAAAAGGAAAATTACAAACCAATCTCACTCATGAATAAAGATACAATAAACTGAAAAATAATTGATAAACCAAATAGGAAAGTATATTTCAAACATATATAAGTGCATCATTAGCAAGCTGATTTTTCCAAGAAATTGGAAAAACTGACTTAACATCAGGAAACCTGCTAATGTAACTCATCCGCACACAGCATTAAGGGAGACTAATCACAATCATTTTGAAGGGCAGTGGAGGTGGGTGGGGGTGGGAAGCAACTGATAAAGAGTAACCACTACTCTTGATTAAACTCCTAGTAAACCAAGAACTGAATGGAATGACCCTTATCTAATAAAGCCCATCTAATGTAGCGCTACCATAACACTTAATACTGACACACCGGGAACATTCCCCTTAATATCAGGCACAACGCGGTGCTGTCCCCCATATCTGTTTCTGTTCAACTCTGTACTGAATGCCCCCAGCCACAATATGACTGCAAGAAAAAAGAAATAAACAGTATAAAAACTAAAGAGGAAGAAATGTAACTGTCATTATTTGAATATGACATAATCTTCTACAAGCACTTAAAAGAATGTATAGCAATGTGGTAGAAGTAATAATAGGAAGGCTGCTAGTTATAAAATCACCCTGCACTGAATGTTTCTACAAAACTGCTGAAATCCTAAGCCCAAAGGTGATGGGGCAAGGAGATGGGTCCCTTCAGAGGTAACCAGGTCATGGGGGCAGAGCGCTTGTGAGCAGGATGATTAGTGTCCTCAAAGGGACCTAAAGGAGCTCAGGGGCCTCTTCTACCACATGAGGACAAAGCTAACAGGTGACGTCTACAAACCAGAACGCACTTTCCAGACACTGCAGCAACCAGTGATTGGATCGTGAACTTCACACCCTCCAGAACTGTACGAAATAAATTTCTTTTTGGTAATTTATTTTATTTTATGAAAAAAATATAACAATTTCATAATCAGATAATAAGACAGTAACAATAGTTATTACATATAAATTTCTATTGTTCATAAAATCATTCATGGTATTCTGTTATAGCAGCCTGAATAAACTGAGACAAACATTCATATGTAAACTATTATATCATTATCTACCTGAAAAAATCTAGTATTTTAAAAGCATATATCATTTAGTATTATTAGAAGAATAGACATCTATTGAATCAGAAAGTGGAAACTGTTGACTGAACTTCAATGACCAATCAAGGAAGCACAAAGTTATGCACAATGTAACACCACCTCCCATCACCAGACACTATGCCAGCTCACACACTCTGCTAGAGTGGAACTGGGTTTCAAAGGCTTTGGCGAGTGATTAAACAAAATAAGACAACAACAATAATACAGAAGATGTGCTTTCTAAGACCTGGCAAATTCATAGCTAGTCATATTCTTCACTTCCAGTGTCTCACCTTTGTACTTCAGGAAAGTTCAAGAATATTAACTGCAGAGTTGTGAGAGCAAAGGAATTAGGCACTACCCAAATGTCCACCAGCAAGAGAGTGGTTAGAGGAGCTGTTGCATAACACACAGCAATGAAAGGAGGCAGATCTGCATGTACTGACACTGAAAGACATTCATTTAAGTAAAAAACCCGAGCATCTACAAAAGTAAACATGGTATGATTTCTTTAACTCCACAATACATAATATTTACAAATGCATTCATTTAATAAATATTTATTATCTATTATGTATCAAGCATATTTATAAATTCCAGGGAATATAACTGTGACTAAAAGATACAAAAAAAATTCTTATTCACGTGGAGTGCACCACCTAGGGCATGCACATTCATACATACAGACCAAGCACAATATTTACCAACGAAAGTAGACAACAATGTGGGCATTCAAGCAAGAAAATACTAGATCACAGTCCAGGTAAATGAACTCAATGTCTACGTAGCAATATGGATGGGCACTTTACATGATATGTGGGAAAAAGTATGGTAAATGTTTAAAATTTTTTAAATTTATTACCGTAAAAGACACATTGTCAATAATTCCCCTCAAAAAGCTTCACCTCGCTTCAAACACACTTATTCCATTGTTCTTGCCACTTTTTTTTTTTTTTTTTTGAGACAGGGTCTCACTCTGTAATTCAGCCTGGCTTTGAGCTCACTATGTAGCCCAGGCTGGCCTCAAACTCATGGCTGTCCTCCTGCCTCAGCCTCCGGAGTACTAGGATTACAGGTGTGCGCCACCATGCCCGGCTTCTTGCCACCTTCTGAATCAGATCTGGAAATCCTATTTCTTTTTGGCTGTTTGGTTTTTTTTTTTATTAGTACATGTTTGCAGTACATACTCTCATTCCTCATGGGGAATTGGTGCATGCATATATCGCATCTCAATTCTTTTTCCCCTTCCCCTTCACCTGCCCTTTTGCCAGCATTGGATTCATTTGTAAGTCACTATAAAATTAATTATCACTAACAACCAGATTAACAAACCAGGAATATAAAACACAAAAGACAGTAATATTAAATCAAGGTACATTTTTAGATACATTGTCCAGGCTGGATTATAATAACTTTTTCCCTCTCTATCTGTCCTTTATACTGCACTTTCTTTATATATTGAGTTTCTCATATGAGAGAAACCATGCAATATTTAGGCTTGTGTGTTTGATTTACTTAGTATTATGATCTCAAGGTAAGTCAATTTTCCTACAAATGACTCAAGCTTATCCTTCTTTATGGCAGGATGGTATTCCATTGTGAATAAATATCACGATTTCTTTATCCATTTATCTGCTGATAGACATAGGATGCTTCTAAGATTCAGCTATTACAAATTGTGCTGCTATAAACACAGGTATGTATACAACACTGTGATATGGCATGTTTAACTCTTTGGGGAAGATATCTAGAAGGGGAATAGCTGGGTCAAATGGAATTTCTATTTTTAGTTTTGATTTCCATAGTGGTTGTACTAGTTTACACTCACACCAACAATGAAGAAGAGACCCTCCCCACCCTCACTGCAGCCACTCTAGCATTTGTTACTGGCTGAGTTCTGGATAGCAGGCATTCTTTCTGGAGTGAGACGGAATCTCAGTGTTGTTTTAATTATTGCATTTCTTGAATGGACAGCGCTGCTGAACATTTTTCCATGTATTTATTGACGACTTGTATGGAAGTCCTCTTTCATGTCTTTAGTTGACTATCACGAATGCCACAATGTCCTGAATTGATTCAAAGTGTTTATCTTTCACGGTCATTTTGACTTTGGGGAAGTGCCAGAAGCAGCTGAGCAACAGCTTTGATTAATAAAATGGATAGGGACACACAGCAATGTTTTACCAGCCTCTCTCTGATGGGTGGCACATGGTAGCAGCATTCACCATATTTTTGATCATACCTCATAAAGACACTCATAAAACAAGAAATGATGGGGTAAATGTGTTTGAAGCAAAGGGAACTATTTTGAGTGAGATTAATGGCAATAACTTTTACTGTAATCAATTTCTTTAAACATTCAACATATATTTTGATTACATATCATATGAGCTTTGGACACCTATTTCTTGCTAAGACTTAGTTTCTACCTTTGTTAAAACTGAGGGTACACAGGGTAGCACCTTCCTTATGGTATTATGTGCCTTCAAAAAGGTAATTTATTTAGAGTATTTAGCACATAGTACATGCTCCATAAATGATAACCATTAATATTTTTACAAAGTTGCTGCAGAAGACCTAAACCATCCCCAAGACTATGGGTGGCCCCATGTCATCCCCAGCCATGCTGTGAGCCCTGGCCAGGGTTGGTGGCTCAGAGGTCCAATGACTGCAGTGCCTGTGTGCCTCAAGAAGTCAGTCCAATCTTGCTTCCTAGAAGGTTCCCCCCTCCGAATTAGGTGCTCCCTTTGAGCCTGCCTTAGCTCCTGAGGGGTAACAGGCTTGGTGGAAGTGGCTTCTAAGCTAGAAGGGGTTTGCAACCCTCAAGCCAAATGGGTACAAGGGCAAGTGAGGATGAGCCCTGCTTTCTGACTCACTTGCTGAGAGCAGGTCCTGACTGTCCTGGGTAGCCAAGCAAAACTACTCTCCTGTGATGTCTGAGGATCATTAAGAAGATGTGGGGGATACCCTGTGCTTACTTCTCTGGACAGGCAGCAGGCCCTATAGCAGGAGAAAGAAAAAGAATGTGTCCTAAACTGGACCATTAGTCAGCTCTACACAACAAGCCCATGCCCCGTGTGTACACACGTTCGCTGTGGAGGGAATGCAAGCCCCCCTTGCCTCCCGTCCCGGAGGGTCTGGCTGACTGGAACATCTTTGCCTATACTGCAGGCTGCTGCAGCCACAACACCTGGGGCAAAACCAGGGCACCCTCTGCCTCTTCCACACAAGTGCTATGTGAAAAGACAGTGGCTGAAGGTCAAAATTCCTAGCACCAAGCCAATACAGCAAACACTTATCACTTCCTGAGAATTGTGGAAAGAACGTTCTCCAGATCCTCTAAGGGGAGAGGCACTTAAGTAATAGTTTGGAAAGTCAAAAGTGTCGGGTGCCTGGTATCATCTCCTCAGCCCCAGCTCTAGTTTCATTACCATAAAACTTTTTGCTTTCCAGACAAAATATAAGGGAGCCTTTGGTCAGATGAACCAGTCATCTTCAGTAAGAACACACTTCCCTAATGCCTCAAGAGTTGGGCTGGCGGGGATGTGTGTCTCACTCGCAGACTGGCTTCCTAACACCGTTTGACAATAAGATGGCCAAACTTTTATAGCAATGGGACCTCTCACCTTCACTTCTAGATGGTCCTACGGACTTGGAGTGGAGCAGGGTGGCTATGCCTCTAGGAGGGAAAAGAGGCAGCTGGCCTGGATTCAATGAACCTGTAAAGAAAGTTATTCCCATAAAGATTTTTTTCCCCCCCCTTGGGGGATTAAAAGCCAAAGAGAACTCAGAGGTGGTAAGGTACCAACTGCCCAAATGGAGAAGGCTGCCTGAGAAACCCTGGCTTTCTAATCCCATATGGAACCCAAAGCTTCCTCCTTTGCTGGGCTGGGCTGGGTTGCTATGCAAACTATCTTAATGTTTATATATGACACTGCAAATTTGGAAAGTACTTTAAAATAATTTATATTCATAGACTTATAACTAATCAAAATATTGCACCGTTCCATAACCACAGCCATTATAGTCACTACAGTCATTTTCCAGTGCTCTTCACTAAGGAGGGTGTCACTGTGTAGGGATGGGGCGAGGAAAGAGAAAATAGCAATTAGGGGGATCTGTCAAGGCTTTCGGAGTCTGGAGGCAGGGCTAAGTCATCCATATAGGACACCAAACTTCTACTACTAAAAACTCCAATAGGAAACTCAACCTCTTAAAAATTGTTGCCGTACATTAAGTACTTGCAATAGCACCTCTGTTAAACAGGTACTACTGCCCATTTTATACTAGGGGAAACTGAGGACTTAAAAGGTTAAGACACTTACATAAGAGCACACTGCTGGTAAAGACAGAGGGAGGTTTAAGACTAGGCTTCTCTGACTCCAAAGCGTTTTGCTATGGCCCGCTGCCTACCCTCCAAAGTGCCTAGACCCCATAAAGCACCAAAGGAGAGAAAGAGCCTGTGTTTAGACACCTGTCTTCCAGGAGGCCTCAGTTTTATACTAGAACTGGCCACAGAGGACTCTGCTGTCTTCTTCTCACTCTCAGCCTCTACACCTGACCCTGAAGAGGCTGGAAGCAGCAGCCAGAAAGAGAGAAGGAGAAAGGTGAGTAAACAGAAGAGACGCCACCATGCCCACACTCTGCAGCAGGTAGCGAGGCTAATCTGAGTGTGATCACCTCCCAGAGGCTCTACCTCCAAATACCGTCACACTGGGGATCCATATGGTCAGTCCGTGGCAACCATAAATCACTTGGTGTCTATTATTATTTGTGTCATTTTCCATCTAATTGCCTCTTTTGGACACCTAGGCAGGGATTTGGGTGGAGAGGGAGGCTGAAACTGAAAAGTGGACAGACTAAGGCCTGGGCTTTCAACAGGCCGGAAAATATTAATTAACACCCAGGTGAGACCAGAAACGCTAAGGGGCCTGTGCAAGACCTGATGCAGGGGCTGAAAGAACTCAGGGAATGGTACAGAACATCGTGAATTGAGAGAAATAAAGCTCTCTCACTGCCCCATCCGCACCCCAGGCTTAGCTCCTGGAATAAAGCATTCAGATCCACTGCCACTATGACCTCCGCTACCATTTCTTACCCCAGGCTTACCAGCAGACACTCCGCTGACACCACCCAAGCCAGCTGACCCCACCTGTCTTTCATGCCCTTAAGTGGACAACTCCTTGAGGTAGGACCTGCTCAATGTGGCAGCTTCCATGTTAGCACAATGTCTGGCCCAGTGGACAAATGAACATATAAGTGCTCTAAACTGCTGTCTTCACCCATTAGGACTGCTACAACAAATATGGCAGCCACCAGGAAGCTTAAAAGAAATAGAAATATATTCCTTGCAGCTGTAAATTCTGCAAAGTCCAAGTCAAGGTGGCAGCCATGCCAGTTCCTGGTTATGCCCTCACGTGTCTGTTGATGGGTACACACAGAGGTTCCTATGTTTCTTCCTCTTTTTGGAGGGCATTAACTCCATGAGAGGGCCTATCTTTAGGATCTAATCTGAGTGTCATTATCTCCCAGAGGCCCTACCTCCAAATACTATCACACTGGGGATTCAAGTTTTAACACATTTGGGGTGGGGATCCAAATGTTGTCTGTAGCAACCATAAGTCACTTGGTATTTATTATTAGTTATGTCATTTTCCATCCAATTGTTTGTTTTTGACACCATTTTGGCTGGTGGGAATGCTAACAAATTTTGGAAGACCAGCAAGTAAGGTATACAGTGGACAAAAAACAATCCAAAGACTGAAAAGACTAAGTACCCTCCACTCGAGGTGTGTGTAGAATCAGAGCAGGAATTGTGGTAAGAGAGCCCTCTCTTCTCTCCCTGGTGGGGGCACGGGCATGCAGCCATAAAGCTCCAGTCCCTGTGGTCAGAACACCACATGCTTTTTTCTCTTTCCTTTTTTTTACAACTCTACTGAGAACAATGAAATGAAACAAGCGCAGGATCTGGGCTGATGGTGGCCATGTTTCCTTGGCAAGGTGCAGGGCCCAGGGTTGGGCTTGCTGCAGCCACCACGGGAGTCATTAGGAGGACACAGTGTTTACCTCCCTGGAGAAGGATGAGCTGGCTGCTCAGTGTTTCCAAGTGCATGGCCCCATGGGACCCCGGGAGAGCATTAGCAGAGCTTGCAGAGGGGACTAGGCAGTCTGCAGGTGTGTGCGCACATGCCAGCCAGCCGGAATCCAGAATTAATCACCTGCGGAAGCACAATGGGCAGATGGGAGGGATGTGCAGGGAGGGAGTCAAACCAGCAGGAGAGGCAGCCGCTAAATTTAGCCTAGTCCCCAAAGCAGGACTTAATTTAATTAATCCTGCACCCCCCACCCCACCCTCAGGCTCTGTTCCCAGGTGGGGCTTTTTTTCTGTTTCTTGCTTGGCTCCCATTATAACATGGGCGTCCAAATGTTGAGCCCTTGACAGGTGCCCCAGGCCAGCTCTTCTGGTGTGGGTGCTGGGAAGGAAGCGCAATTTCCAGCTGCCCTTGGCACTTCTGCAGCACTGGGCCATTTGTAAGGATTTGTCATTGGTCCAGATGGACCCAGCCCTTATCTGCCCCAAACTCCCAACCTCTAGGGTCTCCACAGCAGGGCAAGTGTTTGCCACCTGCCCCACCTTCTGCTTCTTTCCATCCCAGGCTGGCTTTCCCTTGTCACTGGGTGCCCTCAGGCAGAGGACAGGACTTCCCCCACCTCCACCACCTGCAAGGCGTTTGCTCCAGCTGATCCCACAGCAGGCCCAAGGGAACGGCAGGGAAGGCTATTATAACTCCACATGGCAGCTGAGTAGATTATTCCTCAAATTTCAACCTGGAACATCCCTTCCTTCAGAATCTGCAATTTCCCCTGCATCTACTCTCCTGCCACTCCCTCTCTTCCTTGTCATTCACACACCTCAGCAAATGAATAGTGTGTTCCTGCCCTGGGCATCCTTTTCCCCGGTTCTATAAAGGAGATGACAGGGTGCACACCAGGGCTGGGCGTGGATTCAGCACGTCCTAAAAAGCCCTCTGAACTGTGCTTGCCTGTAAAAGGGTACTCCCAGGAAGGCTCCTCGCTGGGGGGGATTGAAGGGCTCTGCCATCACCCCTTAGTGCCCAGGCTGAGTCCTAACGTTAAAAAACCTCTTCTCTCTTTCCCTCCCATTTTTATTGTCTTCCAAGTTCTCTCCTTTTGCTTTCCTCTTCTCTATTTGTCCTAAAACTTGGATTTTTTTCTTCAGTCCTGTACTAGGGATTGAACCCAGGACTTTTGAGACAGGGTCTTGCTAAATTACAAAGTTGCCCAGGCTGGGCTTGAGCTTGTGATTGTTTTGCCTCAGCCTCCCAGAATGCTAGGATTATATGTTTGTGCCACCATGTCGGGCTTAATGTTATTTTAAAAAATTAGATAACGCAGGACGTTCAGTTTAGAACATCTGAAAAGCAGAAAAAAGACAAAGAGTGAAAACGGTTTCTCTCCTGCAGTGTGGACCTTGGCCCTCTGTGGCCTTTGGATCCATCAGGGGACATAGGTGTGTGCACCAGCATGTTCAAAGTGCTCTCTTTTTTAACCAAACAGTGCTGTACTGTGCAAATTTCCCTGCTCCTTGTTTTATTCTCTTAATTCTCATAATTTAAAAATATTCCAACTGCAGTGACAATTCTAAGTCATACAACAAAAATCCTTGGAACACCCTCCTCACCCCCAGAAGCATCTCATCTTAACATCAGGCTGTGTTTGCTTTTGGGTTTGCTTTTGGGGTTGTGACAGGTCTACTTAGGGACTCCAGTTTGCCTCCCTAGTCCCATTCTCCAGAGAAGCTCTATTGTGATCAACTATTTATCCTCTGTGACTTCCCTACTTGTGTCCCCTATGCCCCAGGCTCCCAAGGAAACTGCTTCATGACCAGAATGAGCTGCCCTTGCTGGCATACAGCAGGTGACTGTGGTTATCTCCCTGTCACCCTAAAGAACAAGGTGCTGTTAGATTGAGGCATGGCATCGCTGCCACACTGGGAAAGTGCTGGATGTTTTAAACTCCTAAGTAGCATTGTCCCCTTCAGTCAGAAGTTATTGTAAGTGGCGTAAAACATGGCCAAAAATCAATGCCTGCTAATGTCCCTGCAGGAAGTCAGAAACATTAACTTCATGAATTCTCCTTCTGTTTATATGCTCATTAGGAGGATGAAATTTTACTGGGATTGGGTCAGACTCTCTGGGGCCTCAGAGGGGATCTGCATGAAAACACATGCCTTTCTTTGGGTGTGGCTGGTGGCCTGCACCTACCAAGTGTAAACTCCATCTCTGGTCCTTTATTATGTGTCCCAGTGTCAACGTAAGTGCTGTGATTGCAGAATGCTTTGTGTGTCCTGCTGTGACTGCAGCCAGGCACAGATCTGCCCATGGTTATTCCCACTGAGGGCATCACCCTTTGCTGATGGATGGAGATAGCAGTGGGCACTGAAACAATCTGCCTAGCTCTGTGCAGGAGTGGGTGAATAGGAATCATGCAAATGTACCAGGCAGAGACAGCACATGCAAAGGCCCTGTGGTGAGACAGCTTGGCAGCATTGAGCAAGTGAAATCTTTAGAGAAAAAACATTATATCTATTTCCCTACACATTCATATTTTCCAGTTTGGATATAATTTTTATGCCACACTTATATCCCAAATGGACTTGAGACATTTATGAAAAACAGAGGCCAAGAGAAATCTCAAAGACCAAAGCACTGGGGAGAAAGCAGTACTCCTCAACTGTTCAGTGGTACAGGAATATCCCGGAGCTCCTACTCTGCACCTTCTTCCTGGACAGAGACCCAAGCTATGATGGGACGCTCGCTTGGTCTCACCATGTGATGCCCCTGCCATGTTATCATGTAGCAAGGCGGCCCCCACCAGATGCCGGTGCCCTGCTCTTGGACTTACTTGCCTCCAGAACCACAGCAACAGAAAAACAGACTAAGACATCAAGAAAGGAAATGGGCAAAAATTGTTGAGGAGAGAAACAGAGGAGGCCACCCCCTGGTCCTTTCAATCCACATGATTTCAGCAGTGGCTGCTCTGCCCATGTGACAGACAAGCCTGGAAGGCCGCGGTGATGCAGCGAATAGGCAGAGCTGGCTAGGAGCTAGGAGAGGGAAGCAGACAGCAGAGCCTTCACCAGGGCAGCGTGTCTCAGGAGAACACAGGTCAGCTTTGCTCCAAAGCAAGGGCCTTCTTAGGCTGAAAATGCCTCTGACAGAATGTGGGTAGACACCAGTCTGAACATGGCTTTTAAGAAGTTTCCAAAAAATAAGAAAAACACTGTATATTTGACCATTCACTGCAGATGCCCTCAGAGGACCCAATGATATTATTTCCTTGTTGTGAACAAGGAACGCTGTTATCAGTGTGAGGTTGGGACCCAGGCACCCTGATAGATGTTGAAGAGGGTAAGGGACAGGCAATATTCAGGCAGAAAAGAACTCTAAAGACAGAAGCGAACTCAGGGGCCATTTGTTATACAAAGGGGCAGTGCAGAAAGCCATGACAAGTGGCTGGTGAAAGAGCAG
Source organism: Chinchilla lanigera (assembly GCF_000276665.1). Lineage (NCBI taxonomy): Eukaryota > Metazoa > Chordata > Mammalia > Rodentia > Chinchillidae > Chinchilla > Chinchilla lanigera. The sequence goes on from NW_004955402.1 coordinate 33,527,822, forward strand.
CGGACTGGGAGAGTGGGTGCAGAATCTGGCTCAATTTAAGAACTTTCCAGCAATTAGAGTTATTTGAGGGTGGAATGGTCTGTCTTCCAGCACAGTGAGTTCCCAGTACTGGAACATCTGGGCAGAGGTTGCAGGGCCAACTGTCATGGAAACTGGGAAAATGACTGAGCAGAGCAAGGTTGGGCAGAAAGCACTGGGTGTCTTCTGCTAGGTCTCAGAGTATGTTACTTGCTGGGGGTGAGGCCACACCTCTGTTTGCTGTAGTAAGTTGGTGCTGGCTTGGAAAGACTGGGGATGGGACAGTGAGGGGAAGGGCTCTCCTCAGCTCCCCAAGACAAGGAAGGTCACAGCAACCAGCCTGAAGGCCAGCCAGCAGGTTCGCAGCAACCAGCCAGAGTGCCCTGATGGATAGAGCTCAAGGGAATAAGGGCAGCTCAGGGATTCTTCATACTGCTCTTATCCCACCTGGAGAAGATGCGCTCCCAGCTCCAACCTGTGGGGAAGCCAACACTTAGCCCTGAGAGTTCTGAGAATTCTCTTCCTTACCTCTACCTCTGACTTCCGGTTTCTCTGGAGCTCCCCTTCCCTCCTGTGCATGAGTTAAAACTGTTCCTGCAGCTCTGCCTTCTTACCCCTTACAAAAGATTCAGCCACTCACTTGGCTCCAGCATTGGACATGCAGGCCAGATGCGGGGAGTAGATGCCACAGGAGAGTCCGGCTTCAGGAGATGGACAGGCCATCAGGACTTTTAAACAGAGGAGCAGATGGCTCCTGACCTTTGACATCCCCTTGGCCACGTCCACTAACTCAGCCCCTGCCCTTTTCCCCTCCTTCTCACTGCAGCCACTGCTGACATTTGCGCAGAGGACTTCTTCTCTGTGTATATATTTTCTCTTTCGCTCATGCCCTCAAGGCCTCATCTCTCACCCAGATGACCTATCAAGGTAGTTCTTAAATGAAAGCAGCTCCTTCCCCAGAGAACTCTAAGGCCTGTAGGTAAAATAATAAGTTTTCACACTCTGTGGCATATTCGATAGCACAGCGCTGGAGGCAGGCCAGATCGATGTCCACTCCCTCTGGTGAACCCGCATGGCCTAGCTGGATGTGGATGTTCCCATCTGAACTTGAATCTCCAAACCATCTTTCACAAATCTTTCCCCCAAAACCAAGCTCCACAGTTGATTTTCAGTTCTTCTGGATGCTGAACAAGTCCCAGGGAAGCTCTGGGCAGGCAGGAGTCTGTGCACCATTATTCACAATTCTGTTCTTCAGATCTGGTCTCCTGCTGTGTCCTCCAGCCTAGACTCTCTGAGAATGAGCCTCCCCAGCCACCCCAAATCCCATGGTTCACACGGAGTCCCTGAGTCTGAAGACTTTTAGACCCACCTATTAGTGTTCACAGTGATGGGAATGATGCAGGAAAGGGTGGAGGGGACTGAAGGAGGCCAGGCCAGCAGTTTCAGCATTTAGGGGTCAGGCTGCCATGACTTCCGCTTCCTTCCCCATCTTTTCTGTCACTCGGAGTGCTTACTGTGTACCTGTGCAGGACCAAGTTGCAATCATTGTGCAGGGAGCACTTTTGATTTTCTTGACTTTCAGACACTTCAATGGCCAGTACTCTCACCGCTTTGGTCTTGCCTCTAGACCTACTCCCTCACTGCTGTGCAAGAGGGAGAGAAGTTAAGCCAGTCCTAACAGTCCATGTCTAAAGTTCCCAAAGCACAAGGCAAAGAGCCAAATCAGACAGGGAGTTCACAATCACCAAGCCTCCTCAGCCTCCCAACTGTCTTTTGACCAGATCTTGGGGCTCCTTTAATCCTCAGGAATTATTTGGAAGGGTCAGTGGGGAGTAAAGCCTGAATAAGTAAAATGCCACATGGTTTGACAGGCCCAGGGATGGTCTCCACCTCATAACTACATCTGCAACTTGAGAAAACATTCCTGATGCTCTGTAAGTTCATTTCCAGAGCATACGGCACTGACCCTGGTAAAAGATCAAGTACCCCTCCAGGGTACTTGAGGCTTTGAGTTGATCTTACCCTTGAGAATAGAGAGCACGGGTGGAAGAGCTCAGAAGAAGGCCTGCCACAAGGCTGGAGATCAGAGCCCAGGGAACTGGGGGGAGGAGAATAATAGAGTAGTGGCCAGATAGATAGGACAAGTTCCATGAATCAAGTGGCACCTGGTCCCAAATTCAAGTGATAAGGCCTCCATTGCAGGTTGGGCTCTACTTCCACTCTGCTCTGTGAACGTGGGTTAATTCATTTCTTGGGAAATCTATATCCCGTTTGCAAGGTGGAACCAAAAATACACTTAGCTTACTCCTTGCAAAATCAAGACTAGCTTTACTGATTCCCTCATTAGGAAAATTGTTCTGCGGTTAAAGAAGCAAGGTACTATGTGCCAGCTACCATTCTAAGCCTTTAATATGCACCTATTAATGTAATCTTTCCAAAGATTCCAGAGATTGGAGCAATGACCACCCCCACTGTACAGATGAAGATCTTGCAGCAACTAACTCAGTCCACGATCCCCCAGTAGGTGAGTAGCAAGGACAGCAATGAACCCAGAAAGTCTGGTCCAAAGTCCATGCCCTAACCATTGCACTGTGTTTTCAGGGGCTTCCAAACACAGAGAATGAGCTAGGCTATCTGAATTGAGTGTTCTAGTTCAATACAGTGTACGTGATACACGTAGATAGAGGTGGCTTCAAGTCCTTTCTCCAAATGTGTTTAATCCACTTCAACCACAGTAATTGTCTAAATCCATTTGCTCCTAGGAAGGGGTTCCATGCTCTGGAACCTATTAAACAAGAGGGTTTTGCTGCATCTGAATTCTATTTGAGACAAGGCTGGTGTGTGCTGTACAGACTTGACACTGCAGAGAGGGCTGCAGTGCCCAGAGCCTTTGCTACCTTTAATTAGGTGTGCTCTCATTGACTGACTGATTGATTTTCTCCCCAGAGTAATAGAGAGGACAGCGCCCCTGCTCCCCAGGTGCATAGGGCCTGCCACTGGAATTAGAACAAGTGCTAAGCAGGCCCAACATGCTGTTCCAGCCTGCAGGACCACCACCAGCTCCCTGTCAAACCTCAAACTGATTCTGAAATTTCTTTGGGGACATAAAGTGGTGAACGATTTGAAACCCATGTAATTACCTGAGTGGCTATTGCTGGGTGCAGCCATCAGGACTGAAGGCCCTCTGAAGAGGCCACAGCTAAGGCTATAAAACAAAAAGGTTAAATGGCTGTTGAAGATCTCACATAGGACAGACAGACAGATCCTGGGGACAGCTCCCCACTCAGAGACTCCTGGAGTGGGGGTGTGCTGTGAGTAAATGGAAGGGCTATCCTGGGAAATTCCACCTTAACAGTGGTCCTGTAAACAACCTGTTCCTACTCAACCTGGTGGGCATACAAAGCAGTCACACCCTTCATGACTGCCATGGAATCTGAGTAGAGAGAGTATGAACATGGAAAAAACATTCAGTAATACATGGTTCATCGTAAAATAGGACGAGATACTCTAAGATGACAGTCACAGAGAGCAGGTGCACACAGGCCATGGCTAAACACTCTCCACACCTTCTATCATGATTGCTAGGAGCCGCCGAAGGGTACAGAGAGAGAAACGGAGGCTCCGAGAGCTTCAGTCACTTGTCCAGGCTCCCCTCAGCCTCTCGGATAGGATAAGCATTTGTGACTGATCCACAGGAAGTATTAGAAAGCTAAGGATGATGCTCTGTAGCTCCAGCTCACTGAAGTTTGAAAGAGAAATGCTCAGAAACACATTCTGCAAAGAAGAAAACCAGAGCCTGAGCTCAGAGTGTCACCATGGTTACAACCCCAGGGTTTTCCAACTAAAATTTTCTGTGAACAAAATTAGTTCCAAACAGAAATTCAAACTTGAGCCCAATCGCTGTACCAGCAACACCTCAAAATCACATTTTAGTAAGAAAAGAAGCTGAGGGACAGTCACGTCCTCTGCTGCATAGTCAGCTTTTATGGGTGGGAGGCCCCTCCTTGGCCTGCCCTAGGTGTTCCCAGCCTCCTGAGGTCTCCTCCTAAGACTCCTCCGGACTCCCACAAGGCTGGGAGACCCCACAGCTGAGGCTCTGGGCCACAGTTAGGGGCAGTTTACAGAACACCAGCTGCTTCTGGCAAGCAAGACCGTATTCTGTTTTGTTATCTTTTTTGTTGTTATTGTTGTGACGGATATATACAACACAGAAATTACCCTTTTAATCACATGTAAGTGTATAATTTAATGGCATTAAGCACATTAATTCACATTGTTGTGAAACTATCACCATCACCCAGTCCCAGTGCCTTTTATATCCCCAGTTAGCACAGCGGCTGGGAATAGCAGGTGTTCAGGAAACAATTGTTGACTCAATGACCAGCCCAGCATCCAGGTGCCTGGCAGCCCTGACACAGATTCCATGTAACTACAAGATCCTGATGTGCTAATCAGAAGATCTCCTCTGTTATCCCTCAAACAGTGACCAGTACCAGCTCAGCAACTGTCCTCAGGCACAGGCAGGGACAGGCACAGGGCCAGAGCCCAGGCATCCCCTCCCTAGAACCTGCATACCTTTTATGTGGTACCGATTGCGAAACAGAACAGAAAAGCAAGTTCTTTAGAGCTCGCCATTGAAAACCAACAAGAATGAGCTGCAAAGGGAAATAGGTGGGGTGCCAGGAACAGATATGCCCCTTCCACCAGAATCCTCCGAAGCAGGCAGCATAAAAATGTGAGCTAGTGCTCCACCGAGCACGGCTGGCAAGAAGTGATTTGCCAACTATCTGCCACCTCCTTCCCACCTTCCTCTGCTCTCCCACTCCACCCTCCTTAGGAATCTCAGGGCTGGCACGAGAAACAAACGAGGGGCTTTACTGTCCCTGTAATTGCTCCAAATCCCATTAATTACATGGTAAGCCTCCAACAAAAGGCCAGGCTGCCTGCCTTAACACAAACTTGACTCGGGGCAGATTCTGGGGCCTGTAGGGCCTCAGTTTCCACCTCTCTAAAATGAGGTGTTGGTGAACACTAAGCCCCTTCTGAGCACCACATTCTATGATCCAGGACCATTCTGTGATTAAAGGACCAGTGGCCTCTGTGTATGCTCGCACACATAAGATGATTACTTCCCACACTGTCAGCATGAAGTATCTACAAGGTGTCACCAGTGTCTGCAAAGACAGCAGGTCTGAATCGCAGAACTTTCTTTCATAGTTGAAAAGGACTTGCCTAGGCTAGGGGCTGGGGAGGACCCATTCCTAAGTAGACTGCCAAGTCCTTAAACAGGCCAGAGCCCTTCCAGTAAGAACCGCTTAGTGTGGTATTTATTCCTGTCAAAGTCTCCTAAGTCATTTATAAAGCTGTCTAAAATCACACCCACCTTTAAATTCTGCCTCCTTCCTTGGCAAGAACAGGTATAATCTTACACTATGCAAATGGCTGTCCCAGAAGCCATGTACAGACTACACTTTTGGTACATTTTTATAAAGCAGGGATTCTTACAACTAAACCTTTTTAAAAGACATTGTCCTAACAATCTATCCCTTTCTACTTTGGAGCTTTAGTATACTAGTTTTGCATTAAGCAGGAAGTAGCAAAAATACAACAGCAATGTTTCGGACACCCAAAGGCCCCCATCACCCATCAAGGCCACACAGACACACAAAGTTACTATGTACCATCAAGAGCACTCGGGATTGGGCCAATCTGATACATGCCCCCTTTTGTGCCTCAGTTCCCCTACCCTAAAGAGAAGGCAGGGAGTCTGGAGTAAGGCCAGCTCCTTGGCTCTGCCCTTCCTAGCTACTGTTCCACTGGCATTCAGAGTGGGACAGTTCTTTAATGTGCCTATGCCCAGCCCTCAGCCATTAAGTGCCAGTTTTCCTCTCTCCCCACTATTAATTGCACCAACCAACCCCCTGCCCTTACCCAGTGTTTCCAAACACATTCTGGGGCCAGTCTGCTGCACGCTCAGGCTGGCCAGAGTCCTTGTGCCTTTGTTTCTCTATAGGTGATCCAACTGCCACCCTGGGGCTGCCCTGAACCTTAGCTATTAGTCTGGGTCCTCCTGGCCAGTTTCCAAGATCCTATCACTGGCAAAAGACTTGTTTTAACTACCAAACCGTCACAGACTGATACCTTTGTAAAATACAATACAAATGATGTGATGGGGAAATAATCATGTGTTTGGTTGTCATAACAAGAGCAAATTTCAATCAAAGGTTTCACAATGTTATTCTCAATTTCTGGACTTGTATCCAGACTGGTAACAAATAGTACTGGTGGACCACACTTTGAGTTGTACCATTTAATCTGGACCAGTGGTTCTCAAATTGTGGTCTCAGATCAGCAACATTACCTAGGAACTTGATAGAAATTCGGACTCTCCAGTCCCACCCATCAGCAATCTTTGACTTAGGAAGCCCTTCTCAGGATTCTGATGGTGCTGAAGTTGGAGAATGTGTGTAGTAAGCAGTCATTTCTCTCAGGATAAGTCCGGGCTGGGACACCAGGATCTCTACAGGAGATAAAGCCTACCTGGAGATTCTAGAACCTTCTGGAACCATGGCCAGGTCTCCAGCCATGTTCCTTACACCCCACACCATAGAACTGAAAAAGCCCCTCAGGTTTGGCCATAGACTGGAAATGAGGAAAGGGGAAAGAGGGTATAAAAGTCACTGGAGCCCCATGCTACCAGAAAACACTTTAATTAGGGCCAGATTCTTCTGTAGGCTTCTACCAAGGAAGGCATGCCAGAGACCTCTAGTCTCCATTAGTATTTTCCCAAGGGCTACATTCAGGTTATGAAATAGGAGGGCCATATGTGACTTGCATATAATTTGCATACGCCTTCTTGGACTGCACAATCTTCTCCAGCAATTTTCAACGGAATTACAATCTTTTCTTTTAAAAAATCACTTCTGCCCTAAGGGTTGCCACTTACCATTTTCCCTGCTCTCTCCTCCTTCTCACTCTTCCTCTCTGACAAATCCACAACCCTAAGCAAAAAGGATAAGAAAGCCAGAGACATACAGAAGTGGGGACACTGGCTGTCTCCACAGCACACAACAGCAGGGGCTGTTTCTGGCTGGGCTATGTGCCTTCAGTGTCCCATAAGAGGAACTTACTAGACTTAGAAACTTCACAGGCTTTTAAAATATGTCTTTCGAAGAGAGCAGGGTATTCAGTGACTCCATAGTTAGAAAAGACAGTGAGTACACTTACTTATCAAAAGTGTTGGGAAAATGTAAGTCTCAGAATAAAGGACAACTCCTTTAAGAGAGATAAATTTAACCTTATAAAAGAATTAAATATATTATGCTTATTTTTCTAATTTCTTCTTGGCTCCAGAATTTGAATCTTGGCTGCACAGAACATGCTTGTGGGTAACCTCAGGCTTCTGTTTCCCGCCTGTGAAGTGGGACAGTGAGATCTACCTGCAGGGATCTGGTGAGAGTCGCAAAGGTTTATGTGCCCAGCACACAGCAAGCACTCAAAAACTGGTTGCTCCTACAATCCTACCTATTCAGGAGGCTATAGCAGGAGGATCGTAAGTTTGAGGCCGGCCTGGGTAAGTTAGAAAAGCTCTGTCTACAAATTTAAAAAAAAAACAAACAAACTTTTTAAAGGGCTGAGTTATAGTTCAGTGATAAAGTGCTTGCCTAGCATGTAGGAGGCTAATGATTTCTTTTTTCCCATTACTGGGGAAAAAAAAAAAAAAAAAAAACCTGGTGGCCTCTTTTCCATAACCTTTGTCTTTTTAAAGTTATTGTTATTATGTCTATTTGGATTTTTAGGATATTTCATTTCTTGCTCAGTCCTTAACAAGTGAAAATCACTCCTTTCACTTTATTTTCTAGACTGACCATACACGGAGGGATGGATTTTTTTTCTTTTTCTTTTTCCTCTACTGGGGATTGAACACAGGGCCTTCACAATGAGCTACATCCCCAAATATTTTTAATTTTATTTTAATATTTATGTATTTATTTATTTATTTATTTAGAGTCAGAGCCTTATGAAATCACTGAGCTGTCCAGGCTGGCCTCAAACCTGCAATCCTCCTGCCTCCCCTCCAAGAGTGTTAGGATTACCGGCATGCACCACCAAGACTAGATTTTAAAATCAGAAATGTTAAATTGTAGATTCAAGTTGGAAAAAAAAGAGTCATGTCAAGACTTTCACAGAATGCCTGCTGTTGGAATATACAGCCTGCCTTGCTTTGCTTTGCTTTGCTCTGTTCTGCTTTGCTTTTATTTTTCTTCTCCTTTCTTTTGTTTTCTTTGTCAGCCCTATATGTAAGAGAAAGACTGTTTTCTACTTTTGTTTTTCTCCAAAGCATAGACAGCAGCCTTATTTCAGAAGGCTCAGGAAAAGTACTGAGCCCCAAACCCTGGAGCATGCACACTGCTTTCCCAAATTTTTGTCCAAGACACATCACCCTCTTCTCCCGGTCCCCGCCCTCAGCCCAGTCTCCCAAGCTCTGTGGGCCTGAGGTGGGAACACGTTCCACTTGACAACTTGGCTGGTAGTGACAGATCTTTTTATGTGAAGTGACTAATAAACCTACTTGTTTTCTACATTGCGAGGACACATCAGCAGGCACTTGCCCTGGCTACCTGGCTCCAAATGTCAACACAAAGTAACTGCCCCTCCATGAGACAAATTTCTGCACAGCTTTTCAGCTAAATGGGGCAATAAATAATGTCATGTGCACCCTTGCTAACCATTCCCAGATTCACCCACCAACAGCACAGCAGGAATGGAGGGTTTCTGGCACCTGCAAGCTGGTACCCTGTGGTACCTGTGCCCACCCTTAAAGCCATCCTTTGCCCTCTTTTTGACGTTTCCAGAGCTTACAAAGTCAGCATCTCCCAAGCTATGGTGGATGCCTGCGCTCTTGTCTGTTTTCTTATCCCTGGGTGGGAGCCACTTGAGGGCCCGTGATCTGTGTTGCTCACCTCTGAATCTCCCAGTGCCAGCATGTGGCACATCAGCTGTGTGACTATCAGTAAATATCTGTCAAACGAGCAAATGTAAAAATGCATAAATCAATGAAATTTAGCCCAAGAGGAAGTTAGAGTCTATTAGAGTACTTCTCAACTGTGGGCAATTTTGTCTCCTAGGGGACATGTGGCCACATCTTGAGGCAATCTTGGTTGTCACCAGTCCTGAAGGCAGTGTTGCTACTGGCACTCAAGAGGTAGAGGCCAGGGAATGTTTCTCCATATCCTACAAAGCACAGAACTGAACCCATGCAACAGATGAGAAAAGCGAGGTTTAGAGAAGTAAAGTAACTTGCTCAAGAATACAGATATTTAGTGCTTTGATTCCTGAAATTCCTCAGTTGCTTATGCTTTCAAGTAAAGGTAAGAACCTCTGTACTTTCACTGATGTCCTCCCACCTCCTTTGGGTATCTCTGATCTGCCACTGCTTCTTCCAAGTTTCTACCCATCTCTCAAGGGCAGCTTGTGGGCTTCTTCCTCTGTGAAGCCAGGTCTGACTCCCCAGTCTTCTCTGGCATGACCAGCCACTTCTACTCAGGGGGCGTCAAAGGAGGGCAGTGCCAGCTCATGTGCCTGGCTTCCCAGTGCACAGGGGTCTCCTCCTGGAAGTCTAGGCAGCTGGCACCTGAGTTCATCCCACCTTTCCAGCACTGACTAGCCTCGGCCCAGGAGGTAGCTGAGTTCCCTCCTGGCCTCTGTTGGTCACCCCACACCACTGCAGTGAGCCATGTCACCCCCTGCATCATGACTCTGTCTCTCTCCTCCAGCAAGTGTCATGGCCCCTCCCATGTAACAGAAAGCAGCAGCATTTCTGGAGTCAAACTGCTGGGTCCTAATGCAGCTCAGATGCTTCCACACTATGGGACCCCAGGTATATTGCTTACATTTGCAGCAGGATCTGTCTCCCAGCAACGCTGTGAGGATCCAACAGACCAAGGCCTTGGCAGAACATCTGGCACATAGTGAGTCTCCACAGGGGTCAGTGCTGCTCACGGCAAGTGCCCATTTCAGGGGCTCACCTCTCCCTGGCGTCTGGCATTGTGGCTCTGAATGACTGCCATCTGTCACGGAGAATGCTAGTGCTAGGTTAGATCCTAGAGCTGTGGTGAATAAGGCAAGTTCTCCCACAATGCCAGGGGCATGGGTGCCTCAGTACTAGACACTAATTGAGCCTTCTTGACCAAAGACCATGATGCTGGGTGCACCTTCTTCTTTGTCCACATCTCATCTGACATCTCTGTGGCTGTTTATCAGGGCAAGAAGCATAGTTTTTCACTCCCCCACCTCTTTATGAATGAACCTATGGTCAGGGACATTAAATGACTTATCCAAAATCAGAGTACTCAAAGGGAAAATTCAAAGATAGCGTTTTTGTTTCATGGGCCAGTTGTGGCCAGCACACCCAGCTCCAAGGGGACACCATTCACATGACCAGCACCCCCTGGAGTTGTATAGTGCATAAACCCCATATCTAAAGAAAACCCTAAAGGTCTCAGGCCAGCAAGAACAGGGAGAAATTGCTAAGAGCCTACAACAGTGGTTCTTGTCTGCCTGGGAATTAGATCATCTGGTAAGCTTTTAAAAGGACCATGCTTCGGTCCTTCAGACAAACTCAGGCTGTGGGGCGAGCCCAGGCAGCAGCACTTTGAACCCACTTCTCCCCACCCCTGTGATTCCGATGTTCACTATATTAGTCCCTACTCAAAGTATGGTCCCTGGCTGGCAGCACAGGCCTGGGAGCTTGCTAAAAAGATAAAACTTCAACCCTGTCCAAACCTACTGAAACAGAACCCATATTTAAAATTTTTACTACAGATTCCAGGTCCTTGATAAGTAGAGCTGGCTTTGCAGAAGCTAGCCACAGAACACAGATTGTCACTACTCTTGGGTCCAGCCCTGTTATTCCAAGATTTTCCCATTGCTGGATTTAGTGAGCAAAAATACAAGATACCCAGTATCATTTGAATTTCATATAAAGGACAAATAATGTGCTAGCATAAGTATGTCTAGTACAGTATGTGGAATATACAGATACTAAATTTTTTTTTTGCATTTCTCACCTAATATCTTAGCAAGCTTTCCCACCACTGGGATAAAATACCTGAAGCCAACACTTAAAGGAGAAATGATATTTAATTTGGCTCGTGGTTTTGGAGATTCAATCTGTGGCCAACTGGTCCCAAGGCAGAAGTGCCACGCTAGAAGGGCATGGCATGGCGAAGAAAATCTGTCTACCTCATGGTAGCAAGGAAGCAGAGAGACAATACAGCAGCTGGGAGGCTGGGTTGAGACACATCTTCCAAAGGCACACCCCAGGGATCCACCTCTCACAACCAGGCCCCAAACCCTACCAGCACATTTAGCTATGAACTCATCAACAGATTACTTCACTGATGAATATAGTGCCCCCATGACTCAATCACCTTCTGAAAGCCCCACATCTGCATACAAGAGACTCTAGGGGAACATTCTAGATCTAAGCCATAAGACCTAAATTTCAAATGCAACTGTATTTGTTAGTTCTCCTATTGGGAACCCAGTGAAGAAAAGAGGGGCCAAGGAACCCCCAGAGGAGACAAGAGGGTAGGGTCACAGCAAATCATGGCCAAATGTGTAGAAAGCTGCTAAGACCAATGCAGGGACAGTGGGAGGTGGCAGGTATGGCAGTGGTTGAGTCCCCAGTCAGGTGTAAGACTCACCCTTTCAGAAAGCATTCTGAAGAAGGCATCTCCAGCTAAGCTTCCTTGGAGACCAGAGGAGGAAAAACCCACAGGTGCCCCCTCCTCTGAAGAACACACACAACCAAGGCCAGCCCAACCCCCAGAGACACTGACAGCAGAGAGAAGGGTGCAGACTGCAGGCCACCCGAGGTGCCTGTCCTGACCCTGGCTTTCACTTTTAATGAGCCATTTTCCAAGGACTTCACAGGCAGGCAGGCATTCATTGTTTGCAGCCAGCAGGGGAGTACTGGGCCACTGTTAATGGGCCTGGCTCCCCTCACCCCCCTCCTCCTCACCAGGGTCTGCACAGCCCCTGAGGATAAAAGGAGCCCTCTGCAGAGGGCATGGTGACTATGGGCATGGCAGCCCTCTCCTGTCCTTTTTGCAGGCTGTCAAAGCCTGCATGATCTGCCTGGGGAATGCCTTCAAGAGTGCCAATTAGAGTGGGGACATAATGTGTGTGATTTCAGAGGCCAGTTCAGTTGGGACGCTAGGAACACAGCGGCTTCTACATAAAGCAGGTGGCAGCGGCTGACCTTGAGAGAAGCCCCAGCCTCCTGGAAGGCCCTGGAAACTTGCTGGGGGTTGATTGGCATGCCAGAGCCGAAGTAGGCTTGCAGGAGTCTGGGACTTTTGAAAATTCAAAAGCCAATAGGACACAGGGAGATAACCAACTGTACATGGTGATCCAGTGGGGAAGCAAACCTGAGCGCTTTTGGGCTTGGATTCACAATGAATGAAGGTCATCCCCATAGAGGCTCATGATGTCCAAGGTCAACCCATCTTCTCTTCCACTCCCTCTGGCCCCTCTCTGTCTGGACACAAAGCTCACTGGACTGATACTCAGGAGTCCCTAGCTTTGCCATTTACTAGCTGGGGTCCTCCAAGAAGCCACCTCCTACTTTGTACCTCAGTTTCCTTATTTTTGGCAAAATGGGAGATAGGGGGTAGATTGGTACCTCAGCCCCAAAGCCCCAACTTTCAGTGGGAAAGGCAGATCCTGATGGACATGGATGGATCAGTCTCTCCAGGCCAAAGGAACATACTACAGAGCATGGCCAGGCGCTCCCAGATGGGCAGAGAGTCGTCAAGCTGGGGAACTCAAGTGGTCTTGTCCAGCTCAGAAACACAGGTATCTCAACTAGCTTCATACCCGCAACCTACAGCAATTCAACATGAAAAGAGATTTATAACGAGGCCTGGAGAGGTACTAAAAACAGGAGAGACTTCCCACTTGCACACTGGAGAAGGCCCAGCCTCTGTCAGAAAATTCCATTCTCATCGTTCCCTGCCTGTTGCCTACCAGGGCTGGAGAGGTGATGAGTTCAACTGGGTGAACCTGCTACTAAGGCTTCCCAGTTCTCTCACCAAGGTCTGTCACCAGTGGGACACATGGTGTCCCCTGGGCCTCCAGAGAATACTTCCTTACTCATTTTTCTCTCCCTTGCAGGTGGAGTAGAATTAGAGTTTCCAAAAAAAATGTTACTTAAACTCTTCATTTAAAAAAGGGGGGGACTTTGAAAACAATGCCCCAGCCATGCATGAGTTTAGGAAGAGCAATTGACTGACTTTGGGCCAAGGGTATGTGAGGCGCCCTGTGCCATCTGCCCCTCCCAAGGCCTAGAGAACACAGCAGGGTGCAGTACCGTAAAAAGTGAAGAGATTTGGTTTTCCTGTGTGACCTTCAGCAAGATGCCAGGCCTCTCTGTAAAACAGGACTAGTGGTTGCTATGAGAATTCTGTCAAATAATACATGTGAACATGTTTGGTACATAGGAGATACTGAAAAAATGTAGCCCTTCCAGCAGGTTTTGCTAAAACTTTTCCCAGCAGGATATCACAACTGAGATCAAGACCTTTAATAAGGCAGGATCTTTACCTTGTGCCCCTGCTCATCCCTGACCCCCGTCTCTGATAAAAGACAATGAACACCTACCCTTCTGATTCAGGCCCCTACACCAGCCTCACTCAGATGTGATCCCAGAAACCAAATGTCTTCCCAAACATTCTGTCTCCTTCTAACACCACACAGTCCTGCTCTGAGGACACCAGGTGCACAGCCTGCTTGCAAAGCACACAGAATACATGGTCTCAGTGTATTGGTTCCTCCCAGGCAGCCTCAAGCTAAGCTTTCCACCCCTATGTCAGTTAATCCTCCCAGAAGTCCCCCATGTGAGCATGGACGGCTTCCATTTCCAGTTTACAAGCCCTGGGCCTGCAGCTGCTGAAGGGAAATCCAGTACACTGTCTGTAGTCAGACGTTCTTGAGGTTTTGAAACATCTAGATCCCCAGGTCCCCCTCCCAGATACCTAGATCTCACTGGCCTGGGTGGGCCAGGGCATCCAAATTTTAGAAGCTCCTGATGCAGTTCTGATTCACAGCTGGGGTTGAACAGCTCACCCCATACTCAGTAGTCCTTCCCCCTCTCCCAGATGACTCTGCCTCCCTCCCAGCCACCTCATCCCACTTAAGTACATACACATCAGCAACTGATTTTTGGCTCCCTTCAGCAGTGCCACACACATGCACTCAGCTGGAAGGCTTCTGGGCCCTCAAGGCATTTAGGAGAAACTGAGGAGGGTAGTGGACTTTTGGCCCATCTTTGTCTTCTGCTCTCTGCCGCCCCCTGTTGATACCAGAGAAAAACATCTCTTGCTGAGACCACGACAGGCTTTTCTTTCCTTCTCCCACCAGAATGGTGTGGAACCATCTCCTGCACACATCCACCCTGCCATCATTCCCCAGGTGAAGCATGGGTGCTGGTGGACAGATGGAGGACCACTCTGCTTGGTCCTCAGGCAGCTGACTTCCTGGAGAGGCCCCTTCTGCCTTCTTCCAGCTGGAAGCAGTATACTTCCAGAGAAGCAATATACTTTTTAGGGGTACATATAATGTAAAAAACCTAGCTAGAACAGGAATGAGAAACACAAGTTAAGGAAGATAGTTACCTATACAGGGAAGTGTGAAGGTCGCTAAGGCAGGATCTTATATTTGGATGTAGTATTTTGTCAAATTCTAGCTTTATTTTGGGTGATTATTTCTTGGATGCTTATGACATTAATAAAAAAACTAATGAAATACATAACTAAATAAAAGCAGACCATGCATGGACTAGCAGGAAGACAGTCATGGGCCAAATATTATGATCAAACCAATTCTAAATATCAAGGGTTCAGAAGAAGGAAAATAGAAAAAAATATATCCTGAGCACCTAGTGCAGGCTTGATATTCCGTGGGGCTCTCCATGGAGTCTACAGCAGAGAACAGAAGAGAAAAAGTTCCTGCTTTCTCAGCACTCCCATTCAGGTGAAGGAAGACACACATAAACAAACGGTGTAGTATTGATATATGAGTGTCATCCAGAGAAGTGAAGATAATTCAGAGACAGAAAGTGGATGGGCAGGAAAGGCTTTGCCGAGAAAGTGACATTCAAGCAAAGAGGTGCAGAAGAGGAAGGAGGGGCTGTGCAGATGTCTGGGGCAAAGTTTCTGGGCAGAAGTAACATTCAGGAGAAAGGCCCGAGGTCACGGTGGCTGGAGAATGGGAAGGAGCCAGATGGCTGGAGTGGAGCAAGTGGAGAGAAGTGGGTACTTGAGTCAGGAGGGAAGACAAAGCCAGGGCATTGGCTTTTACTCTGAATGACACAGGGAGCCACTGGAAGGTTCTGAGCAAAGGAGGAAGCCAATGGACATATTTTAAAGGATCCTGCTAACTGCTGCCTTAAGAATAGACAGTTTCGGGGCAGAGGCTGGGGAGTACTGTAACAACCTTGGTGAGAGATAAGCAGGAAGTCAGAAGGAAGATGAAGATGAAGATGAAGATGAAGATGAAGATGAAGATGAAGATGAAGGAAGTAGGAAGTGGCCAAATCCTGGATATCATTATAGTACAGCAGCTGCTCTCCCTAGGACTCCTAGTCTGGTAGGCCAGACATGCAATCAGATACCCACACTATGAAATCTACGATCCACTCTACAGCAGGGCAAGTCCAGTGGGCATCTCTTGCCTCCTTTTCTCTCCCTGGCCTCCATGGAAGGCCCCCTGCCAGCTGCAGAAATGTACTGGCAGCTCAGGCCTGCACCTCAGACTCCAGCTGTGGGTGGCCACCACCTCTGAGTCATGCTCTTCCTCAAATGCTCATGCAGCCAGCCTAACTGGAAACCCTGGCCATTTAGGCAGCCACCGGAGGGGTGAGTGTCCTTTCTTACCAGGTCTGTCTGTGCCGTGATTTCCCCCGGAGCTCCAACAAGGTACCCTCATTACACAGCCTCCATGTGACCACACTGCAAAAGCCCAGAGAGATTTTAAATCAACCCTTCTCTGCCTTGGCTGCCCATCGAAATCATCTGGAGAAATTGAAAATTACTGGTGCCTGAGTCCTACCCCTAGAGACTGCTGTAATAGGTCTGGGGTGTAGCCTGGCATTGGAATTTTCTCAAATTTCTCAAAGACTCCAGGTGACTCTATAAACGTGCAATCAGGCTGAGAACTGCTGCTCAAATGGCCAGGTCTAGTCCCCACCCCCACGTTGCAAGTACTACCTGTCGTAAGCATCTCCCTAGCCACTTGCTCTCCCAGGCAAAACCTGGCTAGTGTTTTTTCTACTGAGGGAAGGCCACTCCTTAGAGTCTTATCAGCCCTGAGAGGAACAGACTGTGCAGGCAGGAGGGGGCTGTGCTGGGCAGGGCAAGCACCCACTGAACTTGCAGTGGGGGCTGGGACCCAGGGACTTTCTGCGGGCCCATCCACAGGCCTGGAAAGCAAAATGGATACTGAGGACCCACTGCTTTCAGGAGCCCTGGGGCTGCATCCTAGGCCAGTAAAGCCCCGAGGCTCAGCTACATTTAATCAAGGCTGGCTAGGCTGCCTCCCTAGCCAGCTCCTCCCCACTCCTGCTCCTGTAGGACTACGGCTTGGAATGCATTTTTATTAGACTTTTCCTAGGTGAAAATGGTGCTGGGCTGGGGGTGGGGAAACTGGAAGGAGTGTGATTTACACCTACCCTGTGTCCTCGCACCTCCCAAGGGCAGCAGGAATCAGCAGCCTGTTCACAGAGCCCTGCAGCTGGGCTGTGCCGCTGGGCTGACTGCATTCACATCTACTCTGCGAGGAGCAGCATCTCTGCTTCCACACCGCATCTCAATCTCAAGGTGCTGAAGGGTCTTTGGAGAAGGAGGAGAAGGAAGACGCTGATGTCTGTGAAGACGCCACTCAGAGGAATGACACTTGGTGCCGGGACCCAATACCCATCTGATCAGGTTGCCCCTGTTAAATCTTTGCTCTCAACAGCTACCATCCTTCCCCACCGCGTCTGAATTTACCTCCTCACCTTCACTCCTGCACAGCCCCCAACAAGAGCGGTCATTTCCCCAAGTAACTAGGACCCTCCCACCCTTTTAGAAAGGGTGTCCTTCATCAAGCTGGTTTGCAGTGGCCTTGGTTTGCCCTGAGCCCCTTAGAGCCCTCAGCAAGATTTCTCAATCTGACAGTTCAGCTTCCTTCTCAGTGGGGAAGGGAGGAAACTGTCTTGTGTGCTAGGGAATGCTTACCAGCAACCCTGGCCTCTCTCTACTCACTGCCAGGAGCACCCCTCTCACCAAGTTTGTGACAATCAAAAATGTCCTCCAGAGGAGGTTGGGCAGCACAGCCCTTGCTGAGAACCACTGTGCTATGGAGATACAACTGAAACCACTAGAGAGCACAGGCTGTTTTGGTGCCACAGAGAGCCTGACGGGTGGCTGGACTAGAAAACCAGGCTCTGCGTTAAGCAACTGTGTGATCTTGGTCAGGAAGTCTTGCTGGGGCTATAGCTCAGTGGCATAAGTGCCTGCTTGGCAAATGCAAGGTCCTGAGTTCAATTCTCAGTATCAGAAAAAAAAAAAAAAAGAAGCCTATTCTCTCTGTATTTCAGTGTCACGTGCTCTGGCCAGTATTTCTTCAGGGTTAATACTATACCAAGGACCGACCATGGACTCTCTTATAATCCTCATGCTGTTCCTCTGCAGAAGGAATTCTTCCTATTTTACAGATGAGGGAATTGAGACTTAAAGAGGGTTGGTGAATTGCTAGGGAGCACAAGGCAAGAGGCAGTCTGGCTTTACAGCCCATAGTGTTACCCACACGAGTCTGTTCTCCTCTCCTGTAAGGGGTGAGGACTGCCTCCGAAGGCCTCTGCAGTCGTATGACCTTGCCATCTTTTTGATGATGTTGCTATAAAAATGCTGTTCCCTGGGCGCCCTGCGTCCCTCATCCTCTGCCCCTTAGGACATAGCTGCTCACATGCTTACTTCACTCTGTGTTGTACCAGACCCTTGGGATCAGCTCCCAATGGAGCATGGAGTTTACCCTGGGGAGGAGGCAGTAGGAAAGAGCGTACTGGATGCTTGGTCTGTATGTCTGTGCCCTGGACCTCAATTCATACGGTGCAATCCTAACTAGGAGGTACTAGGAGGTGGGGGTCCTGGGCAGTGAGCAGGTCATAAGGGCAGAGCCCTCATGAATAGGACGAGCCGTTATAGGAGAACCCAGAGAATTGCCTTGAGGCTACGTGACAGCACAGTAAGAGAGGGTCGCCTATAAGGATTTAGGTCCTCACCAGTTATCAAATCTGCTGGCATTGGGACCTTGGACTTCTCAGCCTCCTGACTGGGAGCAATTACAGTAATATCTCAGTTACGAACACTTCTGTTTGCAAATAACATTTTGCAAACAAAAGCATCCATCAAAATTTTGCTTCCATTCACAAACACAACCACAGCCATCTTTCCCACCCAAATACAAACACAGCCATCTTCCCCAAAATTGTAAACCAAGTTAAATTCATAAACTGAGGTACCACTGTAATTTCTGTTGTTTATAAGCCACTCAGTGCATGGTACTTTGTTGCAGCAGCCCAAATGGGTGACATGGGATAGGGTTAAGACATAAAACAGGCTTTACCAAGCCCAGAGGGCCAGGGCAGGGTCAGCCTCGCTGCTCCCTGCTGGGTGAGATGTGCTAACCTAAAGAAGGTGAGGGGACGCTCTTACTCAGTGAGAGCAGAGTGCACCTCCAAGGGGGGGAGGAACACTGCTTGATTTTAAAGCCAAGAGGAAGAAGATGGAAGAAGAGATTGGTATAGTGGGTAGGAGCTTGTGGGCCCTCATAAGAATCCTTACCTCCATCCTAAAAGTAACAAGAGGTCATTAAAGGGTTTAAATAAGGCAGCGGTATGACGGGATGAGCATTTTCCATAGCATGCTGTGCAAAGACTGGGTTGGGACTGCAGGTGGCAAGAGAAAAGGCAGAGAGACCTGGTGAGCTACTGGGCAGATCCAGGGGAGGTGATGGCACCCTGGACTGCATGCTGACATGGGGACCAAAGAGAAGTGCCTTAACTTCAGAGGCATCTAACATACAGGGCAGACAAAGCCACCAAGGAGGGCACAAGGGAAAGGGCAGGCTAAAGCTGAGGCTGATGGACGCAGTGAATGGCAGTGCTGTTTACTGGAAAAGCCCACTTCCGGGAGCGCAGGACTGTGTCCAAAGTTCCCACTAAGCACACTGCATTTAAAGGGTACCGTGCACAACACTGAATTGGAAAACCAAATGGTCTGCTGATTAACTGGTAAATTAACCAGACCCATTCTCTGAGGGCTCGGTGGACTCAGACACACCCCGGACAAGAGACAACATACAAGATGCACGTGCCGCAGCAAGGCCTCAGGGAAGGAATCCACATAACAAAAATGGAAGTGATTATTACTATTACCTTATCGGATCTGACAAGATTGCCATCTAAGGTGGGGCCTTGGCAGCCTGTAACACAATATAAATGGGCTGTCTGGTGGCAGTTTGCTGTTGCATTGATTCTTATTCTCTTGGAAGCTAAATCATGGCGTTACCGTGAGCGTATGTGAAATATCCCTTTTTCATGCACTGGCAATGACAGGGCTTCACAAATCTGTAGCCAAATGAATGTATGTATGAGTAATGGGACTGTGCACATGGGCGTCACTGTATTACTGTGCACAGGACAGCTTCATCGAGGTCTGATCTCCCACGAAAGGAAGCACAACAGCCACTTGGAGCACGACACGCAGAACAGTCCCAAGTTGAGAAAGTGACATCCGATTTGTCATTCAGAGGCTGGGGATTTAAGCACTGCACTTTAAACCATTTGGATGTACCTGGAACCACAGAACGTCAGTATGGGAAAGGCCTTCAGGTCACAGGGTGGGAAGGGTCTGTGAAGGGCCACCTAGTTCATGGGCAGCAGCAGATCTAGGCGAGTAACCCACACTCTCTAGCAAGTCTAGGCCATGGCTCCTTCCAGCACTGGATTCAGTACTTATGAGTCTTCAACAAAACCACAGAGGAAATGGCAGTAAAGACTTTCCGACTGCCCAGGTAAGCAGGCGAAGCACCGCACCTTGGCAAGCATTTCAGTGACTGTGGGAATCTAAGGGGCTGGGGACAGAGTGGCTCAGAGAACAGCTGAGAGCATAGAGGTCTAGGAACAAAGTCTTATTCATATATCTGCTTATAGATAATGCATATTTTGTCCACCTCTAGCAAAGATGTAGGGTAGTACGTAACTAAACACACAAAAAACAGTATAGCCTAATATCAGATTGAAAAAATGTTTTCAAAAACAAAAAATTGGAAAAGACCCAAGGGTCCTCCCACACAGGCTGGCTACATAAACTCTGTCCATGCACACTGCAGAATACTACACAGCTATGAGAAATCTGAGAAAGTGTTCTGTGTACTAATATAAAGGATTTCCAGGCCATATAGTTAAGAAAATAAAAAAGAAAGAAGGATATAGTAGGCCATTTTTGTCTGGTAAACTGGAAAACTAAGAACACATTATGTGTCTTAGCAGAAAGAAATACTGAAAGAATAAACCCCCAAATAACCCAAATGGTTACCTGCTGCAGGCAGTAGGAGCACGGAGAGAGGGCAGGGCATCAGAAGGTAGAGGGAGAAATGTCAGTATATGCTTTTGTGCGGCACAGAATTACAATTTTTATAAATGTGTCTACTCAAACACTCTAATTCAATTAAACACAAGAGAAAATGGGAAATTATTGCAGGTGGAAGAGAAAAAAAATTCTCCCTTTTCCCTTCTCAAGAGAATGGATGCTAATAGTGCAAGCCTGGGATTCCCATCCTCCTATCAGCCCAGAAAGTAGGGTGAATCACCAGCCTCTAGCCAAGGCGGGGGCTGGGAGCACAGCAGAGTGCAGAGGAAGCCAGGGATGCTCTTCCTTCCCCCAGCCTCTTCTCTGACCCTCTCCTGAGCAAGAGGGGCAGCCAAAGAGCAAATCATTTAGAGCTTACTGCACCATTCAGTTGTCCATCACAGAGCTATATTAATTCTATCCTATGAATAAACTACACTCATATCATAGAAAACCATGATATAAAGAATTACGGTGATATATGTAAGCGAGTTTTTAAAAATATATGAGGTGAAAATAAGCTGTAAAACATAATATGTAGCTTGACCCCATTTTTATTTGATATGGATATATTTTTCCAGACCTAATTTTGTTTAATATGGATATTTTTTCTAGACCTATGATATAAACAGACATCTTTATAGATATAGACAGTGATATAGATGTGGATGAGGATATAATAGTTCCCTAAATCATTGATAGTGAAGATCTTCTGTGGTAGGGGGAGGTTTCTTCACTCTTTCAGTTCAACACCTCTGTGTTGTTTGAAATTTCCTTGTATAAAGCAGTTACTTTAGTAATCTGAAGAGAGATCTTCCTAACTTATTGTATAGCTCCCACACAAAGTCAGAGGCTCAGGAGAGGAACTCTCCTCTCAACCCTGTCCCGCCCACCTGGAAGGGACCTGGGGCCCAATTTCTTGTTTGGTGCCACACAGTGAGTCAACAGCAAAGCTGGGCTAAGAACTGTCTCCGGATACACAGCCCTGTATTCTTTTCCACATGCAGCCTTTAAATAAGTGCACATTTATGGGGGATTCTTTAGTAGATGAGATGGGGAGAAACAGAGGAATATTGGCCAAAAAAATAACAAATTTGGCTCTCTGGTCATTACATAGCTGAGGGGTCAATACTACTACTTCCTAAAAGTCACCCATTGACTGATGGAAGATTCCAGACAAGCGTTCATTTAAAGATGAACCATTAACTGTAAATCAAAGCCCAGAGTGCGCGCTGAGTTTCAAAACTAATTAGAAGAAGTGCGTAAAGGGATGGCTGGTCTCAGCCCCAGTGGCTACCTGACTTAGCTGCCAGGGTTGAGGGAAGATATATCCTCTGACTCATACAGGCAGCAGGGGGTCAGGGATGCTACCTAAAGAGTATCTTTCTAGTATAAAAATAATCACCACTGTCTCCCCAAAAGGCAGCTGAAGTGGCAGGATGCACATTAATCGATTAACAAGCATTATTAAACCTTGGGTTGCTCTGGGTGCAGAAGCCCAGCAGGGAGTTACAAAGATGGCGAGTCTTCCATCTGATGGCTGCTTACAATGTAGGAAAGCTTTCACTCAACATCCTGTGGGATAACCTGTGTGCTGCTGCTGGTATATTTTATTTGCAGTTTTGAGTGTGAGGAGGCAGTTATAGGATAAAAATTTGGTCTGGAAAAGTGTATTCATTAAAATGGGATCAAGTTACACATTACACTTGTTTTTATTTAGTGTACCTTTAAAAAATTCCTTACATATATCACTCTAATTCTTTAGATCACAGTTTTCCATAATATGGGTATAGTTTATTAATAGGATAGAATTAATTTAGCTCTCTGAGGGACATAGGGTAGTTTGAGCAGCAGAGTAAGGCACCATATGCGCCCCCCATGACACACAACTGGGGCTGCAGGGGACAAAGGGACTAGGTGCTAATATCACTCCCACCAAACCTCAGTGTGAACAGATAACATCTTGTCACTGTGAGATCCGGTCTTCTGGGTGGGGTTTGTATACAGAGTTGTGTGTAAGAATGCACATGCAAGTTTTTTTTTAATGAGTGACTAACTCTTCATTCTCCTTGAAGTGTTAGTGAACACAATACCCACTAAACCCTCTCTTCACAGTTAAGCAGGATCAGTAGGGCAGGCAACCTAATTATTTCCACGTCATAGACAAGGAAATTGAGGCCCAGGGCAGCTTGTCCCATGTTTTACCACTCTTCAGTGGCAGAGGTGGAAAGGTCCAAAACTAAAACTTGTTAAGGGCCCTGGGACTAAGGGTTTTTTCTACTCCATCTCATTTTGTCCTCATCTCATTCCAACCATACACTTCGAGTGACACAGAGATTTGGGGAGACTATGTCACCTGCCCCGGGTGACAGAGCAACAACTCAAAGCTGAGGTTCTATGGCTGCTGTGCAAGCCTACAGCTGAGGAAGCCCTTTCCCAAAATATCAATACTAACAATAGCTTCCACTTCATGAGCTACACTCTGTCCATCCAGGACTCTTAAGGACATGGCACAAGTCTGGCATGTCTTTAAGTCCTGGCATGGCAAAGGACAGGGCACCTAGCCACTGGACATATATCCTGAGTATCCGCTACAGCCTTGTTCTTTCCTAAGGCTTTCTCTTTCATTTCTGCTGTGGAAATTAAAGGGCAATATGGACTGTTATGTGTCAAGTGCTTGTGACTGCTATTCATGTCCCAAATAACTCCCTGCAGGGCCAGCCAGTTCTCTGCACCCAAGAAACTCAGTGAGCTCCCTGGGGTACCTCACATTCCTTTACCCCTGTGTAAGTCCCCACTGCCCACTTTTGCCAGTGCTTTTTATTTGCATGTCTTCTCTGACTGTCCTAAGGAGCTATGCGACAATGATAATAAATATTTCCACATAAAGGCTTGTGTGTCTCAGTTACATTGTGTTGCTTTATCTCAGTGGCTTATTTTTTTGTTTGTTTTGTTTTTCCTTCCAGTACCAGGAATCGAACTCACGACCTTGCACTTGCCAGGCAGGCGCTGTGCCACTGAGCTAAATTTTATCTCAGTGGCTTAAAAGAGAGGGCAAGAGTGAATGAGTGCAGGTAAAATGATAATTCCAGTTTCTCTGAGTTCTTGGGTAGGATCTGGGAATAGAAGGAAACAGAGTGGAAGAGAAGACAGGAAAGACTGGAAGGGCCAGGCGGAGGGAGAATAAACCTCCCATCCCAGACAAGAAGGATGATACGGTAATCCCAATAAGGTTTATATGCTCAGCTGCAGAATAGGTGTGTGCAGAGGCAGAGGACAAGAGCAGGCTTCCAAATGAGTAACCCCTAGCAACAGAGGTATGGCCCACCAAAGTCTTCCCCAAGCTGCTAGGGCACTTCATGCAGGTGGCCTCCATAGACCATCCTAGGTAAGGGCAAGCTCCTTTTCCTCTTGCCCTCAACTGTACATTCTCCCCAGGGCTGCGTGTCTTTGTTGGTCCCATCACTGCTTTTTCTTTTTTCCTCTCAACTCCCTCAGGAGCTTCTTAAGGGGAAAGAACTTGTTTTACCACCTGTGTATCTTTAGATCATGTTATACCCATTATCAGCCACCTCTGAGTGGTACTGGATTGCCCTCTGTACACAGAACTATGCAGCACAAGCCCCCAAGCAAATGTTTGTGGACTAAGTTTCAGAAAATAGTACCAAGTAATAGCCACACAACTTAACCTCTGATCTTAGGTTTTATACTGTACAACGCCATTTCCATTTTTAGTGAAATAAGTGGTGGGTGATCTGGCACTCATTTTAGAGATAGGAAAACCGAGGCTCAGAAAGTGACTGTCAACAAATAGAAATGGCCTTGGACCCAGGCCCCGAACTTTTGCTGATTTTCCTTTGGAGGGGCTAGAGGTTTCTGTTGCCTTTGAAGCACATGACAAATAAATCTATGGAACACAGCTGCTGAAGTCCATCACCACCCATGAGGCATAGCACGCATCAGCATAACCAAAGTTCTGAAGAAATACCTTTGGCTTAGCTCAGCACAACCTTCTCCAACTTGCCTTCCTCTGGAACCTTCTGCATGTGTCCTTACAGTGTCCTGTCCTAGAGATCTGTTCTGTCCTACTCTCCTTCCCCTAAAGGGTCAACCACACTCCCAGGAGAAGCTACATAATACTAGACTAAGGAAAACTGAAGCCAGATTAAAAAAAAAAAAAAAGCTCTAAGGGTGAAAATTCAAGGCTCAGCCAGCTCACAGGGACAGCTCTTCACCTTCTTAAAAGTTACTGCAATATTCAAAAACTGACAAATTAGAAGGCCATAATAAATCCCCTGGAGCCATCATCATCAATCGCCAATCAGTTTCAACAATGTTCAGCATCCTTCTGGTTATGCTTTATCTACTCCCTTTTCCTGAAATCTATTAAAGAAAATCCAGACACTGTAGCATGTGATCCGTAAATATTTCTGTGTACAACACTGCCACAATATCACACATCCTAAAAATCCAACAGTAATTCCTTAATCCCTGATACCCAGCCTGTGCTTGATCTCTGGGTCCTCTCCAATGTGTCCCGAAGCGGCTCAGTTCCGACTGGAATCCAAGCAAGACCCACAGATTGCATTTGGTTGGTACGTCTCTTAAAACTGTATTAATATATAACAAGTCTCCCTCACCCTCTTTTTGCTCCTTGATGTCATGCATGCTGAAGAAATCAGGTCATTGTCCTGCGGCGCTTGCCTTGGCCTTGATTTGGTGCTGGCCCCAGTGGTAGGGTTTCACAGGTTTTCTGGTACCTGTGAGGAGCGTTCGTTAGATCCACAGCCTGGTCAGGGCAGCGTAGTGAGCTTGGGGAGTGCTGTGTCCTCCCTTTCTTGCTGCATCTGCTTAGCCAACTTTCAGCAAAGCTATGTGTTTGGAAGGTGAGAGACAAATATTTGTGACCAACTGAGTCTTCCGTGTGTCTGAAAATTCGTAACACATTCTGTAGTCTTGTTCTGGATATATGTCTAACCCAGGATTGGTCCATTTTCTATGATTTCATGAAAGATATCTGCCACCCAGCTCCACAATTCCATCAGTTTATCCTTTCCTAACTGCCTCCGAGTGACCTTTTAACTTTCCTTTCTTTTGAAAGAAAAGGCATTTTAAAAGACAAGCTGAAGACCTGGTGCTCCCATCAAGCCAGGCCCTCCCAGGGAGTCCACAGGCTGAGCCAAAGCCCCAGGTTCTCAACAGTCCCTGGGTTCTTCCTCTCACACCTCAGAAGATGAGTCAGGATCTTACACATAGTTGAACATGATAAATATGCATCCAAAAATTTTAAAAACCAAATTATACAAATCAAGCTTATTCTGAGAGGTTCATGTTGCCGGGGGTCTCTAGTGCACCAATCAGCATAATTAAATAGAAAGATCTCTCTAGAATTGATTGTGGTTTTCATGTTTTTTATCAGCCAAGGACCATTTCAGTGAGATGATTTTAAGGTAATAAGAACCCCCAAATTAGAAACTAATTAAGGAGATAGAAAATACAAATGTTATTTGTTTTTAGTTGGGTACTATTTTTATCACAAGAATCATGAAAAATTAAAATTGTTAGATACATATATGAAGGTTGTCAGTCAAGGGCAATATGGCTTTCTGTCTCTCCCTGCTGCAAAATGTAAGGTGATATATGAGCAACTGCTCCCTGTGGGCCCCCAGAACACAGAGACTAACTTTGCTCAAAAGAATGCCACACTGCTAGACTTAGCAAGGGAAGAGAATTGCCACAGTACTTACAAATCTTGGGGAACTGAGAACCTTTGGGTTTCTTAATTTCAGAATACCTGTGCACCTGGTCATAGAGGTCAATCACTGCAGTACATGTTCTTGTGCCCATTTAATAGAGGAGAATATTAAGGCCTAGAGAAGTTAAGAGACCTGCACATGGTTGCACAGCAAATTAAGAAAGAGCACAACCATCACCCTATCTAATGTGCTTATTTAGTGACCCAAAACATACCATCCCTCAAATGTGCCATAAATTACCTTCTAAAATAGACATTAGAAGGTTTGGCAGACTCTTTGAGGATCTGTGACAGCCTTGAAAGCTCAGACCCCGGGAAAGGCAGCAGGAAAGAAGGGCCAGCCACTGGGGCAAGGAGGAGACCTCCAGTCTGGAGTGAGCCAAATACCACTGTGGCAAGCATCAAAGGCCCCTTACCTTGACGTGGCCCCAAACTTGAAAATGCTGGTGCGGGACTGAGGGCCTGAGGAGTTTCTATCTGCTCTGTGACTTTGCTCTGATTCTAGTGCAGCTGACACCCAGCTACTTTCAGTGTCGCCTGCCTGCACCTCCTGCTCCCAGGCAGGAGGACTTAGGACCTATGTGGAGCCCTCTTCCCCTAGCACAGCAGTCTTCCCCAGACCCATGCAGGGAGATGGGGAGGGCCTATGGGCTTCCTTAGAAGCCTCACTCCCTAGTCCCAGGAAGGATGGATTATGCATGTCCACCATGATCTAGATGAGTCCCAAACTTAAAGTGCCTGCCTAAAAATCCCACCTAGCAGGCTAAGGAGAATAAAGATGTCAGGGACACCTACCATGCCACTAATAGACAAGTCCCTTCCTTCTCCTAGAGAATGGGGGCAAAGAGCTAATTCAGAGGTGCTCACCCCGGTTAGGAGAGGACAATGCAGGGACATAGCCTGCCATGTGATATTGAGAGCAGGTACCTTCAGAATCACTGTGGCAGCCCCAACCCAGCTCCCAGGCTAGACAGCACCCCTACACCAGGAAACTAAGACTTTCAATGACATTCACTGACTTTACAAAGGACTTTCACACACGGTAGCTCATTTGAGTCTCTGAAAGGCAGAAGGCAGAAATTATTTAACGCATTCTTCAAAAGGGGAGCTTGACCTTGTGAAGAGCTGACCTTATGCCCGCTATGCGTGTAGGACACTATGTTAATAGAAGTGGGAGCAATTCTCCTTTCTACTGCTACTGGATATCAGTGGTGATTGTAGATGGCAGCCCCAGAATAACAAGAAGTGTACTCCTGCACCCCATCCCCAGAAACAGTCACATTTTGTGATAATGAGATTTGAGCTTTCTTACCCTAAGAGGGAGTTATCTGTATTTTTATAGCTGCGAAAAGAAAGGGAGTTAGGGATGGATTTTTGTTTCAAAGGTAAGCCTGGAGATAGGAGAGAAAGGGCAGAAAGACATGTAGCTTGGACCCCCAAGGCAGTGGGGATGACTTGGTTCCCAGAGTGCTGGCAACCTTCACCTCTCTAGAACGCACTTTGGTGATGGTGACACCTACAGAGGATGGCCAGGGCCCAGTACCTCTGTGGCAGAGCCAGCTTTGGGGCACAAGCCTGCTGCTGGGGTTGCCTCCTCCAGATGACCACACATGGCTGCATCAGGAGAGCTACACGCAGCTCCAGCATGGTGGGCTGAGGTCCAGGCCTCATTCAACCCTAGCCATTTTTCTTGGCCTGCCAAACCCCCAAGTTTCTCATGCACCAGAAGGGTAGCAACAGAGCTACAGAGATGCCCACTAGGGAACTTTTGCCAAACTTAGTAAGAAACTTCAGACTTGTTTTCATTTGGTGTAGGAAAAAAAATTATTTCTTGACATCAAGTGTCATAGAGCAATTATTTATTATTTATTTTCATTTTCATTCTATCTTATGCAGTAAGATAGAAATTATAAGTTCCACTTTCAGCAAGGCTCAGAGGGCTTCAGGAACTGGTTGATGTCAGTTCTAGAACTGTAAGGGACTGCTGACTCAGGACCCAGCTGGAGAGCCTGGAGCCAAGCTGGCTCCAGACAACGCAAGTCACCATCTATAACAAGTGATTGAAAATACCACGTATTACTCAAGCAAATTCCTTTGGGGACTCACTCTAGACCTTTCATTGTAAGAGTAAATTCTGTCTGTAGCTCAGGGTCCGCCTGGCTCCTAGGATCTCTTTGGCGAGAGATGTTGACTCTAGTCTGTGTTACATAACCCAGTAGCCACCAGCCACATGTGACTACTGAATACTTGAAATGTGGCTAGGCAAGACCTAGATAGGCTATAAGCATACAAATGCCCTGAATTTCATGGGCTTTGATATGAAAAAAGAAATGTGAAACATTTCCTTCATAATTTTTACATTGATTACATGTTGAAAGGATAATACTTTGTACAAATTAACTGAAATACATTATTAAAATTAGAGCCAGCGATATAGCTCAGGGCCCAGGGATATAGCTCAGAGGCACAGCCCCTGTCTGGCAAGCACGAGGTCCTGAGATCCATCCCTGTTACCAAAAATAAGTAGATAAATAAATAGATCGATAAATTCATTCATTCATTCATTCATTAAATTTCACTTGCTTATTTTTACTTTTTCAACGCTTCTAGAAAATTTAAAATTTGAAAACCGCGTAGCTTGTGACTATGGCCCACCCTCCATCGCTCCTGGGCTGCCCACTCAGGATCTTCCCATCTAGGGCCTGGGCCTCTACCCATCCTCACCCTGCCTGCCACCCGCAAGACCCGTGTTGGAAGCAGGACTCAGGATTCTCCCAGTATTCTGAGAATGTCCTCTCTTCTCTTCAAGTTCCTGTCTCTCCTGCCTCCTGTCTTACTCAGGATCCCCCATCTGCCACAGCATTCGTGTATGTCACAGTTACCAGTTCAGAGTTCTAGCATGCACTGTAAAGAATACTTTCTGTAGCCAGATGAGTTCTTATTCCCAGGTTTTCAAAGCCCAGGCCTCAAATGCCGTCAGCCACATGAAGCCCTGGGTCAGAATACATCTCTCCCAGCCTGCCCCACTTACACCCAGCCAGACCTTGAGTTCCTCCCAGAGCAGAATAATGGAGGAAACTAAATGTATTGATCACTAATCGTGATGCTAGCTGCTGGGCTGTGTTTTGCATGTTTTGTTTTACTTGATTCTCAGACCAGCCTATGAGTGAAATACTTGTTCCCATTTTGAAGACAGGAGCCTGAGGCTCTAGGAGGCCTGGACTGGCTCTATACTTTTTCCTCTGCCTTACATTCCTTCCCCTGGGAGCAGACTGCATCTGATTCTCTGCATTTCTGGCATCCAACAGAGCCTAGTACATAATAGGTGCTTGGTAAATGCAGGTAAAGCCAGTGAAGAAGTTCTGGTGGAATTGGTCCTCTACCCTGTCTGGCTGGGATTAGGAGGCATGCTGCACTTTCCTTCCTGATGAAGAGTCCCAGCCCACTCCCCCGCACAGGGCTGGACCGTTCCCACCTCTACCCTGTCCTCCACAATCTTCCACCACTAGGCATGCCAGGTTAGCCCTGCCCAGGTTCCCAGCCAAGACTGACACATATGGACCACCAAGAGCTGAGGTTTGGGGACAGCTCCGGGCCAGCACCTTAGGATCATGTTTAGGACCAGGCACCTGTGGAGCTTCCTCTCCCCAGCACTGGCCCTCTTGACACCACCAGTCCCTGAAGCAATTCCCTTCCATTTCCTCCTATAGACAGGAGTCACGTCCTAGACCCACTGGTGCCTGTGACTAATCCGTCTCCTAGGGCTGGTCTCAGCTTTCTGGACTCCTTCAACTTATTCTCTAGCCTGATTTAGAACCAGGCCACCCAGAAGTCCTAATGCTCTGCTCCTCCCCAGCTCTTGGCTCTGACCCTGGGGACCCCGACACTGGCCTGCACTGGAATGGAATTTGCCACACCCTCCTGGGCCTCCTGCTCCAGGCCCCTGGCCCTTCTCCCCTTGCCCTGGTCAGTTTCCCAAGGCTCCAAGCTATTTTTGTTTCCATCTCAGCCTGTATTTTACTCATAGTGGAAGACGACAGAATGGTACCATGCTTGGCACATGTGGCAAAGACCAGACAAACAGCAGGAACAGGTTCTGCCATGGGATTAGCTCACTTTGGGGTCTCCAGCCCTGCTGGTCCCCTATCCTTCCAGTATCAAGGCCCTGCCTCTAGGATCTAGGGGCCTGCCCAATGCTTTCTGCCTTGGCTAAGTCCCTAGATCAACTGCTGGACTCAAGGCATCAGCCAGAACCCCTACATCCTCTCCAGACCCCTATTTATGATCTCCCCTAGCCACCTTCAGTTATCTTCCACTTGCCCTGACACCCTTGAAATGAGGGGGAATCATAAGCCTTCTTTTCCTTTTTTCATGAAAAACACCGGCCCATTACCACACTGTGTCATTCAAGTTATCAGAACTAAACCTGGAGTCCCCTGAGTCCCTGGTCCCACCTTCCTGCATCACGGATGCACAGATGAACCCCTTGGCCCTTGGCTGCCTTTGTTTCCCTAATGGCTTCAGCTCCCCGCCTCCCACTGGAGCTGATGGAAATAACGACTTCTTGATTTGTTACCTGAGTTCCTCAAATAAGACAGGCTACATCCATAAAGGCATCAGCCTTCCTACCAGGCCTAGGAAGTGAACCCCGCTGATGCTAAATCTTCCGGTGCTTGGCTCCAGCAAGCACATGGGCAAAAACTAATAACTATAAAGCGTCCATCTATCATCTTATCAGGCCTGCCTGTACTTTGTTTGCATAGTTATCTTCCCAAGGGTTGACATTTTATGTCTACTGCAAGCTGATATATTCTCCTACCTGCCATATCATTCATAAAGGATAGACGAGTTTTGGGTTCATTACCTGTCATTACACCGTGTACATGTCGCTGGGGGCTGAAACATCGATTCTTCTTGAGTCACACACTTAGAGGTTCCTGGTCCCACAGGCTGTGGGCTACACACGTTCCTTAGGCCATGGGTGGGCTCCACAACATCCCTTCTTCCTCTCCTAGTGGACTGCTCCTCAGGGATGGGAAGTTCTTCAGTTCAGCTCCCAGCTGCTTCAGAGGGGATCTGCAGGGAGACAGACGCCTCATCATACATCAGAACCAGAGACACACTTCCAGGTATGAACTGTTCTGTAACCTTCCAGTCGTCTCTCACTGGTCTTTATTGTTAGGTACTAAATGCCTGGTAATTATACCAACCTTGTCATCCAGAGCTCTCCTTATAGCATCTTCTTCACAGGTCTATACACACACACACACACACACACACACACACACACACACACACACACATACACACATTCCATTCCTGTTTTCTTACCTCTGCATATTTCATTCTATCTACCTGAAAGACCCACCTTCAATCATGCATCCGGATCCTAGCCACCATTCAGAGTCCACCTCACACTCACTAACAGAACTTCTGAGAGGTACCACTGCCCCAGGAAAGAGGAAGGAAACAGATGCCCTCACTTCACCAATAAGGTGTCCAAAGAACAAGGCAGTCTACCAAGAAGTATTTCTCCACACTTCTTTTTCCTAGGACCCTGGGATAAGGCTTCAGTGTGCTGTGGTCTTGGAGCTCCAAGAATGTACCCCATCTGTAGCTGGTGATGGACATCTTTCCATAACTGTTATGGTTCAGATCTAAAATGCCCCCCAAAAGTTTCATGTGTTTAGAGGTAGGGCTTTCTGAAGGCCACTGGCTCATTAGGACTCTAACTTCATCAGTGGATTAACCCACTGATGAGATAACAGTTTAATGGCATTATTGGAAGGCAATGAAAACAGGAGGTGAGGTGAGGTTAGCCGGAACCATGGGAGCATCACTTTGGGACTATATCTGGTCCCCAGCCCCTTCCTCTGGTGTTCTTGTTCTCTGCTTCCAGCTTCCCTGAAGCAAACAGCTTTCTTTTGCCATGCCTTTCCATCATGACGTTCTGCTCACCTCAGGCCCACAGCAATGGAGCCAGCCCATCATGGACTGAAACCTCTGAAACCATAAGTCAAAATAAACTTTCCTCCTCTCAGTTTTTTCTCAGGTATTGTGTCACAGTGACATAAAGCTGACAAACACAATAGCTCTTTATCTCCAAGTGAGAGACAAGAGCACAGACACCACGCTCCCTGGGGTGAGGGGCGAGGACACTGGCTCCACTGACACTCCCTCCATTTCAGGGCCTAGGTCACAGCTCACATCCTGCAGGAGCTGAAGCCAACCTGCCCCAGCCTCTCCCTGAGCACTGGGTCCATCTTGTCCACAGCCTTGCACCTCTCATCAGCCAAGCCTCTAGCTCCCAGTGCCCACACGGCTATGACCATAAACTCCACCCCAACCTTGGGCTCCTCTGGGCATCAGTGGACTGGCTGTTGAGAAAGGGCTGTGGCAGATGGAGTGCAATCGCCCAGGTAACCCAGCACTGTGGGCAAGAAGAAGCAGATAGTGTGAGAGTAGCAAAAGCAAAGAGGGACAGCAAGGCCTCTCTCTGTTCTACATGGCTTTTGTAAGCATGACACAGACACCGTCACATGTAGAATGATCCATGCCCTTCAGTCTTCTTTGCGTCCACTTCATCCACTCAGTTTCACGGCAGCTCTGTGAAGCAGGCTTGCAAAGATGAGGAAACAGAAGCACAGAGAAGATGAGAAGTTTGCTAAAAGTCACACTGTAAATTGGTGGGAAGAGTCAAGACCAGAATTTCTAACTCCCAGTGTCCATTCTTTGCAGCAAGCTCCCTGGTGCTAGGTTAATTTCATCTTCCTGCCAAGTCACCCCTGGGGTGGAGGATGAGTGGTAGTGGGAGAGAGGAGGGGGACTATGGCCATTTGCCCAGCTACAGGGTTGTGGGAAGAGAACAATCATGCTTTGGTTTCTTCCCTGATAGGAAGGTCTAAGCAAAGAAAGTACAGAGAGAACAAAGTGATAAACAGAGAAGACAGCAATGTGGAGGTTAACAATGCTCTGGTTAACAGGAGCAGCTCCAGCAAAAAGGAAATTGGCTGTGATGAGGAGCCACAGATTCTGGGGCCGGCAGAGCTGACCCTGAGCCCCTGGGCGGCTTGACCCTTCTGTGTAAGGCAACCTGGCGGGTAGAGGAGAGGGTTAGAAGTCTCTTTGAAAGGTGAGGTAGCTATTATAACTATCTTTAAAAGGCACACATACATTTCATACGCTCTTTTACATGTGTGCTATATCCCTAAAAATAAAAAGGAAAGGGAAAAAAACTACAAATTTCTGCCCATGTCCTGGACAGTGGGGTTCCCAGTGTGATTACAGAGCAGTTCCACCTCCACTGATATAGAGGACTCATAGCTAGGACATTCCTACTGGCAAGGCCAACCTTCTTCTGGAACATGCAGCACAAGCCAGGGCTAGGGAGCCCAGGACAGGTGGCAGATCCGTAGAGTTTGGCAGGAAAACAGCCCAAAGCACGCATGGCAGCCCTGCACAGGCCAGGCCTCCCACATCAGGTCCCAGAGACACAGAAACTAGCCCCTTGTCATTGGTGCCCTGTGTTCCAGGCTGCCCACTGTCCTTGTTCATCCTGGGAGTTCTTGGTGAGTCCTGCTATGTATAGGGAATGCCATGGCAGAAGACAAGAAACTGCACCCCTACAACATCAGTCACCATCCAGCCCTCTGGCTGCTTGGTTACTAGTGGCTGGGCTGGCAGCAAAGAACCAGAGCACCCACAGCCCTGTGGGGGAGGGTGTGAACAGCGCTCCTGGCCCTCCTGTGGGGTGGGGTTGAGACATATTCACAGCAGATGGTGCTGTCGCCCTCACTCTGGGATTCTCATTCCTAATTATCTGTGCTGTCAGCCAAACAATTAACCCTCAAAGAAAAACTGCACCGTCCACTCCCAACCATATGAAAAGGCGATTTTCCCAAGGACGAGGGACACTTAGGGCAGCCTTCCGTTCCCTCTCCGGATCTTGCCGCTCTGAGTAATCTCACCATCCTCTGACCTCTGTGGTCTGCCGATGGCATTGTGGCAGTCTCCACTCCTCTGGGCCTGCAGATCCTTTCCCAGAAAAGGAAAGGGTAGGTCTGAGCCCAAAGGGTTCTATTCAGCCCCATAAAGCCACCATCCTGCAAGCCATTTCCTTTTGTCCGAAACTGAGGTTCTTTTGGAGCAGAAATTTTCTCTTTGTATTGTCATTCATTTGTTCCCTTGTACACTGATTCATCTATCCATTCATTGTTTCAGTTCACGCACATTCACCATGCCTGTACTTGGGAAGTACAAGCAAAATACCTGCTCAACTTTCCAGCCTGCTACTAGAAGCACTTCTCCCCAGAGATGTGGACAGGGGAGGCAAGGATGGGGCAGGCCAGGCAAGGGCTGGTAGGGATTTGAGGTAGGGGTTCAGTTTGGTGTCAAGCTGTAGGCACTAAGTCCTATGGCTGTATGTGGATTCTCTCTGGCTATTCAGTGATAGAAAGGAAGCCTGACATGGAGAGCAGGTCACTTGCGTCCCCAGGGCAGACCTGCAGAGGAGTGGGATGTTGTAATATAAGGGGGTATGAGACCATTTGCCATAGGGGCACAGTGGTCACTCATTGTAGGGATGACAAGCACAGGGTCTGCCCTTATATATATGCTCATTAAATATCTGATCCATCCTTAAAGGAGTTGTTTTAGGACAAGGCTAAGGCATGATATCTGCTACATGGGAAGGCAATAATCTAAAGCCCCAATCAGGGGGTCTAATGCATCCATCACTACAGGCTGTCCTGGAAAAGAGGGCAGGTGAGCAAGGCATGATATCACCCTGGGCCATCTTCTATAGACATGATTCCGAGAGGGAGAGGGGCTGGCTGCTCACAGAGGAGACAGTAGGGCAGGCTCCGGGCAGCCGGCTTCACTCTTGACCACCGACTGGGAACTCATACAGTGGAAGGGAAAAGGAAAGACCTGACTAGGGCACTGTCTGGCCCACAAAGGCAGCAGGCCCCCTCCTCAGGCAGGGCCAGCACTCTGAGAACCTAGGTAAAGGGTGCAGAAACTGGGAAGAGAGACTGTCTCCTCCACCACCATCTTGCCCAGGTCAAGCCTGTGACACCTTCTTTTTCACTCCCTGTGGCAGACCGATCTACCAGCACATGCCGTCCCTCTGCGCCCTCCCCCCGCCCAGGAGCACAGGATCTACTGCCAGGACTTAAGCATAAAGGGATTGTGCTGGTATTCACAGTGGGCCGGTACCCACTCCCAAGCTGCACACTTAAAGGAATCACATGTGATCACACCCCCTGCCCAGAGCCCAAGTGGGACAGTCGCCAATGTCTGGCTGGAGACATTTCTAAATATGAGCTTGGCCCAGAGAGTCAGGTTCCCAGGCCTTCTTGGCCCTGGAGACCCGGCCAGGATTCTAGAGGATGCCAGAAGGGAGGGAGAGGGCTGAGGGCAGCAGGATCAGGAGGCAGCCAGCTGAGACCACACCGCACCGGAAGCATCACAACACTGCCTGAGCCCCTCACAGCCCTCCAGCCTCATTAGGAGAAGAGAAAGGATTACCCAGCGCCCAGAGCCTCATCAATTGCCCACAACCCTGGTAGCAGGGACAGGAAAGCCTGCCTGCTCAAATGTGCACAGATTAAAAATATACAAATGGAATATTTTTTCTTCCCCTCTCCTCAACCCCCTGAAGTCTGGGTGCTTGTTAAAAACAGCCTTGCTGTGGCATGGATCCCGCACAACCCAATGGCTGGCAGGGAAATTAAGGAGTCACTGGAGACATTGTTGTTAAGTGGCTACCCCTGGGGAGCGGAGCAGAGAGGACTGGGAGGGGAGGAGAGGTGCTTTCCAAGAGTCTCTGGACACACTTCTACACTGCTTGGATTTTTAAAAGCAAAATATTATTTTTAGAACTTTGCCTTTTTAAAACATACAGGTCCGTCCATTGCATCCTCCTGCCTAAGCCTGAGGCAGGATATATACTGACTCAGCAACCCGGCAGCACAGTGCTGGCTGGCAGGGCACTGAGGGTACCCAGGATACGCAGGCCACCAGGACAAAGACAGCCCAGCATCATCCAAAGAGCACTGCGTCCAGGATCAGAGTTTCTGATCTGTAGCTAACTGGCTCTGTGACTTCAGACAAGGTACCCAAGCCCTCCAGGCCTATGTCCTTAACTGTAAAATGAGCCAAGCCAGGTACCACCTGGCCTTAACATTTCATAAATTTAAGAACTGAGGAACTAAGTAAAAAAAAAAAATCTAAGATTTGCCCCTTGTCGGAATTTGCCTTTGGATGGGGGCATATTAAAATCAGGGGCCAGGCGTAAAGGAGAAAAGCTGTCCTGAGAGAAGGTGACCAACTCCATACCTTGCTGATGAAATACACAAAGTAGAAAGAGTAACAGTTTGGCACCTAAGATGCCCTGAGTTCAAATCCTGCCTTAGGCTTTTAGTAACTTTGAACTCAGGCAATTCACCAGTACAAATTGGCTTCCTCATCCTGCCCTTCATCATCCCATACTATGCAGGTCACATGTCTGGGTAGTTAAGAACTATAGGCTCTGGAATCAGGTTTGTACCCCAGTTCCATCATCTATTATCTGTGACACTGGGTAAACAACTCAGCTTTTTTATCTAGATAATGGGAGTGAACCCAGGAGGTGGATGGCTGCCCACACTCACTCGCTTGCCCCTAATGCCAGCCGGGCTCCCAGTATCCCATCTTGCATCTTCTGTGGATTTGGCTTTTACAGTTTAACTCCATAGCTCTTTAACCTCTGCAGAGTTACTACCCATAGCTGCCCATCACCTGTGGACCATCCCACTGGCCTGACTCTGAACCCCATTCATCTCCTCTCCTCTCCCCATCTGGTCTCCGCTCAGCAGGGTGTACACCTGGCTAGGGCTGCGGCTTCTATCCCGGAGCCAGGGAGAATGTGTGGTTGAGATTAGCGTTTGCCAAATGCAGGTGCCAACTCGTTAGGTCCCAGGTAGGGTCCAAGAGTCTCTGTTTCTCATAAGCCCTCCGCAATGCCCACAGTACAGCCGGGGACCACCTTCTGATTAGCAGCCATAGCTTAGGAGGGTAAGTCGGGGGAAGGGGCCGAGAACAGGAATAAGGGAAGCCAGTTATCCACATCAGAGGAGGAGTAGACCTAGATAGAGATGACAATGCAGACCAAATGGATTTAAGAAGAGGAGATGTAGATGTTTTATGAAATTATATGAATTACCCAATCAATAAAAACAATGCTTACTGAGATAATGCAGCAACCCAGAAAAACGCTTATGACATACTAACTATAAAAAAGCAGATTGTCAATTACATGGCTACTATATCTTCGATGCTGCCCAAGACATGTTTAGAAAAACTAACAGTAGGGCTATAACTGAGAGGACCACAAAGGCTACGTTACAGCAATGTAACTACATCTGTTTTTATTTATTTGTCATTTTCTAGATTTTCCTGATGACGTTTTATCATTTCTGTAATTTAAAATTTATCTTCTATATAGTCTCAGGTGCCCACTCTCCAGAATAGTCAGTTATTCTTTGTTACTGAGATTTTATGTATTTTGAGCACAAACCACTATGGCTGCAAAAGCTGGCAAATGGTGCATTAAATCTTCTCAGGCAAACTCAAAAATACAGCAACTCAGAATGTGTTTTTCCTCTAAGCCAAGGGTCCAGTGCTTTGGGAGGCTGGCGCCATCACCTTTCACTATAGCAACAGGAAGACCTTGGTAACCCCGAGCGCACAGTTATTAAGAGTAAAAATAGGAAGTGTGTGGATAGGTGCTCCGGGAGAAGCTGCTGCAGGTTTGTCTGGACAGGCTGGGTTTTGAGCCCTCTCAGCCTTTCTCCCAGGAAACAGAAAGCAAAAATCCTACTCTAGGAGCTAGTTCCTGCAAGATTACAAGGAGCAGCTGGCATTTTCTCCTTTGTTTCCTATTTCAGAGCTACACGCTGCCTTTCAAACCAGTTCCCGACATACTTAAAGATGGGCTCTTCCAGACAGCAACCACAGGACATTCTGGTCAGGCATGTCTGTGGCTCCCTTAAGAACCGGGTGTGCTCACACCACTCCCAGCTCTCTGCCATGCAGCAGTCCCTGTGCACTTCTGTTCCACTCCCAGACTCACCAGCAACCCCCGCCCAAAACAAAACCCCATCTGGGCAGCGTCTCTTTGACTTGTCCCCAGGGGAATGTTTCAGTGCCCTCCCTGCCTCCCAGACTACACACTCCATGTCCCACTTAGGCCATGGTACTGAGCTGGGGACACTGGAGGGGGTCCCAGTCCTAGTTCCCGCCTAATTGTACAGCACTGGAAACCAGGCCTGCTGCCCAGTCCGAGTCCAGCTTATACTACAGTGAACCAAGTTTGAGGCCCAGCTCTGCCACCACCTAGCTGTGGGACCTTGGGCAAATCACCCCTTGTCTCTGGGGTTTTACTGCATCATTCATAAAAATTTTAATGAGCTTATAGGATTCCTTGGTCCAGTTTGCCTCTCACACTCGATGATGCCAATGGAAATAACTATTTACCTAGCAATGCAGATATTTCACATATGATGATTTTTCCACACACCCAAACATCACACCTTCAAGTAACAGAATGTGTTTTATTTTAACTCTGTTGCACAAAGTATTTTTTGTAATGTTTGCATGTTTCTCTTCCTTTCATGGCAAAAGACGGGAGACATAAAATTTGCTTCCTTGTACCTTTCTGCAGCCTCATTCCACAAAGCACTCAAAGGCTGAGACAACGATCGTCATTTAAATTTTAATGTCCTCATACACCTCCGTCATCACTGTGTACATCAGGCACTCTCCCTGCCACTCTGGGTTCTATCCTCTCACCTCTGGCCCTCTTCCTGTGTGAACACACCTTCAACCAGATGGGGAGAGTATGCTTAGGAGTATGGAGCCAAGCTTCAGCTGTTTTTGCTGACCAGAGGACTTTCTCCCTGCTTGACGGATGCAGCTATGTTCTAGATAGGAACAGTCTAGAGCAGACTGGCCTCTTGTACGTGAGGTTCCTGCTTCTTGGTTGAACTCGCACTTCCTTTGTTCCCCAAAGCAGGGTCATAGGCTGTCAGAGGAGCTGACATCACCACAGGGCCAGAAGAGAGGGCAAGCTCATTTAGAATTTCACCCTGATTCTATACATCCTTGGTGGCCTCCTTTCTCTAAACCTATCCCCCAAGTTCATTCTGCCCTTGCCTGTTGCTTCTTCCCTTAAGAGAGATTCTGTAATTTTCCACATTGGGCTTTCTTGTCCCTGCTTTCCCAGGAAGCCATAAGAAGCCTGAAGTGAGAGGCAGGCTCCTGTCTAGACTAAGGACCACTGGCAGAGCATCATGTGGACACTCACAGGCAGCCAGACCTCTGCCTCACTACCTCCATCCAGGGACTAGCTACCTTCCACCAACACATCCTTCCCAGGACTCTATGCACACCACACATCCGGTAGCCTCTTCCTCTACTTCCCCAGTCAACGCCACATTTATCAACAACCCTACCACCACCCTACACAGGCATCTGAACCTCTTGCTCTGTGTCACAGAAAGCAGAGGCTGGATCTTTCCAGGCTTCCTGTCCTGTGTGTTTTCATCCAGGTAGCAGCGTGTACAGCCAGATGACATGGGTCTGTCTGTGGGAATGATACTGCTGTACCAACTTAGCCTCTGTGTGACATGAAGCTGTGTTTTCATCTGGGAAATGGCCACGTCCTCTGGAATAAAGGGCCAAGCTGGCACTTCTTTGCCCTGTTGAGGAACCACAGTCCACAGGGAATTGTGGCAACCAAGAAGGTACATTGTGGAACCTGGCAGATGAGAGTTCCATGCCAGATTCCTGGGGGATGTGGTCAGAAAAGAAAATTTCCAAAGGAAAAAAAGAGAGAGAGAATTTCCAAAGCTTCAAAGCATGGAGATGGGTTGTTCTGAGTGGTGCTAACATTTGTGAAAAGGCGAGGTCTCAGTAAAGGCGATG
The DNA here is from genome assembly GCF_000276665.1 of Chinchilla lanigera. NCBI lineage: Eukaryota > Metazoa > Chordata > Mammalia > Rodentia > Chinchillidae > Chinchilla > Chinchilla lanigera. The sequence continues at coordinate 33,568,235 of NW_004955402.1, forward strand.
AAACAGTAGTCTCTTTGAGACCAAGTGAGAGATGCTGAGGAAGATAATGAGGTCAACAAGGTAAAGGGTTAGAAAAGGGCAAGCAGGTCTGGGAGGCAGGTGGGGCAGCACTGCGAAGGGAAGGTGAGGGACAACAGAGATGGAAAAGAACTGGGGAGCCTGGACGGACACAACGAGGAGATGATGGAGCTACCAGCCCTGCCTGTGTGACAAATTCAAACTCCAGATTCCACCCAGAGGGCTGGTGGGAAGGGACTGACAGCCTCCGCAAACCTTCAGCCTGCAGGCCTGGCCCTGGGAGCAACACGGGAGCACAGAAATGAGCCAATACTATAAAACAGAACGAACCTCAGGAAAAAAAAAAACAGCAACCGCAGCAAGCCAGGCACTTCCTATTGTAAGTCACAGCAGCTCTTGCAGTGCCCAGCCCCTGAACTGGCACCTGTTTCTGCTAGGTTGTCCAGTGTTCCCCGAGGGGGCTACACGCTGTTGGGAGCTGACCTAACCACAAGAGCCAGGCTGGAAGGCAAGCTCAGATTTAGAATCAGCCCCTCCTCCATACATCCATAGGGACATCCCAGGTCTGAGTTCAGCTCCCACTTTTAGAGATGCACAAACAGAGGCTTGGAAAGGATAAGTAGTCAAGGTCACACATTTCCCCAAAGTGGAATCTGGCTTCAAACTCTCACCTGCCAGGTTCCAGCATATGCTCACTGGTTGCCACACTACCCTGTGGACTGCAACTCCTCACCAGGGCAAGAAAGTGGCCGCCTGGCTATTTTGTTCCAGAGGACCCTGCCATTTCCCCAGATGAAAACACTGCTCCACATCACACAGAGGCTAAGATAGTGCAGCAGCATCAATCAAGCAGACAGGGCCGGTTTCCAAGGGTTACGGCATGGACACATGTCACCTAGCTGTGCACACTGCCACCTCTGTGCAAACACACAGGACAGGAACGCTCGAGGGGTGGGCTGAGGTGCAGGAGGCTGAGGGTGTGGGGACAGGGACACAAGGAAGCAGGAGCATCTCAGGGGCTGGGGCCTCCAAATGCAGCCTTGGACATGGGGCTGGCTGACGGGTAGCTGGCAAAACTGGAGAAGCCCAGTGGTTCCTTCAAACCAGAGAGTCACAGCACCTGGCCACACGTGCCAGGGGAGGGAGAGAGAAAGGAGGAAATCATTTTTCTTCCTTTAGATATTTTCTGGTATAAAATGGGCATGGACAAAGGAAATGGCCAAGAAGAACAATGATAAATTTTCTTTCTACGATTAGAGGACAAAACCTAAGTCTCCATTTCTTTGTGCTTTTCATTTTTTGCATTCTTCCTAACATCTGCCTAGCACTGCTAAGGTAAACTCTAGGGGCAGTGGAGATGCTTCCGTTTAGCAGCTTTCAGTGAATTTCCCTTGGAGACGGCTGGCAGGAAACAATAAGCACACCCCTACACAATGGAAAGGTGGTCTCAGGACACACAGTTCCCAGGGCAGAAACCCAGAGTCATCAGGCCTTTGGATGATGTTGAAATGAATGGAGCCCAAACTAAGTGGCAGAGGTGGACAGGCTGGCAGACTGGCTACAAACACGGCAATGAGGTCCAGTCCAGTCCACTGGAACCCAAGATGGCACAGGGCCTAATGTGCATGCCTAGAGTGGTGGGGGGAATGTGTACTAGCATCCCGCGGACCACTTTTAATAGGAAAGTGTTTTGGTTTGGTTCTGAAAAGTCTCCCAAAGGCCATATGCTAAAGTCTCGGTGGCCAGCTGAGAGTATTATTGGGAGGTGGTTGTTTTGTTTTTTGTTTTTTTGGTTGTTTTCTGGTACCGGGAATCGAACTCATGACCTTGCGCTTGCCAGGCAGGCACTGTGCCGCTGAGCTAAATTCCCAGCCCCGGGAGGTGGTTGTTATGGTTTGTGTCTAGATGTTCCCCCAAAGCCTCAAATGGTTATAGGCTTTTTTTTTTTCCAGAGGTGGCTTAAACTAGAGTGTGTGATGCATTCCAAGAGCGATGCTGAGATTAAGGGTGGGTCACTGCTGATTAGTCCACTGAT
>NW_004955402.1:33570413-33600051 GCF_000276665.1 Chinchilla lanigera
ACTGCTTTTGCTGTCCTCCACCACCATGAACTGTTGCCCTTCTGCCATGTGCCACCCTGCCTTGGAGCCAGCCAATTATGGATTGAAGCCTCTACAAACTATGAGCTAAATAAACCTTTCCACCCTTTAACTTTGGACATTAGGTATTTTGTCTCAGCAATGAGAGAAAAGTAACTAAGACAATGGTGGAAGCTTTAGGAGGTGGGCCCTAGTTTGGAGGAAGGAGGTCACTGGGGGCACTCCCTTGAAGGGCATACCTTATCTCTGGCCCCTTTCCCCAGCACCTCTCCTTTCTCCCTCTCTTCCTCTGTCCTTCTCTCCCTCTTTCTCTCTGCTTCCTGGTCACCAAGAGGTGAGCAGCCTTCCTGTACCACACCCTTCCATCTTGACGTTTCTGCCTTGCTGCAGGCCTAAAGCAATAAAGCTAGCTGACCATGGATTAGAACCTCTGAAACAGTGAGCTAGGCAATTTGTCACAGCTGGCAAGCTGACTGACTCAGAAGGGGAGAGAGACTGCACAGCTTGCCATGAAGGCCCCTCAACGCCCTTTCAGGGTGCCGGGTGTGCAGCGAGTCCGACGGCTGTCCTCTGTGGGATGAGCCAGGTTCCTTCACCGTATGCTCCACCCAGTACCTCACTGAAAGCAAGTGTGCATCTTTTCCGTGCAGTGCAGTGAGTCTAACTCTGGCTACACTGTGTCTTTCAAAATTTGGTTTTTTTAATGTGTTGAGTAGAATATTAGTTTTTATTACTTTACAACATATTTCCACCAACTGAGTGGCTTAAATGACACAAATTTATCTTATAGTTCTGGAGTTCACAACTCCAAAAGGGTTCTCCCATGTTAAATGCAAGGTGTCAGCTGGACTGTGTTTCTTCTACTCCTTCTGGAGGCTCTAGAAAGGAACTTCCCTCGCCTTGTCAAGTTTTGAGGGGCTCCCTGAGCCCCTTGTCTCCTGGGCCTCTCTCTAAAGCCAGCAGCAGGCGTCTTTCTGGGCTCACCTCTCTGTAGTCACCTCAGATCACAGTCCCAAAGGTCTTCGACTGTTAAGGACTCGTATGATGAAACTGGGCCCCCTTGAATAAGCCAAGATCATTGTCACATCTCAAAGTATATAAATCTCAACCCTAGCTGAATGGCCAATGTGTCACAGGAAGCAATGTACCCTACTCACCAGTTCTCAGGACTAGAGTGCTGCCACATTTGGGGGACCATTATTCCCCTTACCACATATAGGAAATGCTTCCACATTGTTCAAAATATGAACGGCACATAAGAACATAGAGCAAAAAGTTTTCTTCCTGTCCCCATCACCATCTACCAGAGATGGTTTCCTGTTAACATTTCCTGGTGTTCTTATCCCAAAGTCCACAGACCTAAGCAAACATCAATATGTGCTAGTTTTGTCTTACACAAGTCATACCATACCATAGTAGTGATCTGCACTTTGCTCAGTATATAGAAGCATACTTGTCCTTTTATATGGTTTCATACTATTCCACTATGTGGCTACACTATAATTGATAAATCTAGTCTTTGGCTGATGGATATATAGTTGGTTCCTATTCTTCTGCTCTTACAAACAACATCATCATGAACAACCTCACACGTATGCCATTTCCTGCGTATGCCTGGATGTTTTTAGGATATATTTTTAAGTGCAATTTCTGGGTCCAAAAATATATGCATGAAAAATTCCCAGATTTTGTTCACTTGCTCTCCATAGATTTAAATCACTTTACACATACTCTCCCCACCCAGTCATATGTGGCTGTGAGATGTCAGCTTGTTTGGGCAAAGCAACCACGGCTCACATGTCTTCCACAGCCCCACCATGCCTATTTCAGGTCAAACCCAGGAAACGCCATGGATTTCTGTTGCTCACAGTTCCTTGGACTCTTAGGGGTGACAGAGGCAGGGACTGCAGAGGAAGATGAAGCTAGCAGCTAGCAAAGAGAACCCCAATTCAAAGGCTTTAAAAGAGCAGTGGAGGCAGGCATGGGGCGCATGCCTGTAATCCCAGCACTTAGGAGGCTGAGGCAGGAAGAACGCTGCAGCCTGGGCTACATAGTGAGTTCAAGGCCAGTCTGAACTACATGGTGAGACTCTGACTCAAAAAAGAACAAACAAAAAAGAGCAGTGGATTTGGGCATCTTGAGCAATCAAATGACCCCTGCACAAGCATTCTGCAGGCCGGCAAGCCCTCTGGTCCCTTGTGAGAAAAGCTCTCACTCTGAGAGTGACAGCAGGTTACAAATATATCTAGGTTTCCAACATTCAAGCTGCACCTGCGTTGAGAAAGATACCATTTCCTGCTCTTTATCCATTCATTCCTGGTGTCGATGTTGTTTCCAAATGAATAAGCCTTTTATATGCTAACGTCAGTTGCAATCTCAAAGATAAGTTAAATCACTTATTCAAGAAGACATGAAAGCTTTGATCTCAGCAAACCACTAGGACTTCACAGCAGCCCTGTCTGGGAAGCCAAAAAGTGCCCATTCCCCCCACCAGCCTGTCCCGGCACCACCTTGGCAGCAAGGCAAGTTCAGGCTGGGGACAGGACACAGGATCCAACCCCCTGGGGGCTTTCTCTCTGAAAAAGCATGCTGAGGCCAGAGGAAAGAACCAAGGACTCACTCCCAGGAGCAAGCTCAAGAGCCAAGAGGGCCAGAACTAGAAGGGCCTCTGCCCTGCTAGTCTCCAGGTCCCTTTATCTGCTACTTGGCCTTTCATGTTCACCTCAAGGGACCCTTCTGCTAGGAAGCCTTCTCCAACCCCATAAGGCCAGGACTCAGCAGGTATCTCTACAACATTTTCCACCCCAGCACCTTTGACCTTGAAATATACATAACCTGCTGCCCCTGACATGGCCTCCTCTGGCCTGTGAGCACCCTGAGGCCAGTACCTGGCACAGTGTGATGAACACTAAGTGTGCAGTAAATGTTTGATGCATGAACCCCAGAAGCAAAGAAAACAGCATCTTTCTCTAGCAGTGGCGCCCACCCACCTATCCAAGTGCGCCCAGCCCTGCTAGCTGCTACCCACTGTGCTAGGATGCCCCAGGGACAGCAGCGGGCTTCCAAGAGGCCTTCTCGCTTTCAACCAGGCCTTATTCCCAAGGCCCACAGTTTGAGCCCTCTTTTTAGCGGAAACATTACCTCCAGAAAGTTCCTGTCCCCACAGGGGGCCAATCTCACCCAGTGATCCGCTCCATCCCTGCAACCAGGTAGGGATGGGGCAGGAGAGGGAAAGACAGATCCAGGCCCAGGGCTGACGGGGCAGGGCAGGCTAAGGAAGGCACTGCAGTGTCCTGAGCCCAGAAGAGAAGGATGCTACTCAAGGATGCCAAGCTTCCAATTTAACAAATGAAGAAAAGCTGGGGAGGACCAGAGGCGATGTGCGAACACGAGACATGCAGGTGAACAAACGGGAGTCAAGATCAGAGGCACCCTGAAAAGCAGAGGAGGGTAAAGGTGCAGGATCTGCTGTGTCAGGAGTGCTGGGCCCATGTCACCTCCCCCACACTCTCAAAGGCAGCTTTGGACAAGCCAGCTGAAAATGCCTGAGAGTTACAGCATCTTGCACCACTGCCGTATGTACATTAAATCAGAAAGAGGATGAGTAAACACCTGAGGAAGCCTGAAAGCAGCACTGAAACAAAACCCGCTACGATCATAATCCTCTGCTTTTGCATGGTGCTTGCTGCCTGCACACAGCTTTCCTAGCAGAAATCCTGCCCCTCAAAGCAACCCTGGAGACAGGTAAGGACAGTTACACCCAGTTTACAGAGATGAAAATGGAGGTGCACATAGTTCCACCCAGAATCATACACATAACACAGGGCTGTGTTGACAGCTGTGTCCAGATCTAACCCCACCTGAGTTCTCTTTATCACCCAGTACACCTCTTCCACTGCACAAAGGCACAGCCTCTGGCAGGGCAGGAAAACAGTGTCCTCCTTTTTTAGTCACTTACCCATCGTTTCCTCAACAATCGTAAGTCCTTCATGGATTTGTTAATTGCAAATGAGCTTCTCTACCTGTAACCAGCACGGCTGGAGGGGGAAGTGGGCAGACTGTCTCAGCACAAGAAACAGGGCTGCAGGCTTGGCTCAGCCTCTCATCCAGTGTAGAGCTGAGGGAGAGATCCTGCCCCCCAGTGTCCTCCAACTCCATCCATCATTGGTGTTAAAAGCACTTAATGGCTGTAATCTACATGTTTCCAGGGAGCCACCTGCAGGTCCTTTCTCAGGGAGTCATATTCCTTTGTGACAATCAGCTGTGTTCCAGGCACTCCATGTGAGTGTCCCCAAGAAGCTGTAGGCCCTGTTGGTACAGATAAAGAGAGAATGGCCGCATGACTTGCCCTGGTCCTCACAGCCTGACAGTGGTGGGGCCAGGATGGAGACCCAGGAGGCTGGCCCCAAAAGGCCATCCTTGCATCTTACACTGATTGTGCCATGGGCAGGAAAGAGAAGGACACAGGAGCACATTCCGCCCGCTGCCTCCCCAAAGCCTTCATCTTCACTCTAAGCTTCTTCCTGGGCTTTCCACATTTTCCTCCCCTCAGTGAATGTAGACGACTAGAAAACACTCATTTGGTAGCTGAAATAAGCTTTGCGGGGATTGCCTGGAGTGCACCTGTGTAAGCCAAGAGGTGTTTCAGGCTGACATTACCAACCTCAACCTGAACACAAGTAATGACCAGGCTCACAATGGTTTCCTGTTGGAGGCTGTTGTGCACCATGTCCAAACACGAGTCTCACAGACCATCCAACGTGGAGAAGCTGGACTTGGCAACAGGCACATAGGAAGATAGAATTTTTCTTCCACCATGGTTTTTGGAACATGCCTATCTAATGCACTCAGAAACATGACTTGAGAGACACTATTTCCTGCTCTCTGCCTACAAATGTAAGCAGCAACTCCAGCCTTTCTGGTTTGTTCCACCAGAGAAGAGCAGTCTGGCATCGGGTTTGCGTCTGAAGCACAGGGTCCACTCGCCTTCCCCACAAGGAAGGAAGGGACTCACTACTCACTCTGTGCTCTCACAAGTCAGGCAGGTACACCGACGCCCTTCTGTAACCCTCAGTATCCAGGCCCCTGACCTCATACCTCAAAACACTCTAGATGCTCAGGCCTCTGGGAAGGGCTCTCCCTACACCATCTACTCTGTCTTTCCACTGCCCCTCTGACCCTAAATGCTGGTATCTGCTTTTGTCACCTAATGTTTCCCTCTCTCTGCATCCAGACCATCAAATTGTCCACTGGCTCCTGGAGAAGACTGCATGTAAAGCCCCTCAAAGGTGACTAGCAGGGCTTGCTAAAGTTAGTTACTTTCCCCCCTGGGCCTCTCTAAGGAGGAGGAAAAAGTAGTCTCTAATTGTATAATGCTGAGAACTATGAGGGAGAAATGGAGGGAGGCTGGGGGAGGGCATTCAAGGGAGAGAAAAAGCTCTAAAGCAGCCTTGAAATCATGCACCCGGATTAACCATGAGCTACTACTGAAAAATCTGTTTTTCAAAATGTAAGAGTCCATTTCCAGATGTCTGCTTTGAGGAGCCAAGCTGCTATTGATTTGTTCCCAGTTCACTGTGGAATGGAGCCCGAACTCCTCACCCAAGCATTTCAGACCTCTACCGTCCAGCTCTTATAAAGCCTTCTCTCCTCTCTACCTAGAAACTCCACTGGGCCACAGGCCTCTGTGCCTTGCAGGCCTGCTCTGGGCTTCCTGACTGGGCCCCTGCATGCTAGACCCTAGGCATCTCCTCTGCAGGAAAACTACACTAGAAATAGCAGCACTTACAGGCCAGCCCAGGCCCAGCAGTCCAGGCACTGTCCACCCTTCATGCCTCTCTGCTTCAGGAAGCCTCCCACCCAGCCTACACATTCCCTCAAGCTGAATTCTTTGGTGCTTAGCATCTCTGGCTTTCCTCAGGTCTTAGATACTCTCCACTTCATTTTCTCCTAGTTGGGGGTGGGGCAGGGCCATGGTCACACTCTAAGTGCCCTAGGCTAGTGACCAAGTTCTGAGCCCATAGAAACCTCCCATTGGCAGGTTAGAGAGCTGAGAAGTTATCAAGGGCAATGAGTAGCAGCATCTAAAACTTCTCAGACATACACTTAATGGACCCTGGCCCAGGAACTGGACACTCTGGAGGTGGGGCCTGGCACCCTGTTTTAACAAGCTGAAGGAGCGACACAGATGTGTATGAAGTCTGAGAACCACCTGGTTACAGGGTTCTTACTATGCTCTTGTTGGGTTTGCTGAATTGATCACGAGTTTCCAATCAGGAAAGGAGCTGGCACCATCACTGGGCTCTTGGGGGACCTCCTTCCCGCAGTGGTTCTGGGAATTTCAAAGTGAACTGGTGCAGAAAGTCTTCCTGGCCACCTGATGACAAGGCTGCTGGCCAGGGCACAGAGCAGCCAGGCTGCCTTCAGCCCTATTCCAAAGAGCACTCCTGTTGCACAGCCCCTCGCCTGGTCCTGCTAACTGGGTGGTTAAATTATTCAGCAGCCAATTAGAGCTTAACAATGTCCCTGTCTCCTGACCAAGTGATTTGCCTCTGCATGGCAAGTGCCTTTCCAGTATAAAGCAAGGCAGTGTTTAGGAATTTAGCATCTGGAAGGCCCCCCACCCATACCCTTCATACTATGTCACAGCCTGCCAAGCTAAAACCCAGCGTGCCATCTCCTGGGGCAGATCTGGGTGGTCAGATAGATGCAAATGAGAGATCCCAGCACCACCCCAGACTCACGGAATCCAGCGCCACGGGAGCATCCTGGGAATCCAGGCAACGAATCAATCTGCCTAATCATTCATTATTGCAGGGCAATGTCTCACAGTCCCCGACCACCCCAGGACACACAGCGTCCTCTCCATCCTCTTTGCCCCCACAGGGTTCACAGCCTGGCTCCTGCTCCAGTTGCCAGCCCCCACGTTCCTACATGACACTGCTGATCACCGCCTGCCCAGCCCCGTTCTTCCTCACCGAACAGAAAGGGCTGAGAAGGCTCCGGCTTTGACCCCGAGACCCCACTTTGCAGTCCTGTGTTTGATGCTGGGCACAGGGGAGACTTCAGGACATTCTGACGGGTGAGCAATCCCAGAGGTGTGAGAAAACATACACTCAAAAAGGAAGCGGACAGCTCCCCCGCAGAACAGGTGGTGAACAGCCAGGAGAGGAGGCCAGCCCTGCAGGCAGAGGCTGGGTGGGTATCACAAAGCCATGCCCCACCTTGTTGGCTGTGTTCAGAACCCTGGGAGAGAGGCTGGGGAAACAGGGTGCACACTCTCACTTCTGCACCTCTGCCTCTCAAGAGCCCTTTCAGTGACACATAGAAAAGGTGACGATACAACAAAGAAGAGCACCGCATCAAAGTCAAGAGGGTTCTCACCAAGCACCCAGGTAGTGTGGGACAGGGATGGCCTTCACCAAGGGCACAAAAGGGAGCTGCCAAGCTGAGGAGCTTTTAGAGGCTGCAAGGGAGCCGGCTGGCACTCAAATTCTGCCCCATCCAACATCAGCCCTGCCCACTGCCCAGGCAGACAAGAAGGTTAGCAGCAAGAAATAAATCCAAAAGCTCAGAGGCCTGAGACAATAACGTGTACTTCATGCTTCTCAAGCGTGTCCATTGGTTCTTCTCTGTACTCCCACGGTATCTAGATTTGCCCTAATCTCATGGCACAGTGAATTTTGGTCACACAGCATGCTTCTTCCAGGCTTCGATTAAGGTCCCTGGGCAATCATGGCAGGCTGCATTACACTGCAGTAACAGCAATCACCACTAGAATCTCAGGGCTCTAAACAGTCAAGCTAATGTTAAGGGACATGGGTTTCTTTGTGAAATCATGAAAACGCGTTTAAATTAGACAGTGATAATAGAGGCACAACCCTGTGAATATACTAAAAACCACTGAGTAGCACACTCGAAAAGACGAACTGTAACTCACTAAGGCTCTAAAAACACATCCAGGTTTATTTCCCCCTCATTCATGACCCCTGCTGCTGTAGTCCCACAAGTGCATTGCTTGTTGGAGTCACAAGGGTGTCAGCCGATGCAGCGGCACCATCTTGAATGCTGCCAACTGGACTTTCCTGTGAACTCTGCTGAGCCTGCCAAGTAAATGCTCTGACCTGGAAGTGAAACTCACCCTCCCGTCACAACTCCCCAGGCAGGACTCAGGCAGGACCCCGCCTCACCACAAGGGATACAGAAGGGCAATCCTGCCAAGGGCCAGAAGACAGCAGAACCACCACCCCAATGGCCCCTTCCCACATTTAGTCCCTTTCACTTTCCTATGAGAAGCCAAACTTTCCTATTTGTCAGTTTCATCTCAAGATGAAGAGCTTCCAGAGCAGAAAGAAGAGACTATGAAAAAAGAGGAATCGAGATAGATCACAGAAGTACAAATTTTGTTCCTAGAGAGAAGGGTAGGTAACAACTTGGAAAGGAATACCTGATGCTGCAAAATAGGAACAAGAAGTCTGTGTACTGAGGCCAGGGGTGAGGGAGGGGAGGTAAAACCAGAGACCAGAGTGGCGAAGAACAGAGATCACTGCTCTTCCAGGGATGCCTATCACAGGTAAGTGTTTGGGAGAATTTAGACCCAGTAAAAGAGCCCAGAAAAACACACAGGGAATTGGGGTTTCTCCTGTGCTCATAGCTGCAAGGTTCTGACCACAGGCCCACCCATAGCATCATAGGAGGTGAGTAAATCTAGAACTGTTTATGAATGGAACCTTCAAGAAGGACATTTCCTGCTGCCTTCTGAGGTCAGAACTTCTGAAGAGGTCAGCTCTGTGACTTAGTGATAGCTGCTCTCTAGGTACTGAAACTCAGTGGACCTTTCCCAGGGCCTCCTGAAGTCATCGTGGCCTGTGAAGATGCTCTGAATCCTCATCTGGATGATGACGGGTGCAATCCAATTCTGCAAACATTTTCAAATGAGAGCAAAGAAAGACCTTTGCTCTGTGAGCTCTCAGGCCCTGCGGAAGCAATCATGTAATCCAGCATGAGGGGAACTATAGAAGCAGCACTTCTGGGAGCAGAGGTGGCACAGAGTCACTGAGGAAGCAGCCTAGGAGCCATGGGAGGCTCCAGGAGAAGTTGTCAGTCGAGTTGCAATTTATAAAGTGGACACATCTCCAGCATGAGCTTGGGTGGTAGTGGCAGGGAGGGCTTTAGGGGAAAGATATGGCATTGAAAAATGACAGCCGCAATACACCAGGACACACTTGAGGAATTAACATAAATGAGAGAAAGGTTTGAAGAGATGATCCTAGAGGTACAGGCAGGTACGAGAGCACCAATGGCCTCGCATTAAACAGAGGAAACAGAGTAGGGGTGGTCAGGACACTGGACTCACAGCCCAGGAATAAGATGAGGGACTGAAGCAAGGTAGTGATGTGATGAGCACTGAGGACAGCCCAAAGCTTGGAGAAGCATTTAAGACACCTATTCCTAGAGCTAAATAACTGGCCAGAGGTGAAGGAGAGGAGAAAAGGAAGATGTGGAGAAGCATGAGGAAGTGGTTCACACAGCACACATAGGTAGGTAAGACAGGCAGCTGGTGGCTGAACAGTGGAAAGGGGTTAGAAGAGGGAGGTCTCTATGGGGGTCATGAGCACGTTTCTCTCCTGAGGGAAGGAGCCAGAAGAGAGATGGGCTTTGAAGATAAAGGGTGGCAAAAGAGCTGGTTATGAGTGCAAGGGTGGACATGGCCTAGAATATACTCAGTTGGAGAACCTGGGCAGGGGACCAGGAACTAGGAACATCTGGTCTCCCTATGGCAGGCAATACTCATAGGAAATGTTGTCCAGTGAATCACAGCTGACAGAATACCATGCATTTTTTGTGTAGTAGTTTTATTTGTACAGAAGTCTTTATTTCTTAATATAGCATGCTTGATCTCACTTGTTTCTCACAGTGACACTGTGAGATGGCATGAATATTCTGATTTGACATGAAGAGAGTAGTACTGGAGCCAGACTTGGGGTCTGCTGCCACCCTGCCTGTGGGGGGACTCAATTTTCAGATCCCAGAGGACAATTGTGTTCACTCACCCAGTCTACTGCTAAACATAAAACTGTAATCCACTCCTTTAATCTTACTTGACACTGCCAAATACACACAACATCAGGCCTAAAACATAGTGGTATCTAATAAACATGCTTCATAAATGCTTCCCTGGGTACTCGGGCTGCCCTGGCATGCTACCGAACCATCTCTTCTCTGTTTTCTCTCCACTGACACCCTATGCCAGCACACAGTGGGTTCTATCCCATGGCCCTGGAATCTCTTAGGAAGCCTCCAAGGAAATCCCAAGCCCAGGACACACCCTGCTCGTGAGATCAGAGCTTCTGTGGGTAGGGTCGGAGCATCAAGGACATCCAGACCACTCAGCTACGCAGAAAGGGCTCAGAAGACTGAAATGGAGGAAAACAGCTCAGGAAAGGCACATGGAACAAATCAGGGAGAGCAAAGACAAGTAGAAGCTGTGCAGATTTGGCAAGTCTGGCCAATGCACAAACCCACTGGCCAGTGTGGCAGGAGCAGGGAACAGGGAGAGATGGCCTCCCCTCCTGTGGCTGCAGCACTCCTGTGTTGTCAGGTACTCCACTGCACCTTCCCAGCAGCTCTCCCAGCGGAAGGCAGGCTTGGTTAGTTCTCTTTCTGCAGATAAGAATGATAGAGGGTCAAAGATGTAAGACAGCAGCCCCAAAGTTTGGCTGTCATTATGGAACTGGGGGGTCAAACTCACTGCCAGACAGAAACACAGCTATTGGTCCTTCCCCACAGCCAAGGCCTTCTCACATCTGGGCATCTCTTATTTTCAAAGGGGATCTTTCTAGGGAGCTCCCCCCATTTCATGGGCACAGAGTGCTCCTAGATGGGTGCGTGCCCTGTTGCTCCCCAGCAACCCCATAACAACCACGATTTCAAGCCTGCTATGGACAGAATATTTGTGGGTTCAAACCACTCTCCCCATTCCCTGCAAATTCAAAGGATGAAATCCTAACCTCCAGTGTGATAGTGTTAGGAGGTGGGGTCTTTGAGAGCCAAAGAAGTCATAAGCGTAGAGCTCTCAGGAGTGGGGTGATAAGGGTCAGAAGAGACTCAAATTCTCCCTCTTTCTGTGTGAGGACACAGCTAGAAGGCACCATCTATGAACCAAAATCAAGCCCTCAAACACTAAATCTGCCTTGACCTTGGCCCTCAAGCCTCAAGAACTATGAGAAATAACCTGTTGTTTATAAGCCACCTGATCTATGCTGTAGACAGCAACCAAGCAGACTAAGAGCCCAGTGGGGAAGCCTTTTCATTTGCATCATGCTGTCCCTTGCCACTCTAAAGCAAGAAGCACAAGCAAGTTTTAGGGTAGTGGTGGTAAAGATATGGCATGTGTGCCAAAGTGGGCTGTTTGTATCACTTAAAAGCTCTAAAAGGTTAGCCGTCATTGTTCTTGGGCAACTACATCCACTCCCAAAAATCAGCCTTTGGCTCTAAGGAAGGTGCAGGGGAAGTTGGAAGCAACTTCCAACTTCCTTACTGGAAGTAAGGAAGCAGGCGAAGTTCCACACCTCCTGCACTAAACTAGCACCCATCTGCAGTCTCTCATGAAACAAGAAGCTCCACTGACCCATAGCTATTCACCCTGACACTACCATGCACCCAAGGCAGACCAACAAGGCACATAAGAGGAAGGAAAAGCAAATGATCAACTAAGAAAAATTAATGGGTAAATAAAACAAATCAAAAAGAGTTAACCTGAATAAGGCACACAGTAGATGTACTACAGCTCTTGGCCAAGTTGTTTTTCTCACCTTAATCGCATCCAAATGATGAATCCTGATACCAATATCACCTAGGAGGTGAATATGAGTGTGACAGAAGCATTCCACCAAACACGCAGATTGTACCTGAAAGACAGCTGGGCTCAGAAATGCCAATCACTATTGCATGTACTTCACCCTGAAGGGAGGGTAGGCTTCTACAGCCTAGAGCAGCTGTAAGATGTTTCAGCAAGAGGTTGGTCTTGTAAGAATTAGTACAGAAGGGAAGAGAGGGTACCATCCACGAAAATCTCCGGAGTTGGAATTTGGACATTAATTTACTGTCTAGAGCCACGAAGCAGAGGCCCAGCCCCAATCCCAGCCCCCTTTGGATTTCTGCTGCTGCCGTCAGATGGACCATGTTATTAAAGAAAGTACCCCACAGGAACCTAACCAAACAACTCCAGGCAACACGAGTTCAGGGAACCTTTGGCTCTATCTCCAAGGCAATTGAAAAGAGCTCAAAACAGATTAAAATATGAGATGAATTTTGAAGCCTGGGAATGAGATAAAATGAATCCTGTGACTGAGGAGCCCATATGATTATTTCATTATTTGGTTAGAAAGTTAAAATGTGCAGGAAATGTCAGATGCTTTCCCGAGATGGAGGGAGGTTAGGGAGGATGGAGGGAGGTTAGGGACCGCATGACCACTGGAGGCATATTCTTTTAATATTAAAAACAACTTCACCCCTGACTTGGTTTTAATCAGAAAAACCCTGTTGGTAGGGCAACCTGCCCTCCTGCCAGGCTGTGTGAGAGTTTTCCATGTCACACATTCCATCCTCGATCACACTCCCCACAAAGCACATCTGTCTTTTTAAAAGAACACATCCCTCAATAAAATGAAAGACCACAGTCACCCAGTGAAGGGTGCTGCCCCACTGGCCCCTTGGGGGGCTGAGGATGGCACAACCCTAAGCCCAACCGTAAAAAGAATAGTGCTGGCAGCTCCTCCCACACCTCTCCCATCCTGTCCTGCTGGACAGGAGATTCACCTTCTCCTCTCAGAACAATTCCCACTCTCACACCTACCCACTGTCCATGCCTCCTGTTCCTATGTCCCTATCACCACGTCCTTGTTTGCTCAGTTACCTATGAAAAGATTCTTAGGTATCAATTTGCAGGTAACTGGGCATGCTGGAGACCCACAGCATGCAAAATCCAGCCAGCAAGCTGTCAGTCTAATAAAGGCACAGACCAGCAGGGAGCGAGCAAGGGAGAGAAATTGAGAGCAGAGCATAGGCCTGGGGTGCAGGGAGGACATCAGGCACATCAGATGAGCATCTGTTCTTGGCCATTCTCTTCCATCATGCCGTTTCTGCCTTGGAGCCAAATAACTTTGGACTGAACCACTGGAAACTGTGAGCCAAACAAACCTCTCCTTCTTTAAGTTACAGGTGTCAGGTATTTTGTACCAGTGTCAGTAGTTCTCAAAATAAAGGCATGTGTGAGAATTACCTGGCCACAGACTGCTGGGTTTCACCACACAGTCTCTGATCCAAGAGGCAGGAGTGCAC
Source organism: Chinchilla lanigera (assembly GCF_000276665.1). Classification (NCBI taxonomy): domain Eukaryota; kingdom Metazoa; phylum Chordata; class Mammalia; order Rodentia; family Chinchillidae; genus Chinchilla; species Chinchilla lanigera. The sequence continues at coordinate 33,583,773 of NW_004955402.1, forward strand.
CTGAGGATGTGCATTCCCAACACATTCCAGGAGAAATGCAGACACTGTTTGTGCAGGGGCTACAATGAGATAACCACGGGTGCAGATTATACTACATGGATCATGCAGAGCCCCATTTATTCATCCTCATGTCTGTGCAGCATCCCACTGGGGGATGTGCAGTAATGTGTTTAACCAGAGCCTCAGTTTCAGTTGTGTCCAATCTTTTGCTATTTCAAGCAGTTCTACAGGGATTACACTTGCCATCGTTGTTTCACTCATCTGGAAGTAGGGTTCTGGAATAAAGCTGGGTCAAAGCATACGCACTGGCAATTATGACTAGACACTACCAGACACCTCTCACAGAAAACCTAGTGCTAATGCACGGAATTTTGAATTTTAACTAATGCAGGCTTTTGAGCAGAAGACTTCAGACATGTATTTTAGGAAAACTAATGTAGCTCCATGATGACATGTGGACTACAGTAGAGAGAAGATAAAGGGTGATGATACCACAGTGGACACCCTAAGGGGTACCCCATAAGCCCTGTCCCTGACCACACCTTTGAGGAATTCCCTCCCCTTCAGTGTGGATAATCCTGTGATTACCTTGTGTCCATAGACAGGCACCAGAGACTCACTTTCCCCTTCTCTGACTTTGAAGAAGCAAGCTGCTACAAATCCTACAGCCACAGGAATTGAATGCTGCCAATGACCATGGGAACAGAAAAGCAGGCCCTTGTATAGGTGAACCTTCAGATGAGAGCCAGCTCTGGCTAACACCTGGACTGCAGCCTCATGAAAGACCCTGGAACACAGGACTACCATGCCATGCTGGGACTCCTGGCCCCCAGAAATCATAATTCTGTGAGATAATAAATGTGCAGTATTTTAATCAGCTAAGTTTGTGGCCTGTTTTAGGTAGCCACAAATAGCAAAAACAAACATTTCTAAGGATGTTCAAAATTGGGCCATTATAGTGAGGCTCTGAAATGAACAAGTGTCTGGGTAGAAGAGGGGAACAAGAGTAAGAGGAGGATGTAGAAAATGTTTCGTAAGATTGGGAAAGGTCTGCAAGCTCGTGAGAGTAGTAGACAGAGGGGCCTCCTCCCATCAGGCTGCAGGACTATTGGACAATGTCCCTGGAACAGGCTCACTCATTTTCATGAGGCCAAACCATAGGACAGTTGTAGGTAGGAGGCTGCTCCTCACCCATTTCTAAAAGTGTCTCTTGTCTTGCAGATGGCTCTCAGATTACCTCAGTGCAGCCTTCCTAGGCCACCAGCTGCACCTAAACAAAGAACGCTCACCATAAATCAAAATGCCATTTCAAACAAGTATGGAAAAGATAGACTTTTTGACTTAATTTGTTGAGACAACTCATGAGTCTAAAGAAAACCCATCTGTATCTATATCAAAAAGTAAAACAAAAAATAAAACTGCAAAAGGAGCTAAAAGAGAACTTGGGCAGGATATTTGTAATAATCTTAAAATAGGAAGAACTTCTAAAGCATGATCCAACCCAAACTCCAATGTCACTTTTTTAAAAAGGCTAAGTCTGAGTTCAAAAATGTTTTAAATATTCAATACTAGGAAACTGCCCAAGTGATAAATGATAAAATATGATAACTTGTAATATATATGGCAGCCATAGGGCTAATTTCCTTACTACATAAATAATACACACGTACAAGCAGATGCAAGTCCATAAGGAAAGGAAAGAAAACCAAAAGAGAAATGTGCATACCTCACAGAATTAGAGAAAACAATCCTAAAATTTATTTGAAACCAGTAGCAAAAACAATTCTGGGCAGCAAAGGGAAGGTAGGAGGCATCACAAACCCTGACTTGAAATTATACTATAAAGCTATTGTAATAAAAACAGCATGGTACTGGTGAAAAAAAACCCAGACCTGAGAATCAATGTAACAAATTCAAAAACACAAAAACAACTCCAATCACACTCTGCCAGCCAATTTATGTTCAACAAAGGGGCCAAACACCTTCACTAAAAGAAAGGTAGTCTCTTTACTAAATGGTGCTGGAAAAACTGGTTATCCACATGTCGAAGACTAAATCCACGTGTCTCCCATCATGCACTAAATGAAAGTCAAAATGGATCAAAGATCTAAATATTAAAATAGTAGATCTAAATCTGCTGGAAGAGAGAATAGGTAGAATTCTTAAAGACATGGGTGTAAGCAAAGACTTTGTGAACAAAACCCCAATCACACAGGAAATATAACAAAGAGCTGGGTTCTCATCTTATTAAAAGGCTTTTGCCCAGCAAAAGATATCAACAGAGCAAAGAGGCAACCCACAGAGTGGGAAAAAATTTTGCCAGCTGTTCTTCAGACAAACGACTAATATCTAGCATATAGAAAGAACTCAAAGAAAATCACACACTCCTCAAAGTTAAAGAACCAATCCAAAAATGGGCATCTGAAATGAATAGACACTGCTTACATGGAGAAGTAGAAACAGTAAATAAATATACAAAACACCAGTCAACATCACCAGTCATTTGAGAGATGCAAATTATAACAATGCTGAGATTCCATGTCACTCCTGAAAGAATCACTGCCATCAAGAAATCAACCAATAACAAATGCTGCTGGGGCTATGGGGGAAAAAAGAGCCCTTCTCCACTGTTGGCGGGAATGTAGACTGGTGTAACCACTATGGAAATCAGTGTGGAGATTCCTCAAAAAACTAAAACTAGAGATTCCATTTGACCCAGCTATTCCTCTTCTTGGTATCTTCCCAAAAGAATTTAAAGCATCATACCACAGTGACATATGCACACCTACGTTTATAGCAATACAGTTTGTAATGGGTAAAACTTGGAAACAGCTGAATTGACCATCAACCAATAAGTGGATGAAGATAAGGGTTTTTTTATATAATGGAGTAGTACTCAGCCATAAACAAGGATAAATTTGAGACCTTTCAAGGCAAATGGATGCACCATGAAACCATACTCTTAAGTGATATAAATTGGACACATATGTATAAATATCACATTGTTTCTCTGGTATAAGAAACTTAAAGGGTAAATAAGGACCAAAATGTGTAATAGGTATTGGGAAATAAGGAAAAAAATGTTCAGATGGGAAGGGGAAATGGGGAAGAGGGAGAAAGGAAGGAAGGGACAATAAAAGTAATGAGAAAATAAGAAAAAAGGGAAACAAAACTTTTGTAAATAAGGAGAGGAAGAGAGATTGAAGGAAGGGTAAGGGAATGGGGAAAAAAAGAAGAATCAAAATATATCATCTACAGGTATATATTCCCTATAAGGAATGTGATCATTATGTATATCTAAAATGTACCAATGTTTAATTTAAAAAGAACAAATTGTCAGTCCTCAAGATAGAAAACATATACCCATTTTAAACATCTGAAATGAGGCTCATCTTCACATAATTTAGGAAATGTAAATTAAGATTACAATGAGACCCAGTTTTTCATATGTTAGGCTGTTATGGTTGTTATTTAAAATGTTGCCTAACTGATGAAGGCTTGGTTGCAAGTCAACGGGCTTGAGGAACTGACTGCGTCATGAGACCTCTAACATCATCAGTGGGTTAACTCACTGATCAGATCACAATTTGATGATATTACTGGTGGTGATGGAAACAGAAGGTGAAGCGTAATTGAAGGGAGTGGATCATAGAGAATATGACAGTGAGGACTGTATCTGGTTCCCTATTCCTTTCAGTTGGCCTCTTTCTTTCTCTCTCCTTCCTGCCTGCTATGAGGTGAGCATCTTTTCTCTGTCATGTTCTGCTGAAATGTTTCTGCCTTGCCACAGGTCAAACAAAATGGAGCCAGCTGACCATGGTCTAAAACCTCTGAATCCATGAGCCTAAATAAATCTTTCCTCCTTTAAGTTGTTTTTCATAGGTATTTGCTCGTAGTGATGAAAAGCTAACACAATTATCCATATGTTTAAAAATATATCGTACCTACTGATCCAGACTATGTATAACCATTCTCATCTATGGTTGGCAAAAGTTTACACTATGCCACTACCAAATACGTGAAAGAGAGCACGCACATGTACACATATACATGTATATAAACATGGATTCTCTTGAGAAGAACACACAGCCCCAGCACCAGAAACTAATTTGGATAGATGAATCATATAATAGCTATCCATGCACAGAAGTAGAAAGATGTCACTTTTTACTGTTTAACACTTGCCCAGATACATATATGTTTTCAGTAATTTAAAAAAGCAGTAAATAAAAAAAAGAAAGAATTTTCAGTACTTATAGACTTACATTTCTCTATTCCTTCTCCCAAGTATAACCAAAACCCATTTTTCAGATGTTAAAAAAAAAGAAAAGAATTATCAATCCAGAATCCTACACCTACAGTGATATAAGACTAACTTTGGGTAGACACGATAGTTCTAAACAATTATACATAATGTGATATGTAAGGGACCACTTAAATACTTATATAAAAAATAAAATAAAAAATTATAGATAAATATAAATGGAATTCTAAGAACTGTTTAAATAATACACAAGAAGCTGGGAAAGAGTAAACAAAAATGAAAGACATAGATAACAACAGAAAGCTAAAACTAAAAGAAAGAAATCACATAGTTAAATGTTAATACATTATTAATAACACTGAATGTTAATTATATAAAAACATTAATTTAAAAGCCTGACCTCGGGGCTGGGGATTTAGCTCAGCGGCAAAAGCGCCTGCCTCGCAAGCGCAAGGTCGTGAGTTCGGTTCCCGGTACCGGAGAAAAACCAAAAAAAAATAAAAATAAAAATAAAAAAAATAAAAAAATAAAAGCCTGACCTCCTAAATGGCACCTATAAGAAACTCATTTCAAATATAAAGATACAGAAAGTTGAAAATAAAATGGCAAAAAAGATATCATGCAAATATTAATAAAAAGGATGCAGGGGCAGTTATATTAATATGAGATAAAGTGGACTTCAGAGCAAAGAAAATTGCTGGAGACAGAGAGGGACATTATATAACAATAAAAGGCCACTCCAACAAGAAGACATAGCAAATGTGCATGCAGCAGACATAAGATGTGTGACATCAAACTGATAGAATGAAAGGAGAAATAGATAAATCCACAATTATACTTGCAGATTTTAACACTCCTCTTTCAACAATTAAATAAATACTGAGCAAGGATATAAAGTGGCTCACCAAAATCATCAATCAAGGGAATCTAGTCAACATCATTTATGGAACATTTGATTCAATAATAGCAGAAAACAATTATTGTCAAGTGTCAAAAGAACATGTATCAAGATAGACCATATCCTGACCATAAACCAAACCTCAATGAATTGAGAAGAACTGAACTCATATAAAGTGTGTATTATGACCTCCATGGAATGAAACAAACTAGAAATCAGTAATAGCAAGATAACAGGAAAACCTCCAAACACCTGGGAACAAATCAACGAATTTCTAAATAATCCCTTGATTAAGAGGGATCCAAATGTCAGTAAATGCTAGAATAAACTAGGTGTGGTGCATCAACACCATGGAATAACAGTCAGCAATTGAAAAGGGGCAAACTACTGATATATACATCAGCCTGGATGAATCTTTTGGGAATTAAGCTGAGTGGGAAAAAAAACTCCAATCCCAAAAAGTTAGCTACAATTCTGTTTATCTAAAATTCTTGAAATGATAATATTATAGACACAAAAAAGAGAATAGTGGCTTCCAAGGGCTAAGTAGGGTGGGTAGATATGAGTGGTTATAAAAGGGTAACAGGAGAGAATCCTTGTAGTGATGGAAGTGTTCTGTATTGTGTCTTCAGTATATCAGTATCAGTACAGGTGATCCCTGATTTACAATGATTCCACTTAGGATTTTTTACTTTATGATGGTGCAAAAGCAATACACATTCAGTAGACACCACACCTCAGATTTTGCATTTTTATCTTTTCCTAAACTAGTGATTCTTGAGCTACTGGGCAATGACAGAGAGCCACAGGTCCAAGTCAGCCACATGTTCAAAAAGGGAAATAACTAATTCCCCGCAGTGTACTGTTACTGAGGCTGGGACGTTCTTTTAGGTTAGGTGTATTCAATGCATCATCAAATCACAATACCTCTAACTAACTATGGGTTTACCCATACATAACTCCATCAGCAGCAACCTCATCATAATATATACTGCAGTGTGACAGGACATTGCCATAGGAGAAAACTAGGTTAAGGGCACACAGGATCTCTCTGGTAGTATTTTTCACAATTGCCTGAAATCTATGATTATCTCAAAATAAAAAGTTTAATTTTTAAAAGTACAGAATCCCTCCAAGAAATGTTTGTTGAATAAAGTAACAAATGCTCTGTCTCCTCCCTCTGCTTCTCTCTCTTTTACACACACACACACACACACACACACACACACACCACCTGCCTTCAATAGTTGTTTGCTCTGATTTTTGTGCTCTGTGTGATTTTCTCCCTCTCTCAAGAGAGGCATCATCCAGCTTCTGTGAAGGCAGAGAAAACTGCTCCAAGGCCTTTCCCGTGGCCTCCTGAGGCTCTTCCACAGCTTGGCCCTGCATTTATAATAGAAACCCAGCACTCCTGAGGAAGAGAAAGCAGTTAGGTGGCAGGAGGTGATCCATGCTGCATTCGGAGAACACTGAGAAGCCCCTGAGAGTGTACGTGTGTGATATAATGGCCCTGCGAATGCTACGTGTTATCTCTGGAGAGGAGGTCTGGGGCCTTCACCCATCTCTTAGAGAGACTCATTTCCTGAAGAAATAGTAAGAGAAGGTCTACATTCAGTACCAACAACTCAGTTTCTGAAGCCCCAGGAACAACTAATGTGCTCTGCCAAGCTGCAATCTACTTTCTGGAAATTCCCCAGAGCCTCCTGGTGTTTTGTCCCTAGCTGAAGAAGCACTGTTTCATTTCCATTCTGTTGAATAGAAAATATCAGAGCCAGGAGCAGTCTTGGAGATCATCTCATGTAAAACTTCCATGCCCACCCAAACCCTAATTTAAAGAGAAACCATGGCCCAGGGACACAGGTTGGTTTTCCAAGGTTATCCAGACCTCAGCTCTCTCCTGGCTGTCAGCTTTGTGATAATCATCCCTTTGCTTGGCTTAAGAGCCTGACACTGGGAAAGCAGGGCAAAGGCTTGGCAGGTGGACATTTGTCCCCATGTTGTAACCAGTGGGAGGCAATAGTGAAGGCACAGCCGGGCACATGATTAAAATGAGCACAGACAGGTAGAAGTTAATGAGCAAAAGCCTCCTGAAAATGCCTGACAGTACTTCTGCCATGGCAGCTTTCATTACTCCTAAGAGATACAAATAGGTAGCAATGAATGTTAGGAACACTAGAGAGATTTTATTACCTTGGAAGACAGGCTGTTAAACACCACTGTTTCCCTGGAATACTTCCATCCCACCCCCTTCTTTTTCTGAGCCCTTCATTCACACCTATAGATTCACCTACCACTGTCACTGACTCCATCCATGTTTACTGAGGACCTACTGAGTGCTGAGAACACAGGGGTAAAGAGACATGATATGTGTAAAGTCTGAACTCTAGAGAAGCCAATAACATCTACCCACTCAACTCAAGCCCACCTGACCCCTGTATCTGACAGCCTGCTGGACACATCAACAGGCCCGCTATGGCCTCCCATGTCTCCCAGGCCTGCTGTCCTCCCTCACTGCCATCACCACCCATCCTTCCTCTAAAGCCCAAGTGCTCACCTGCTTACAGCCTGACAAACACTCCCAAGCAAGAAGAGCACTCCCACGTGGCAGCTGGAAGAACCTCCGCCTGGCACCCTGCCTCTGAGCTTGAAGCCCTTCAGTTCATCCATCACTGACTACCAGAGTGAACATCTGAAACCCCATGTCAGATCACATCGTTTTCCTGATTAACATCTTTTCTGGCAGGCCAGTCAGTGCTTTCCAAATATGCAGATGCCTTTGGGCATTTCCCATCCTCCTTTGCAGTGAGGCTGGGGCCATGTGACTTGCTCTGGCCAAAAGATATAAGTGGAACTGTACTGCTTCCAAGCTAAGAAAATTAAGAGCTAGTGTGCTTTCTCCACCTTTCTGTTTCCTCCTACTGTGACTGTGGGGATCTCTTCAGGCAGGAGTAAAACTAAACCTTTATTGTGGTTAAGCCACTAAGATGTTAGGAGTTGCTTATTAGAGAGCAAGCACTTGTTGACTAATAAAACTCTCTGGGATATAACAAACTTTAAACTCCTCCACATGGCCATGTTCAAGGCCTTGCAGTGTGGCTCATTCTCCCTCTCAGGACTATCTCCTGGCCCTGTATCTTGGCCCTCCCATAAAAATGGACTGTAGATAACCATGATTCACCAATATCTGTGGCCATACCACTTCTACCTAAAAGATCTTCTTACCTGGGACATCCTTGCCTTGCCCCACACCTATCTCTTCCATCTGCTCAGGAAACTCCTGTTTATGTTAAGCACCTGGCTCAAGTGTCCCCAACCCAACCTTCCCTGGACTAGCTATGGTCCTTCCTCCAGACCCCAGGCGTCCCATCCACAGCTCCAGGAGGGCCCTTCCTCTCACTGTGTCTTAGTTCTTCACTTTTACTTTCAGTGTTGCCACTGGACTATGAGCTCCACATAAGCAAGGACAGTCCTGCTGCTTCAGAGCCCAACTCTGATTCCTACGAGACTGTCAGGGGATATTTAATGAACATACAAATAGAGCCCACTCTAAAATCTTTCTGGGGGCAGGCCACCTCTCCTGGAGAAATGAAGTCAAATTGCAGTGACTCTTCACGAAAGAGGAGCCCTGAAAGAAGAAACTAAACAACTCATCCAGATCCTAACGGGGATCTGGAAAGAGCTCCATCCTGGAAGCTACAGACCACCTCTGGTGTCAGGCTGGTGATGCCCTCCCTTCTCCATCATCTCTGGGGTCTCTCTGACCATTGACAAGGCTCTCTGCCATCCTCCCTGCTCTTGTTTTAGTCCTACTTTTTCCCAGAGGTCTCCACTCAGAGTTCTTGTTACTTTTGTATAGAGCCCTACTGTTTAACCAACATCTGATAAGGTGCTCATCAACCAAGAATTTCTCTTCCTTGGCATTCTTGGGACCACTGAGCCTGACTAGAAGGTGATGCTATGGGAATTTTGGGCACATACAAGGCAGTAGACATCTGGTTGGTGGGGGCAGGGGTGCCTCTTGGGAGATACACACATCCTGCACCCTGCTACCACTACTCACCGCTCAGCAAGAGCTGTTAGACCCCAGCAGGTATCAGAGAGGGCATTAGCCTGAGAAAAAGTTAATATTGGTGGACCATCTGAGGGTAGGACCCTAGCTCCTCATTCCATGGTTTCTTTTATCTGGTATTTCTTGGCAAAACAATGAGCAGCCCAAATGGAAAGGTACAGGCCAGAGTTGCCAATCTCTGCCAAAAATGCAGCAAAGCAAGCTGGAGGAAAGCTAGATGGAGACTTGAGCCTCATTAATTTCCTCTTCTGCTTTGCTCTGTGTGCACTCCCTTGCCCACCCACTTGTCTTTTTCTGTCCTTTTGTTCTAACTCCAGAGGAACACCCTTCCCAGCCCAGGCATGCGGGGCCCACCAGCAGGCTCCGCAGACCCATATGTGAGCTTCATTTGGTAAAGCTCCAGCCTGGACTTACAGCAAGTGCTCCTGGAAGCCCAGGATTACCCAGGAAACCAGTTCCAAGACCAGAAATACAGAAGGAAGAAACAGTGATGGCTGGGATGATGGCTCTCCCTTTGTCCCTCTAGACTGGAGTCAGGACTCAACCAGAAGCAAAACTGGAAAGGTGGTGGGTGGGACAGAACATTCAAGTTCCCTGCCTGCCACCAACAGAAGGAAACCCCCAGAATGCCCTGTGATCATTAGGGGCGGCTCACCTTTGCACACCGACTTCTGGATGTCAGTTCTCCAGGGTCTGCTTGTATACAGTGCACACATACAACAAATGCACATAAGCACAGAACAGAAAAAAGATACCAGGATTAAAATCCTGTCTCCACCTGAGTAAATTCTGAACCACATTGACCCTCAGCTTCTTTCTCTGAAAACGGAACAATGTGCAGGACTGTGGTGGCAAGCAAATAAGGCAATACTTCCACTCTGAGACTTGCATGCAGAAGGCCCTCCAAGAGTACCAATTCCTTCCTGGACCCTGGCAACCACCTCTCATTCAAAACTGACAGACTAGGAACCAGACTTGGCTTCTGGTGCAGTTCTTCGATCAACTAGCTTTGTGATCTTAGGCACTTCCTGTACCCTCTTGTTTTTCTGTTTCCTACTCTTTAGAAGCAGTGTTTCTCAAACTGCAGTGAGCATTAGGACCACCTGGGCAGCTATAGCACACAGATGGCCGGGCTCACCTCCAGAGTTCCTGAGACGGTGGTTCTAGGGCAGGTCTGGAGATCATGCATTCTTAATGAGTCCCCAGGGAATGCTGCACTGCTTCCCCCAGGAGCCTTGAGCAGTAGCAGCAGTTTAAGAATCTTTCCTTCTCTAATATTTTAAAGTGATCCAATGCAATTGTTAAAAACTGACATTTGTTTAATGTATTCTTATGGCTACTTGAGTTTTAAATAGAATAATATCTCAATCCAAAACAATTATCTACCACTACTAAGCTGGGTACAAAAGACCCCTGGAGTCCATATCAGGGAAGCGAACTGGGAGGAAAGGGGTTTCCAGGCCTCTCCCGTCACCTAACTTTAGTAAGTGTTACCTAAAAGGCAGACTTTCAAAAAACTCTACCTTCCCATGTGACTTAGAAGCACTTGGTTAATTACTGTTTGGGGGCATGATGTCTAAGTCCAGGGAAGAGCCCTGGTTGCCTGAAATCAGCCTAAGGCCTGGCTCTGCTGCTGGAAGCAGAGCTGTCAGTCAGCCAAAGACAGTCCAGGTCTCTCTACTCCTGTCGGGGCCCTGGAGAACAGCCTCCTTCCCCAGGTGGGCCACAGAACCCAAGGCCTGCACCCCCTGAGGCAGTCACTCTGCAGTACCTCTGCAGCTTGGCATGTACAGTCCCTCTCAGCTTCACTCCTCACTTTTGTGTCACAGTGAGACCTGTCCAGCCATGTGGCCAGGCTCTATAAATGCTGCTGTCATTCAGCTAATGCTCTGGGCCTTGCCTCAGGGAAGAGAGCTGGCCTGCACGTCAATTACAGAATAATGACACCCTCCTCACTGTCTCTCACCAGTCCAGCCCACATATATACACAGTGCCTGCCTGCCTTCAGCGCACAGAAGCATGAAGACGGCAGACATCATGATGTAGTGACACCTCCCATCCCCACTACGGTCTCCATATTCTTAATGGCAAACTCAAACACGTGAACAAAGTCTTTAGGGAAAAGGTGAGGCAGAGAAAAAGAATTCTAGAAAGAATCCATGAGCTGAAACAGGGCTGAGAACAAGTCCTCAGGGACCCAGGCTGGGTCTCCACCTGGCCTTGCCTGCAGGATACAGGTCATTGAGGAGGGGCTGCCTCAGGCAAGTTCACTCCTCCAGAGGGTCTCACAAAGCCCAGCTTTGCTGATCATTCATGCTGCAGATGTTTATTAAGAGTCTGTTCAAGTCTGAACATTGGGTCAGGTGCTAGGGATCTGAAGATGAAAAAGAGAAGGCCCTCAAAAGCTCCTGGTCTAAGGAGAGACAGATGTACAAATTAGCAGTAACTGCAGTGAGGGAAATGAGTGCAAAGTCTACGTGAGCTCAGAACAGACAGTTAACTCTGCTCGGGTGCAGGAGAAAGTACCACAAAGGAGGAGCCATTTGAACTGGTCCTTAAGTACAAATAGGAGAAAGCATGTCTGGATAGAAGTAATCAAAACCGTTCAGAACCACAAGGGGCCAAGCCTGGCCCAATAAATACTGACTAAATATGGCTGGTCAGACATAGGCATCTACTTTTACCTCTCCCAATCCCTACTAGGATGATAATTGTTTTAAAAAGATTAAGCAAAAATACAATAAATGAGAAAATCTGGAGAAGAGACCAAAGCAACACAATTTTGAAAGCTAGAAATCAGATGGGTGAGTGGTAAGTGGGTCAGGAACCCCAAAAAGCTGAATTCTAAGGCAGCAGTGGGGAAAGCTGAGAACCAACCCAATTTAGACTTTGAAACCCTTTTCAAGGCTCATAAACTGGTAGTATCAACTCCTCTTGCAAGCAAGTGTGAAGAGGAGACAGGTAAAGTAAGGCAAGTGGTTTAGGAAGCAGTTAGACACTCAGGTTCTTTCTCTGATCAGTGATTGTCCCTTTCCCACCCCACAGGAAATAAATGTCTATTCTTTGAAAAGGATAAAGGCTTTCTGGACCAAGAGACATCAGGTAGAGTTGAAGACAGACCTACCATACTGAAAAATAGGAGAATTAAAGAACATTCATTTGTATTTTGACTAATGAGGCTCCACTCCTCCACTACTAGACTTTCAGAGTACTAACTCTTCAGTACGTGACCCTCCAGGGGAGCAGTGGGTGAACCTTCTCTGAGGTCCCCAACCCAACTAAGAAAGACTTTATGAAACTAACACTGGAGGTTCCAAGCAGATCATTCTCCAGGGTCACCAATCCAGTCTGTACTCAGAGGTTCTTAACTGTGTGCTGATACACAAGAATAACCAAATAACTGAAGAAAATGTCAAAATTTAGTAATTGAGACCAAAACAAACCACCTGTAAGAAACAGAGACTGAACAGGAAGAGGAAAACTTGAAAGAAATATATCATCAATTTCTTCAGAGACAATATGCAATCATAAAACAACAAAAGATTCAACAAAAGGAATACAGAGTATAAAAATAATTATTACATATTAAAGTATGATAACAAATGAAGACTCCAAAGTGGGCTGGAAGGTAAAGTTGAGGAAATCTCCCAAAAAGTAAAATAAAAAGACAAGAGATAGAAAAGAGGAGAGAAAAGTTAACCAAACTAAAGACCCAGGTCAGAAGTTCTACTATTTAAGTAAGTCTTAGAAAAAGGGGACAGAATACAGAAACAAATAAACAAATAAATAGAAGAAAGCTACCTACAAAATCAGGAAATTTTCCTGGAGTTTACAGATTAAAAATCTCTGCCAGGTGGGATCTTAGATCAAAATATAACTGATATTTTTATCAGCACAACTGATAAAAACAGATCCACTATGGGACAAAGCACATTATCATGACATTTCAGAATAATGGAGTTAAAAACAAAAACAGCACATTCATAGATGGATTGGAAAACTCAATATTAAGATGTCAATTCTTGCTGACTTTATAGATTCAACACAATTTCATCAAAATCCAGAAATGTTTTTGGTATTTGTCTAGATACTGTCAAACTAATTATGAAATTCATATGGAAAAGTAAAAAATCTACAAAAGCACAAGATCAATGAAATACAGTACTGAAGAATAACAAAGGTAAAGGACTTATACTATCTAATTTCTTATAAAGCTATAGTAACCAAGACAAGAGTTGGTATTAGCAAAAGAATAGTTCAACAGAGGATAATAGAGAGTCCAGAAATAGGTCCACATGTACCTTACACAACAAATACAAATGAATCAAGCACTTACATTTAAAAGAAAAGCTTAGGGGCTGGGGATTTAGCTCAGCGGCAAAAGCGCCTGCCTGGCAAGCGCAAGGTCGTGAGTTCGGTTCCCGGTACCGGAGAAAAACCAAAAAAAAAAAAAAAAAAGAAAAGCTTATAAAACTTTTTGATGAAAACAATGTAGAAAATCTCTGTGAACTCCGGTCTAGTGATGAATTTTTAAATATGGTACAAATAGTATAGGTGCTGAAAAAACACATATGTCTGAGAGAAAAATAGGGTTGATTTTATTAAAATTAAAAACTTCTGATATGTGAATGACACTATCAAGAGAATGAAAAGTGTGAGAATATACTTTCAAAACATGTATCTGAAAAGGACAAAATATGCAGACAACTCTTAAAACCCAACAATAAGAGAACAAACAGCCCAATTTAAAAATGAGCAAATATCTAAGCAGATATCTCAATAAAAAGATAGCAAAAAATGTATGAAAAGATGCTCAACATTGCTATTAAGATACTGCAAATTTAAACAATAAAATACCACTGCACACATGTTAGAATGATTAAAACCCAAAACTGACAATATCAACTGCTGCCAAGGATATGGAGCAGTGAAAACCCTTCATCACTACAGAGAGAACAAAATAGAACCTTTTTTTAAAAACAAAACTAAGCACAGTCTTAGCATATGATCAAATAATCATGCTCCTAGGTATATACCCAACTACCATGAAAACTTATGCCCACATGAAATTCTGTATGTCAATGCTTACAGCAACTGCAGTCATAACCTCTAAACAACCAGGATATCTTTCAATAGGGAAATGGAAAAATGGGGTATTATTCCATGAAAAAAATGCTTTACCAAACCATAAAGAAGATATGGATCAATCCTAAATATATATTACAAAATGAAACAAATCAATTTGAGAGTATACAGTCATAACAAGGTAAACACTCAATACTATCCCAGTAAAATTATGGCCTAAGTAGGTTGGGAGAGTCATGGGGGTAATGTGTTAGGTAGTTTTTGCTGGGTTATATGGAAGTAACAAAAGCAATCTCAATGGTTTACAGGAACAAAAGCTGCCTTTCACTTATGTAACACTGAAGCATAGCTGTGGGCCAGCTGTGGCTGCACTGCATGTCTTATTCACTCTAGGTTCTAGGCTGAAGGATCAACAATCTCTTTGGGACATCTCCAATTTGGGGGCAGAGAAAAAGAAAAAGAATAACTCACCAGACCACACAATGGTTCTTAAGCTTCCGATCAAAAGTGGCATGCATCATTCCCACTCACATTCCACTGATCAAGCTAATCCCATAGCCACAAATAATGTCAATTACATTACTCCTTCCATAGGAATGCAAGTTTCATAACAATGGAAATAGGTATATTATGCATTTATAAGGAGGCAGTTTTGTTTTTTAAAAAAGATTCTATTTTGTACTCTCCCCAGTGATTTATAACACAGATGATGAATGTATGTATGCTGTACTGTAAGGTGAAGGGTAGGTGCAATGAAAGAGCTGAATTTCCACTTTCCACAAGTGGGAAATCAACAAATAAAGGATGAAACCAAAAAATCAAGAAGTAGCCACTGATGTACATTATTTAGAAATGTGGACATAAGTATAAAAATTCAGGAGAAAGAATAGAAAATAGTTATTTCTAAAGTGGGGAATATAGGGGTGGGGAATAGAAGATTACTTTTATACTAAGTTTGTAAAACTGTTTGCTAAAAATTACTAAAACATGACAACAGCAATGAGGCCAAGCAGCTCTTTTGCCTAACTCGACTCTGCCATGGTTACTTTCACTCTGGTTTTGATAGTAAAAAAGTATATAAATCTCTTTAAAACAAAAAAAGTGAAATCATTGACAGCTACTATTATAATAACGCCCCTTCAAAACCCACTACCTGGTGTCACACATCCTCACTAATAACACTCCTTTCTACATAAGAGAAACCTAAATATTCTTTATTTTTTAGGCAATTCTGTACAATCCAACCCACAAAAGAAGAATGAATAATCCAGAATCCTATAACAATATAACTCAAAAGTACACATGATTGATTGCAGATGTGTCAATGTCAAGTCTGTGCAAAGACTCGCCTTACTATGCATAGCTCCAGCGAACATTTAGTCTTTTCCTATATATAGAGTAGGTTAAGAGAAAGTATACTAGAAGCTCAGAATAGCACAGTTTGAAAGTAAAAATTTACTAACAATGATAAAACAGAAGCAGTGGACCCAGAGTTAACCTTCTTTTCTGTCTCTACACTCCCTGCACCTTGGGTGATGTGAAAGTGGAGGGCAGGTGAACATTTCGATCATAGTCTAGTAGGAATTGCAAGTCAGCCCCCTACTTTCTTCTTAACTTAGCCAGGCCACATGTGAACTTTCACTGACAGCATCCTACCACATCTGATTTCCACAACCCGACTGCAAATAAGAGCATCTTAGTCTCCAAAGACCAGGAATCAAATGATCAGCCTGCCAAGACTACACACACCCGATACCTAGCCAGTCAACACAGAATTCTCTCCTTCCTTATAACCCCTTATAGGGTCCCCCCAAACAGAAACTCCTGTAGAAAACTAATTCAATTACACGCTTTTTCAAAGTGGTGGGGCTTTGAGATTCAGAAAATGTATTTCAATGCATTTCTTATTATACTTTTCCATGACTGGAATATATATATATATATATATATATATATATATATA
>NW_004955402.1:33600151-33621487 GCF_000276665.1 Chinchilla lanigera
ACACACACACACCTTTGGTCTATTGGCTATAGTTTGAGGCTGTACCTAGTACCATTACTCATCATCCAACACTGCCTTTGGGGCCATTGTCCTCAATCCCTGACCCAGCTTTCTCGGCAGTCTCCAGCAACTTCTGTTCTCGGGTGCAGTAACAGAAAGCAGTGAATACCGTCTGGTCAAAAATGATCCTCTCCATGCCTCTCTACTACCTCTACATGCATGTTGTCTGTCTCCCAGTTCCTAGCATGGTACTATATAGAAACAGAGATGGAGATGGATATGGACATGGACATGGAGAGATAGATATATGGCCTAAAATAAGATGTGAGAGAGAAAGGTATATAAGACTTTAGCATGTAGCATGTTAGCAAGATCTAACAGCAGAGTTTGATCAAGGTTGTGGAGCCTGAGTTGGGTTGGAAGGGCTTTCCGGAAACCTTACTATGCATCTCTTTAAAACAAAGAAAGTGAAATCGTTGACAGCTACTATTATAATAACGCCCCTTCAAAACCCACTACCTGGTGTCACACATCCTCACTAATAACACTCCTTCCTACATAAGAGAAACCTAAATATTGTTTATTTTTTAGGCAATTCTGTACAATCCAACCCACAAAAGAAGAAATAAGGGACTCATGATTGTGGTGAAGAGTCTGGACCATAGGTGTACATATGAAAAAAATAATCTTATAGACTGAATAATTTCAGAGGTCAGAACTAATGAGAAGGAAGAACACCCTGTGTCCTTGGTTCTTTTTATATGACTTTACATTACAAGATCCTGAACTAGAACAGTAAAAAATGGAAGTAAAATCAAGGAAATGAAGTCAAAAGAACACATGGAAGAAGAAACCAGACTAGGGGTCTGTTTCAATAAGGGTAATGAAGGGAAGAGGGGTAGACATAAAGCTGGAGCAAGAGTTAACTTGAGGATTACCCCCATCCCAGGACAACCCCACCCACAGCCTAGACACAGCAAGAAGCATTCTCCCCATTGCCACTCCCAGGAAGTGGGCTTGGCAAGCACAGCGCAACATTAAGACAAATCCGCCTACACTTAAAGTAGCTTGGAAGTCCTCCCTATGCTAGAAACTGGGAGCTGGAGAACACACCTGGAGAGGCAATAGAGAAGTAGGGAGAGGATCATTTTGACCAGGCAGTCTTCACGGCTTGCTGTCACTGTACCCCATAATAGAAGCTGTTGAAAACTGGTTAGAAAGTGGGGCAAAGTTGGGGATGATAACCCTGAAGGCAATGGTAAGTATTAGTACTGGGTGCAGTATCAGCTCATAGCCAATAGAGCAAACGCCCTCACACTTCACCGAATGGGGTTACAAGGATGAACTTAGAGTTGAAATAAGTTTCAGGAGACCTAATATTATACTTCATAGATACTTCAGTATCTTTTGCTTTCTGGTTTACAGGCCTCTTTTCAATTTGGAGTCAGTATTTTTCCATTTGGTGGTCTCAATCATTGTATAAGCCAGTGAAGGACCTAGCAGTACCTACCCTTGTGTGGCAATTAGGAAATCATGAATGACTTCTGCTGAGGGTAACTGGGTCACTGGATTAGAACCCCAGGGTGAGGGACTACAGTCAGGGTTTCAGTTCCTGTCCTAGGCCAATTGTTTCATATAGTCCAGCAATAATAGACTCAATTTTGGGGTATAGTCAGAGAGGAGGAAAGAAACCACATAAAGCCACCCTTTTACAAGTCTATACACATCGCATAAGCTGGTATTGAGTAGGTAATACATACCTTGCCCAGAAAACATGAAGTGTTGGGAAGCGAAAGCAGCAGGACAGAGAGGGACGTGCCTAGAAAAGTGAAGCATACAAACAGTCCCTTTAACCTCCTCCAGCTAGCAGTTCAGAAACACACAGGAAACCCTCGATATTTGCAGAGTCGTGATTTGTGATTTCAACCACGCACAGTGCTACTTACTCCTTACTTCTGGCCAGCCCACACGGCTGTGCTGCAGGCAGCCAGGGAGGCAGACACCCAGCCCATGTGTCTCTGCAAAGCTCCCCACAGAGAAGCCTTCTCAGCTGGCCAGATTCTATGAGGAGTAGATCGTCCACTGGCCACTTACATGTACTTTTTTTAACCCTTTATGTGTAGTCACAGACTCATATGACAACTGAACTTAAGAGCAGGAAGGTGAATGACCCAGTGCTGAAGGCTCAACTCTGATGGGGGTAGGAGCTCCCTGGGACCATCAGTGCAGTTATACTGGACTCAGACCTGACCTCTCCACCACAAACAGCAAGAATCTTTTGGGTATTGTTGAAAGGTGGAAAGAACAGATGGGGAAGTGCAGAGTGCAAATGCTGAGTCCAGAAAGAAGAAACATGCACAACCCAACACCCAGGTGAACTTGGATTCATTGCCTGTCCTCTCCATTCATCCAGTCAACAAGTACTCATCCTGTCCAACAAAAAGGATGCAGACGAAGAGGCCCTGATACCTGCCAAGAGGGGAATCAAGCTAAGCTACAGAAAGCTGGGTTCACCCACAGTGACTATATTTTTCAAACCACAAATCAGGGCTGTTCTGGAAAATCCAGGTCATAGAATGGCAGGAAATATACACAAGCAACCTTGAGTGTAGGATGACGGGATACAGCCTGGGCACAGATGTGCTGGAAGAATGCAGCTGGTAACCTGCATAAATTGAAGGGCCCCGATCACTCAGTCTCTGCAAGGATTATGGGCCCAGCAATCCAAAATAATTGAAAGGAAAGTCTTCAATTGAAATTGAAAGCCTTTTCAGCTTCATCTCAAAGAATGTTATCTTGCCACTTGATTGCCAAAAGAAGCATCACTTGCGTTGTCCTTACTCCCCTCCCTAAGTTTCCCACACCTCTCTAGAGCCTCATATCTTTGTCAAATCTTCCAAACGTTCCCAGATGCTCAGCATGCTACTTTCCCATTCTCTCTTTCTGCCACAGAACTGAAGGAGGAATTCACTGCTGTGGGATGATCCAGAAAGACTTCTCAGAGTAGGAGGCTGGTTCACTGAATTTTAACAAATGAGTAAGATTTTAATAAAAGTAAAGTAAAGGACATTCCAGAGTGAGGGGCAATCAATGAGCAAAAGCTGGGAGGGAGAAAAGCTGTTATGTCATGTTCAGGACAGCAAAGTAGCTGGGGTTGGGATGTACAAAGAGGCTAGGACAATGAGAATGGAGGAGCAATCAAAGTCTGGCCAAATGTGGACACAGAGGTCAGAAGTTTGAATACACTGGAAGTTTTTTGATAGCAAAATAAAGTGTACAAACAGCATTCAGGAAGAGCCACTCATTGGACTGGATAGGAAAACAAAAAAAAAATGCACTGCACCAATCCAGCAAGCCAGCCTCCATATTAATAGATGCTCAAAATGAGCTGCACTTTATTGCTAAAAGGCAGTTGAAATGGAGACCACTGGAAAACGTGGCCATCTGAAAGCCACAGATAACTCCAAGTCTCATTTTAGCATCACTTACAGCCAGCTGCCCTCTCTGGTGAATCTCTTCCTGAACTTCAGGAAGTTGCAAAACACAGGCATTTGACCTTCATATCTCTTTGCCTCTATCTTCCCTCAAACCAGATTAACTAGCAGGGGCAAGAAAGCAGGGACACTGAGAAGAGAAAATAGGGCCTGGGCCCCTGTACGTGCATACACATGAGCAAAAGTTACCTATATAAGAAGTGGCAGCCAGCTGATAGCGAAATACAGTAACAGTCCCCTTTCCATCATAAGCATGGTTTCCACCCTCCGCACTGGTCTACTCAGCTATGAAGGCTGGTTTTATGTTATCCTGCTATCCTCCTTTCAACTGAAATCCCAGCCACCCTTCAAAACACCTCAGCCCAAAGTCCTCCTGTCCACCCATCCTTTCTACTGTCCCTGTCCCAGACATTATCAGTACTATTTTGACACCTAATCCCTGATGCCACCTTATTTTGTTTTTTTTCATGATGTATCAATGGATATTTGTATCTCCCCAGTGAAGGAGTTTGTTTCTTAAGGGCAGGAATTATGTCTCACATTGCTGTGCAGCTTTTCCCACACACCAAGCAATGTAATAGGCACATCGAAAGGATGGAATAAACTGTTGTCAAGTAACTATTTAAATGTTGTTTTTAAAATATAGTGGTATTCATATTTGCCATCTTATACTTCCGTGACAGAAGTTGGCTATGGGAGATCTAAACCATCCCCAGGCCTAAAAATGGCACCATTTCTATGCCTGTCTCCAAAAGGATAGCTTTTTCCTCCTTCTAGAGGTAGTGCTCCCCACAGGGGGAAATCAAGGCATGAGTGGCAAGTGAGAGTTGTAACCAAGTGTAAGACGAGCACCCTCTCCTGCACCCAAAACCTTTGCAAGGAGCACTTCCTCAGACTCTTGCTAGGGGCTCTCCCTTTAGACTTGGTGTTCTACAGGGAAAAGAGCATGAGGACAAACGGCCTGGGTGAGAAAGCTATGGAGCTGGGCTGCAGCAGACACAGGCTCTTCACCTCTTTCGGCTATTAACTTGTTGTGTGGCTGAAAACCTCCAAGTTTCCATTTCTTCATCCATATAATAAAGTGAGTGGACTAGAGCCTTAGTCTCTTCCAAGGACATACTCAGTTCCAAAGAAGTGGTGGCATTTGGGTAACCACCACATGACAGCAATGTCCTGGGACAGGAGGTGGCCACATGAAGGGAAATCTCAGTAGGGGCCTGATGGGCAGAGGTGCTGAGCTAACGCTGCCTATGTGATGTCTCTTGGTCTCCTTTACTCTGAGGAACTCTGTAAAGTGATAACTACTAACCTGCCTTTCTCAGCAAGAAAAATGAGGCCCAGAAATCTGTAAGAAATGGCTGGGAAACTTCCCACAGCCCCGAACAGTCAAGCAAGGATGTTAAAGCCCAGTCTATCTGACTCCCAAAGTCTCCTTTGTGCTCTTTCTAAGTGAAATTCCTTGGATTTTTTGCTATGTATATCAGTCGTACTTCCTATAGAATAATAAACCTTTTTTTAAATTAACCAGACATGACCTGAAGAATCACCAAACTGCAGAGTTCAGCAGAACATGCTGAAAATCTGTTATACCAGAGCACTGGACCCACCCCTAGAATTTCTGATTCAAGTGACTGAGTTGGGTGGAGCCCTATAGCACACTTGCCTTTGTCAAAAATACCTGGGAGAAGATGACATTTCTGGTCTAGGTTGGGCCCTGCCTACACAGCAGTGCTGCAGAACTCCCCTGTCTGCTTACTCCAGCCCCTCCATGTGTAGAGGTGCTAGCAAAGCTCCAGGAGCACCAGCTAGATCCTTTCTGTGCTAAACCCTGCAGCCTGCTAGTGGCTCTGTTTGCATCTGCCCTGGTGCTTCACCAGGGGCTGTCTCTACCTCCTTCTGTTCTCTGTGCCTCTCAGCTCAAGATAGACCCTGGCTTTGTGCCTCACCAGTTGGCTTTCTGCTCCACACCGGCTGGCAAAGGCTGAAAGGAAAAGCCCTCCAAGCAAGCATCCCAGCGGGTTAATTCCCCTTGATAGTGCCTTGAATCGGAGAGAAGGACTGTCCCCCTTTTAGCTCATGAGGGCTTCCCTTCCCGCCACACATCAAATGTCTAACAAGTAGTTGCACCTACATATAATCGTTCCTTCACTTAAAAAAGAAAAGCCTGGTATTCTTAAAGATGAAATGCCCTTTTTAATTCCCAAATACAGGTTTTTTTTGCAGAACTTTCAAAACACGCCACATGTACACCCCAATAGAATACAATCAACACAAACAGAATAAAATAGTGGTTTCTAAACAGAAATTGCAGCACCAGCTATAGCTATGCTTCTCTGAGTGGCCCAACTTCTTGCTTGGAGTTACCAGGTATAATAAAAGGATTGCTGCCTTGGAATAAAGGCCAAAGTTGGAAGGTTCTCCACTTGAACTCCCCCTGTTTCAGGGATGCTAGATGAGGAGAGCACAATGTCCTCACTGAGACTGTTGTGAGTAGCAAAGATAGCTCTGGACTTAAGCCAAGGAGCTGGCAGACCAGAAACTTATATAGGAGATAAATGGGTCTTTAGTGACCGCCACACTGCCTTCCTGCCCACTTCCTCCTGTGCCCACATTAGATCATTCCAGCAAAGTCAGGAGATTAGGTCTGGTCTCTACTCACTCACTGACCAGGGAGCGTTGTCCCTTCACTTCAGCTCCACCGACAATATTTGGTTGTGCGAATACAGGGGGAAATGGAATGCCCAGCATGACCTCAGAAACTGCTTCAGGACCATCTGGAACTGGGCCAAATGTGCCCCTCCCTCACCACACTTCCAGCCCACCTGGCTCCCTCTGCCGGGAAGGTGACGTGGAGGCCCACCTGCATGAGCTCTGAATAGAAGGGTCCCTTTCCCTTTCTCCCCTTTCCACAGTCTCCACTCACAAACACTCCTTTTCCTGAGTACCTGAACACACACGAAGTTTACTGTTGACTTTCATACTTAAAGAGAATGCTATGATATGTAAATTATACTTCAATAAAGCTGTTAAAATATTAAAAATAACTGTTTAAAAGTAAAGATTTCATTTGATTTGTCTTTGATTGAACTTTGAATCAAAACTAAAGGCAGTTTTGGTCAGGTCATTTCAAAATGACCACACACACATGCATGTACGCATTGTTTAAAGCAAATGCCACAATTAAAAATAAACCTCAAAGTCCAGAATCTGAGAGGCATTAAGACAATCATAACCACTGGGTATGGTTCTCTATACCTGTAATTTCAAGCACCCTAGAACTGAAGTAGGAGGATCACCACAAATTCAGCCTGGGCTACATAGTGAATTCAAAGCTAGCCTGAACTACACAGTGAGTCCCTGTCTCAAAAAAAAAAAAAGATAATCATAACCAACCCGAGGTCAGAAACTTCAGGCTCCTGAGTCAAGAAAGACAACTAGAAAATGATGTTCTTTGCCTTCCATAAGCCAGGATATTTCCAGATATCAGAGAAAACACAGAGTTGCCAGTCTTCAGGGTGTTCTTTGCAGTACAGACTTTCTTCTTAGATATCATTGAGCAAAACTGACCACACGAAAAAAAAACTACTGAAGTCCCTCCCACCCCTGGCCAGTCTTTAGCCTCAGTGGCCCCCAAGTTAGCAACATCACAATGGATTTCTGTAGCATTTCTACCATGACCACAGCTCTGGAAAACTACTATGGTTCAGCTACTTAATTCTCACTACACTAGAATGATGTGGATAGATTTTGACTTAACATCTTTTTTTTTCCCCTTGAACTTCAAAAGGAAAACCTCCATGTGACAGTTTTTAAAATTCAGGTGACTCAAACCTACAAGATTTTAAAAACTGTCTCAGAAGTGCCTTTTCTTCCTGCTGCTCTACTTTGTTTGGTCAAATCAAGCACTGCTGATGGCAAATGCTCTAATGATTGATTAGACGGTAGGGTGTGGGTGGCTGGATTTCCTGGTGATATCAGCTTGAAAGAGAAATTTCTGGAGAGCTCTTTACCTCATCACAGAGCTCAGCTAAGCCAGAGACTGGGAAGATGACTCAAGCTGGAGGTAGGGGTGAGGGTAAGAGGCCAGCGACCCAAAACAGGAGAAGAGCAGATGCAGTGAGTTCATTTATTTTGACAAATCTTTTCTTTTTAGTCATCTGTAATAAGACCACAATACACTGTGCCATGTGCATGATGTATTTGGGAAAGATAATGAAGTCTGGAGGACAGACAGCATAATTCAGCTCCCAGGTATTAAATCACTGCTTAGAAGTAAAGTCAGAGATTTGTGTGTGTATACGGGTGTTACTGTGTAAAAATTGTAGGGCTGGCACATTAGCAGGGGCAAAAATTAGCCAGGTTCTACTACTATATTGAGATTTAGAACATCAGAGTACAGTGACTACATTTTTCTGTGGAGCTCTTTACAGCTATTTGGAATTATGAACCCATAATATGCAAATGCACGGAGCTAAGATATACACATTCTTGGCAGAGACTGAAGATGTTATAACGCGTGCTGTAAACGACGATGCGTATGTGTATAAAATCAGTGCGCACATACTAACTGGTCGATTATCCCCTCTAAAACCACACATAAATTCTCCTGACAGGAATTGGAATTTTGCACACATCCAAAGAATGAACAGACTCTTAATGTGCTGTGTGTGTGTATGAAGGATGGAGTATAAAAAGCAACAAAAAGGGTCACTAAGCTAAGTAAGAGAGCTTTCTGATTCTTGAGCATGACAATGAAAGGCTCAGGGGTTACGTTTTCCTTCTGAGCATGATAATTATAATATTAGTAGTAGTCAATATATTTATTGAGCTCTGGGCTCTATGACACCCACTGCAGTGAGTGCTTCCACCCAAAATCCCATTTAAGGAAGAAGGGAGGAAGAGAATGAGAAAGAGAAAGTATCAGGGTCATGGTTATATGTGCATGCGTGTTCTATTCAAATGCTGAGCAAGAGTCCTCATACAGAGATGTGTTCTTTTGTGGTGAGACCTGAAGCCAAAATCTAGGCAATTGCCATTTTTGAACAAAAAGCAGAAAATTAGGGAACTGCAGCCCAGAATCTGAGAAGAGGTAACAAATTCCAAAAATAGAATGCTGCTGAGTCAGGTCTGTACAAATGCAGGGGCTTGAGAATTGTAAGGAAGGAAAAGAAAAGCCTTTAGTTAAACAATGATTTCTAATGACTTCTGCAAATAGGTGACTCTCCGCAAGGTGGGCCAAATCTGGTGCATCAGAACCTAAAAAAATAAGAAGTTCCTGGCAAAGCCAAGGAAGGAGAACATTGCATAGTTTTCTATATTATCAAATAATTCATTTTTATGACCTCTCTCTCCATCTCTAGCCCCTGCAAGGCAGTTTAGGAAAACATACAAGGACAAAAGCAAACACACACTTACCTATTTTTCCAATGGCTGGCAAGGAGAGTACCTGGAATTTTACCCTCTGCCTTCTCTTCTGCATTGCCCACCCTGTAAGCAAGATTTCTGAGTTCTTGGAAACTAGCTGAAATCTGAATTAGGAAATGATTTGCAAAATGGGCACAAGCACACTAACCACCAGAGCTAGAGCAGAAATGCGAAGCACTTTCTTTACCCTCCATAAATATTCTGCAAGGTTCAAGGTAAGAAGCGTCAGATGAGATCAGGTCTGCCACCTACTAATCCTTCATTAAGGCACACATTCCCAAGTTCTAGAGACAGTCAGAAAAATAAAAAGCAGGCTTTATGTTGAAGTGGTTTGCATTTATCTGTAAGTTAGTACTAGGACAGAGACCTTGAAATTACAAAGATGGATATAAATCCACTGGAGGAAACTTATGCAAACTGAGGCCTTGAAATGGGGTCCTTGAATCTCTTCACCACATCTCACAACCTAATCATTACAGAAGATTTACCAGCCCTCAAATCATTTTCTCTGTTCCTGTCCACTCCCCACCCCCCAATAGCACGTACTGCTTGGCCCACACCACAGAGCAAATATAATGAAAGAGGAAGGATTCTTATCCTCAACTACGAGCCTCGGCAGTGGTGGTGATCAAGTCATGTGGCTTTCACAGAATTGGAAATATAGAACTATACATCTGCAGAATTATAACACATGCATAACACACACTTCTCAGGTGTCTTAACACCTGGATTTAGTGGCCTGGCATTTCTTTGTGCTGGTAGTTGCATTTTTACAACTGCTTTAAGTGGCTCCAAAATGTCATATGAAGGAGATACTGGCGACTGAATAAAATTCATCCCAGTTTGGTGCTGGTTTTACTACTTAGTATCAAGTTGATTATCTCTTCCCAAATTCTTATTGTTTAAGGCTAAAACCATGCCACCTCCTGAATCATACCAGCACTGAGCTAACCAAGGCAGAAAGCCCAGAAGTGAATTGGACAGAGAGGAACTAGCTTGGAAGGTGAGAGTTGCTGCAATTACTTCCCTAGACCTGATCCTTGCAAACAAATGCATTTTCTCCTGCTTCATACACACCTCTCTGCCAACAGGACGCTTCCTTGAACTTGGACGATGTCATGTTGGTTGCACTACTATTCCATTGCCCAGCTTTTCCCCCATCATGAATCCTCTCCACTGTTAAATTCAGTGCTGTTAGAGCTCTGGAATCATGGCTCTGCCACCTCCCGGCAGAAGTACCACACCAAGCGAGTTAACCTGAACATTGTAAGCCTCAGTTCCTTATCTGCTAAGTGGGAATAATAATGCCGAATTGACAGTCATTATGAGAGCTAATGGAGATGTCCCAGTCAGGAAGGGCCTGCAGTGCAGCACTTGCTCAATGTCATTTTAGCCCACTTGCCAGCTCCCCCTTCCAGAGGCTCATCTCAAATCTCACATCTGCCAACTCTGAGCACATAGACTGGAAGGCGCATGACTGATCTTTCTTTGAAACTTTACAACCCTTACAAGTTGCCCTAAATCATTTAACCACTGCATAAGCTTTATCTATGTCCTGTGTGTATCATCATCTTCCAAACTCATTTTCAAATCCTTGAAGGTACAGTGTTATCTCAGCTCACGAACTTGATTCTTTCCATGATTCTGGTCTCAAACTGAATTGGACAAGAACTGAATCAAATTCAATGGTTAGGTTCAATGTTGACCCCATAGGGAAATTGATTCTGTTCTCATCTGGTTTGGTTTGTGAACAGAATCATGAAGAGGAAACAGAGTTCATAAACTGAGGTACCACTGTATATCATGTCTTGGGCTTTTCCTGATCCCCTACAAAAGTTAGCCCAGGAGTGAAGACACCATAGGAGCCCAAATGCATCTTGTGCTCCCTGTGGGATCACAGGTTCCCTAGCTGCACACAACCAAAAGCAGTAAAGATTCTCCATGATCAGGTATTTTCCAGGGTCAGTCTTTAACTTACTGCCTTCAGCCCACTGACGGAGGGAGGTCCAGTCTCTCAACCTGGGGGCTGCTTAAGAGGGCATTCTGAGCCCCAAGAGCACAAGCTACCAGGATTGGGACCAGCATTCAAGAGAAACAGATTCTGTAAGAAGGGAAGAGAGAGCTGCATACACATAGGGACAAACTCGTATCTCCAGCTCAGCAGGGAAAGAACATTTCCTTACATTCAGCAGGGTTGATTTCTCCCTAACAACCACAGCTCCCTCTGTCTACTGGGACACTCCACCCTAAATGCCCATTTGGACATAGGACAGCCATCCACTTAGACTCTGAAGCTAGCCCTGCTGCCTTGGGATAAAGAGGAGTTTCAATGCCCCTTGAGGTCAGAAGGGACACACTCAGCACACAGTCCTCCTGATTGAGCCAGGTGCCAGACTCCACCCTTCAGAGGACTCTGCAGATAGGCAGGGGCTGTAAGAGGCAGCTGAGGAAACCAGTGACATGGTGGCATGAGCTGCGGTCAGGAAACCCCAGACAATCGCCTCAGAGACCCTCCCTGGTACCCTATTTTCCACCTCCAATTCAAGAGGTCCAACATTACCTCCCAGGGACTTCCATTTTTTTCCTCTATCGGAACTGCACCCAACATAGCTTTACCCTCGTTTTCCAGGTGAAGCTGCATCTGTTCTCTCTTCCCATCAGAATTGCCAACTAATGTGAGACCCCACCCCAGAATGAGAGTGCCACCCTTTAAACCTTTTCCTCCTTTGCACTCCACCTCCACCTAGAACACAGTAGGAGCTTAAGAAACACTAGCCTAATAAGTCAAGATTGACTGTATGATTTGTTTTCCAGGAAGTTCAGCTGAAAATTGTTTATTCTGCTCAATCCTTAAACAATTAAGCAATTTTATTCTTTGAAATACCTTAACAATAACTGAACAATAACTCAGCAAACTTGTGGTGCTAAAAAATCTGCCTGTATTCAGAAAAATCAAGGATGGCTTTCATTCAAAAAAAATCACTGAGTATTGTTATCAGCAAAGGACTGGAAATGAAAATGTCTATACATAAGGGATAGTCAAACTGTCAAACTATAACAGTCAGATTGCAGATATCTCCAAGATATACTGAGTGGAAAGTAAAATACAATGTGTCTCATCTACTTCTATTTGCATAAAAAATTTAGACATAAATATGCGCATATATGTATACATACATGCATATATGTGTGAAGTTTTTTGGGGGGGATATTTACCAAATGTCTATAAGCTGAAGAAACTATTAATGGTAGTCACCTTCCTGTAAAGGAAGTAACAGCAATAAGAGAAAGATGCTTCACTTTAAATAGCCTTTCGTACCTTCACCATTTAAGTTGACCTATTCAAAAAAATTAAATTAAAAATTCAAAGCAAACAATATGGGGAAAAGTAATTTTTAAAAATCTAGTTTAGGAAAGCAGAAAAAGAAACCCTCATTTAAAAATGGTTCTAGACAGCCTGTTGAGTCATCTGTAAACCAGGAAGACAAAACTGAGGAGTCTGGAGCCAGGGGGAGGCAGCACAGGTTGTGGGACAACCTTCAAGGGTGGCGTGGCCCCTCTGAGCCTCAGTTTCCTCATTTGGAAACAGCAATGTTGAGCCAGCTCTTAGAGCACTCAGGCCCTTTTCCCGCCTGGGAGAGGGGGTCTTCAGGTAGATACAGTCAGTTACATACTGAGCCAGTATGTAATTTTTTAGAAGGACATCCCTTACAAAGAGGGGAGCTCCCTTCCCTTGAGAGATAAAGCCCAAGTCCCTCTTCCCAGTGCCTCTGACTTCAGGAGCTGAAAATACACTGGGACATGCCCTTCCCTCTAAACACACCTGCTGCTCTGCCCCTCCCTTTCCCACATCCTTTCTGGACAGGCCCTGTGCCCATTTATGACAGAGTTGAAAAAGTTCCTTTTTTGTACTAATTATTTCCTGTCGGCCCCTCCTGTCTTTTATAGCTACAATTCACAAGACTCTGGGAAGACCCAGGAACAAGAGGTAGCTCCAAAATTTCAACATAATGAAAATATGTCACTGTTTTAAAATAACACGGCTCCTGCCCCATCTCCAAAACACACTTTCTAAAAGGCAGGTTGGGGGGCTGGGGATTTAGCTCAGCGGCAAAAGCGCCTGCCTGGCAAGCGCAAGGTCGTGAGTTCGGTTCCCGGTACCGGAGAAAAACCAAAAAAATAAATAAATAAATAAAAAATAAAAGGCAGGTTGATGGTGTGACTGGACACTGCCCATTCTTAGAAAGCCTCACTGCCTCTAGCAGAACTTGTCTAGCAGAACTTTGAAGGTGATGTTTTAAAATGTGGGTCCTGAGATCTCCCTGCCACCCAAACTTCTCTCCACCCCCACCTACGCCTTCCTCACACCTGCAAGTGGCTTTCCATTGCTTTTTCTCTGGAACTACAGAACACCAGAGCAGAAACAGGTTTTAGAAATAATTCAACTTTGTGTTACAGATGGGGAAACCAAGGCCTGGGAAAGCAAAATGGCTCTCTTGGGAATATAACATATGCCCACCACTTACCCGTGACAAAATCAGGTCTCACTACCCTTTGCATCCTCCCTAACTCAGTAGTTTTTCATGTATTCCTTCCAGAGCCCCAGCTGCTTGCCCTCACATTCCTATGGAGTTCTCCCAAGTAGCCCCATCCTCCCCGACACTGGCCCTCCCAAATCTCTACCCGCAGCTCCCTGAGCTGTCCAATATGGCAGCCATCAGCCTTGAGAGGTTGCTGGGCATTGAAATAGGACTAGGGTTCCATTTTAGATATACTAGGGAATAATATATTGGGTAAAATCTAGTTTATCCTTTTTTACAAGTTTTTAAAATGTAGCTGCTAGAAAATTTTAAATTGTATAGATGACCCAAATTAAATTCCTGTTAGAGTGTGCTGCTTCCCAGCTCAGCTCCCAAGCAGCACAACTAACCTGGCCCATCCTGCCCAACTCTGTGGCCACATACTCTCTGCTGCAAGATGCCCAGGTGCCCAGGTGCATAAGGGAGTAGTGTCCTCTTGCCAGTGATGGCTAGGTTAAGCTCCTGACTTTACTAAGTGTTTGTTCCCCTCCATATGAGGTAGGGAAGGAAAGAGGGAGGGGTCCTCCCTCTTCTGGTGTCATTACTTCTGGCCACGTATATTCCCAACATTGTTCTTGTAGACTGGGTTCTTAATCCACTGATTGGGGCAGCTTGGGAAGAAGCAGGAGGAACACAGCAAAGTCTTGGACCTTCTTTGGCACCAATCCTCAGTCTTTCCCCCATCTCCCTTCAGGTTAGGGTACAAATTTATAAAACACATGAGTACTGATGACTACCACATGTGGGTCTCTCACTGTTCATCACGTGCTTTTCTAAGGGCTTGTGTGTGTTGGTGCATCTCACTTTCCCGACCACCCTTATCAAGTTAGTATTATCACAGCTGCACAGACAAGGAAACCAAGGCCAACAGCAGTTAGGTAATGTGCCCAAAGTGACAAGAGAAAGAGGCTGAGCCTTGGGATTCAGGTCTGATTAGCTCCTACCCAGTGCCCCTCATCATCCCTCAACTTCTCAACCTATATACGCTCATCTGCAGCTGGGGATGGTGTCTGCCCAGAGGAGAGAGAGGCTTCAAATCCCAAGAATACACCTTCTTCTGGCCTAGCTTCTGATCCCTGGAGAAGTACCAGTTTGAAGAACCTTGCCGTGCCGCGGCTTGGGCTGCACCCCCACACTCCAGTCTCCACTCAGAGGCTCCACCCATGCCTTTCCTCCTGCATGGGTCCCTCTGCTTTCTGTCTCCAAGGAGTTCACAGCTTCTAGCTCTTTATATCAGGACTCTACCTAACCCTCATCTCCTCCCAAAACCCATCAAAACTAAGTCAGTTAATTGTTCCTGTGCTGCATTTCCTGCTCTTCCTCCCACTCCACAACCCAGCCCCCAGCCAAGCATTCTCTTATAAGTTTAATAAATGTCTCACCTCCCACAGGAAAGACTGTATATTTTATTCACTTAGCAAATTAATTCCCATGTCTCTCCATGTACCAGGTGCTCTTGCAGGCCCAAGAACATGGTAGTAAAATAGAGCAAGTCACCGGGCTTCTGAAGAAATGAGGGCTTCCCCTCCAAGAGTGGTGCTCTAAACATACAAATGGAATGACATGAGTTCATATTTCTACTTCTACTTCTCTTATTTTTAAGTCAAAGAATGATCAGCTAATGACTATCAATGGTTAAATAAGGTACAGTGTGTCACTTGAAGGGATGCTACACGTTTCCATTAATGCACTAGAATGCACTTACAACACTATGTACCTCTGTGCTTACCATGATGATGCAGAGAAGTGAGCAATGGGGAGCATGGCTCCAATCATACCCACAGTGAGCGGGAAAGGACAGCAGTTTCCCCTACTCAAAGTGCAGAAGTTGGAGCTGGGGATTTAGCTCAGCAGCACAGCACCTGCCTGGGAAGCGTGAGGTCGTGAGTTCGATTCCCAGTACCGGAAAAAAAAAAAAAAACAAAAAAACCCAAACAAACAAACAAAAAAACAAAGTACAGAAGTTAAAGCCATCTGAAATCTTTGCAGTAGGAGAAGAAACTCAAAGACTTTTTTTTTTTTCCAGTATCGATGATGCATAGTGGGAATGTGAGTGTCTGGTTGCCAAAGGAAACTTTCTGTTTAGTGGAAGATGGCATGGGTTTTAAAAGTTTGAGGAAACAATGCATATCACAGTTATATTTTATGTGTGTCCTTCTGTGCATATATGCAGGTTTGTCTGTATAGAAAAAAGACTGGAAGGAAATACTTTGAAATTAGAGTTCTGTAGCAGTTTTTGTTTTCATTTTATACTTTTCCACATTTTCCAATTTTTCTATCATGACTCTTACTGTTCTTGTAATCATAAAATAAGCAGTCAGTAAAGTGAATGCTAATAGTTTTTTAATTTCCTCATGAATCTGTTTTTATAGGCACCATTTCAGCAGGGTTTGGAAATCAGCAGGGTGTGAAACACGAGTGAAATTCCCCACTCCTGCAGGGCTGAGTGTACCCCCTGGCCCTGGGGAGAAACCTTCCCTGCATCCACGTTGGCAGACAGCTGTCCACAGCTGTGCTGAGGAGGCTGCCAATGAATGGCGCTGGTGGAAAAACACAACATTCCTGACTCTCCAAGGATGGCATTATGCTTGGAACTCTTGCCCACCAAAGAAGTAAATAAACAGAGGGAGGGGAGAGAGAGGAGACAGACTAGAAGAACTTCAGTCCTGGAAGTGGGCCAGTTGCCAGAACTCCTGAACTCAGAACATTTAACAAAAGACCCACACACATACCTAAACCAGCCTTGAGGATGGCTCTCCTGGGCTGTGCCCCTTGAATGCCACCTTCCCTTCTTTCCATGCACCAAAATATTCATGAAGTAGCTTTATTGCTGCCTCGAGGCTGAAGAGAGTCACAGGGCAGAGCCTCTGGCTGATTCACCTTCACACACTCTGACAGTACAAATTGGCATATTCACTCACCAGCTGTTTACTTGGGCTCTGCCATGTGCCCAGCACTGTGCTGAGGAAACAACAGGGGGCAAAACACAAAGTCTCTAGCCTCGTAGAGCTTACATTCTGATGCAGAAGAGAGACAATGAACAAGAGGAGAACCCGTAAAGAATATAGTGTACGGTGACATTTCAGTTGAGACCTAAATGACAAGAGGAAACTAGCTGGGGAGAATTGGAAGAAAGAGCATTTCAGACGAGAGAATGGCCTCATAAGAAACACAGGTGCTCCAAGCGTGCAAGAAAGAAGGAGTCACGAGTGTCGGGCGTGAGTCGGGGAGGTAGAGGGAGTGGTCTGACTTGTCTTCCTGAAAGAACCTCACACTGCCTGCTGTTGTGTGAGTCTGGACCAGACCACAGCAGACAAATAAACAGACTAAACGGCCCTGTGCAGAATCCAGGAAGCATGGCCCTAGCATCACTGTGATGTAGAGTGGCCGGTCAGCCTGACTTCAGGTGACTCCACTCCTGTCACAGTGTCTCTGGGTCCACCACCTCTTCTCCACTCTCTGCTGCTGTGTTCTTGTCCTCCCAACATCTCCTTCACAGTGCCCAGAGCAAGGTGACAGCAACAAACCCAACTGGACCACCGTCCACCCATCCACCCTCTTCAGCCTAATGGGTTCTGAAAACACAACTTGTACTCAGCCTTGTGCTGCACGCTCACAGGGAGAGAAGCAGCACACAAACCCTGTCCTCAAGGGCACAGGCTTGTGTGCCTGTGCCGGCCATACCACCCTTGTCCCAGCAACCCACCCACTTCTCCTCCCATTCAGGGCCTCCTACGCAAATCTTTCCCCCCTGGTAAAACCTGCTGGGAGCCCTATAAATGGTTCTGAGGAGCAGATCAATTCATACAGGAGGATCGAAGCAGAGAGACCAGCTCAGTGGAGTAGCTTCCTCCTTCCTGACAGCCCTTTCCTTCTCTACCCACCCAGGGGAAAATCTGTTCAGTCTCAGGAATGAAGTTGTAACCAGTAGCATGGCAGGTATTATTTACTCCAAGACAAAAGAGGACTTTGGTGTCAGTTTGAAGAGTGAGTGGGCAAGGGGGGCCAGCGGGAACAGCTCTCGAGTAGAACTGGGGAGGAGGGCCAGCCTCAAACTTCTCTATCAGCCCTACAACAAAGTGCCTCAGCTTTGCGTTAGAGGGAACCATGTCTAATTTGTCACTTTCAGAGTCTCCTGCACAAAAACTATTGTCAGCTGGGGGTGGTAGCACTTGTCTGTAATCCCAGCCACTTAGGAGGCTGAGGCACAAGGGTCAAAAGTTTGAGGTCTCTTGGGTAACTTAGCAAGACCCTGAGCCACAATAAAATAAATAAAAAGAGCCAGAGATTGAGCTCAGTGCTCCCTGGTTCAATCCCCAGTACTTGGAGGAGGAGAGGAACTCTTACCATTATTCAGAAAGACCAGTTGTGCTCACATTAGCAGCTTCTTAAATTCTGTCCTGGGGATTCTGAGGTCTGCCCCACTGTGCAGTAGGGTACAGCTGGAGAGAAGGTATATACACTGGCTGCAGGAAATTCTTGTATCTTAAATTACCCAGGGCAGCTGACATTCGAGGAAGCCCTACTGATCCTGATCCCTCAACACAGGTTGAGGTCCATGCCAGTGTGTATGGTAGCAGAGTTTTTCCCAGTGGGACACGGTCATCCTGGGGAGAAGACAGTGCCACTGATGGTTCCAGACCCTTGAGTCTCTTCTTCCCAGGAAGGAAAGAGCGATTATAAATAGCTTGGACTCCTTCAGCCCTTAAAAGGCACAGATCCCACACCCCCTCCCCAACCTCAACCAGCTGGTTCCTCAGCACCCAAGTTCCCACAGCCTGCTAGAAGAGGGAGGACAACTGCCCACCCTCATCAAGGGTAGGCAACATGAGGCCCTGAGAACTGGACTGTGATAAGCTGTAACTATGACCCTACCACCGCTCCATGCTCCTCTGTAACTGCAGTGTTGCAAAGAGATGAGGGTCCAGAAACATAACTAGGGAGTCACCTACACCCTGGTCAGCCCAGAAAGTCCAAGCCACGTGCTCAGTATGTTAATGCAGTGGAAGAAGTTCTAGGAAGACAGCTTGCCCTCACTCTGCCTCAGTTTCTCTATCTACAAGTTGAGCAAACAACTGAACCATATAGCTTGTGGGGAATGCTGATGAGATTAGCACATGACAGAAATGAAAAAAATCAAAACATAACACCATATTATCATTGGTACCAAACCTTGGTTCTTGTATAGGCCCCTAAGCATAGCTACCAGGACATCAACTCTTATCTGTTCAGGAGAGCAGAAGAATTATATTCAGTGGCACGGCATTAACCTTGAATTCTTGATATTTCATGTCCTTGAAAGCCATATAACTTACAA
Source organism: Chinchilla lanigera (assembly GCF_000276665.1). Classification (NCBI taxonomy): domain Eukaryota; kingdom Metazoa; phylum Chordata; class Mammalia; order Rodentia; family Chinchillidae; genus Chinchilla; species Chinchilla lanigera. The sequence goes on from NW_004955402.1 coordinate 33,618,967, forward strand.
AATATTCTCCCTCGCAAGTCATTTCTGACTAATACAGATTGACACATACGACATATACCACACCCAGGGCTCTTTTCATTTAATAAGGTTCTGCTGGACTGTACATAACAGCATAGACAGAAGACTAAGCACTGCCTTACAACATTTGGCTTTGGGGAGAAAGTTATCTTAATCATTCTGTTTATCATTCTACTCCTTCCTCACCCTTCCCATACACACTGGTAAGAAACAAGTGGCTAAAATCTACATGGCTAACTCTCAGTTCTTTTTAATTAAGACACTTTGTTTGCTCAATAAAATACGGAGTAAAAAACATTTACTGAGAACCCACTCATTGATGCTTAATAGCTGTGTCAAATACTCGTAACAACATTTCTTCCAACACCCCCAGATAATTGCTCATCTCTCTCATTTGGTATCTACAACAGCACAGCGTTTGTGTCCAAGTGTAATTGATCCAAAATTGGGCTTGCTTTCAAAAATATCTGTAAAACCTAATTACCAGGAAAATAGAGTTCTGGCATCCTATGGAAAGCGGGTGCTTCAGTGAGACAAGATGCAAATTCGTCTTGGCTAATCAAGCTACATTATGTTACCAAAGGAATCTACAGGGTTTAGGGTTATGAGGGAGCAGGAAAAGTTGGGACAATGTCAGACTGGACTTCGCTGTGACAGACCTGATTTTGTTAAGCCGAGGACACAGGATAGGAAATACGCCCCACTAGCTGACAAAAGTGCATCTAGAAAGTACTAGATAAACCTATAATATGCTTGGGGTCTAGGAGTAGCATTTCTCATCTTAGACCCTACAGTGCCTTGCCCAGCTAACTCTTTCTACACTGGCTTGGGATACTAATGTCATTTCTAGTTTCCCTGGGCATCTCACCATTGAAGCAGGTCATCTTCCTTCCTCGTTCCTTTGTTAAATGAATGCTTCTAATATTTAAGCTCTCTTTCTGACCCTAAATTCTGTGATCTTGAAAGCAGGGAGCACTTTTTCTGTTTATGTACTTGTGGGGGCAGAGGACTAGAGAGTGTGAACAGCACCAAGGAGAATGAAAAATTGGGTATTTTCCAACTCTCACCCAGTTCTGTAACACCCAGGTAACAGACCTGCTCTAGGAATAATGATTTCTTTCAGCCCAGGACCTACCGGGGTGGTTCTATCTCGCTGCCCTGGTTTCGGCAAAGAGGACAGGGGCCAAGCCACCTACCTGTCCAAGCCTCCAAGCCTCTTCCCACTGGACATAACATATCTTCGTCTTTTAAGAGGTCGTCTCTTTCCACCCCTATCGCTCTTTCTGACCTAGAAACCCCAGAAACCCCATCCCTAGTCTTGCTAATAGTCCGCAGGGCTTGCCTGCGGGCAGCACATGCCACTCACCCCCAGCTCCGCCCTGCGCTATGGACGCGGGGCTTGGGTACAAGCCTCCACAGCTCTGTAGATTTCAAAGGTACGGGGAGCTGCTGCCTCGCTTTCTTTGGCTCCTCCTGGCCTTGCTTCCCAGTGAAATCAGACAAGCGGCCAGAATAACAAAGCAGCACAGAGGCCTGAGACAATTCGCTTTCAATCAAGCAAGAGATGCGCACGCGGTGAGCAGCGAAGACGCGCGCGGTTCCCGTGTGTGTCGCTATAAGAGACCTCGATCTGCCCCGCGCAGGCGACTAGTACCGGGCAAGGTTTGGCTTAACTTGACCGAGGCTTGCAGGAATTGTGTGCATACGCCCAGTTCCCTCAACTTCTCAGTTTGACAGCAACGAGGATCTTAGACCCGGTCTATGCGCTACCTGAGTACAAGACCACCATGCAGCCCTCAGGCCTCACTGCGGAAGTCCGGGATCAGTGCGTGTCCAACCCCTTTTCTAATCCTCAAGGAAAGACAGTGCGAGGTACGGGTGTCAAAGTCCCAGAAAACCAGCACTCCCCAAAACGCTCCCGCGCCTTCCCGGCAGAAGTGCGGTAAAACTTTTAGAAGAAACCACCTGTGGCTGCCAACAGTCCCGCCCCGCCCCGCCCGGGCCCGGAGGCGCCGCAGAGCCCCGGGCCGCACAAGCCCGCAGAAGTTCCCTTCCAGCCCCGCGCTCCACTTCGCTCCGGGCCGCGGTGCCAGCCAGGAGGCGCGGCGCCCGCTCGCTGGCTCGCTCTCCTCTGCTCTCCCCCCTCACTCCCTCCTTCTCCCTCCTCCCGCCTCCTCCGGTTGCATGGCTGCCGCACGGAGCCCCTGAATAGCCACCGCAGCCCCCCGCCTCCTGTCCAGCGAGCGGAGGGCGCCTCTGCCCCCGCCAGGGCCCCGGGGCGCGCGGACCGCCCGCCTCCTAGCAACGGCCCCGCGATCTCCCGGGCGCGGCGGATGCGCGACCGCCCTCTCGGCGCCCCGCGACCTCCCGACCCGCTTCTGCGACCGAGATGCTGGAGGGACCCCTAGCAGCCGGTGCCCGAGCCCGGCGAGCGAAGCCGCTCACCTTTGCGCGCCGCCGGCCCCGCGCGCCTCCCACACTTGGCCCCGGGCCGCGATCCTCG
>NW_004955402.1:33621758-33696140 GCF_000276665.1 Chinchilla lanigera
GCCGCCGGCTCAGGGGGCGCACGGGGCGAAAGGGCCCGGATGTCTGCGGTCGCCTCCCGCTCGAGCCCGCCCCCTCCGCGGCGCCCCCTCCGCGCCCTGCCTGCCACACATGCACTTGCTGCGTCCCAGCCTCCTCCTGGCTCCGCTAATTTCTATTTTGACAGTAACTGTGGCGAGTGGGCGGTGCTGCTGGGGGCGCGCGGGACCCGGGGAAGACGCGGGCGGGAGTCCGGCCCGGCGCGGGGGCGGAGTGGGGGGCCGGGCAGAACCACCCGCCGCTCGGGGCTCCGCGTCTTTTTTCTTTCTTTCCTTTTTTCTCTTTGCCTCCTCCAGGATTTAAAGGGACAGCCCCGGCCAAGGCGAGGGGCCAGGCGGCCACCGTTTTTCCGGTCTCCAGACGCCCTCTGCGGCCCGGCCGGACCCGCCCGCACCCGAGCGCGAGTTGCAAACTGCGGGGTATTTTTAGGTGCACACCCGGCCCGGGGCAGCGGTGCGGCAAGGCTTGGCTCAGTGGCCCGGCGTACGGCTATTTTTACAGAGTCTGACTGGGGGAGGAAATCAAACAACTCGGCAACTGCTTTCCCACCCAAAGCTGGGGAGCAAAGAGTAGGGGCAAGAAGTTTCCCAAATGCTTTCAGGATTCCAGCGAGCGCACAAGACCTCGGCGACAAGAGAACCCGCAGGCCTGCGGCACTCCTGGGCGCCCACGCCGAGGGCAAACTCTGAAGGGCTCTTGAACGCAGGGAACCACTGCCCCTAGCTGGCCGGCGCCCCCAGCCTTCGGAACCCACTAGCCTTCAAGTGGTGGGACCGCCAGTCACTCCCCACCTGGAAGGAGGCCTTCCAAAGCGTCCAATCACTGCGCTAACCAGCCAAGGGGCGGGTCCGGGGAGGCTTTGGCTCTGCGCCACCCCACCAAGCCCCGCCCCCGCGGATACCGTACTGCCTGGAGAGTCTTAAAGACGTGCGGGGAGTAGTGGTGATGAACGCTTAAAGGGCCCAGCGGAGGAGAGACTAGGGGATCCCAACCCGAGAGGCACAGCAGGAGCTGCCGCGAAGAGCTAAGCGACGCTTAGGCAAAAGTTCGGGCCACCAGCAGGGCAGGGCACACTCGAGCTGGCTTTGCAGCCCATCTTTCTGTGATCCGAAGTCCACGTGAACCCTTAGCCTCCCAGGCACATTTTCTGATGCGGTATTCCTGCATGTCAGCGGACCTCCCCGGGCCTCCTCCCTCAGATGCAAGAAAGTTTACTGTTCTCCAGTTCCTCCTGGGCTGGCTTATCCGCCCAGTGGGCCGCCTCGAAAAGCAAAGCGAGAAAACGAATAACTGGTTGTCTGGCCCCGGGTCTGGCCACCGACTAATGAATGGGCAGTGGTACTGCGACTGACTGGCAGGGTCTTTCACTGTGGAATCAGTGTTACAGTCGGTGACAGCCTTTAAAGGATACACACACACACACACACACACACACACACACACAGAGTTGTGGATCTTTTATTTGGTATTTTCTACTCGGGACTTTTACAAATCGTTTCACTCATTCGAGTAATAAATGTGCATTGCAAGACATCACGTTAGGAGCAGAGAAGAGAAGACATGCTTGTAATGGGATGTGACAGCAGAAAACTAGGTACAAACATGAGCGGGGAATCTGGAACGTGGTATTTAATGTGCCAGAGGGTGTAGCTCTCCTTACTGAATAGATTGTCATGCGTTCGAGTTTGAATAACCGCCTCATCCAAACTATTCAAAGGCCCGTGGAAGTCTAGAGAAGTATGTTGTGGAAACAAGAAATTTTCAGACTCAGGATGTTGGGTTTCCAAGTTGCTAGCGCTTCCAGTGTAGCAAAATAATATTCATTGCTTTAAGTAGCCCTGGGAGCCACTGCCCTCCCAAATTAGGTTGTCTGTCTCCCTGCTAAATTAGGTTGTCTGTCTCGCTTCCTTTCATTTGATATAAAGTACTGCTGACCCAGCTGAAATGGCCAAGCTTCTAAACTATAAATCTGGCTGTGCCCCATGCCAAGCTTGGGATGCATTTCGGGAGCACCTGGGGGACCTGAGCCCTGGAATGCCTAGACATCTGCAGGCCGTAAGAATGTCGTTCTGTACACAGCCACAGAAAGTGTATGCTATTTGAGAAAAATGAACATGGCCCCCAAGCTAGAAATGGCTCTGAGTAGGAAAGTTTCTCCTCCTTTCTCTGGCTAGGATTAGGTGTTCCACGGTTGTAGATCGCTGAATAGCTTGACATGTCATGAGCTGCGGACGGATGCCTCCATCAGAATGAACCTAATTCCTACAGGCATCTTTTATACATTTAAGACCAATCAAGATGAGAATGGATCTGCAACAAAGAGTACTACAGAGTATTTTTAAAGAAAGCAGATTTTTATTCCATTGCTTTTTCCCTATAAGATTTCAAGCTTTTTACTCATGTTGGTATTCTGAGGGCCTAACACATGCTTAGTACCTAATAGGTTCTCCTTAAAAGATAGATATGCCAAATAAGCAAAATGTTATTTTTTGGAGTAAATGTGATTACACATAAGGGCAGCGATCCAATGAACTTTGTAAGCCTCACTTGCAATTTACTTGTTTGGATATAACAGTAAACTTCAGCTTGCCAAAATTTAATAGGATTCACTGCCAGACTCGTTTATTACTTATCAGCCAAGTTAGAAAACCACATCATTCAACTCCTGAGTGCTTCCATTTCCAAATCTATGAAAGGTGGATCATAATAGGACCCTTTTTATTCCATCAGATGAGAAAAGATATGGACAAATGTTGCTGCATGAACAATATTCATGAAAGTGTTACTTTGCCCCAACATTGGAAACATTATAAATTGGCAATTTTAAATGTTGTAATTTGTAATAAATTGTAAAGAGATTATCTGAGGAGCATGTTTGTTTTCCTCTTTCCCAAGGATATTGAGAGGCCATTGTAAGAAGTGGAGAAAAGGGGAATTGACATTTGCAGGACCCCTTTTAGAAGCAGAATTCATAAATGCATCGCTATATGTTCCTGGTGATAACTGTGCGATACATTTGTTGTGACCATTGTATAGATGAGAAATCTCACTTCAACAGCACCGCTGATGACCAAAGTCCCATGGCTGGGTAGTAGCAGAGGCACTGCTTGGACAGTGGTTTAAGTCAGTTCAGGAGGATTCTTGCCAGCAATGCTGCCTCTAGAGGAGAAAGAGAGAAGAAGCTTTAAGAAATGAGAACGGAAGAGATTCAAGAAAACCATTGTCTGTGATACTTTCTGTAGGTCCAGTTGGGTGAGGAGCAATTGATTGGCACCTCCTAAAGGAGGAAAAGTCTTTTAAGTTTTTGTGGCTTTTGCTTTTTTTTTTTCTAGTTTGATCTTCACTTTGAAATAATTTTGAATTTACAGAAAAGTTGCAAAGATGATATAAAGAATTCTCACATACTTTCACCAGGTTTCTCCAAATGATAGAATTTACCCATGTTTGATTTTATATATCTAGATATATGTTTCTTTCTAAACCCTTTTAGAATAACCTGGAAACATGATGCTTCTTTATTGACAAATTGTTCTGTGTTCTCTAGCAATAAAGACATTCTGTAACATAATAGTCAAAATGAAAACAACATCAGTATGACACTATTATCTATTCTAAACTGTCAAACTAATGCCAAAAATGAAAACTAAATTCTGGTCAGGATCCAACCTGGGATTGCATATTGCATTTAGTTGTTATATCTCTTGAGAAGATACTTCTATTAAACATAAATGTCATCAATACTTCTGTGTTATTTTAATGATCTTATGTTTCTTTTTTTTTTTTTTTTTTTTTTTTTTGGTTTTTTTCTGGTACTGGGAATCGAACTCATGACCTTGCACTTGCCAGGCAGGCACTGTGCTGCTGAGCTAAATCCCCAGCCTCCTGGCCTTATGTTTTTAACTCATGTGGATTGACAAAGATTCTCTTCTTGACCAAATTTTTTTATCAACTAGGTGCTCACTTTTAGGTCCTCCCTTTGGCCTGTCTGGTCCAGATGTAGTAAGAATCCTGCTAAGTTGAGGATCGTTCCGCCATTGATATCTGGCCACATAGTCTATCTTTAGCAAGAACCACTCAAATTAGGTCAGTGTAGCAAGAATCCACCTACCCTTGCTGTCACTTCCTAGTAGTTTTCCACCTACCTGCCGAGCCCTTTACTCCCTGTTTCATGGCTACAAATCCCCATTTGTCTTTGTGGAATCCCATCTCTTTCTCCTATTACAATACTCTTCATTGTAGTAGTCTCAGGTAATCTTTTTTTACCAGCCTAATAAGTGTTAGAATAACTTTCTTCTTTAATAGAACAAAAGAAAATATCTAAAAGTTTCAAGCCCAGCAGCTATAACCAGTATTTCTTTTTAACTTTTAAACATGTATGTATAACCTAAGCATACAATTTCCATTGTTTTCCAGGGTCCAGCTTCCCTAGAAAATGCTGTGGGCATGGAAATTCTACTTTAAATTCCTCTCCAGTGTCCAGGATGGCTCTTGCTATTTCCAGGTTACCCATAACCCTCCTCACCCCAGACAGCAGTTACCATCTCCCTAGAAAAGATGTGGCTCCCCCTAGAGCACCCCATGAAAAAGCTGGTGTGGGCAGGCCTTGCTCCTATACACACCTATTCTTCTGTTTGCCATACCAGGGCCTACAAAGGCTGTACTAGTAACATTTAATACAAAGGAAAGAACTCAAAGGAATTAAAATAAAACACTAGATAACTTGAAACTGTTCATGAGATATGACTTCCTCCATATTTCAGGGAAGCGTAACCAGGGATCCAAGCCATTACAGTAGGTCTCTTAATAGTACAACTGTTTTTAACCTGGCTCCCCAGCTTTCATTAATCTTTCTTACACCTTTGAGGTGACTCTTCACAGAAAAGAACCAGCCCTTAACCTCAGGGAAGGACTTTCCCTATAATCTTTTCTCCTTCCTCCTCCTAACATACATTTTCCCAAGCTCCAGTCAGTCAAGCTACTTAAAATAACACCCTGCGATATTTAGGTGGTCACCAGCAGATTGTTCAGGGATGACCATTGGTATCCCAGGTATGGATAAACAGCTAAGCCAGCCAGGGCAGGTGAGACCTGAACCCAACCACCTTCAAGATCCTCCCCCAAGGAGTCTGAATTGCAGGTGTGCCTATGTATTCTTCCAGCTGCTCAACGAGTAAATGTTGAACGGAACTATAGTGTACCCACATAAACCTCACTACATACCTTCCAAGGACACCCTCACGATGAGTCCATCTAAATCTATGGGGATCAGAGAAACAATTTGCTAATTGCCTCAAATTTTTGTAAAAAAATCATATTTGCTCCTTTCCTTCAGTACCCTCCCCCAATTTATATTGTCTCCTATCCCCAACCCCTTCCCCCATGAGAATCACTGAGTGTGATCCCATGAGGATTTGTGTTAGCTAGCCAAGCACCAGGTCAGAAATGTGCAATTATGAGGGTGTGATTAAACCTTCCATGGAGAGCCTTGGCCTACTCAAGGCCGGCAGGAAAGGAGGACTGCTTTTTTTCAGGATGTGCTAGACACCAGACAATTATTTGTTACAGATCATCTATGTGAACAATTTGATTTTAAAAATGCATTACAAAATTCATGGCCCATGTGAAGTATAGTGACTTAATGATGAAGATTTAAAATAATGGGTAGCATAAAGGTTTTTACATATGAGTTTATGTACATACTATGGGTTTGTGGTAAAGTTTCTTCATACTGCCCAGAAATCATCTATTCATGTTGAAGTCTAGAAACCATCTTTTCATTTTATTTCTTCTCACTTTGGGACCACTCCTTGTTAATTTCCTATCTCCACCTTGAGAGGAGGCGGCAGCTCTGTTGTTGTTCATAATGCCATTGCTTTTCAGAATTTGTTGGTATTGAAATGACATGCTCTTCGTGCCTCTGCATTTCCCAAATACCATTTTATGCAGCACAATATGTCCCTAAATCATGGCTCCTGAGGACTTTCTCTAAGATTTTTGTGTTTTATTGACGACAGCCTACAATGCAAGTCTTACCCAAGATATGCAGGAAAATGTGAGCAATCACCCAGTTTCCAGTCATGTTCAATTTAACATCTGTAATTGTATAAACACAAAACAGCACATATTCCATCCATGTCTTCTCTTCAGCTTTTTAGCCCATAATTAACTTCATCCTAGAATGCTATCTGTTTTCAGTGTTAATCAGACCCCTGTGTTCTGGATTGGAAAGTGTCCTCCCAAGATTTATGTTCACCTGAAACTTGTGAATGTGACCTGGTTTGTAAATTATTTGGCCTTTACAGATGTAACCAAGTTAAGATAACTTCATGCTGGGTTAGATTGGGCCCTATATCCAATGAGTGATGTCCTTAAAAGGAGAGGGAAATTTGGAGACAGAGACCCAAAGGGGAGAAGGCCATGCAGAAGCAGACTGGAGTGATGCAGCTATAAGTTAAAGGACACTGTGGATTGCCAGTGTTCCAGAAGCCAGGAGATTCTTACTCAAAGCCTCAAGAAGGAGCCAGCTCTGCTGACACTCTGATTTAAGACATCTGGTCTCAGGAATTATAAGAGAATAAATTTATTAAAACACCAAACTTGTGGAGATTTGTATGGCTGTTCTACGGAAATTAATATACCTTCTACAGACTGCCACCAGGGGAAAGGATGGGAAAGGAGCCTGAAGGTGCAGTGGTCTAACATGTTACAGGATTAATTTGAGAGAACATGACATTGACATATCAGGTGGAGGCAGAGAGGACACTGATAAAAGACTTATAGACATTATGGAACAGCAGTGTCAAACAGCAGGAGGAAATAGCCACTGCTACCTCTGGAGCACTGCAGACACTTGTGAGAACAATTGGCAAAGGAAGAAGATGGTGAGAAGGCTGCTGCCCTGGCTCAGGTGACAGTAACTCAGGCCCAGCACAGGACAGTGACAGTGGAGTGGGCCAGAGTTGGCGGATGATTGCTAAGAAGTTTGAAGGTTCAACAAGACTCAGCCAGCGGTTTACTACGAGAGGGAAGGAGGTGCAGGGTAGTGACCCTGAACTCTCATGCCTGGATGGTTGTTATGAGGACAAAAATCACTCACCATATGGTACAGCTGTTCTGGTCTGGGTTTTGTTTTGGGGTTTTGGTTTTGGGGTTTTTTTTGCAACTCTTGTCCATCTGTGTTCTCCAGTGGGAAATTGAAGAAATTTTCCTTCATTTTATAGACGGGAAAACTGAGATTCTGTACATCTCCTATTTTCTCAAGAGCGGCAGGAGAATTGGGTCTCTTCCCCTGGCACTGGTGGAAGTCTAGATGGCAAAGTTCTGGCCATGACAAGCTCATCTCACCTGTGTGCACAGGGTGGGGTTGTGGGGTGAGTGGCATGTGTACCCACTGAGTTTCTCTCAGGAGGTAATGATGGGCATCAACACTCCTTGGGTGGCTTCTTCTTCCCAAATAAACAATCATATGACACAATGTCTGAAAGCCCAGAATGTTTCCTGTCTCCTTTGGCCCAGTGCCCTGCCTACTGCAAACCTGGAGCCTTTAGAGACACCCAGCCCTCTACTTGCCTGCACCTCGGTTGCTAGCACCAAGATCCATGGAGCACTGTGAGCTCACCACAGCCCACCTGCTTGGCACCAGCTATCTGGAGAGGCTGGACCTTTTTCTGCCAAAGAAAACCCAGTGGCTGGCCAGTAACCTGGACTTCCTCCAACGCACTAGCTCAGCACCTGACCCACCTGGAATCTCTGTTTCTGCCAGAAGTCTGTTACTTTCACTCATCTGAAAGGACTCTGAATAAGATTCACCCTTATCAAGCAGGAAGTTATATTTCCCATGGATCATAACCTTCTTTCCAAGTTGCCAGTTAACCAGCAACAGTGCAGGGAGTAAAAGAGAACCTGGACATTCCTGACCTATGGAAATCTATATATTCTTTGGGGTCCACTTGATTGGTCATCTGCTCTGTGACTCCTTACTCAAATTCCACGAAAACCTACCAGCCACCTGCTTGTCTGCATACCCATAGCAAATGTGCATGGTGTCATTATAGCCTCTGTTGCCTGGAAAGCAAATAGGTTCTACCTTCAAAGCCAAGACTGACTGGTGGGTCGTGATTGCCTCGTAGCTAGCTGTCTCAAGGACAATGCTGTGGCCACCACCAGCATAGCAGGCAGGCCTCCATCACCAGTTAGGAAAGACAGCTGCAGCAGGTCATGGCCAGGTACCACAAAGCTGTCACCTGTCAGCTCAGACTGCCATGCTGCATTACCCTCAGTAACTTTGCCTGCTTCCAATTTTCCTTGAAGTAATCTGGGGGTCAAACTCCACTTGCTCACCTATGTGTCTCCAGAACTTTGCATAGAGCTGGGCACTTAGTAGGTGCTTACAAAATATTTTGTTCAATGAATGATTGGTTCAAAGACTCCACAATCCTTCCCACAGAGCAAGAAGGTATAGTCGGCCTAATCATAAACAAGTCTCACTGTTCACTCTAGCTGTGCCTCCCTGAACCCATCACACAGAAAGACCACTCCTTTTCAGGGCACTTGTGGTCTCTGCTGTGTTGTCATTCATGATGACATCTTGCTTCACAACTTCATTTTATGCAATTCATCTGTGTATGTCTAAATCAATAACTTGAAATTAGGTGGTTACTTCTACTGTAGCTCACACTGTGCCCAGCACATTGGCACCCATTGGCATCCATTGGCTTTAAGTAATTCCTGGTTAAATGCAGGAATATACCCTCTTCTGACTCTCCAGTTGTCATTTGCTCTTCTGTTTTTAAACACCATTCATCCAGATTAAAAACTGGTAGTAAATGGATGGTAGTGTTACATAAATATATTTGATTTCTTATTCATTGAATCATAGATGTTTAAGGTGGAATTGCCACACTGTTTCAAACATTTCAAGGCAAGGACAGTCAGACTCTTGTCCTTGATAGAGTTGTTGCTTCCTCTCTCTGCTTACACATATTTATTCGTTCAGTCAGTCAGTGATCATTTTTAGTGTGAAATACTTAAGAAAAACAAGTTATGACATCATCTGAGGGAAACATAGGGCAAAACTGTACTCTGCAATGTTATAATAATTAGCTTATGTTTATGTGAGTTTTTAGACAAAACCAGCTATAAATGTAGGCAGGATTATTAGACAAGTTCATAGGACTGCAAATTCTTTCCCAGTAGATACACAGCCCTTCAAGTATTTACCAACATTTATAGGCGTGGAGTGAAGCTCAGTGACAGAGTGCTTGTTTAGCATACATGAGGCTTTGGCTTCTATTCCCAGTACTGCAAAACAAAAATGAAAACACCAACCTAGTATGTGCCTTAGCATCACCAATGATACAATCAAAATAAAAGGCATGATCCATGCCTTCCAAGCACTTATCTTTGCACTTATCTCAAGCCTTAAACATTTCCATGGGCTACCAACATCTCAGTGGTGTCCTATGACATAAAAGCAGATTTTCTAGAAATGTAAAGTTTAACGCTCCGGACATGGGAAGTTAAAATACATATGTAATAGTGTATATGTTAGACAGAAAACCTAAAACTTTCTAAAACATACTACATATCCATTTTTTAGGAACACTCACTGCAACTCACCTCCTCTTCTTGGACTTTCCTGCACACTCTTGGTCTTAGGTCCAAAGCCTTCAGTTGCTCAGCGCTTCCTGAGATTTGCAGCACACTCACACTGAAAGGCCCTACTCCATTCTTACTGCAAAACATTGGTGGGGCCATTGTTTCTTCACTTTGTTGGTCTTTCTGCTTCTCGGTGTTTTCATAAGGACCACTGTGAAAAACCTGCTGACTGCGGTTTCTCTTGTGTTATGCTCTGACTCCTTTCCTTTAGCCCAGCTCATTTACTGCATGGGCCCCATGGATATGTGACCTGTGCAGTCACACAAGATCCTGTTCCCACTAGGGCCCTACACTTGCCTTACTGCTGTGCTGATGCTATCTTGAAATTTGTGATACTTTTGTCTCTGGAGTTGTGTTTCCTAAATGTGATTGTTGGGTCTGTGGACTGTGCAGAGGGTCTGTTACTGGGAGTAGGGGGAGAGGCTTTTAGGAAGACAGCAAAAGCAACAAGAGAAAAAAGGGGAGAAGCAAGCCTCTTTTCCTCCCTATACACAGGCTCCTGCCCTAGGGTGGGTGTAGGAGTCAGCCCAAATTCCAGCACAAGACAATGAACTAATCACAAACTCTAGATTCAACTGCCTCTGAAAGACAGGGACAGAGGAGAGATGCTTGGTGGCCACCTGGTTTATATGTGGCATTAGTGGTGCACCCTTAGTGGCACTGAGTTGGCTCGAATGCCCGTGAGTGGGGCCCATAGGCAGCCAGTGCTGCTCATGTTTCAGATCCATACATTTACAGCTAGCAGCTAACGATGTGTCTGGAATGTGGAGGAAGGAATTCGGAGGTGGTTGTCAGTGCACAGGGTGAGGTTTGTAATTTTAACGGGGTTCCCTGACCCCATGACTCTCTTTGTTACCTCAGACCAGATGTAGAGCCTTCCCTGTGCCCTAGTTCCCTGATTCTGTCTGCCTCCTGGCATTGTAAGGACCAGTGTGAGTCCTGCCTGGATATAAGGGCTCTGAAAAGTCAGAAGGCAAGAGATGTGTTGGAGAAATACAAAGTGAGCAACCCATCCTTACTTCCTTCCAGCCCCACTCCACAATCCCATATCTTCTTTCTTCAAAATCTTTGCATCGTCAATCACCCCTACCGACCCAATGGCTTTTTTCACTCAGTAGAAGAACATACAGGAATCTCTCACCCTCTGATTTACCCCTCCCGCAAGGTCACAGCCAAGTTTCCAAAGAGCTCCTCTCTGCTAATGGACCCTCCCTTAACACCCAGCTACTCCTCATCTTGCTGCTGTTAGCCCTGCAGAGATTATTTTCACTGACTACACAAAGTACCCTTTAGGGCCACACCTGAGAGCACAGGCTAGGCCTCCTCCTCAGCCCCCTTGAGGAGGTGACCCTGAGACTTCTCCTTCCTCCTTGAGCCTCCCTCTCCTCTGCTCCTAGAACTCCATTCACTTTTAGCTTTCCTCCTGCTTCTCTATGTCCCTTCCAGCCCCTCCCTCCCGCACAGCCCCTCACTGTCCACCTGGTCTTGGGTAAGCTCCATCCTCCTGCCACACTTCCTTGCACTGCACATTCTCCTTGGTGACTGGACGGGGTCCTGCCATGACAACCCCCAAGTCTGCCTCTGCAGTCCAAACTGCTTGCTAATACTGAGATCCCAGAGGTCACACTGTGATGGCCCACATGCATCTCAAACATACGTCCAAAGATCAGTGTATAGTTTCCTCCCAAAGCTTCTATCTTGGTTCATTTGCTGAGAACAAAAGTGCACTAGATATTTTTAATTTGTTTTCCCTAGAATCATGTCTCTAGATGAGGGTTTAACTGCAAGGAGATTAATTGAGAGGTGACATCTGAGTGAAGCCCATATGTAACTACTCCACTTGAAAATGCATCCTCTCCTGTCCCACCAGGAACTTACTCTATTCTTAGGCCTTTGTCAGCTTCTAGCATACTCTATAAATGACTCATTAATGATGCTTATCGTTATGGTCTGTGTCCTCACTAGGGTGTAAAGCCATAGTGCAAGTTTTGTTATCTGTTTTGCTCACTGAGAAGTGTCAAGTATCCTAGATAGTGCACAAAGAGCTCCTGAATACCTTGGAATGAAGAAGTGACTAGATAAGCTGTCATGGCCTCTTTTCAGTCTCCTTTATTAGATATACACCACATCACGCCAGACACTGCTTCATCCTTCTCTAAATCCCACTCACCTAGCAGCATTCCTCCCACTTCCATCAATGAGTGTTTGTCAGATGAGTAAGGTTTGGACACAAGATATTGTTACCTCATCCCAGGTGACAATTCCTGACAATGTCTCTGTTCTCAGTTGCATCTCTAAATTTCTGATACCTCAAACTTTAAAGACTGTGCATTTAGGTATAAGTCCGTTTTGTTGTGCTATAACAAAATACCACAAACTTGGTATTATGGCTTGTACCTAGATGTCCCCCCACAAAGCCTCATGTACACATAGGTGGAGATTTTCAGAGGTGGTTGGATCTAGTGTATGATAGTGGGATTAATGATATGTGGTATTGGATTAGTCCATTAATTAGTTTATCATAGTTCTGGATGTGGACAATGGGAAAGCCTATCTTGCATGTTGGTGTTCCCACTCAAAAGGCTATAACCTGGATGGAATAAAATGGAAAAAAGAGGCTTACTTCTCACTGCCTCCTGTCTGCCCTGCTATGGACTGTTTCTCCTCTGAGATGCTCCTCTACCATGTGCTCTGCTTTGGAGCTAGCTGACAGTGGACTGAAATCTCCACAAATTGTGAACCAAAATAAACCTTTCCTCCTTTAACTTGTGGGTGTCAGGTATTTTGTTCCAGCAATGAAAAAAGTAACTGAAACACTGGGTAATTTACAAAGAACAGAAATTTATTTCCTTAGAGTTCTGGAGACTGGGAAGTCCAAGATCCAGGAACCATCATCCAGTAAGGACTTTATTGCTGTGTCACCTCATGGTGAAAGGTGAAGGGCAAAAGAATGAGAGATTGGGAGAGAAAGAAAGAGAAACAAAAGGGGACCAAACTCATCAAAAAGTATAAAATGCAAGAGAAGGGGAAACTGGCAAAAGGGGACCAAACTCAACCTTTTATAAACAACAGCTCCCCCTGTAACAAACTCACTCCCTAGATAATGACAGATCCCTTCATTCTCTCTTCATGGCCTAATCACCTCTCACCAGGCCCCACATCCCCTCACTGCTGCATTGGAGACTCTGTTTCCAACATACATTTTTAAAGCGATGCATTTAAACCACAGGATTTTATGATCATTTTTCTTTTTCCTTTCTTTCATTTAGCCATTCTAAAGAAAAGCACTCAAAATTAGACTCATCAAACTCAGGCCCCTCCCGCTTTGGATTTTTGATAATAGTTGAACCAGTCTTGGTGTTGGGTTGCCTCTTGAGCTTTTTCAGAGCTCTGTGCAAATGACTCTACTTCAGATACCCACTTTGCTTCAGCATATTACTATGAAACCTAGCCATCCAGCATCCCTCCCCTTTCCTAAAATCCATTGCAAGCCCCTGCCTTTCCACTAGAATGTTATCTCTTAGCCAAAGGGCCAGGAGGCAAGGCTCTGACAGCCAGGAGTTAGAGGATAAGTTCTCCAGCATATCTACACCTCCTCAGACTCTGGGCACATTTGATCCCTCTGCCAGAGTTCTCCAGGGCAACTGAGCCCTGTCTGGCACCAGACACACCCATTACTGGTTTCCTTCTCTTCTTCTTCTCTCTTCCTAACCAATGTATCTGGGGACATCTTACAATGACTGCTACACTAAATCTTTATCTCTACATCTGCTTCTAGAAAAACCGAATCTAAGATGATTGCACCATCACTTTATTTTATGTGCTGCTTTTCCAAAATTGCTAGTAGTGGACTTTTTACATTTTTATTTTGTGGCTTATAGTACATATAAAATCCATACATTATGTACATTTTGGTCAATAAATTTTTGCAAAGTGAATGAGTACCCAAATCAAGACATACAATAGTGTCAGTTCCCTAGAAATCTCTCTCTTGCTCTTTTCTCTCTCTATCCATCCCCCTTCCTTAGCTACTATCCTGACTGCCAACACTATCCATACCTGTGTCTGCTCTTGAGCTTCATATAAATTTACTCATTCATTGTATATACTAGGATAGCTGGGATAGGTGTATTGCCAATGTCTGTGGTTTACTGAAAGGAACAGTCAGTGCTTAAAATTTTCTTTTTTCTTGACCAATTTTGCACGCATGTATCTGGTAATCAGAACGACTGATCTGAAAACAGCAATTGCAGTATAAGAACCATTGTTGAACTCCTACCATCTTGTATGGTGAAGCTCTGCATCATTTCCAACTTTTTTTATTATTACTTGTTACTGTCTTTGATTGTTTGATCAATCTTACATTCTTACCCCTGGTGGACTGAGCAACTTTGTTGAAGATAACAGTATGTAATGTAGCAACCATTGTTAATTCCTATCATTTTGTATTGAGGTCATGTATCATTTTGGTTGTTTTTGTGTTGTTTTGATTTTGTCTTCATTGTTGTTGTTTTGTTAGCTTTTTTATCTTTATAATGAAAAAAATAAATTTACTCATTCAATATATATTCTTTCAAGTCTGACTTCTCTTACTCAACATCATGTATGTAAGATTTATCCTTGCAGCTGCTTTAATGTGTGTTGAATCATATTCTGGTGATATGGACCACAGTGGACTTACATTCTACTGCTGATAGCCATTCAGGCATATTATCAAAAATGCTGCTGTGAACATTCCTGCCTTTGAGTACACAGTTCTGTAGGCTGCATGTACCAAGCTGGTCTTGCTGTGGATATGGGGCACTTACAATAGCAGGTTGGAGAAAAGACTTTTCATCAGAGAACTGCCCTTCTGGATGTATATGGTACCACCTTGGCAGCTGAGTTCTTAACGTTCCCATACTATAAACAGTGAACAATAAGGACATGCATTCATGTCAAATTACCACAAATGGAAACTTATCTTTGCACAGTTCTGGGGACTTGAAGTCCAAACTTAAGTTCAGCAGCACTGGCCTCTTAAGAACGCTGCTTGGCCTCTCTCTTCCCTTCTGGTGGCCCTTGGCCATCACCTGCCTTCTTTGACTTGGAGGTGAATCACTCCAGTCCTTGCCTCTGTGTTTACAGTGCTGTCTCCCTGTGTGTCCTCTCCTCCTGCTCTCCTCTTATAAGGACACTTGTGGGTGTGAGGGAGATCTGGTTACATTATCTGCCACTCCACTGATTACCCAGGTTGATTCTGCTGATCTGGCTTGTTAGATGGTGTCCTCCTTCAATGTTCCATGGGTGTTCCTCCCAAACCTGTTCACTTGGTTAGAGAGGACAACCTTCCCCAGTGCAACGGCATAGCTGGGGGTGTGGTCTTCCCTGGACAGCACATTTTCTGAGCATCATTATTGGTCAAAAGGAAAATTATATTGATACAATATATTCCATTTTAACATGGCGAAGATTAGAGCATATAGAAATATGAATGTTTTTCCCTATATACCATTTTAATTTTCTATTTAAGTAGGTTAACATATCCAGATATGTTGGAGGGTGTCTCAAGCAGCAAGAACTCTAGCTACACCACTGCAATAGAGGAGGAACCTTCTTCAGTCAAGAGTATCTGAGTTTCCCTGTTGGAACCTCCGCAAGCTCTCAAAGACACTTGTCCATTGGATTTAGGATCCATCCAAATCCATCAAGACTTTGTCTTGAGATCTGCACCTTAAATATATCCACAATGACTCTTTCCCAAATAAGATCATATCCACAGTTTCTGGGTGGCCATATCTCTGGGGGCCACCATTCAACCCACTACAAACCCTGAAAGTTAGAGATTGCTACTTCCCTAGAGTTAAACTCATAGAATCAGTACACATGGAAGAGTTAAGTTCCCTGAGGAATCACCTTGGCCATAGGCAAGACTTCTCCCAAAACCAAAGCAGATATTAACCAAATTCAAAATCCTACAAAGGATCTACACTGCTTTTCCATTTCGTAAAAAGATCCAATAAAAATCACAGTGCATTTGGCCAGGGTTATGGTTAGGTTATTATCATCTAAAGATTGTGCCCATCAGTATCCCAGTCATCTCAATCAGGCCTCCTGAAGAAATATGGGAGTTGTCAGAACACCAAGCATACAGGAAAAGTCAGCACACTAAATGAGAGAAGAAACCCTGAAAAAAATTCTTCCACCTTGGAATTTTTCTGAGGAATTCAACTCCAGTGAGGAAGATACACACACCACATGTATGCATACATGCATGCAGGGGTGCACGTGCACACACACACACACACACACACACACACACACAGTGACAAGGACATATACACAAGGGTAAATTTTACTTAACAAAGACCGTCCCCACTCCCAATCATTCTCTTCAGGCTTCTTTGGAAATCAAGATTTTTCTGTACATTTAAAACATTTCTTTTTCTAATATTGGGTTTGTTCAGATTCTTAAGACTACAGCTATTGCCAAAGTCAGGTTTTCTTGTACCAGTGAAAAAGGCTTTGGTAGTTTATTCATCTTTTTGCCCTGCCTTCATGAGTTTGTTACCATTTACCCTAGAGAATAAGCTGACCTCATGTTTATCCTCATCCGAAAAAAAAAGCAGGATTTTCTTCCATGAAACAGGCTTCATTCTGTCTGACCATCCTGAATCAGAAGTCCTGATATTCCATAAATGCAATGTCCTGAGCCTCTTACATCCTCTCTCTGCTTCTCCCCTCTCCAACTTTTAAATAGACTTAACTGCTTTAACAGAGTGGAAAGTTTGATTTGGTTTGGTTTGCTTTGGCTTCGCTTGGCTTGGCTTGGTTTAGTATGGGAGACTGAACCCAGGGAGAACTAAACTACTTGCCCAGCACTTTTATAATCTGGAGACAGGCTGGTCTTAAATGTGGGTTCCTCCTGCCTCAGCCTTCCAAGTAACTGGGATTTTAGGAGTGCACCCCCCCAGCAGAAAGTCTTTCTTTGAGAGGATTTTGTATAAATCTAAATTTATTCAGGAAGAAATTCCTACTTCTCTTACACAAGTACATCAGTTACTTTGACCAGCTCTGGAGTTTATATGCCACTGATGATGAGATGTCTAGGCAGGGATACTCACAGCACAACCATGAGCAGTGACAACTGTTGGGTGCTGGTTCTCTGGGTTCAGTGGCCCCTTAGTGATCCAGCAGCGTTGCAGGATCCAGAAGTGCTCACACCACCGGCAGCCCTAGCCCACCTTTGCAGTTTACCTCCACTCACTCCCCACACTCACTCCTGCATCAGGCCCCATGAAACATCCCTGCTTCTGCATCTCACGACACTGGGACCAGAGCCTGCACCATGGTTTCAATAAGGCCTCATGTGTTAGAAACTTGGTCCCCGCAGTGGCCATGTGGGGACTGATGGAACTTTTAAGAGGTGGGGCCTGATGGTAAATAATTAGGTCATTGGGGACCCTGCCCTTGGCAGGAATTAAAGTCTTTCTCATGGGACTCTGGTTAGTTCTTGTGAAAGGAGTGTTATAAAAGAGCTCTCTGGCTCCCTTTCTCTCCATGCAATCTGTCCCTCTCTCACATGCTACCACCACTGTGATGCTACCTGCTGAGAAGTCTCCACCAGAGCAGAGCCAATGCTGGGCCTTGAAGCTCCAGAACAGTGAGTGACATAACTCTCTTTTCTTTATAGAGTTCTCAGCCTCAGGCACTTTGTTACAGCATTGGTAAATGCATGAATACAGCCTGTCTATTGCAGACACACTGTACTCCCTCCTCCTGGTCGTGGTGTGGCAAGAAGGTAAGAGCAGGAGTTCAGCCTGCAAAGACCAGGAAAAGTCCCAGTTCTGGTGCTAACCGTGGGACCTTCAGCAAACCCCTGTCCCAGACTATTCTCAAGTGCTACCTACCTGACTAATTCTTCCATGGTGTTGCAGGTATGGACTCTGCAGGTGACCACCTGGCTTTCAAATTCTGACTGCTCAACTTATTAGCTGTGTGGCTTTGGGAAAGTGGCTTAACTTCTCTTTGTCAACTGCAAAATGGGGATAACAAAGTGCCAATCTGACAGGGCTGTTGATGATAAAATGAAGTAATATGGGTGAAGCGTGTAGAATAGGACTTACCATAGAGTAGGAGCTCAAAAAGTGCTAGCTACAATCTCACAGGTTGTAGGACTTATGTAAAGAAATGGATGTGAAAGAATGTTGAGATATTCAATGGGGCTGGGGATACAGCTCAATGGCACAGCGCCTGCCTAGCAAGCATGAAGTCGTGAGTTCGATTCCCGGTACCAACAACAAAAAACAAACAAACAGATATTCAAAGTCAGAGAGAGAGAGAGAGAGAGAGAGAGAGAGAGAGAGAGAGAGAGAGAGAATGGATATTGACTGAATAACCATTTATGTACGTCTCTTATTTCTTGGCCTTTTCAATGCCTTTCTTTTCTTTTGAGACATACCCAAGCCAAGTGTGAGAAGAAGGAGGCCCATGGTCTTCAACAAGACCAGCGTGGTGCATTGTGGCAGCCTCTTAGGCTTGGTTCTAAATATCTTCTTCCTGAGTATCACAAGTGCTCCACTTTGAACCTGCAGACTCTGGTCTCTTCCCCAAGTGTCCTGCCTACCAAGTACATGATCTTGAATATATCACTTGCTTTCTACACCTGAAAGAGGAATCAATAAAAGCTTTCCTGACTAGGCATGGTGGGACATGCTTGTTGAGGAAACAGCACTCTGGGAGGCTGAGGCAAGAAGACTGCAAATTCAGTCCCAGCCTGATTTAGTTCACTAAATTAGTGTCAATCAATCAATCAATGGCTGGGAATGTAGCTCAACTCAAAAGCCTTGAGTTTCATCACTAGTACCACGAAAAACAACGAATCAAACAAGATTAAAAACCTTCCCTGCCCCCTCAGAGAGCATTGAAGTTTGGAAATGAAGTGCTTTACAAACTCACAAGTGCCCTACACACAACCAAAAGTGATGCTTGGAAGAGAAGTTAGGCAGGGAAACTTTGAAGACAGGGATCTGAGCTTGTTCATCTCTTATCCAATCCCTTCCTTCCATTATCTCCTTCTAGGACCTTTCTAGCACTTTGCACCCACTCAATAAAATGCTTGCTAGAACAGTTTGCAGTTGGGGAGGGTGTGGGAAGCGAGTCCATAACCCTTGTGGGTTTCCATCCCCCAGGGCCCTGACATCCATCTCTCAACAGTGTGTAGGCTGCAGAGAGCTTGCCAAACACGTCAACCATGAAATCACAGGGCCACCAGGAGGGTAGCCTGGGGTGAGGTCAGAGGAAATTTACAAATTTTGTAAATTGTGTGCTGCCATCACACACACACACCCATGGGTGATAGTAAGGCAGAAGAGGGAAGGGAAGGAAAAGGAGATGGTTTCAAGTGAGTGGAATCACATGTCCTGCCAGATGGCTCGCAGGCCTGGGGCCAGCCCTGAACAAAACTGTGCAGTAGGAAAGTTGGTTTTCATTGCTGTCACTCGCTCCATTTCATCATCCTCTCCATCCTCAAACCAACCATCCCTCACTCCATCCTATAATTTGTCCACTCTTCCCTCTGAGAGCCCCAGTGCACCATGACCCTCCTCCCCCATTCCAAGGCCCACCCCATTTCCCACCAACATCCCCCATGCCAGCAGCCAACTGCCCAACAGTTAGATCCTGCTGATCTTACTGTTATCCCCTATTTCTGCAGCACCGAGTAGCTCCTTCCAGGTATCAGGGCTTGAACTTCATCTCCTGTTACCACCATCTGAGCCCAGATCTTCCTTCCAAGGAAAAGTCAGATTTCTGGAAGTTGGGAACTGTGTCTTGTTCCCGATACAACCTTCACAACACCCAGTAGCATCTGAATCATGGAAGACGTACAGTGAAGCAGGAACCTTCACATTATGTACAGGCAGTTATGGAGTCAAAGTCTCTCAAACAGTATGGTGGGGTCAGGAGACTTTACAGACTCCTGAGGATGGAGGGAATGAAATCCTTCAAGCAGCTGGATCTCTACTCCTGGGGCAGTATCATGGAACCCTAGAATTTCAATGGGTAAAAGTCTGGTTTATCTTGGATGAAGTATCTATGGGAACTCTGCACTATTTTGCAATTTTTTTTTTTTTTAGTATGGGGACTTGAACTCAGGACCTTGTGCTTGCTAGGCAGATGCCTGGCCATTGAGCTATATCCCCAGACATTGCAATGTTTTGATTATTTTAAAAAGTATTTCAAAGTAACAATGGAGGAGGAGAAGAAAGAGGAGAAAATGACAAGCCCAGATGGTTTTACATAAATTTTATCGAATTTGAAGAAACAAATGATTTCTATAGTAGACAAACTCTTCCAAAGCATGGAAAAATTAAGAAAACCAACTAACTCTCATATGAGGTTAATAAAAGTAAACAAGGACAACACAAGTGATGGAAAGCCATGTTCAAGACTGTGTCTGAATTCATATAAAATAGTCCTAAATTAACTAATAAATTGAATATATACAGACAAATATATCATAATCAACTTAGCTTTAATATGAGAATTTAAGGATGGTTATAGATCTTTGGATACAGTACACCATACTAACTAATCACAGGAAAAATGGATATGCTCACATCAATTCTGAAAAACAAATTTAAAAACATTAAATACCCATCAACAGTTATTCATCATAAAGAAAAAGAAGTCTTGGCAAACCAGGTATTATAGATCATTTGTCAACAAGACAAACAGAATATATCACATTATTAGAATAAAAAAGTTTGGGGAAATTATTACATATAAAATGTAATACATAGAGAAAAACAACCCATTCACTAGAGCAATACAATTTAGAAGGAGCTTAGAGCTACATTTGCTGAAAGAAATATGTGCAAGACCTTCACCGAGAAATGTACAGATCTCAGCAGTTATCTAAGATAAACAGCTGTGGTAAAAAAACTTCCTAAAACTTAGCAGCCTACAACCATTATACTTGCCAGGTTCCTGGTCTAGACTTAGCTGGGCAGATCTTTCTCTGGACTCGCCTGGGGACACCCACATGGCTGCAGCCACAGGGTGTCTCAGTGGCCTGCATGGCCTAAGTTGGCTCCCTAAGAGGTGGTTGGCACTGATCGTTGGCTGCACTGCAGCCCCAGAGCAGTGGAACAGTTTCCAGTAGGTAACAGCAGCAGCCATAAGACATCCTGGATGAGTCCTGGACCCCAAAGTCATCGCTATGGTTTGAATGTTTGTATGTCCCCTCCAAAATTCACATTGAAACTTCATTCTCAGTGCAGAAACTTCTTAAAATGGACCTTCAAGGAGTGATTAGGACAAGAAGGCTCCATCCTTATGAAGAGATCTAAGCAATTTTTCAAAATTTATAAACACATTTCAGGAGAACAGGACAGAATCATAGCAACTATGTATTGGAAGCTAAAAAGCAGATGAGAACATGGTAAATAATTTAGTAACTTAGATGTTATGAGAATACTGAGTTCAAGGTCAAGAGTGGAGAAAACCAAGAAGCACTGTCATTAAATGGCAAATTCTATCAAGGCCTAGAAATGAGTTATCTCTGCAAATAAAGGTGAAAATGTGCCCAATATTCTATTGTTTGAGAGTCTATGTAAGATTGAAGACCACCAGGCAGAGAGGAAGGCAGTAGCCTCTTTCCGGAAACCAGAGCACTAGTGAGTGTGTATGCTTGGGGAGCTGAGAGTCGAGGCTGCTCTCTTCTGCACCTCTTTGAGAATGCTAGATGCCAAGGAGAAAAACCTAAAGATGCTGATATTGAAAATCTTGCTCTTGCCAGCTAATCTCGGGACAGTGCCCACTCACACACCCAGTGATCTTTTTAGTCTCCCTTAAGGGCACAAAGCAAAGATCTCCAGGGAAGTTACCAACATGATAAAGACAGGCCCAGATGAAGTAAGAGGAAGCTAAGTTGATTTAGAGAGGGAAAAACTAAAAATTCTGCACTTAATATCCTCAGAGATGCAAGAGAAGATGCTGCAGCTGGAAAAGTAAGGAGAGGTTGTTGTGAGGACCTTTCAGAGAAGAAAAGCAAGCACCTTGAGATTAACAATATCACGGAATGAACTTAAAATGATTAAAAATATCATAGAATGATAAATGATTTAAAATATCATAGAATGAATTTAAAAGTGATTTAAAATATAGAATGATCAAAACTGTCCTGGAGTGAAAATATCATAGACTTATATGAGGAAAAAAGGCAAATAAAAAGGTGGAAAATAGAAAAGATAAGAAAATATCTGGCAAGTCCAGGAGTTGCAGCTCCAGTAAACAAGAAAAAGGAAAATGGAAGAGAAAGAGGAGAGGAGAGGAGAAGACAGGACAGGACAGGACAGGAGAGGACAAGAGAGGACAGGAGAGGAGAGAAGAGGACAGGAGAGGTATCCCAAAATTGAAAGACTTCAGTTTATAGACTTAAAGGACCTACCAATTGCCCAATGCAAGGAATAAAATATTGCTATCATTTTTAAAATGTTCTGCAAAGGGAAAAAAAAACTATAACCTTACAAAGATCAAAAAGTCTTTAGACTTTTCCATAACACTGTTAGAAGTTGGGATCCAATATTGAATGCCTTCAAAACCCTGAAGCTAAAGTACTGCCAATCTAGAATTCTGTAGCTATGCAAAGCACCAGTCAATTGTAAAGGAGGAATAAAGACATCTTCAGACATGGAATGTCTCAAATATGTACCTTCCATGGATCTCTTCTTAGGCATCTACTGAAGGGCAGCTCCACAAGAGATCAGCCAGTACCAGGGAAGACATGAGAGATGGGAGATACAACAGGAGAGAGAGAGCTGGTGTGAAGGAAGCTGGCGACAGAAGGGTGTGGGGTGACCACCATGCAGTGAGCTCAAAGGCTTCCATGTTGGAGAACACGCACAATCTCAGAGAGACTTCTCAAAAGATGAAATTGGAGAACACGCACAATCTCAGAGAGACTTCTCAAAAGATGAAATTGCTCCCTGATGACTGTGAAGGAAAGAACTGGACAACTGATGAAGACTTTTGGAATTGAATTAGATATGTATAAATAGAAAACCAAGCAAACAAAAAAGCAAGATAATAACCTCCAAGAGAAACAAAAAGTTGTAGGAAAAAAGGAAATCGTCATAGTGTGCTACCTGGTTCAGCTGTATGCAGGGTTCTTTATACAGGCATTTTTTATCCCCAACATAATGCAATCAAAATTATGACACAGTCATATTAGGAACAGAAGAAAGGAAAGATGTGCATGGGATGAAATGGCAGAGATGCTAAGTAAATAATGTTTAAAACTTAATGATTACAACTGGAAAATTAATCAATGGGAATGTAAATTTAGACATTATTCAGAGACCTGGAAATAAGTTTCAACATAATCAGAATTGAAAACTGTTGTCCTCTGCAGGGACAAGTGGAGGGAAAGGAGGAGGATTGCTATTTTTCATATTAAAGCATGTGAAATGTTTTAACCCTTTACAAATGTATAACTTTAAGACATAAACTTTTTTAAGACATGAACTTTTAACATAACGTTTTTTTAAATAATTAAATGCTGACAATAATATAGCCTCTTACCTCGTCTGTCAGGTTTGAAAACTTATGAGCTGCCATAATGTAGTAGATAGTTGGTGGGTAATGAGGCACAGGAACAATTGTGCAGGTCAGTGTTTATAACCTGGTTGATATTTTGAAATGTCACTACTTCTCTCATATGTGTTCAATCTTCCAAATTGTTTGTGCTTATTTAGCATAACATGTCAAAATTGAGAAAATATTCATGCTACACACATGCATGTGTACGCGCTCACACACACACACATGCACACTCACGCACACACACACAAAGCCCGGAATAGCCAAGGCAATTGAGAAATGAAATGCCAGGGGCCTCGCTTTATCAGATACCAAGTCTTTATAGAAAACTGCATTACATGTAATATTTAGTTTGAAAAGACTAAGACACAGGTAAATCAGAAAAGAAAATGACAATATAATAAGAAATACATATTTGATCTCTGTTCTTGGGTCCTAGCATACAAGCCCTAAAACCCTTGTACATAGGAGCGCTATAAAAACATCTTTGTTCCAGCATTTGTTTTTTGACCCTGACATCTAGCATCTGAGACCTCTGTAATGTCCTTGAGATAGGAGCATCTCTTGTTCTAATGAGGCAATCCCTCATAATGGGGGCTGGTGGCAACAGAACCAATCCTGGGATTAGAGGGTTGGAACTTTTAATTCCATGTCCTAAACTCCAAAGAGGGTACCGGGCTGAAGGCTGAGTTGATCACCAACAAATTGCCAGTGATTTAATCAACAGTGCCCGTGTAATGAAACCTCCATAAAATCCAAAAAGATAGGATTCCCAGGGCTTCCCAGTGGCTGAGGTACTTGGACAATAGCTAGCAGAGGTGTGCTTCAAAAAGGCATAGAAGCTTTGAGGCCCTACCCACACACCTTGCTCCAGGCAGCTCTTCCTTTGTAACAGCCTTTGCAATAAATGAGGAAATGTAAATAAGTGTTTCCTTGATCCTGCCAGCTGTGCTATGAAATCAATGAAACTCAAGAAAAGGATAGTGGGATTTATACCCAGTCAGTCAAAAGCACAGCTCACAATCTAAGGCTTGTAATTGGTGCCTGAAGGCAGGGACTGGGGGCAGACTTGTGGGACTGACCCTTAATCTATGAGATCTGCCACCATCTCTGGGTAGATAGTTCCACAATTGAATTGAATTATGGGATGCTCACGTCGCGTCCACTGGAAAAGTGATTGTTGGTGGGCAAGCCCCATATATATTTGTGGTGTCAGAGGTAAAGTGTTCTGAGAGTATAGTAGGAGAAAATCTGTTTTTTCCTCAAATAAGACTTTACAGTGTGTACCCTGTGGTTGAGAGACTGAAGAGGATGGTGAGGGGAATCCCGACAAGGAGAGCAACTGGAGGTTACAGCAACAGCAAGAAGAGATGGCAAGAATTGTAGGAAGAAGGTGGGATGGGTCCAGCGGACAAGACAACACCACAACTCACTGGGTTTTGTTGATCAAGACAAGAGGCATCAAAGGACTTCCAGGTGTCTAGTGTTGGTTGGAGACTGGAAAGATTTGTGCCAATACTAACAGCTACATGTAATACTGGAGTAACAACAGCTTTAGATGGAATAGAATTATTTGCATTGTGCTTATGCTTAAAGCTAAGTGTGCTAATAGAAGGTGTAGGTAGAGACGTCCAGTAAGAAGTGATCAATACAAATCAAGAAAGAATTAGAGCCAAGCATGGTGACATACACCTGTAATCCCAGCTACTCAGGAGGCTGAGGCAGGAGGATTATAAGTTCCAGAGAAGTATGGGCAATTTAGCAAGACTCTCAAAACAGAAATGTAAAAAGGAGTGGGGATATAGCTCAACATTGCCTTGGGTAAGTTCCCAGTACTACAAAATAAAAGGGAAGGAAAGAATGAGTAGAGGAAGAAAGGACTGAATTGGAGGTAGAAAGAAATTTGGAGAGTCCTCAGTTGATGGCATTAAGCGCCCTGTTATGTGTCACCTTACTCTCTCCTCCTTTCTCATCATAGAGTTTGTCATTGTAACCCCTTGTTTCCTCACCAGGCTGTACATCTTGTGACAATGGAGACAGTATCTGGTTCTTCACTGCATTTTAATGTCTGGAACATACTTGGTTCTTTACTGAGAGTCTAAGAAGCAAAAATGGTCTTGGACAGAAACTTGGCTTACATCAAATGAGAGACAGCAAGAGAAGATCATCAAAACTGCTAACAAAGTAACCACCAGAGAAACAGAAGGACCCCAGGAGTTGGAATCCCAGGAGCTAAATGGAGAGAGGCTGTCTAGAGTAGCTCAACAGTCTAGATGTTCTTGTTCTGATGGGTTTCTTACCTGTGCCATCCAGTCCTTTTCAGAGAAACTAACCCATCCAGAAGCTAGATGCTGCATTAATTCCTTCCCTGCAGATGCTTATGAGAGCAAAAGTGGACACTTGACCCAAGACTGTGTGTCCATCAAGGGTCAGGCCTCAAGGAAACACAGAGGGCGAAATAGCACCACCACAAGCCAAGCCATGTGCCATATATAAGCAAGTAGGAACTCCAGCTAAGCAGAGGACACTGATGAACAGGAGGGGTCTCTATTCCTCATGATTTTGTAGTTCCCAGCTCCAACCCTCACCATTCCTGCCTTTACATTAGGCATGATGGAACCTTACAAACCCTATTTTTTCTTGAGCTTATTTGAGGACACTTCTGTCTTTCCTACCTATCCAGTTCAACCAGAACGCTTTGAACTGTATCTATTATTGAGATAACAAGTTTAAGGAAAATCAAATGTCTGCAAACTTATGAAAAAAATAAATATAATCTTATAATAATATAAGATTATAATCTTATCTTATAATCATATGTAATCATTAAAATATAATCTTCACTTGCACTTGGAATACCCCCAGTTAGAATGAGGAGCTAAAGAGCTCCTTAGGATCTGCCAACCAGGGAAGTGCTAGATTGCTTACAGGTATGTGTGAATTTAGTGGCTTGCAAAGGCTCCCTATCCAGGGACCTTGATACAACCTTCCCCTGTTCCTGACCCCCAGGATCAGGGGTCACTACACATAGTCCTCCAGCAGGTCTGACTGCATAGGAAATGCCCCACATCCCTGACTGGAAGGTAGTTAAAGGAAGTAAAGGCTGCCTGTGATGACCACTCCCTCAAAGGTGAACACTACGCAGGATTCTATTAGCCAAAATTCTGCCTTTTTGTGTGTTTTCAAAGTCATATCTAGTAGGGACCTTACAGCTAGCACATCTGTGCTGAATGAAAACAGTGTGACTATGTGTGCCCAGGGTTTGGGATTTCTCTGAAAGGAGCTCCCAGCCCTCCCAAACTGGCTCAGGATGTCCGGCCGGCAGCCATGGTCGGCTTCCTCCACCACAGCAGAGAATGCCAATTGAAATATGACCTTCTGCCAAGAACCTGGGACGGTGCTCAGATCCAGGCCCTGGGGGCAAATGGTAGATCTGTGCCAAGATTTCCAAAGCCTGGCTCCTTCCAGGCTCTCCTCTTGAAAGGACTCTGGCCTTCTCTTTGGAAAAGCGGCCATCAATCTTCTGAGGGTTCCTGACAGCGGCTGAGCCCTGAAAGCTGTGGGCTCAGCTCTGGCTGTCAGCTCATCGGGCGGGCGCTCTCCAGTGGGCCGGTCTCTTTGTGGCATCTGCAAAAACAGTTACTGGTTTGGTTGTGGTCTGCCTTTGCAGCTGAGCTGGCTCCAAGTGCAACGTCTTCAAGTGCCACGTCTTCAAGTGCCACATTCTCCAACAACTGCTACAGCCCAGATACTCAAGAAAGGTGACAAGAGAACCCACTTGTCTACTTAGCTGGTGCATTTCTTGGAATTCAAAACTGTCCTTGGAATGAATGGAAAATGTCTGCGTTGTTGTCTGCAGTTCCTCCTCCAGCAGTCCTGATGGCGATGCTTGACTAACCGAATGAGAACACTGTAGCGTGAATGAAGCTGTCCTGTGAAATATTTTTCTGGGCTGTGTCAAATGGTCTGTCTTGTGATGCAATTTATCTCCACAGCCTTCTTGGAAGGAGCAAAGGAACAAATCTCTCTATTTTGCACATGGGAAACTGAGGCAAAGGGAAGCCACAAAGACAGTTATAGAGAAAAAGATTCTAAGGCGGCAAAGGAGGGCTAACCTGAGAAAAGCCAAGCTGATGAGCTCATTTTTTTTCCCAGCCTGTGGGACTTACACAGTCCTTAGGCACTGAGAACACTGTGGGTAGGGTTAGGAGGATAGAGGCACTGAGAACAGAGTCCCTCTGCAAAACTCATTTGAGTGACTTCAAACTTAAACATGTACTCCCAGCCTCCAAATCTAGCACTCTTGTTCTAGTACCCCAAAATCTAGCATAAGAGGTCCAACTCCAGGAAGGGTTCCCACCCACCCCTCCCTTCTAAGGATGTTCTCCCACCCTCCCTTACATTCTCTTAGTCCTCACATTCCTCTTAGTGATCCCTCACTCAACTAGCTCACCAGCCGCCATGCCCTAGATTTGGGAAACCCCAATCTTACTGTGTTCTCATTGTTTGCCAAAAGATGGTGTCACAAGCACAGCCTCAGGGGCAAGATCAAAGAAGGCAGTCATTTGGAACTTGAGGGAAAACTATCTTGTTTTCCATAAGAGCCAACCAAGAAAAAAAACAATGCACGTCTGAAATGACTGCTGGCAAAGAAGTCTGGCTTCCTCTTCAAGTTATGGGAGGCGGCTCTGAGGTTAGCTTCATGCAGGGCGAGCCCCTAGTCTGCTGACAGAGGCTGACTCACCCACAGGGAGCTGCAGGGCACATCAAGCCTGGGGACTTCCCAGCGGCTCTTCACCTGGAAGCTTCCATCTGTTCCAAGGCCCATTGTTCATGGTCATCAGGAACAGCAACCCAAAAAACCCCTCCCACACTCATGCTCCATCCTCTCAGTGCCCCAGTTGCCACCTCCCTGGCATTATCCATATTAAATGCCTTGAGAGAGACTCAGACCCAGAGACCACCAATCTGACCCATTTGAGACTTTGAGCAAATGATTTTTCATGTTGTTGGTCTCAGTGTGTCCTTGTAAAACAAAGAAATTGGACTGACTGACCTCTGAGGCTTCCTCTAGTGTGGTCTAGAATGGCAGGTGGTGTGTGGGTTTGATTCTCATGTGGCTGGTTTTCTGCATGAGTGTCTTGACCCATGCATGCCCATTTTCAGCTCAGGTGGACAGCATAATTACCTGCATCAATACCTGCTAACTAGAGAATGGCTATGTGTCTCCCTCCAGGAGTTGGCCAAAGGACATATGAAACATCTTTAAATTTTCTAATTTTCCTTGAAACTCATATAAATTTGTGCAGTTTTTTTTCCCTATATTCTTACTGAGTTTCTTAAAATAGTAATTCGGTTTCCAAATCTTAGAACAAAGTGACCCTTCATGACGATGCTTTGTGCTAATGTGGTTTGAGCCCCCTGTGGTGACCTGAAGCTGGTATAGGAAACACTAATCTATAGCTGTCTGCAGGGATAATGTAAGGACAACAGTGCTTCCGGGCTGAAAATTCATCTTTCTGTCCGACCAGAAATCCATGATCAGATATTCATTCTTTTCTATCAAAATGCAAATTCCCTTGGGAAGGGGCTACAAGTTGGATAATACTGACACAAATATAAGACTCTGAGCTTGGGTCCTGGAAGGCAGTTACACAGGCCAGTCTGAGACTGTTGGGTTAGCAGTAGCTGGTGTGATTGCTAAGGATCTGGGAAAACATCAACTAAGTCAACACAGTGATTTCCCTGTGTCCTCTACAACAAGGACATAGTCTCAGCTGTGGGTCGGTCCCTCTAAGAGCTGCATACAAAACTGAAAACACAGCACATGGGCACTTGGATTAACTGATGGAGATCATGGCTATATGCTACATGGGAAATGAATGGAGAGGCCAGAGAAGTGTTGGATGGGGCCATTCCTGGTGGTTGTCATGAGGATGGGTTTTGGGTTTGTGTAGCTCCAGAGAGCAGAGTGCAGATTTGGGCTCAATGGTGGGAAGTCCAGCATCGTGGGAAATGGAGATGCCCAGGTCCTGGGAGAGTCGGGTGAGAGCTGGAGGCCATCGCACAATGGGATCATGTAAATCAGTACTGCTCCTAGGCCCCCTTTCCAGGAAGGACTTGTTGCTCCAAGTGGGAAATGTGGTCAGCAAACAGCTTCTAGGTAGCACTTCAGAGTCAGTCTCAGCTACAGGGAGCTTGCTCCCCTGGGGCACTGAGGCATCTCTGGCCATGAGAGCCTATTGCTGGTTACTCTGATGGGCAATACTTTGGAACCAGATCAGCCAAGATTTTTTTGTTTTGTTTTGGTTTTTGGTTTCTGCAGCACTGTTTTTTGGTTTCTTCTGTACATTAAATTCCATCTTAGGGTTTGCTTCCAAAACCCCTGCCCAAGACAAAAGAGATGGGTGACCCTGAGTTCCAGGTGACCTGCCTGTTATTAGTCACTTACACCTTAATGTGAATGAATTCACTTAAATCTTTACATAGAATAAGTTGATAGAGTACACACATAGTCTAAAGGAAATAGAAAGGAAAAAAATCACAACATTAGGCAGAGACAATGGATTGAACTGTACTCTTTAAATGGACAAATTGTGTAGTATGAATTATATCTCACTAAAACAGGTTTTTAAATGTTGAGGGAAAGAATGGAGTTGATCCATCTAAATTAGCCAGCCCCTGCCAGGCTGTGCTAGGAAACTCCAGCAGTGTAGTCCAACGCAGGGAACTAGAAAGATCTTCAGCAATCTGTCTCCATGGAGCAGACTGGGCATGAACAGAGGATGGATAAGCAGCCCTAGAAGGATTTATTGGCCTCATCTTCATCCTTGCCAGTCAGCTCCTGAGCCCTAGAACAGAGCTCAGCAAACTTGTCTGAAGAGCTACAGAATAGGTATTTCAGGCTGACCACAAGGTCTCTGTTGCAACTACTTATCCCTGCTGCTATAGTGCAAAAGCGGACACAGGCAATATGTAAGTAAATGAGCATGGCTGTGTTTCAATAAAACTTTACTTACAAAAAACGGGCAATGGAGCAGATGTGGTTGTTTATTGCATGGCATGCAGGAAGCCATCATAGATTCAGCCACCTCTGAAAAAGCCCCACCAATGACTGCCTGAAGCTTTGAGGGGACATAAGCACAAGCTATAACAAGTCCACTGATGGATTTATAGCTCACATATTCTGGTTTGCTGACCTCTGTCCTAGAACCACTGGCCAATCTACTTGAAAGGTTTTCTCTATTCGAGACCCAACCAGGCATAATGTTCCCTTACTTCCAGGCCTACCTGAAGAAGAGGGACCACCTGAGCTACATATATCTTACATATTTTAGCTCAACTGGGACCAGAGATTCATAAAATATGATTTCTGGTCTCAAGGAGCCCTATCTAGCTCAGGAAACATGTAAATGAGCAGATAATTCTCATTCATCTCATGAGGGATGTAGGTATATAGGTGTGTGTTTATGTTAAAAGTATCACTAACCAATATCATCAGGACCCAGATCATTAACTTGGGGGGCTGTGGGTCAGTTGGCTGTCATGGTGGGCTAATGAGTGATATCTGTGATCTCTCTGCCATAGTTTTTGTGTATCTACAGAGAACTTGCTGTTAGGTTTATTTCTGGATGCCCCCCCAAAGCCTCATGCACTCATAGGTAAGGCTTGGGGGAGGTGATTGGATCATGGGGTCATGATTCTTAGTAATGGATTAATTCTGTCTTAGTTACTTTTCTCTCATGTCTGAGACAAAATACCCAACACCCAAAGTTAAAGGGGGTGCGGTTTATTTAGCTCACAGTTTGGAGAGGTTTTATTCCATAATCAGTTGGCTCCAAGGCAGGGAGGCATGGCAGACATGCCTTACAGAAGAGAAATAGTTCGTGATGGGCAGAAGGTAGCAAAGTAAGAAAGTGGGACAACCACAGCTCTTTCTATCCCTTATATCTCATCCAGGCTACTTAGGACAGGTAGCATTCACACCCCTCATCCTAGTGCCCTTGATCCTAGTATTGCACCATGAATCAGTCACACACTCTAGATTCAGCCACCTCTGTAAAAGCCCCACCTATGACTGCATGAAGCTTTGAGGGGACATTAACACAAGCTATAACAAGTCTACTGATGGATTTATAGCTAACTGAAGCATGGTTAGAGGTGGGTCACTGGGGGTATGGCCTGGAAGAGTATGTCTCTTTCCTACTCCTTTCACCTGCTCTCTGCTTCCTGCATGCCATGCAATAAACAAGCCTCCCCTGCCATGCCCCTCTGCCCTGCCTTGGAGGCAGCCAACTGTGGACTGAACCCTCTACAAACTGAGCCAAAATAAACCTCTCCTTTAAGTTGAGGGTGTTGGGTATCGTGCCCCAGCAACAAGAAAGTAACTAAGACACTTGCTTTTTTCAAATTATTCCTGGAAACAAGGAAAAACACAATTCCAGTTTGTCACTGAGTCAGATCCAACAGGTATTTTCTTGGTGTACAAACCACGGGAGTGGGGCTGGGGATTTAGCTCAGCGGCAAAGTACCTACCTGGCAAGCACAAGGTCATGAGTTCGATTCCTGGTACCAGAAGAAAAATAAAAAACAGACCACAGGAGTATCCACTAGAAGAGAGGGTGGCCACAGTGACTGCACAGGAAAGGCTATGAGCTGGGTGTGGCTTTAGATGCCACATTCCAGTATCCTGGGCCTGCTCAGTGTGTTTCAGCTTTTCCTTCTGCTGCGCCATGACCTCACCATTGGCTTTCTCAACTGATGATAGTCTGCCTGCCCTCCCAGTCTGCAGTGCCCTCCAGGGCACTGTGTGCAGACGCCCTCTGGTGGCCAGCCAGCTGGAAAGCCCTGGCACCTATTAGGCAAGGAGACCAGACCTGGTGGAATTGGAGAGTAGGAGAGTCCGCGGCACTCATTACCAGGCTCCTCCTTTGCCAACACAAACTCAAATCCTCCCTAGGGATACATTCAGAGCTTGCAGGAGGAGTCATTTCCATTTCTGCTCCTATACCCTTTGTTCTTTCAAACTGGGATGGTTCATAAAATCATACACAGCACTTAAGATCTTCTAAGGGCTCTGGAGACCTAACAGGTAAAGAGGCAGCTGTGCTTTCCTTTGGGGATGCCATCCTTCATAGCTCTCTCCACGCCATTCTTGTTCTTCTAGTGTCCCCCACAGCTGAGATCTCCTGGGCAAAGGATGACCTCCCAAGCCAAGGGCTCAGGAAAATTGTGCTGCATATACCAAGGAGAGCCATCTCTGGAAAAGATGTTCAATTTTAGTGAGTATTTGTTGTAGCTGAAAGTCGTATTCTTGTCACCCTCAATGAAATTTGCCCACACACTACCTTTCTCATCAGAGTCCAGGGGCTGTGGACCATTCCTTTAAGTTATGCTGCCAAGGCCTGTGACAATGGCTGTGCCTACTGTTGGCCAAGCTGTAGTGCTAGCAAAACCTACCTTTGGTTTCAGGGTCCAGCCTCCTCCAGTGGCCTTTCTTTGCCCCTCTCCCTGGGGCCCGCTCTTCCATGACTTTCATTCTTCTTCCTTCTCTCCCACTTTTAAAGTCCATTCTCTGTCTTCTAAGACCCTGTGTGTTCTGGCGTCCCCAGTGCCTTCCCTCCAGGGAGACTTGCCTTTTCCGACCTAATTTTTGTTTTGTTTTGTTTTTTGTTTTCAGAATACTGTCCTGCAAGCCAGCGATGCCTATATTTTCATTCTAACCCTATCCCCAAAAGCCATGTGACATTGGGCAAGCCACTTTCTCTTTCAATAACAAAGGGACTGGTTGTGGCCAATGGTCCTCAACTTGCTGCACATTACAATCACCCAGGAAAGTTTTTCAAAACACTGTTTCAGGGAGCTGACTCCAGAGAATCTGATCTGTTTGAGGTGGGGCAAGATCCTGCCATCAGAAAAGGTTATAAACTCTCTAGATCATTCTTTTCTTTGAACTTATTTTAAAAATTAAAGAAAGAAAACATATTAACAAACAGACATCCATTTACAAAATAGCATAAGAACAATACAAGTAATCCTGAATTACAGACAAAGTGGTAGGAAATTAACAATGGTTGTTATATTATGTATTGATATCTTCAAAGTGGTTTCTCAGGAAAACAAATAGAAACATGCAAGATTGATCAAATAAGTAATCATTAGCTGTTCCTTTCAGTAAAGCAATAGAAGTCAGTGGTACAACTGTGTTAGTCGTTCTAACATACTGTCAAGTTGAGCTCCTATTTAGGGAACCACGGTCCAGCGAGGGCTTGGAAGTGTGGGTAGATGGGGAATAGGGAGTCTCAGAGCTCTCAGCACTGTTCGTTACTATTTGTCTGCACATGAAGCCAGCTTTGGCTCTGAAAAATACACACAGGGAAGGCCCTCTGATGGCAAAGGTTGAAGGAATGAGGAAATAAGCTGGAGGAGTTTAGTCCCACCCCTCATCTTGAAATCAAGGGCACTAAGCACAGAGAAGTGAAGTCATCTATTTCTGACTCTAAGCAGAACCTTTTCCTGGTGTCTGCATGGAAATGTAGCCCCCATCCAGTCTGGGATGACTGTGAGCAGCAGTCAACAGCACGCTCAGCACTAGGTCCATCCTGTAACTAATGTTGGTGTTTATAGGAAAAGTAGGCCCTGAGTCCAGGCAAGTCTAGAGCTGGTGTGGCTTTGGAAACAGCACGTGGACTGGCCCTGACATTCCCACCCACCTCCCATGAGTCAAGAGCTAGCAAGGCCTTGTAGCACAGTGGTTCACTGCCCTGATGGCTGATCCAGGTTCTATCATTCATTAACCGTGAAACCTCAACACATTAGTCGACTCCTCTTGGTGTCCTTGTCTGTAGCAAGATGGGAATAACAATAATGCCCACCTCTTAAGGTTGTTTTGAAAAAATTAAATGGGTCAATCCCTGAAAAAATGGTCAATAAAAATATTTCCTGTTGTTATTGGGGATAACACACACACTACTGGCATGAGAATCTGAAACTGAGCTTTTCATTCCAGCTCCACTTAGCTGTGTGTTCTCAGATAGATGACTTCAGTTCTCTGAGCTTAGTGCCCTTGATTTGAATCTGAGCAATGGGACTAAACTCCTCCATATCTCCCCACTGACCTCATGGTAAAATACCAGCCCCCTCCCTTCATCTCTGATGCCTCCATGCCCTCAGCTCCTGCCTTTCTCTGTTGCCTCTTTTTATGAAAAGTTCAAGGTGTCAGCAACTAGTGAGGAATCTTGCACAACATCAATTAGACCCTGTCCCGCAGGCCGCTGAGCCCTGCAGCCTGACCTCAGCTTCCACTTCTCCCTGCTCTTTCACATCTTAGCCTCTGGGTTCTTTCCAGCCTACTCCTGCCTCCTGGCCTTTGTACTTGCTGTCCCCTATGCCTGGATCGATTTCCTCAGACCGCTGCTTGGCTCAGTCATATCTCCTTAAGGTCTCTGTACAAACACCTTGTTATGAGAGCAGCCTCCCCAGACCTGCATATGCCAACACACTGCCAATCTTTCCCCTGCTTTACATTTTGTAATGGCTCTGCTACCACCTGATCTATTATGTATTTAACTGTCTTCTCATCCATGGCATAAGTTTCAGGACAGCAGGAGCTTTGTCTTGCTCGCTGCTGAGGTCCTAGCTCCCAAAAGCATGCTATTTATGATCCCAGAACTGTTGAATGGTGAACAATGTAGGCTTATCTGACAGAGAGCTACATTTTTGCAAAAAAAAAAAAAATCCAGGAAACTCATATCTTAACCTAAAGGAATTTGCCTCTTTTATGGGTCATGTCCAGCTGAGACAGAAGTATGGGAAAGGTATTCCGGGAGCAGTGGGAACATTCCTGGCTGGAGGCCCTCAGACCAAGACATTTGGGCGAGTTCCATTGCCTCTGAACACTTGGAGCAGAGACCTTAGAAAGCCAGTTAGCGCAGCCTCATCTCCCAGAGCACTCACCCAGAGTTTGGGCCCAGAGTCTCCCTGCATCTCAAAGGCCTCCCATAAATGAGAGGGTGAGCCCTCAGGCGCCATGTCCACCGCAGCCACAGGGCACCTCCAGCAGCTGGGATGACCCAGGCACAGTCCGCCTGGGTGCTTTCTGTTACACAGGGCTGCCTCTCTCGAATTCCCATTTCTGTACAGTGTGTACATTTGGTAGCTTCCCAAATGAAGCCACATACTTTGATGGAAGGTGGGGCAGGAGGAGATGCCACCTTTTAATTGTTCTCATGACTCTTCTGAAAATAGTTATTTTTATTCAAAGCCTAATTCAGTTATTTCTATTCAAAGCCAATATAAATGAAGAACAGAGAGAATAAATGAATTCTGCCCTGGCTTCTAGTGACAGTGTTCTTCTGATATTTAAAGACCCTCCTGGCCCTGGCAGGGAAAGCTCTTCTGGATGTTTCATCACTCCCTGATTTTCCTTCTATGATACCCAGTGGTCAGAAAAGGTAGGATCAGTTGGTTACATGCTCCTGCACCTCATCAGGCCTCATGCACGAAGAACAGAGGACAGCGCATATGAGTCTGGGCCAGTGCCTTGCATGGAGCTTAGAACACCAAGGGTCCTCAATCAATGTATGTTTCATGAAGGAACCCTCCTTATTAGAATGCAATATCCTAGAAGTATAGGGCCATGTTTCCCTCTCCTCTGTCCCTTTACTGGTGCCTATTGTCAGCACTCGGCAACTATTTGCTGGCTAGCTGAATGAAATAAAAGAAGACATCACAGCAGAGATAAGATGTAAGTTAAGGCTTCCAGGATGAGGCAGTAAAGAAAATCCCAGGAACAGTGACGATGGTTAAGATCCCATCACTCCCCTTGTAAGGTCTTCCATACAACATCCTGGTGACTAGTGTAGACAATCATCAGAGTCACGATAGAGGAGATATCCCTGCTGCCTCTGTTCTGGGTTTAAACCAGCCATATACACACCAGGTTATTTTTACATCCTGAGCATATCACAGTGCCTGACAAACAGTAGTCTCGTTGTAAACATATATTGGGCAAAACTGAGTATCTAAAACCTACTAGTAAGTATGTTGCAGTCCGCCAGACTTGGAAAACTAAGACCCCGGCCTTGGGGCAAATGTATGTAGGAGAGGGACCCCACTCAAGAATGCTTCCACCCGCTGATCTTGATCTTGCAGCCCAAGGTTCTGCAAAAATAAAATGATGCTAAGGCTCAGATAGCCAATGAACTGTGTTGAGGTGAAATTAAAATCTGCCCTGAAGGCCAGTCATACCTGAGTCCTAGAGGGTGAGAGGTTTTCCCTCCCAGCTGAGCTGGGAAGAACCCAGCCTCACACAGCGGGTGTGCAATCCAAGTGAGGGAGGGTAGGCAGATGCACATAAGTGGGAGGCAGTGGCCTCAGGAAAGGCGGATGCAGAATTCAGAGCAGGGGACCAGGTGGCTGGAGGCCCTACAAGGCTTGCACTTCTTGAGAACAGTGAGTTTCCCAATTTATAAAATCTCGTGTCTCACTGGATCCATGAGGAATTTGGACTGGGAAAATTCTAAATGTAAGGCAGCGAGCACAGAGGGAGGTACAGTTGCTTTGTCCTCCCTCTCCTCGCAAGATGCAGGCAGGGATGGAGAAATGGTGGTAGGGTGTGGGGTGGGGTACCAAGGCAGCAGTTCTGACTTCTTGGTTTCTGCTTCCACACCCTCCGGGCTGCAGGAAAGTTCCTTTTTTGGTTTAGCAGATGATATAGATGCTGCTGGCAAGAAACCCCTTCTGTGTCTGGCTGCCAAGTTCATCCAGCCTGGACAGCAGCTGTGAGCTGGTCTGGAGCAGAGCCGGTGAGCCATGTACCTCCGGCGCCTGACACGGAACAGGAGGCCCCTGGGAAGGTTCTGGGGAGAGAAGCGGGGGAGCACCCCCACTGCGGCCCTGCACTATAGCTCCTTCCCTCTTCTAGGAGTGTTCTAGTGGCTGCCAGCCCCACACAGCTGGCCCAGGAGTCAGAACTCCCAGCTCCCAGCCCAGGCCAGCTCTGATGCACGCCCCAGGCTGTATGTAGGCGCATACTTAACTAGGCCAAGCTCAGTTCCTTTGGGGGGACACCAGGAACAGTACAAATGGCTTCCTCTTGCTACCTGGAGACTGCTACCATAATGCAGGCAGACATGAGGCATGAGGTCCAGGAGGAACCACCATGGAGTACAGATTCATTATTGTTATTGCCTCTGCTTGACTAGCGAAGGGCAGGAGGAAATAGCACAGGCTCAGACAAGCCTGCCACTTGTGACCAGGGTGAGGCTGGGCTGGGAGCTGTTTAGCCTCTTTTCACAGGTCTGCAGCAGGCAAGCAGGAGCCAAGGCCAGGAGACAGCCCACAGCTCCAGGAGGGCTGCACCTGGCCAGGGGAGGCAGGAGAGCGCTGGGAGAGATGGACAGTCTGGGCTCAGGATCGTGCCCAAGGGCTGGTCTGGGCCACAGCCACTTAGCGACCTAGGAAAGAGAGACAAACCAGAGATTGTGAAATGAGAAGGCCATTTGGGAGCCTCCTAGCTCATTCCCAGATCTGGGGGTGGGGCAGCCTTAGAGAGGGAGACTCAGTGCAGGAGCAGAGCAGAGACCTGCAGTGTCTCCTGAAGCTTCTGTGCCTCCTCATCTCTGCTGGATGCCCCCTGAGAGAGCACTGGCACCCTCTTCAGGGACAATGCATATGTCAAACTGAACTGAAATACTTCCTGGGCCCCCTGGGGGTTGGGAATGCAAAAGGGAGCTAGATACCTCTCCCATGATCCTGGCAACTCCAGTCCAATGCAACCATTTAGGGAAGAAAGGTGACAGAGGGCAGGCAAAGCAGTGGACCATGGCTGCCATTCAGGGTAGAATGCAGTATTCAAGAAGACCAGGAAAGAGCTGGGAGCCAGAGAAATGGGGCATTCCCATCTGTTGTGGGGACAGGATCAGGAAGTCCTTCCAGGAGGGACCGGCCTTTCAGTGGAGATGGATCTGAGTAGAAGTTCAGTCCTGACATGGGTTCGACTCTGCCACTTCACAAGCAAGTAGTTTGGAACTCTCCGAGCCTTTATTTTCTCATGTGTAAAATGGGAAAAATAATGTACTTGGCCATGACGTGTCCATATGATTGAATGAGATCATGTACACAGATGTCTGCTACAGAACAAGTTTCAACAGCATTTGCCGTGATTACAAACGCCATGGGAAGCGGGAAGAGACAGAGCGGCATGGGGGGACCATGGAGACCAATCCAGCCCACGAGTTTAGGTTTGAGCTACTCAGTTTAAATAATCCAGGAAATTTCGTCGTAAAGGGCTTCGTAAAGGGGAGATGCCTTGTGAAATGAACATTTCTTTCTAATGAGTGGAAAATGTATCCCTGTCTTCCTTCTTTCAAGTCAGTCTCCTTCAGTTTTTTCAGCGTGTGTGTAAGCCTGTCCTTTATCCAGGATGCCGCTCGCAAGTCACAGCAATCCAGAACGAGTTTGCAAGTAATAAGCGTGAGTGCACAGGCCTTGCAGGGGGAAGGTGATTACGGGGAACTTAGCCCAAACTGTATCTCACATATCTCCAGGGCGCTGCTGGGATGGGCTCCCCAAGTCCCAGACTCCACAGTGTTGTGCAGCCCTGCTGCTCCTGCCAAGATCAAGGGCAAATGGACCATTGATCACTACGGTGAGTACAGTGCAGCCGCAGGAGTGAGTCTTGGAGATGTAGTGAGAAATTCCAACACCCAGGGCAAAACTTCCCCACCAGCCTTCCTTCCCCGAATTTAAAATCAACAGTCCAGCCGCAAAAGAGTATCTGTTCTGTCCTCACAGAGAAAGGCCTGTGAAGGTCTGACCTTGGCTCTGACTCTTACCCTTTTTGCCATAGAGCAGAACCACAGAGGCATTAACCCTCAATGCGCCGAACTGCTGCTGTTCAGCAAAAAGTATCTGGCTCCTTGTGTGGGGCTGTCAAAGGCGGTGCAGAATATCGTAGAATCATTTGTTGAATTATGTCCACTATGTGAGGTAGCTCAATATGCTGTAAGATGGAGTCTCATTGCCCCAGGATGCAGATCAGGGGCAGAGACACCTTAGCCACGTTCTTTGTCATGGAGACAAAATACCCAACACCCCCAATTTAAAAGGAAAGTTCATCCTGGCTCGCACTTGGGAAGTTTCAGCCTGTGCATAGGTCGGCAGCATGGTGGGTCGGGCAGAGGGAAGCTACTCAGCTCAAATGGGTCTGCCAGGAGGCAGAGA
This sequence comes from Chinchilla lanigera, assembly GCF_000276665.1. Taxonomy (NCBI): domain Eukaryota; kingdom Metazoa; phylum Chordata; class Mammalia; order Rodentia; family Chinchillidae; genus Chinchilla; species Chinchilla lanigera. The sequence continues at coordinate 33,661,258 of NW_004955402.1, forward strand.
GTGAAGATGGAACCAGGGAGGGATATTGACTTTTCCAGGCCACACCCACAGTGGCCCACCTGGTCCCACCACACCCTGCCTTCTAACAGCAAGCCACCTATAGACCCATCATCCAATCACCTTCCAAAAGCCCTGCCTATAAGCACGTGAGCCTCTTGTCTTGGGGAACATGCAGAACACTTGCCTAGCATAAATGAGGCCTTGAGTTCAACTTCCAGTACTGAAAAAAATAATTAATTAAAAGATGGAGTGCTTCGTTATCCCCATTTTACAGATGAGAAAACAGACTTGGCAAGCAGCTGAAATGAAGCCGATGAGGGATGTTCATCAAGGCCAGACATCAGAAGTGTACTGCACTACTCCCACCATTGTCCCACTCAGTGCTGTTTTAAGAAGCCCTTATAAGCTGGGTGTGGTGACACATGCTTGTAGTCCCAGCATTTAGGAGACTGAGGCAGGAGGAGCACCATGAGTTCAAGCCTACCATGGGTTGCATAGGGAGTTCAAGACCAGCCTGAACTATAGACCAAGACCCTGTCTCAGAAAGAAACAAAAATCAAAACAAAACCAAAAAGCCCTTATAACACTCTTGTACTTTTCTATATAGTTCCTTCTACGTCAGAAAGGTTTACACAAAACCAAGGTTTACATAAAGTATTGGCAGTTCACAGCAGGGGCTGAACCTGGTTGAGATATGTGGTTTCTTTGACTAAAATATTTTTTTAATTAAAACTTTCAAAATGCAAAAGTTTTTAAAATTTTTAAAATGTGCCCAACTTTGTCCTGCATTTCATATCTGGTCCTTTCTCTGTTCAATGACCTGCCTGACCACAGAGAGAACCTGAACCTGTGGCCCTGGTAGAGTCCATCCTCCAAACCTCTATGGTTTTAGGGCTTATGGTCTAGGACACTTCTGTTTTAAAGTTGCTCCATCTTCTTTCCCTCAGGACGTACTTTGAGCGCTCTCACATGCACTAAGAATTCGGACCAGGGACCCAGGAAAACAAACCCTCACCTCTTCCTTGTGCTATCAACTGTGCCTCCTCTGCCCACTCTGTAAAGGGCTCCGTAGTCCCAGACTGTGCTCCCTGTGTTCCCAAGGGCATAAGCCCGCGGACTATGGGCAGCTCAAAGGGAAGCCAGGCAGCCAGCCTCAACCCATGGTCTTCACCAGACCCAGTAGCCCACAAGGCCTGGCATTGACTGAGACCTCTGAGGTCAAGGGTGAGCTCCTGCTCCTGGGCAAAAAGAGCCAGCAAACCCCAAGCAGCTGCCATCCCAGCTCTGCCACACTTCCAGACAGTTCCCTCTGGGCTAGGGCGCAGATCCAAGAGGGCACTGGCTGGTTCCTTGAGTTACCTGAGGGCAGTGAACACCATTTTTTTTTACATGCTATTAGACCAAATCTCAGGCAAGCTGTCTCATGAAACCTGATGGGAAACTGCTATGAAGAAAAAAAAGCGTGTGTGTGTGTGTGTGTGTGTGTGTGTGTGTGTGTGTGTGTTGGAGTAGGGAAGCAAGGGAGGAGAGAGGGAACAAGAAAGGAAGGGGAAAATAAAGAGAAAACCAGTTCAAAAGATGTGGTCTTCTTTTTGTGGTTAAACGCAAGAACTAGTGTTTTAAATTGAGCTCTGAGCCCAGATTAGGGAACAGTTAAAGACTGGGTGGGGCTGGGGAGAGTTCCGAGAACATAGAGTTTTAGGAAGGTGCCCTGCCCGTGGGGAGAGGCAGTGGGAGGAGGGCAAACATGTCCACTCACCTGGGCCTTTTGGCTCGGGTTTCTGGTCTACTGGAAGAGCCTTGAACAGAGAGATTTATCCAGGAGCTTGTCCCCCTCCAAGAAGGCAGCTGCCAGTCAGCGCTGTGCAGGTGGAGATCCAGACAATGCAATCACATGAGAGAGCCAGATGTGAGCTTCAGAAAATGAACTTATTATAGGGAAAGACCTGAGATAAGAATTTCCTGCACCAGATCTCAGAGCTGGGACCAGATCGTGTACAGCTCCAACTTCTAAGATTCCAGACCCCTTGGCTCAGCAACGTCAAGGAGCCTAAGGCATGGCATGATAGTAATAGCTATTTATATAGCACCTATCATTTGCTAGACACTGGCGTAGATGTTCTCTACTGATTCATTTCATCCCCACATGTTTATAAAGGAGCACCTGTGGCCATTACCACTTCACAGATGGGAAAACAGAGGCACACAGAGGTTGACTGACTTGCTGGGTGGTAAGGCCATGCCATGAACTCTCTGTGTCTTTATCAGCTCATCATGGTTGGGTGAGAATACCCAGGACAAGACCTATATGAGATTCCCAAGGCACAGATGGCTGCTGCCCGCTCCCCTTCCTTCTGACCAGAGTTCTCTCCCCCACCCACACACAAAGGCAGAAGGTGATGTCCGTGCCCCATAGGGGCCATCGCTCCAGCTTCCTGACCTAGAAGTGGATGGAGATAGTGGGCCACCGGGGCCCTCTGTTCCCTGCGAGATAATATTCAGCAGCGACAGACCAAAGAGCTTGACAAGTCGGACCCCTCTGGTGAAAAATACACTTTGACTAAAGCCTCCTCTGTGACTACAGGGCCCAGGGATTGTAATTTTCTGGCAAATTGCAATTTCTGGGTATTACAAACCCTAGTGGCTTTCATTGTTGTTGCTGGAAAGCCCCTTAAAATGGTTGTGTTAGAATCATCCCACAGCTGCTAGAAGCACATCAGGGTAGCTCCATGCCAGATCCAGAAGAAGGTCTCAGGGCTGAACATTATTTATTTATTGGATGTCTTTCAGCCAGACCAGATGCTGTGGGAACTAAGCTACAGTCTGTAAACCTGGCCTCTCACCCTTACCTCTGCCCCAGGACCGGCAAGCCCTCCTTCTTCTCAAATCACAGCACCTGTTGAAGGCCGAAGAGATATCGGAGACCAGGTGAGACCCCACAAAGATTAGTTGAAAATGAATTCAGGAGCTGCAAAGCTCAACGATTTGGAGCATTTGGAAATACCAATAAAAATACTCTCCTGGGTGGCTACTGAGAGACTGCCCACCCGGCACTGAGTGCAGTTCTAGCCCACAGCAGGAGCTCAGTAGATGTTGGCTCTTACTCCGCAGGTCAGCACCTCAGTTTACTGACAGAGACACTGAGGCTGAAGAAGCAATATTGACTAATGATGCATATACAGCTAGTATCCTCAGGTAGCGCTTTACATATATTTCCTTACTTGTTCCTTGAAATCAGATAAGAATTATCTGAGACCCACAAAGTTTAAAGGTCTTGCTCAAGGTCATCCAGGTTAGTAAGTGGCCATGGTCAGAGTTATAGGAAAATGGGCTGGAGGGGATGACTTGGAGATAACTCTTGCCTGCTTGGCATCTAATAGGCTCAAAACGTGGTGGACGGATGAAAAGGGCGACTAGATGGGTGAGAAGGTCTGAGGTACACCTTCAAAATCTTGTTGAAGTGGCATCATTGCTGAATATAGCACCAGGAAGAATGGTACTGTGTTTCCTGGGGCTAACATAGGTCAGAGGAATGTCACCAAAGAGAATCTGTTTCTGGGGCCAGTAGGGTATTCGAATAACAGAGATGACATTCTTTATAGAATGTATGTAAGGTCAGTAAATTGTCTTTTTGGGAGGGCCAGAGACTAAGTACCCCCCAGTACTCTGGCCACTCTGGATGCAGAAGAAAAGAATGTCTAGTCCTGTTCTAGCACCCAGTGCAGAGCTGAGGAAGTGCAAGCGATAGGAGAAGCTGAGCTGTGGATTTGACGAGGAGCAGGCTGCACCTGCAGGTGTCTGGAGGCGTCTGCCTGATGAATGAGTGTTGGCTGAATAAGCGGGTGAGCGAGAGTTCGGAAGAGCAAGACATAAGTGGGGCGGAAGTGGATCCTATGGCTCTGCTGCTACTCTTAGCTACTTCCAGAGGCTCTGCTCAGTGCCCAGGCCATGGGAACACTGCTCGTGGGGTCCTCCAGCCCCAAGTGTCCCTTTCTAGCTTGTCTGAAATCTGAACCTCTTGAGATATTTCAGGCTCTGAGGCATGGAGTATTCCTGAAGGCTAAAATTCAAGGTGGACCAACAGCACCCGCCCAGCCCTCGCCTGCGAGATAGAAGACAGAGCACAGGAATTGAAGCAAGTACAACAAAATGGGCATCACAATGTCAAGGTTGAAAGACAAAAATGTAGAGGAAACCAAGTGTGACTGCACACACCTGAGAAGGCTGAGCCCAGAGGATTATAAATTCCTGGTCATCCAAGGCAATTTACTGACCCTCTATCCCAAAGTCTATGCCAGAGTGCTTAACATAAGTGAGGCTTGGGTTCGATTCCCTGTGAGGGCTGGGAGTGGGGTTCGGAGGAGACTGAAGAGCAGACAGGAAAGTGAGTGCTTGGCAGGGTCCTGGGTAGGTTAGATATTTTTAAAAAAGGAAGAGGTGGGAGGCACTCAAGAACATATAAAGATTATAAAGAATTATGCTCTCTCAAATGTGTGGTAGAATTTTTCAGTGAATCCATGTAAACCTGGGGCCTTCTGTTCTAGAAGGTTAATATTTAGTGATTCAGTTCTTTAATAGACACAGGACATAGGCCTATTCAAGTTGTCTGTATCTTCTTATGTGCATTTTGGAGGTTGTATCTTTCAAGGAATTAGTCTATTTCATTTAAGTTATAAATTTGTGGGCATAGAATTGCTTGTAATATTCTTTTATGATCCTTTTAATATCCATGGGATCTGTACAGGTTTTCTCTCTTTCAAGTTTATATTACTAAAATTCTCTCTCTCTCTCTCTCTCTCTCTCTCTCTCTCTCTCTCTCTCTCTCTCTCTCTTTCTTTTAGAGATTGCACCCAGGGCCTCTCCACTGAGTTATGTCTCCAGCATTTTCTTGTATTTTTTATTTTGAGACAAGGTTTTGCTAAGTTGCTAAACTGCCTAGCTGGACTCAAACTTACTCCTGCTTCAGCCTCCAAGAGTGCTGGGATTATAGGCATGTACCCCCACACCCAACTTTCTCTCTTTTTTTCATAGGTAGCCTGTATGTAGGCTTATCAATGTTATTGATATTTTTGAAGAGGCAGTTTTTGTTTTGTTGATTTTCTCTATCTTCCAGTTTTTGATTTCATTAATTTTTGCTGTAATACTTAATTCTTTTCTCCTGCTCACTTTGGATAGGATTTTGTTTTTTCAAGTTTCAGAATGTAGTAGCCTGGTTACTGATTTTTAATCCTCCTTCTTTTCTAACGTATATAGTCAGTGCTATAAATTTTCCTCTAAGGACTGCTTATACTGCATCCACAAATATCAGTAAGTTGAGGTATTGGGATGTCATCGGATCAGAATAGCAAAATGTTAGGTAATAAAGGTTACTAACAAACACATTCCAGTCAAGGAAAACTTGGTTGAGCTCAATAAGCTTCATTCATACTTACCTCTGGGACATTCTAAGACCACTAAAAGTGGCAGGTAAAGACTTCACTCTATTTTTTTCTTTGGGGTATCTGTCATTCTCCTCCCCTGGAGACTTCCACAAAAAGCCATCTACAGCCACAAGCCAGGAGCCATCTCCTGAGACAAGTGCATACCTTTCAACTTACCTTGAGAAAAGATCACATTTGGAAGCCACTGGCTTTATCCCTAGTGAGGAAAAATTCACTCTGTCTTAGGCAAACAATCAGACTTTTGAGATCAGGATACAACATTGTGTTGTGTGAACCTCGAGGAAAATCTCTTATTTCGAAACTAAATTCTCCTTAACTGCTAAATTAGAATGTTATTATTCAAAGAAATCTGTAATTGACAGTAAGGTTTTCTACCAGCCTCCTTGAAACATGGCAGTCTTTCATACTCTTCAGGACAAGAGCTGTTGTGTGAAATTAGGCATACTTGGATGCTTTTGTGAACAGTGTTAGCATATTTAAATTTTAATTTACAATGTGTAGAGCTCTTGAAAGTAACGGAATTTTATTGGGCTAACTAGTTTCCAAGGTAAGAATTACTGAGTAACATGAACTTAATTTGTCCCCATTGTCCTGAAACACAGTGCATCTGACACAGACTTGGGCCCCCTTGGATTACCACCTCTGGCTTCCTTCCCAAATTTTTTGCCTGACTCCTGAACATCCTTTTGCCACTGCTTCTAACACCCTGCAAGAACACAGGTTAGGCCAGACCTATATGGCCAAAATGTTCTAAGTACCAAGGTAGGGCACCCTCCACTTCTAGATGTGGCTAAAATGCTACACTCAGATTGGTGAGCAGTAGCCATGGAGCCAGATACTGTAAGGTTGTTTTCTTCCACTAGGAAATGGGAGATGGGAGAGGACCACACAATAAATGTCTCATCTCTCCCTTCTGTGGACTACCCTGAAGACAGGCTCTTCTCCAGAATTCTTCTGGGAAAAATCCAAAGTGCAGCAGAAACACACACACCAACTGACTTATCTGTCTCTTCCTGGCTTGTTGTGAGGTAATAGCTAGCACAGTAACACACTGCATTGCCTTACATATTTCTTTGCCTTTTTTCTCATTTTTCTTGCCCTTCATGTCCCTGGTCTTATACCTTTTCAAATATAATGTCAGCACATTAACCCTTGCTTAAAGCTCTGCTTTCAGAATATAAAAGTTGAAGCAATCGCCTATTAGTCATTCTAGAAACAGTTCCCAGCACATAATTAATTAAGGAGTTGAATATCCCACCTATATTAAAGTGATAGGTTTCCTGGTACAGAAAAAAAATAGTAAAGTAATAGATACTTCATTTCTGGTGGCCCATTTCTAGTAATAATCCTTTAGCATTTGATAAACTCATGTTTGATTTAATTTTCACTATGGTTAATTGGGATAGAGCGCAGGTGGAAGAAGGTCAAAGTATTGGGAGATCAAGTGGCCATGAACCTGAACCAGCAAAGGGACAACGTTGATTACAATGATTGCAGATTAGGACAGTTTCTTATGACAGCATTAAAGGTATTAAATAAGTAGCTGGGTCCAGGTGTTGACCTAAGGCTCTAAAACCTACCCTCTTATCTCTACAGAAATATTAAAGAGGGATTTTATTTCCTGCAACCTCTGGGAAGACAGTATTGAAAATCAGATCCAGCATCTGAGTCACAGCTGCCCTGAAGATAAAATTGACAAACTGACTTATTCTGTGTTAGGAAGTCAGAGGCCCGGCTGGGAATGTGCAGGACTCTGAGACTTCAGGTGGAGACATTTAGGTGGATGAACTTGAGCATCTAGAAACTCCAAATTCTATTATGTGCTCATTCCCCAAAGATGTGGCACCTTTACTTTTGCTAGAGAAGACTAGACTCCACTTGCCTGGAGAACGAATAACGATCTCATACAATTATTCGTGTCCTCCCTGAGGACAAGCTAACCTCCACCAACCTGCATTGTTTTCAGACTGATAGCCCGGAGCAGGTCTCAGCAAGCTCAGATAAACATGTAAATTCTGTGTTCCAGGAAGAAATTGCCTAAAGAAATTATTCAGATTTTTGAAGGTAATGTAGCAAAACCTCTGTTCTATTTCTATGTGTACGTTGCCTCAGAAAGCCTCTAGTTTTGATTATGGGCAACAAATCCAAGTTGTGGTTCCAGGTACAAATTCTGTTTGTTGAGCCCTGTGACCAGCTAGTCCAGTGGTAGTAGTGGTATCTGTGGTGCCCAAGGAAATGACAATTCTCAATAGAAGAGTTGTAACACAGGGCCCTCAGATTCTGGAACAAGGCACAACACTACAAAGGACACCTATGCTGTCTAACAAGTAACTCCTGGCACCTATTGGATGCAGGCAGAACAACTGACCACAGGATGTCCTGTTACTATGCAATCTGATCTCCTACTGTGAGCTGGGTATTATGTAACCTACAGAGGCCTGAGATTGGACTTACACACTAGTGATCTGTCGTGCAATGAAAGTGGTCTAGATCTTAGCAGATCCAGACAGATTAAATAAATTACAGAAAGAGTTGGTTCAGATCCCATTTCACTCATTTCTTATAAAACTCAGTTCAGTAGCATTGTTGCTGCATTGTCACCTCAACCAAAAGTGACCCATAAGGATGATAGTAAGGGTAATTCTTCCAGTAGGACAAGCTGGAACCAGTTCATTTAATCATGCAGAGGGGATGTATACTACCTTCATAACAGTCTTAGAGTGCTAGGTGGTCAAGGCTCTGAAAGGAACAGACTAGGAAACTAGAAATGAGGAGATCTAAGGAAGCAGTATATAAATGAGTCTATGGAAATTGATAAATGAATTGCATCAAGTGCATGAATAAAACTTTGAGTCTCACATTAAGGGTCACCAGAGAATATCTATGATTTTGGAGCTTTTGGCCACCATATAAATAGCATGGCCCATTGTTTGTCATTGAATTTCTCTTCTCAGATAGCTCAGTATTTGTTCGGTACATCCATGAGCGGGGTAGTCAAGGTGACAAGGATGCATTAAATGTGATCAACAATTATGGGGAGTGAATAAATTTTTTAAAAATGCATCACAGTAAAAGGCACTTTGCCATCAATTTGTCTCAAAAATACTCTTTCTGAACACATTTATCCCATCATTCTTGCCACTTTCTGAACAGTTCTGGAAGTTCTCTTTCATGAGTGTCTTTAGTTGTGTTGTCATGGCTGCCTCGATGTCCTGAATCCATTCCAAATGTTTAACTTTCACAGTTATTCTGATTGTGGGGAAAAACCAGACGTCCCACAAATGCCACATCCAGTGAATAAGGTGGATGAGAACTGGATGAGGACACACAATGTTTTTTGAGTTTTTATGTGTTTGTTGGACACATCATAATTTTTTATGAGCCTTCCTTTCTACTGGATAGCACTGGGCAGCAGCATTCAGTTTTGATCACAACTCAAAAACACAAGTGAAAAGCTGTAGAAATGCTTCAGAAATAAGCAAGAGCAATGGGATAAGTGTATTTGAAATAAGGGCAGAAGTATTTTAAGGAGGGATAAATGGCAATGTGTCTTTACTGTAATATATTTTTTAATTTAAACATTCAGTGCATATTTTGATTACATCTTATAGCTTACACAAAAGTCCAAAAATAGGGACTACCATTTATTATTTACTGAGCACTCAGCACACAAAAAAGAAAGAATAATGCTTTAAAAGTAATTTTTAAATTGAAAAAATCAAAGGTTAAAAGTTCTAAAAGATTAATCAAAACTGAAAGCAGCCTGAATGCTGAGTCCTTGAAATGGCACTATTCATCCTATAGAGCAGCTGGCCACCTAGTGGCAGGTCCCTTACATGGGAACACTCTCATTTCAGAGCGGGCGGCAGCTCATCCTTCCTAGAAGTCACATCAACTCCAGAGAAGAATTTCCTTTAGTGGAAGGTATCACACACAAACCCCTCAGCACATGACACAATGCCCGGGGACTGCAACACTGTTGGAGAATGGTTAAATACATGAATGAACACTGCAAATAAGTGTATGAACCAGACTATTGCCTGAGTTCAGGAAGACCAGGAAAGCCTCCCCAGGTTCTTCCCTAGTCCTCAAGCCAAGCCTTACTGCAGGCTCTTTGCTGGGCCATCGTTATTCCCATTCAGATATACCCACACCCACAGTCTCTTTCTGACAGCCCTTGCCCTCCAGGCTAAGTCCCCAGAATCTCTCATATTGGTAAAACACCTTGACAGGCAGTATTTTATTTTATCCTCACCATAATCCCATGAAATAGGAGTGTGTGAGAGACAGTGCTCATCAATATCCATTTTCTCCTCTTCTGGGCACGGGGCTAACCAACATTTCCCACTCTCTGCAGTTAGGTTAAAATCAAGTGACCTAGTGCAGACAAATGGAAAGTGATGTCTGCCGCTTCGGAGCCTAGCACTCAAATCTCCGCTCTTATCTGTCCCACGGAGACCTCAGAGGCCACACATTGAAGATGGCAGGGCCACAAGGAGGAGAGAGGCTGGGGCTCTAATGACTGATGCAGAGCCCCCACCCCCATCCAACCGCATCAGACGTACACACAAACATTGAAAGGTTTTTATCTTGTTAAGCCACTGGGGTTGGGGATTATTTGTAACAATAGTTATCCTAGTCTGAGCAACACAAGACGGTAGATATGCATTTTATTTAAAAGAATACTCAAAAACCAAGACATCAAAGGAGAAAAAAGCATAGGTAATGAAAACTCTTCTGGTTTGTAGTCAGTCACATGTAGAGATTGTGGCTCAATCTCTTGCAGGTTATGGAATACGTCATTCAATGACTCTGAAAAAAATTTTTTCTGTTAAATAAAATGAAATATAAGTGTTTTGCAAGTTTATCATTAGCACGATTAAGGTGAGAGATACTATTCATGGTGTGCCAGGCACAGATGCTGGCAGACAGTAGGTGCTCAGGGAACATCTACTCTCAAGGTGGTTAAGTCAAGGATTCACAAGGAGGTAAAATCAGAGACTGGGTTGGTGCACCGCCTTCCGAGCGCTTGTCCAGAATAGCTCCACTGTTGCCCGGCTTTGCTTTGTGCTGCCGCCAAATAGCCACCTTTTGCTTATAAAGGAGCTCTTTTTTAGAATTCATGTTTCTGAGACACTGCTGAAGACATCTTCTGAAAGTTCTTTGCTGTCACATTTTTAAGAACTGGGACCAGGGTCCCGGGCAGAACTGAAATAATACGGCATGAGTTTTGTTATCAATGAATTCTACTGCAATTAGAATAAACGTTCTGATGAGTTTAAAAAAAAAAGTGACCAAAGCCACAGTATTCCACGCTATCATTTTTAGATTCAAACTTTGGATAGTTCCTATACTGTGTGAAAAGAACATTTCAGCTATGAGTTTTCAAAGGGTCTCTGTTCACCGACATTAATTGCTGCCCGGGACTCCCTGCGCCCTCTCCTGGTTGTGAGTGTAATCTGGTCTCTTCCTAGAGTGGAAAAATGATGGAAATTCTCCTGCTGGAGCATAGAAACCTCCCCCGGAAAAAATGCCTGGAACCAGCCTCGCCTCCACCTGCTTAGCAAGAAAGATCAGAGCGGAGCCTGCGCAGCCCAGGGCTAGCGACTGACCTCAGAACACTCTGTCTAGAGTCCACCAGAGGAGGATCAGGGCCTCCAACCCCAAGGGGGAAAACCACTGAGTTTGGAAGTGACAGAACATTGAAAGAACAGAATAGAAAATCTCCTGGCTGCAGACTACTAACTACATCCAGATGACTGCAGACTCCTCTCCCAGAAGGTACAGACAGCATAAAACGCCACTGAGCAATCTGGAGACAGCACCATCCAATGCTACCACTGCCTTTGCACCCTCTGCTTTCACCAGCTCCCAAGTAAAGAAATGGTCCAGGTGATAACACCTGAGACCCTGTACCCACTTTCAGGATCCCTGAGTGCCCCTGCAGAGCTTCTTTCATGAGGGGAGCTTTTCTGGGCTTTCCAAAGGAGAGAGCAAGTAGACCTAGAAAAAGGTAGCATCTTTTTTATAAAAAAAGAATTTTGGAAAAACTTCATTAAGCAAAGACAAATAGCTTTCTTTTTTATTTTAAAGATTAAAAAACTACCAAAACAACAATGAAGACAAAATCAAAACAATACATAATTGATACATGACCTCAAAACAAAATTAACAGTGGCTGCTACATTACATACTGTTATCTTCAATGAAGTTGCTCAGTCCACCACACATAAGAATGTAAGACTGATCAAACAATCAAAGACAGTAACAAGTAATAAAAAAAACTGGAAATGATGCAGAGCTTCACCATACAAGAAGGTAGGAGTTCAACAGTGGTTCTTATACTGCATATTGTTCTTTTCAGATCAGTTGTTCTGATTACCAGATATAAGCGTGCAAAATTGGTCAAGAAAAAAGAAAATTTTAAGCATCGACTGTTCCTTTCAGTAAACCACAGACATCGGCAATACACCTATCCCAGCTATCCTTGTATATACATATAAATTTTGTTTTTCATTTTAAAGAGAAAAGAAAAAACAAAATAACAAAAACAAATACATAAACAAAATAGCATAGAGAACAATAACAATGATACAGAATTTCAAAACAAGGTGATAGGATATTAACAATGGTTGTTATATTACATAATGTCATCTTCAAAATGGTTATACATATAACCAGATATAAGCATGTAAGACTGATCAAACAATTAAACATTAACATTTCTTTTAATAATCCAACAGATATTAGTAGTACAATTATCCTAGCACAAATAGCTTTCTATACTACAGGACTTCTGAAAGTACAAAGGAGAAAAATGTACTCAGAGTCAGTACAGGGGACTACAGTAAGGTAATTTCAAAATATACTTGCACACTGCAACCTAATATTCAAAGAGCATCTTACAACCCACTTGCTGAGAAACATTTCCTTAACTATTAGCAAGCTTTCTATCACTATAACAACATGCCTGAGACAATCAATTTATAAATAGGAAAGGCTGATATTTAGCTTCCAGCTTTGGAGTTTTCAATCCACAATTAATTGGTCCAGATGCCTTGGGCAGCACATCATGGCAGGAGTTTGTGACAGCGAAGCCACATGCTTCATGACCAGGAGGCAAAAGAGAACAAAGAGGGGCATGGATTTCATGATCCCTTTCACAGACGCACTCCCTGTCGCCTAAGGACCTCCCACTGGTCCCCCCTCCAGAATGTTCCACCAGCTTCCAGTAGTGCCACCTTTGGGTCCAAGCCTTTCTCACATGGGCCTTTGGAGAACATTCAACATCCAAATTATAGCAGGTGGTAAACTCATTCTCACTAAGTCCTGGCCAGCAGACAGCAGGCTGTTGTGATAGAAAATCCAAACCCCTAGGACCTCAACGTGTGATCTTGTTTGAAGATGAGGTCTTTACAGAGGCAATCGAGTGAAAATGAGATTATTCAGATTGGCCCTCCCCCAGTATAAGTGATATCCTTATAAAAAGGGAAAATGCAGGCAGAGAAATGCAGAGGGAGGCTGATGTGAAAAGACAGAGAACATGGCTGTCTACAAGCCAAAGAGAGAACCGTGCCGCAGAGAACCCTAGTCCTCTCAACCCTCAGGAGGAAACAAACCTGCCGAGATCTGAATTTAACATTCTCGCCGTGAGTTCAGACCTTTTGCTGTTTAAACCACTCAGTTTCTAATACTCTATCATGGCCTCTGTAGTGAGTGAATACACCAGGCCTGAGCACAGGGTGCTCTGCTACACTGGCAGTAGGGAGCCAGGCCCAGGGCAGAGGCCAGGCAGATGGGGTTCTCTGCCTCTGGGTCACTGTCACAGCCTCTTCCTTTCCTGCCTTCCCAGTCGCTCCTGCTGCCCCACCCATGGTGTTCTCAGGCAATTGTCCTCAAAAAGCCCTTCCTTTGCTGTCTGGGTGCCCAGGAACCTACAAGAATGCTGGCCACCTTTGCAGGAAGTCACTGCAGAGTTCTCACTAGGCAGCTGCAGCCTCCACACCTAGCTCTGGGGAAACAACACAGTGGGTAAACGTCAGTCCTTTTCTCCCCCAGGGCCCTTCTAAGGCCTAACTAGCCTCCCTTTTCCATTCCCTCAACTGCCAGTTGCCTGAGCTCCACCTCAGATGAGGAGGGCCTTGTATTTTTCCAGCTCCCACCCCCACAAAGGGGTCCAAACCTGTAGTCAGGGTCAGACAGCAGGATCAAAAATTTGAGGCCCCATGAGAATTTGGCAAGATCCTGTCTCAAAATGAAAATTTTTTAAAGGGCTGGGATGTGGCTCAGTGGTAGATCATTTACTCAGCATAGGTTCAATATGCAGCGCTGACAAAAAACAAAAACGTAACAAAACAAAATGAAAACTAAAAGCCTTACACATTAAAATCTGTGGGCTTCAACCAAAGCAGAATTTAGAGGAAAATTCATAACTTTAAAATCCAAAGATGAGGGAATTAAAAAGAAAATCAATCAACTAAGAATACTCAAAGGCAATATGGTCATGGGGCAGTTTAGTTTTTCAATCTCCCTGTAACCTTTCCTCACAACCAGCTGGACTAGATAGGATATCACTACCAAAAATAAAACAAACCCCATGGATAATCCAACTTTTTCAGCCAAATCAGGTGTCAGGAAACCTATCCGACCCTAGAATGTGGACAAATGGACCAAACCAACCACGGCAGGATTTAGCCACAAAAAGAAAACGCCCTAAGCGGAAGTGTGGGCCAACAGATCAGAGTGCATCTTGCAAGGAAAAGAAATCTCCCAGCTCACAGTGGTAAGAAACAGCGAAAATAGCCGTGCGCGTGGGTGGAGTGAAGAGGGTGGAACTGTTAAAGTCCCCCAGAGGCTCAGAAATATCCGGGGAACAATTCATTCCAGAAGGCAAGTGCCTAGCTCAGAGGGATGGAAAATTACTGAAAAGGGAAGGCACAGCTGAGGAATACTACAAGCAAGTGAAAGAGAAACCTCAGACCGTAGTGGAGGTGGGAGCAGGGCGAGAAGGTCTCTGAAAACACCATACAACACAGCTGTGGAACAGCGGGGCTGGGAAGGTGGGAGCCACACAGCCCAGGGCCCAGAGACTGCATGTGCGGGAGGCAGGAAGTCTCCCTGAATCAGACTCATGTTGGCAGACAGTCCTGGCTAGAGACAGGTCTGATTTTGAGTCATTCATGATATGAACAGAGCGCTCTTTCTTGGGTGCTTTCTGTGTGCTGGAACGTGCCTTCACTTCCTGCATCCACCGTCATAAACCATCCTCACTAGTACCAACTCAGTTTTGCCAACCAGGGAATTGGAGCTCAGAGATGCTAAGTGTCCCACCCAAGATCGCACAGGAATGAAAAGTGCTAAGCCCGTCCAGTTCTTGACAGTTCCTTAAATGTAGACCCCTGTCTACCTCCGCAGGGCAGAGCCTTGCGCAACAAGCTCGGCTGCAGGACGAAGTGGAGTCCTTCCCAGGTTCCCAGAGTCTCCATCTGTCCTCAGTCTCAAGCACTGACTTGCCTGAGCACTTGCCACCACCTCCCACTAGAGGGCATCATTACTTAATTTTTCTGGTGCTTGATCGTGAGCCAAGGCCGCATGAAACTTCAAAGCCAGATAAGTGGGCTGCCTGGAATTTTATGGTGGCTTCCAAAGAAACCAGAATCCTGTTGCCGAAGCCGGTGCTCATGAGAGGGAGGAGAGACAAGAGGTGACATTTAGTGAAGGCAGTCTGCATGCACATTAGCCAGTTTGCATGCCTCAGTATTAGTGATAACCAATAATAACTTGGCAATGCGAGGAACTGTTGTATGCTCTGCACTAGTTTAACTCACCTGGTCCTCATAACAAGCCAGGTACTAAGTACATACCTCAGAACAGTTAAGATCTTGCCCAAGATCTCACACCTAGTGTGCGTTATGGTCCTTTGGGTCATTCAGTCCTATCCTGTAAGATAAATGTCACTGTTACCAGCCCTCGTAGATGGCCGTGGATCAAGCATGAGTGAGAAATAACCCTATGGTCTGAAGGCCCCAAGATTGTGGTGTTGTTGGGGATGATTGTATAATCTAGTCTATCTTCACGGATACAGCCAAGGTACGTAACTGTAGCAGTCAGTCATTGACTTCTTAGTGTGATTTTGGATACAGCTGGGCCTTTGGAGAAACCAGCGCTTTCCTGGGGACTGGGGGTTTGGGTGGTCTGTAACAGTTAACCTGTAAAGATGGTACTAGATAATCCTTTCCCTCCTGTATCTTGCATCTCACACTGAAAGGTGAAATCTAATTCTCCTTACTTGGAATCCAAGCTGATTTTAGTAACTAGTTTGGCCATTTGAGTTACATGAGATGACATTCTGGGACCTCCAGTACTAATCCTAACCACCCTCAGCCCCTTTGAGATGCCCCATCTCAGAAAGCAGCTGTCATGCATGAGAAGCCACCATACTTTAGAAACCGTTGGTATTACAGCACTGACCTGAATTTTGGAGTTTTTGTTTTGTTTATATTTTTGTTTTTGTCTCAGTGCTGGGAATTGAATTCAGGGTCTCATGCATGCTAGGGAAATTCTCTCTCACTAAGCTACCTTCCAAGTCCCTTTTTAAAATTTTGAGACAGGATCTCATTAAGTTGCTCAGGCTGACCTCAAACTTGCCATCTCCTGCCTCAGCCTCCTGAATAGCTGAGATTAGAGAGGTGTGCACCACCATGCCAGGCTTCTTTGAGAATTTTGCATATTTTGTCAATAAAAATTCATGGAGGCATTTCCACGTGGAGTTTTGCAAACAACATCCGGGGGTTATAGATATCCTGAAAACCTCCCATAGCTCCCTGAGAACCTCTGTGCAGGCTCAGAGCCAGCCTAGGCCTTGGTGGCCTTTGGCTCAAGGAATGACTGAATGATACAGTATACTTTATCCTGAGGGCACCAAAGTCATGAAGGAGTGTATGGGCATGACACAGCAAACTTGGCATGACACAGCAAACGTCAGTGTGTAGAATACAGTGGCAGTAAAGTAGAGAATAAGTGCAGGAGACCTAGAGGTTGGGAGACCATTGAGAAAACACTGTGGAAGTGCAAGGAGATTCACCATTTACTATATTCCTCAACTCACCCTGCCCTTCACCCATTCATCCATCCATTCAACAAATAGTGCTCGGTCCCTTAATACGGTTGAGTCAATATTTTTGGGTTTGGGAATTATTACTGAAAACATGTGTACCATATTGTTTTGTTATTTAACTGTTCTAATTAATGTATGCCATGGCTGAGTTGAGTTTTTCTTTACATTGTGCTCCAACAAGAATTGAACTGAATGGAAACATACAAGAACTCTGATAAATCCTACCACTCTCTAGATAGATGAGAAAACCTTGAGATGTCACTAAGGGCAACATGGAAAATTCCAAATTCTGGTTCCCAATGACCGACAAGTGGCAGCGTACTATCAGTAGAAAGAAATGCAGTAAATCCATCTGTGCACTGTCATTTTTTTGTGAGTACCAGGAATCAAACTGAGGACCTCGCACCTGTCAGGCAGGTGCTGTGCCTCTGAGCTATATCCCCAGCCCTGGGCACTGTCTTGAAAGCTCCCCAGTCCCCAGTCTTGCAGAAGCAAAGGCAGGGGAATTTTCTGGTCCCCCCACACTTTCAGACCACCACTGCAAACTCCCTGCTGAAGCTCCCAGGAGCATTCATATGACTGAAACCAATGCTCCAGAGGAGGTGGAGGAGGGAGGGACACAAGAGGGGAAGCCTGATTCAACAACAGAATAGGAGAGGGGACGAGAAAGCACTGCTCTTGGTGTTTCTGAAAATAACTCCAGTCAAGACATCTTACTCAAAGTTGTTCAAGTAGGGAAACAAAGTAGAAATCTTGTGCTGTCATTATTCCCAGGGCTGACTGGAAGACGGAGAATGTCACCTTGACTTGGAGGGTCGTACAGAGAGCAGAAGCCCTCTCCAGAGACATGTGCCATAAAGCTGTTCAGGACAGCAAGGCCTGCCTTTGGTGTGTGAGCAACTTGGTTTTGAGATTGGTGTTTACCTGAAAGAGGAGAGGGTTAGGACAAAATGAGCGATAAAATCAAAACAGAGGTATGTGTTTGTTAAGTGCTTTTGTCCTTGTCCCCACTTTCCATCTGTCAGCAAGGGCTCTTCACCTCCACTTCCAGAGAACATGGAAACTGGTCTCAGCTTTCCACTCAGCAGTTCTAGGATCTCAGACACTCAATCTGTCTGGCTCTTGATCTCCTTACCTGCCACATAGGAATAACATCACAGGCCTGACTCTTTCCTGAACTGTGTACATCTCTTGAGAATATGGTTGATTGTGAACTTTGAACAGTTAAAGCTACTTTTAAAATACATGATTGTTGATGCTCCACTTTCATCTACTCCTCCCCCAAACTGTGAATCCATTCCCCACCCCCACCCAACACAAACACATACAATTCATTCATTCATTCATTCATTCAACAAATATTTCTTTAGTACCTGTTATGTATAAGGCACTGTTTTAGGCATTGGGAATGCATCAGGAACAAAACAAGCCTCTTGGAGCTTTTTATTTTAGTGAGAGAAAACAAATAAATAGAGAATACATCAAGTGGTAAGTATTATAGAGAAAAATTAAGTATACAACAAAAACCTGAAGTTTATGTGCTACTCTGGCAAGAGACAGAAGCTGTATGCATGTGTCTAAGAGTGTGTGTGTGTGTGTGTGTGTGTGTGTGTGTGTGTGTGTGTGTGTAAACAGAGCATGCAGAAGGAAAAAGAGGAGAGAAGGAGAATCTGGGAATTAGAGGTGAAGTTATCACATAAGTCTATGTACATGTGCTTAATTTTGGCAGTGAGAATTGGGATGGAATTGTTCTGATTTTTGGAAGAACGCAGAGTCCAAGACCTATTTGTTCTATGATTCATTGTTCTGGTTTTGTGTGAACTGGGGCAGAGAAAGAGTCTAGACAAGGTGCCCTGTGAGGTTCAAGCGGCAGGTAGCCCAGCTGTACGAGCCGAATGAGAGGGGCTGAGGAGTCACACCTGTTGGGGACTTCCCACTCAGCGCTGGTAAATTGAAACAGGGACGCAGTGGAGCCACCCTTCCATGCTGCCTGCTGTCTGTCCTACTCCCAGGCTCAGTTCCTGTAAGGATAATGACCTGGAAGCTCTGCAAGTCCTGTAATCACTGTGCTCTCCAAAAGGTGATAGAGCGGACCCTTCTTTCATCTGTCCTAGCCAGGCACCAGCCACCAGGTTCACCTGGGTTATGAGGCACCACAGACCCTGTGACTCTGACTCTGCAAGATGCAGCTTCTGAAAACTTCAAGGGTACGGGAACTCCACACATGGTAGCTATTGCTATCAGTTTCCTTACCTGTAAAATTGGTACAACCCTTACAACCTTGCATGATGGATCATGCAAATAATAAGTATTGTTCATGGTGGTAGTAGTAGTAGTAGTAGTAGTAGAAGTAGTAGTATACCCCACACAAAGATTTATCATGCACTGGGCACTGCACTAGTTTCTTCACACATAATTTCTATTTAGTATTTTCACAATTACTATAATTATACCCATTTGCCTTAGTCCATTCTCTATATTTTCCTTTTTCTTTTGTTTTCTCTAATAGAATACCTGAAGCTTCATAGCTTACAAAGGAAAGAAATCATTTATCTCACGGTTTCAGAGGCAGAAAGTCCAAAATTGGGTGGCTGCAGCTGGCAAGGGCCTCAGCTGGATAAGCAGAAGGGTAAGCAGGTGCATGCAAAAGGTGGAAAACACAAGGGGAAGCCTTGCTTTATAAATACCCACTGTTGCAGTGTCTAATCTAGTCCCAGGAGAAAAGCATTAAACCCGCCTAATGACCTATTCACCTCTTAATGGCCACCTCCAACCATTATCATAATGACAATCAACCTTCAACATGAGTTTCAGGGGAACACACCACATTCAAATCATGGCACCATTTAGTAGATGAGAAATCTGAAATGGCAGTTTTTTTAAAACTTGCCCAAGGTCACACTACTAGTACATTATAGAGCCAGGACTCCAAGAGAGATCTGTCTCCAAAGATGCTTAACTGATGTTTATATTTATACAGTACATA
Organism: Chinchilla lanigera; assembly: GCF_000276665.1. NCBI lineage: Eukaryota > Metazoa > Chordata > Mammalia > Rodentia > Chinchillidae > Chinchilla > Chinchilla lanigera. The sequence goes on from NW_004955402.1 coordinate 33,680,801, forward strand.
AGTTGCAGTAGGAGTGTCAGTAACTGCCAGGAAATGGACCTTCAAAATTTAGTGGCTTAAGATGGTCACCAAGTTTTTAGCCCACAGTTTTGCAGACCAACAACTGTGCTGGTTGGTTCTTCCAGTCTTTTCTGGAGTCCCTTATGCATTCTGTGCCCAGCACGCCTTTGTCTTGGGGGCTCTATTGGTGTTGACTGGCTGCAGTCTGGGGTGGAAGATGGGAGTCTTGGCTCCCCTCCACAGAGTGTCTCATCCTTTCACATGCCAGCCTGGCCTTTCCTCCATAGCATGGAATTTGCAACTGTTATTTCTGCATTCTCCTGTCCAAAGTAAATCTTGAGCCAGCTCAGATTCAAGAAATGGAGATATAGGTTCCTCTTATTACCAGGAGATGCTGCAAAAGACACAGTGGGAGGAGGAGATACGGGGAGATTACTGATGCAGCCATCATTGCAATCAGTCCACTGTGATAGGCACTCGATAAGCAGTAGGTGGTGTTACTATTCATTATTTTGGACAATATCCATCAGACAAGCCCAAGTATGCCTGTACTGTGATTAAGTTCCCTAGAGGATGTCTAGTAGGACTCTTTCAGCTACAGGGAGGTGGAAACATAACCTATTGGGAATCTTTGTCTTTGACATTCTTTTTCTGGGATGCTGTCGTAGTTCAGGTCTAAAATGTCTTCCAAAGTTTTTGTATTCAGAGGTGGGGCCTGATCAGAAGGAATGGGTTACAGAGGCATGACTTGGAAGCGTGTACCCTTGTCCCTTTTTTTTTTTTGCTTCCTAGTCAACATGGTATGAGGAGCTGTTCTCTGCCAGGCCCTGCCACCATGCTTTTTCTGTACTTAAACCTGCCAAACATGGACTGAAACTTTTGAAACATGAGCCAAAATAAACCTCTCCTCCTTGAAGTTGCAGGTGCTGAGTACTTTGTCCTAGTAACAAGAAAGTGACTGATACACTTGCTATCCTTCTCCTACACCCTCACAAATGGAAAAGGTGACCAGAAACTCCAGGCTTCCTCTGACCCCACACTGGAGAAGAATATTTCTATCCCACACCTCAAAGAAAGACTTGGGATGTCCTACTTGTTCTGGTGGTGTCCCCAGGTCTTCTCAGTCACCGACTGGCCAGGTCTGACAAAGGAGGGATGTCTCTCTCCACAGGAAGCTCAGGGTAACGTTACCGAGAGACAGAGCAGAGGGCACTGAGAACACAGTTCAATAGGTATCAACTGCTCTTTCTCACTACCCTTCCTCCCCAGGATTCTCTCCCTGTTTCCCTGGATCCCCTGCCGTGATCTGAAGTTTCTAGGCCAGAATGTGCTTACCAGATCATAAGTATTTTTTATGTGTTATAAGATCCAAAGATATTTCTTTGAACTCAAACAATACTGTCTTTACATGCTAATTGTAAAATCCTAAATAGGGATATTGTGAAAGGAGAAAATGAGAACTATTCAGAACTATTCACTTTTTCAGATTAGAAAGTGCAAGGAATAAAAAAACAAAACAGGACAGACAGGAAGTCGATAAGAAGAGAGGGAGGCCTTTTGCATACAGATGTACTAGATTTATTTCAGGTCTGGGGAACATCCGGGAATAAAGGCTGTGTAGAGGGCTGAAGAGAAAAGAGAATTCCTGGCTCCTGCCCTAGAGAATGTTCTTACTTTTAACCTTGGAGTTCCTGTAGTTCTGACTCACAGGAACCTGCTTTCAAATGCCGTTATCCCAACTTTCTAGCTGTGTGATCCTGGCAGGGTGACATAAAATTTACTGTCCAATCAGGAAGGACACTTCAGAAAATGAAAGAGGATATTAGTAATAATTTCAACTGAGGAAGAGGTAATGAGACTTTTTAGAATCTCATTACTCTGTCTTTATTCTTTTCATAACTATAATATATCTAGAAGAAAACACAGGAAAATTCTTCATGACTGAAGATATCTTAGATCAAAGATAGATTCCTTAGATATCTTAGACATCAAAAGCATGATTCATACTGGGAAAAAAATCAGTAAATTAGACCAGAAAACCTGGGAATTTCTCTTTAAAGAGATAGCAGTAAAAGAATGAAAAGACAATCCATAGACTAGCAGAATTTAGAGATCACATATCACAAATCCAATTCTACCTATCTTGAATAAAGCTGTTATGAACATTTGACTATACTTTCCTCTCTTGGTGCTATTGCTAGGTCATAGAGTAGTGTATTCATCAGGATTCTCCAGGGAAACAGAACTAATGGGAGATAGTTGGTTAGATGGAGAGAGAGACAGACAGAGACAGAGACAGAGACAGACAGAGACAGAGAGACAGACAGAGACAGAGACAGAGACAGAGACAGAGAAATTGATTACAGAAATTGGCACACACAAATGTCCCAGAAGTCCTATGACCAAGGAAGCTGGAGGACCAGGAAAGCTAGTGGTGTAATTCAGTCTGCCCAAAGGCCTGAGAACCAAGGACTCTAATGTCTAAGAGGAGAAAAAGGCAGATGTTCTAGCTCACACAAGAAACAAGTTTTTCTTCTGCCATTTTGTTTCTTTCAGACCCTCAACAGACTGAACACTACCCATTCAAGTGTACTGTTGCAACTGTTGATCACTTCTAAAACACTCACTTAGACACTCCCATAAATAATATTTTCTGAGCTGTCTGGGCATCCTTTATCCCAGTCAAGCTGATACCTAAAATTCTGCCAAATCTAAAAGTCTTTACCATATAACCCTCCTATCATCAATGTACGGGAGTTCCAGTCCCTCCATATCTTCACCAGAACACTGGGCTGATGGTCCTGGGTTTCAGCTACCTCAGTGAATGGTACATTGTGGTATCCATTATGATTTCATTTTGCATTTCTCTGATGAGTAATAAATAATAAATGTTTTTCAGGCAGTTATAGGCTGTTCATATAGAATACTTTGAGACAGTCTGTATATCCTTGGAATTAAGTTATTTGCCTATATTAAATTGTGTTATCTCTTCATATATTGTGAACCCAAACAGTTCCTTTTCTGAGAATATTTTTTTCTCGCTTGTAGCATGTTCATTAATTTTCTTAATGGTCTGTTTTTCTCTTGCTGGATACCAGTGTATGATTTTTATAAATTGTAATGTGTACATTTTTATGGTTATTGCTTTCTATGTTCCAGTTAAGAAATCTTTGTTTACCCACAAATAGTATAAATAATCTATCTTTAAGCAGAAGTTTTATGGTTTCAATTGCTGTTTTTAGGCCTATGATCCATTTTGAAATAATTCTTGCATGTGGTAAGAAGTACATAAGGCTGAAGTTCAAAATTTTCCCCTATGAATAGCCTGTTGTTTCAGCACCATTTTTGAAAAGATTTTTGCTTTCCTAATTGAACCACCTTAGTGACTGAATTGAAAATCCACAGATGATACAAGTGTAGATATATTTCTGGAATCTATATTTTATTCCTTTCATCTTATTTGTTGTTTATACTAACATCATACTGCCTTTTAGTATTTCAGCTCTATAAGTAATTTTTGAAATTAGGTGGTTTCAATCTTTCAATACAGTTCTTCTTTTTTCTAACGTATATAGGCTATTCTAAGTTTTTTGTACTTTTATATAATTTTAGAATAAACTTGTTAATTTCTACCAAAAATCCTGTTCGGATTTTGATACAGGTCAATTTGGAGAAAATGCATATCTTAACAATTTTGAGAATCTCAATGTATTTATTTAGGTCTTCTTTAATATGCCTTAGTTATATCTCATAATTTTTAGAATAGAGATGCTTTAGTGCCAAGCATGGTGGCATGTGCCTCTAATTCCAGCACTTAGGAAGCTGAGGTAGGAGGATCACTGCGAGTCTGAGGCCAGCTTGGGATACATAGTGAGTTCAAGGCCAGCCTGAACTGCATTGCAAGACCTTGTCTCAGAAAACAAATGAAAAACCTAGAATAGAGATGCTTTGAACTTTAAAATGACATCTGGCCATAAAATATGGCTTTTATTTTATTTTAGGTAGACTTCAGATCAAATAAAGAAAGCTTTACTCATTCTCATGAATAAATGATGAATAACTACTAAAAGTAAGGTAATGCTAATCACTACTTATCCAATAGGCAGGTCAGATTGTTAGCTCCCTAAAGATAAGAGAGGGTCTTTTTGCCGGTATAAACACCCCCTACCAGGTTTTCATACCCAGGTGGAACTCACATAATACTTTTAAAGACTCATTATATCTCTCAGCCAATTTTTACTTGTTCTCCAAGACTTAGCTCAAGTGGCTTCTTGTCTAAGAAATCGGCTCTAATGACAGCCCGCCGCCCATGCTGAGCTAGTGCCTTACAGTGTCTCCTGCAGAACCCAGTGTTTACCTCTGTCTTAGCTTGTGATTAGCTGGGCTCTGAGTAGTAGAGCGCTAAATAAAACACAGTGACTTCAGTGCACAGGAGTTTACTCACTCCCGGAAACAGCTGTCTGGAAGTAGGCAGCCTGAGGCTGGCATGGCAGTTCCAGAAGGTCATCAGAAACCCATTCCCTTCTCCTCTCCAAACTCCCCACTGAATGATTCTCATCCTCAAGGTCACCTCGTGATCCAAAATGGCAGCTGAAAATGCAGTTGTCTGGTCTGTAATACAGACACCATGGGGATCAAAAGTCTTTAAGCAGTCTTCCAGGTGGCCTGAAGGGCACTTCCCACTTCTAGGGCATCAACCAGCAGCTGATCAGTGGACTACACCAAGGTAAAGAAATAGGGGGGTTGTTGCCTTTATCTTGCATAGCAGTGCTCTCAGCTGAGCCTTAGGCTTGGGTTACTATGGAAGGAGGATAGACACAGACAGGAAACTAGTTCTTTTCTGTATTTCATGAAAAAAAAAAAACAAATTTTCAAAAAAGAGAATAACAGTAGTTATTATACTATCTATCACCATCTTCAAAGAATTAGTACAAGACATAAACCAAAAGGATTCTTACCAAAAAGAAACAGACAACACAAACTTTCCTTTCAACCAACTAGGATAAACTATTAGTACAAATGAAACAAATTAGCATATACATTGAGATATTATTAAAATAATAGAATATATAATTTGGGGAAGTATCTGAATTTGTCCCTACTTTCTATTTATCTCTTATCTGTTTTGCTCTTTATTTATATCTATTTCTCTATATTTATATATAGTGTTTCTCATAAAGGAGAAACCATAAAATTTATGTGCCTTATTTCACTTAACATTATGTTCTCAAGTTCCATCCACTTACTTATGAATGCCTCATTTCTCTGTCTTTATGGCAGCATAGTATTCCATTATGTATAAATACATTTTCCTTATCCATTCATCTATTGCTATACAGACTATTTCCAAGATCTAGCATCTAGCCATGCCGCTATAAACATGGATATATATGTGATCTCTGGGTTATGATGATTTTCACTCTTCTGGGAAGGTATCTATGAAGGGGATAGATAGATTCCACTGTGTCAAGTGGAATTTCTACTTTTAGTTTTTTTGAGGAATCTACACACTGATTTCCACAGTGGTTGTACTAGTTTACATTCACACCAGGAATATAGTAGAGTTCCTTTATTCCCACATCCTCACATGTATTTACCATTATTAGATTTTTTTATGATAGCCATTCTTCCGAGGAGACATGGTGTCTAAGTACAGTTTTAGCTTGCGTTTCTCTGATGGCTAGCAATGATGAACATATTTTTCATGGATTTATTCGCAGTTTGTTCTCCTGAGAAGTGTCTATTCATTTTGGTTGGCAAAATAACCATTTTTGATTTTTTGATTAGGTCTTTTATTTTAGGGGGTCTAATTCTTGTGAGTTCTTATATATTCTTGATATTAGTCTGTCCATGGAACAGCTGGCAAAACATTTTTCCCATTCTGTAGATTGTCTCTTTTCTCTGCTGGTTGTCTCCTTTGCTGAGACAGCCAGTTGTTCCTGCAAGCTGCCCTTAAAACACCATTTTGTAGTTGCCTGGTTATCTGTCTGTGTTATAGCAGTGGCTACTCTGGTTATCTAGTGCAGTTCCTGGCATGCAAGAGGGACTCAAACAAATGTTATCTTTTGTATTGAGGTTTACCACACATACATGAATGGACTAATCTTAAGTATATATCCTAATAAATATACCTGTACAACCACTACCCACATCAAAGATTCCTTCATGCCACTTCCCAACCAACTCTTTTCGGAGGTATCCACTATTCCGATTTCTCTCACCTTAATTACTTTTGCCTGTTCTTGAATTTTATTTAAAGAAAATCATATGGCACCCTACTTTTTAGCTAAACCAAGTACACTGTAATAATATCTACAATCAGTGGCGATTCATTTGAGATTTTTCTGGGCTGGGCTTCACTTCAAATAGGTTATTACACAAATTTACTTGTAAAATATAGCAGTGAGTCACATGACAATGTTTTAGTCCATGATGGAGTGATGATTTCATACAATTACATCACCATTGTCTTAGTTTATGAAAGTACAGTCCATGATGTTCTAGCAACTTAATGCTTAATGATGCATTTCTCAGAAATGCATTTCCCCACAGCTAATAAACACATAGATTCTTCCTCGACATTCCAGAAGCTGTGAACAGACAAGTTATACAGTCCAGTTCCCTCTCATCTGAAGCATTCTGCAATAAAGTTTGCTGCTCTGTTCTCATTTTAAAAGAAACATGCCTCAAAATCTCACCTCCATTAAGCCTTCTGCTGCAGGTCTAGGTGTGCCAGGCAGTGAAAATGTGTTTTACGGGAACACTGATGACAGTGGGACATACACAAAAGCTGGCAATGGAGACTAACAGACCTGAGGCCCGCCATCGGGAGCACCTGCAGCTGGCCCAGTATGATCCTGTGTCCCAGTCCAAACTACCCAGCTGGCAGACTCTTGCCTCTGCCACCCCCACTACTGGCAAGGAAGCACCACCCTCCTCACCAGCCGTCAGCTCCTTCTTGATTGGCCAGAACCTGAAAGTGGGCCCCAGCTTTGTTAATCAGGCCCAGCAGGGTGTGGCAAAAGCTTGGCAGAAATGTGAGCCACAGACAAAAGGCTGTCAGAGAGGGTCTGATGGGAAGGCAGCGCTTCTTTGTAGCAGAAGCAGAGCATTTCCTTCCTGTGTAAAACATGACCCTATTTTTCCTGGGAGCCACCTTAAAAAGTTTGTCCTGCCATGTGTCAAGCTTTGGCCACAATCAGAAAGTTAATAAGGACAAAGGGAAGGGAGAAGGGCGTGGGGAGGGGCAAAAGAACCCACCACAGTGAAGGTGCAATTGCTCCCTTTCACAGAGAAATGGGGACACGTGGGAATGATGGCTTTAAAACCAAGTGCTGTCTGCCTGCTCCCCTTCAGCTCCAGGGACAGCAGCATACCAGACAAGTCCCCAGGAGACAGAGTTCAAGGTCAACATCAGAGGTCCCAGGTGACTGCTGGGAGGAAGCTCAACCCATCCCCCAAAGTGGGTAGAGAAGGCAAGACTGTGTCTCCCATTTCATGCCCTTCTCCTGACCTAGTCCTGAGTGCCACCCATTACTCCTGCCCCCTCTCACCGGCTTGAGGAAAGGGGAAGGGCACCTTTCCAGTCTCAGTAGTGACTAGAAAGAGAGGTTTCATCTCCATTTGTGCATCTGAGTACACCACAGTGTGGGTACCGGTTGAGGAGGCTCTGTCCTCTGCTTTACTCAACTAACTCTCCTTTTAAGGTTCCTCATGCTGAAATACGTCCTCCCAAATTCATGTGTTGAGTCCTAGCGTCTAGCACTTCCACTGGCTGCTGTTACAGTATGGTTTAGATCTGGAGTTCCCCCAAATTCTCATATATGTAGAAGATCATTTGATCACAGGGGTGTATACCAGAGGTTTTATCCACTGATGAGATCTGTAGCTAAACATGCTGTTAGGTGGGACCTGGTCACAAGAGGCAGGGCACTGGAGGATGATCTGAATAGGTTTATCTCCCTGCCACTGACTCCTCCCTTCATGCTCTGGCTCCTGGCCGCCATGATGTAAGCAGCCGTCCTGTCAGGTCCCTTCCTCCAGGCCATCTCTGCCTTAGAGCCCACAGACCGTGGACTGACATTTTTGAAACTGTGAGCCAAAATAAACTTCTTTTTCTTTAAGTTGTGAGTGTTAGATATTGTGTCTCAGCAACAAGGAAAGTGAGTAAAGACACTGTATTTGAAGAAAAGTTATTTAAAATGTCAAGTCGGGTAAAATGACGCATGGGTAGACCCCAGTCCAGTATGGCTGGTGTTCTTCTTGAAGAGAAAGAGACATCACGAGCTTCCCTTGCACAGAGGAAGGTCATCCAAGGACACAGCAAGAGGGTGACCATCTGCAAGCCAAGGAGGAGGCCTCAGGAGGAGCTTGTCCTGCTGACACTTTGATCTTGGACTTCCAGCCTCCAAACTGTGAGGAAATAAATGTCTGTGGTTCACATTTCTCAGTCTGCAGTGCCTTGTTATGGTAGCCCAAGAAAACTAATAGACATCCTAGCTTCTCAAGGAAATGAGTTTGATTTTTTTCCATCCTAATAAGCTTCATTTTATTATGACAGATCCCTGTTTTGTTAAAATCCTTCTAGCAGAGAGCCCTAAAGTTCTTCCTGGCACACTCCCACACAACATATCTCCCTCACATCTGAAAATCCCAGTCCATCTTCCTGGAAGCCCACCCAGAAAGTTTTTGTTTGTTTGTTTTATTTCGGCCCATCCAAACAGCAACTTCCTGTAAGAAATTATTCTCTGTACCTCAGAGGCCCCTGTTAGGCCTGAGAGGGACAACAAGTGTGCCTTGACAGAAGTCCCTGTGTGAGTTGGATTTACCACCTCCAGGGTGAAAATCACCTGGTTTAAAACAAATATCATAGTCCCAGAACATGGCAGCACAAGCCTGCAAACTCAGGACTCTCAGAGGCTAAGGCAGGAGGATCAAAAGTTCAAGCCCAGCCTAGGCAACTTAATGACTTAGTGAGACCTTGTCTCAAAATAAAAAAGTACAAAAGGGTTGGGGATGTAGCCTAGTACAAATGCCCTGGATTCAATCCTTAGTACAACAAAATGAAACAAAATAAAATAAGGGCTGGGGATACTGCTCAGGGCTCGTTGGGTTCCATCAGCAATACTGCACAGTCAAGTTTGCCCCACTTTGCAAGAGTAGACGGCAACCACTTTAGCATTTTGCACAGGCTCCAGCAGGGGAAGAAGAAAGTAGTTTAGTCCTAAGGTTACACTCTGTGGTCATTGTTGCAGCCTCCACTGTCATCAGCTTTGTATTGCTGTGAATGTTACCGCAGTCTCCAAACCCAGGTACGGTTCCCAGCTCTGAAAAGGCCGCTTTCCCCTGCTCAGGGAAAATTGCAGCCCCCACTCCTAGGGGACATTGGCGCTGAAAGGGCCCTGTGTCTTAGAGGCCGCACATAATACCCAATTATCCCCTGGCTTCCCCCGGGGAGAGAATGGAGAGGTGAGGGCTTTCAAAAGCCAGCATCCCTCCAGGCTCCATTATGGGGAGCCTCACACAGCCACCTTTCTCTAGAGGCCCAGAAGGTCGCTGGCCATGGGGCCACAGAGCAGCCTCCCTCCGTGTCCCAATCCAACCAGGGAAGCCCAGCTTCCATTCTTAGCTACAGAAAGAAAGCCAGAGAACCTTGCTGCAGAAACTGAGCACCTCATAGAGATGCCTTCTGACCAACTCCCCCAGAGCTTCAGACAAACCCACAGAGAAGTGCAAGATTGCTCTGAGCTCTGTAAACCCTTTTCAACTGTCCCTGAGCCCCAGTCCCGTACAGGTGTTCTCTCAGCATTCCGCACTGTCTTTCCTGCTCATCCCTCTTCTGGGGCTTCCTCTCTGCTGTGTCTCTCAACCACATTAGCAAGTCCTCAAGGACAGGAAAGACAGCCTCTCCACGGCTAGCTTTGCTTTCCCTCAGCCTTTAACATGTGCCGAGCTCACAATAAATCCAATGCAATAATGTCCCAAATAGAGGTGACTAGCAGATAGTAGGAGATAAGACACGTTCTCACCTCCAAATTTGAATCTCTGGGCCTTATTCCTGTGCCCCTTTTTAACCTTGGAGATACTTAAGTTTTTAATAGTGAGCATATGTGTCATGAGGAGCATTTATCCTAAATTCCACAAGTATTTACAGGAAGGAGTACCTTCTAGCATTTAAGGATATGAAGTACTAATGTGAGAAATTTGAGTTCCAGTTCTGGAATTTCCTACTGGGCTAGGTTTGCCTTTCTTAGGCTTGAGTTCCTCATTTGCAAAATGGAGGCAATATGAGTGCCTAGAACCTTGATTTGTTGTGACAATTAAATGACATAACGGAGGTGATATTCTTAATATGGTGCCTGGCACATAGTAAATGCTAACTCCTACATCTTTTGGCCAATCTGATGCAAGTAGGCATAAAGAGGAGTAATAAATGTATTACTTTAAAACTTGCTCTTTGTAGAGAAGCAGACCCATAAAAAGCCTCATACAGTAAGAATCTAACTGCAATATGGAGATATGGACAGGATATTTTATGGAGTCAACAAGAAACCCAAAAAGACTTCCTCAAAGGAAGTGAGAACTGAGCATAGGATGCTAAGAGGGCTGGAGGGGATGGCAGTCCAGGCAATAGAAGCTGAATGAACCAAGGTACAAGAACCAAGGAAAGAATCAACCTATTAAATACATGCATGGGGAAGTGGGGGTTGGTGTTTGATATTGCTGGAACATTCAACAGAAGACAAGAAGTAGCACGCAGTATGCAATTCACTAGCTACCTCTTCTTTCCCTCATCACTAGTGGTGGTCAACAGAGGTGCCTCAGAGTGAGAGGTGCAAGGGCTGAATACCTTCTTGGTATCTCCTGTCCATCTGCTTTAGGAATCATGTTCTTGAAAGATAGGAAAGAAATGAAAGATGGAATCTGCTTGGGATCTGAGACTGTGCAAGTAACAGTGTGTTCCACAAGCCCTGCTCCAGCACTGAGCCTGCAGGACTGAATGGCTGGGGTCACCGCCAGGCTGAGATCACCACTCCCAACCAACAAACCAGCTAGGCAAAGGTCTGGAAGAGGACCCATGTCTCAGGTGAGACTCCTGCCTTCTTCCTTGGTCAGAGGTTTATACCTGAAATACAGTGGCATCCTGATCACTGCAGACCTCTACATATACTACACTGAAGGGCGAGTTCACTAAGTTTGAGAGCCCACTGATGCAGGAGTGCTCTTTCATACTACTGTGCAGAGGCTGGAGTCATAGCTGCATGTTAGGCTCCACCCCCACTACTATATAAGAAAATGCTTTGGCACTAGGTCATATACCTTCTGGTTCTGTTATGCACTGCATCATGGAGCCTGCTACTGCCACCATGAGTGATGGGTACATGAAGGTCATAAAGGGAGAGGGTAATGCACTCACCTTCTGACATTAGACAGTCCCAAGTCAGAATCCCAGTTCTACTTCTTAGAAAACACACAAATTGATAATCTCTAAAAGCCTTTTTGATCCTTTGTAAAATGGAAATGATAAGAATAAAAATCACATAGGGGTCTTGGGAGAATTCAATAACATAATGCGTGCAATAATTTTGCATATATTAGATATTCAAGAGGTTAACTGCTATTATTGCTAATTATTATTATTCAAGGATTAGTGCTATAATCCCACTCATGAGTTGCATTCCATACTGCATATCAGGTACTTGGATAGGTTTTGGAGACATTGAGGCAAATATGACATAACATGTATCTCTAGGGATTTATGGTTTGGTGGTGGAAGGAGATGAATAAAATGATGTCACAAATCCAGGAATAAGCATAATATAGTAGAGGTAAGCATGGGAGATCTAGGAACTCGGAAGGAGTTTAACCAATGTGGCAGTACGGAGGAGGCAACAGTTGATTGCTTCTTGGAGGATGCAGCTTATAGGCTGAATTCTAAAGGATAGGGAATATAAAGCCAGGGAAGGGGCAAGGAAAAATAAATGATGGCTCAGGAAACTGTTTCAGGTAGCAAGAATGAAGGGATGATTACATCTATTGGCATGTGTAACCCACAGGATATCCTAGCAATAAAAGGAAAACATAATTTGGTGATCAGAGGGTGCCATCTGACTTAAAGCCTATGCCAGAGTAGAGGATTTTGATGGCTTATTATTAGTGAACATGGCACAGTGTGCTGGTTGCCTCCAGATTTCCACATTTGCCTTCTTACCAAGGGATTCCAGATCATTGAGTGCAACAAATGCCCAGATAAAAATCTGTTTCCAAGCCTAACTTGCATCTGGTGATGGCCAATGAAATATGTACACAAATTCTTTTTTATTTTTTATAGGGAACAATTCAAACATGTACAGAAGTGCAGAAAATAGCATAAGAACATGCAGGTGTCCTTCACATAATTTTATAGCCATCAACATTGGCCTTTCTTATTTTATACTTTATTGTTTTGTTCTTGTGTTTTTCCTAGATTATTTCAAAGCAAAAGCCAGATGTTGTATCATTTCTACTCATAAATAATTCAGCATACTTCTCCAAAAGCTGAAGACTTTCTTTTTTTAACATAACCACGATGTCAATATCATACCTAACAAAATTAACAATAATTCCTTATTATTATGTAACATGTAATCTGTACTTAACTGGGAAATATCATTAGGGAGACTGACTTGGTAGAGAACCAGGTAGCTCTGTGCCCTTCTTGCCACTGCCTCTACTGTTATCCGATGTTCAGGTTATCAAAGCAGTCACCATTGTAAGACTAGGAACCAACTTTGAGAGTGGAAGCTATGCATGGAGGAGGGGAAAGAGAGCGATGGAAGGAGCCAGGGCCCTGACTACCAAGCAGCCATCACACCAACAAGAGACTAGGTCATTCTGGACTATATTTTGTCTCAGTCTTTCCTTTTTTCATCTTCCTTCCTTTCTTCTTTCCTTCCTTCCTTCCTTTCTTTCTTTCTTTTACAAAAATAGATTTTATTTGTGGGGTGTTTTTAGATTTACAGAAAAATTGAGCAGCTTGTACAGAGAGTTCCCCAATTCCCCCTCAGTAGTTCCCAAGTTTTCCTCTAGGATTAACATCATGCAGTCATAGGCACATTTGTTGTAATTAATGAGCCAATATTAATGATTACTAAGAATGTGATTCACATGGTTACTGGATTGTAAGGTAAGGGTATGTTTAGTTCTACAACAAACTGCCAAAATGTCTTACTAACTACCTTATTGTTAACTAACATCCATCCACCCTAACATTAGGGTTTCCTCTTGGTAGTAAACATTCTATAGGTTTTAACATAGGCATAATGACATGTATTCACCATTATAGTATCATACAGACTAGTTTAGTTGCTCTCAAAATCCTCTGTACTCTGCTTATTTGTCACTTCCTATGTGCTCGTGTGTGTGTGTGTGTGTGTGTGTGTGTGTGTGCTCACGCATGTGTGCGTTTTGCTGAAAGCCTAACTGAACTGATATTTTTACTGGTCGTATAGTTTTGCCTTTATAAGAATGCCATATAGTTAGAGTCATATAGTATATAGCTTTTTCAGATTGGTTTCTTTCACTTAGCCATATACATTTTTAGGTTTCTCTATATCTTTTTATACTTGATAACTCATTTTTTTAAATCACTAAACAATGCTCCATTGTCTGGTTATACTACAGTTTGTTTATTCACTCACCTATTGAGAGACATCTTGGTTGCTTCCAATTTTTGGCAATTATGAACAAAGCTGCTATAAACATTTGTGCACAGGTTTTTGTGTGGACATAAGTTTTCAGCTCATTTGGGTAAATGCCAAGGAGCATGATTACTGAATTGTAAGGTAAGAATATGTTTAGTTCTGTAAGAAGCTGCCAAACTTGTCTTCCAAAGCAGCTGTACCAATTTCTTTTTTTAATGTAAGGCAAAATTCCTATCTTTTTTAAACCCACTATAATCTGGGTCTCTGTTATTAGTAGCCGAATGCAATTCTTAACTGATATGGTAGGAATGTGCCTACTAAGGTCTGATTACATGTGCAGAAATCTTCCACCAACACGCTACATCTCTTTGTCATCTAAACCAAAAAGTCAGAGGAAAACGTTTCCTTAATTGCATGTTATTATCTATTGACATTCTTTTTTCTCAAAAGAAGGTCAGGAAAGATTGTCAAGTGTGTAACAAATATATGGTTGTCTCCTATTCAGCTTTCAACTAACAACTGCAAGACAAGAAATGTTTGGCTTGTCTTGTTATTTATGTCCTTTTAACAAGCTGCTATGGCTTTGATGTAAAATGTCTAAAAAGTCTCAAGGTCAGAGATGAAGCTCTTAAAAGGCGATTGGATGTTAGGGTGCTATAGTCATCAGTGGATTAATCCATAGATGGGTGCATAGCTGAATGTGCTGGTTGAAGGAGGTGGGGCCAGGGGTTATGACCTGGAAGGGTATATTTTTGTCCTTGGCGTCTTCTCCTCTCTCTCTGCTTCCTGGCTGCCGTAGATTGCACAGCTTTCCTCCACAAGGCTCTTCCACTGTGCCATTTCTGCCTTATAGCCAGGCTACCATGGACTAAATGCTCCAAAACCAAGAGCCAAAATAAACCCTTTCTCCTTTGAGCTGTTGGTGTCAGTTACTTCACACCAGCAATGAAAAAGCACCCCGTACAGGAGTCTTCACCAATTGCTTCTTCATTAAGTGCCTGTAGGGCATTTGTTTAATAATTTGTTCCACCTGTCACTGGAATTTCTCTGGTCTTTATCATTTTACCAAGATTAAGGATAGTGGTTTGATAGTTGAGTCAGCATATTTTTTCCTACTTAGAACCCTGATATGCTGAAGTGAGCAAATATTCCCTACTATTATAATACAGTAATCAAAATCATTTTAGCAACTTGGCTCAGTTTCATGCTGAGCAATAGATGTGTTCTGAGGGAGCTATATATACATCATATTGTTATAAATTAATTCCTATTTTAAATGAATAGGGAAAACCCATCACAGAAGAGGATAATTCAGTCAATTCCTCTGTAAAACAAATAATTCCATTATATGAATAATCACCCTTTAATTTAGTTCTCCATGAATATGAAATGTTCAAAAATTGAGGGTTTTAATGTTTTTTAATGCATGGAGATTATAACTGAATGCGTTACACCCTCTGTTTCTTTTTTCTTCTTTATCCTCATTATCATCGTCATTGTCTTCATTGTTATCTGTTGTCATCACCAGGAAAGCATGAACATTTTAAAACCTAGAACTGCATTATTAGAGGTTGTTCAGCCCACTCATAAAAGAGGGCCTTGCCTTTATTCCCAGTGCTCTGGAAAGCTGAGACAGGAGGGTTGAAAGTTCAAGCCTA
>NW_004955402.1:33696420-33840767 GCF_000276665.1 Chinchilla lanigera
AGAAAGAAAGAAAGAAAGAAAGAAAGAAAGAAAGAAAGAAAGAAAGAAAGAAAGAAAGAAAGAAAGAATATGCTAAGGAATCCTATGGCTTCTTCAGTATCCACTTTCAGTTTTATATAATGATAATCTGGTTATGCGACCTTGAGAAACCACCAATAATGTAAACTCTCTGAGTTTCAGCTTACTCATCTGTAAAATGTGGATGAAGGTACACTATTCATAGGGTTGATTTGATGATAAAATGAGAGCACAGATTTCCTGCCCCATATCACATGCTCAATTGATGTTAGCTATTATTTTTGCTATTAGGAATAGTGTTATCATTAAATGGAGTGGGAGTAGGCAGGCCCTCATCCTAAAAAATAATGATCGTATCACAGCCATGAAGATGACGACTGTCCATAGCAAACAATTGGAAAATGACAGGTTTTGACAAAAATGTGGAGAAATTTGAACACTTTTGCACCATTATGGAAATGTGCAGTGGTGTAGCCAGCACAGCAAACAGGATACTGTTTCCTCAAAAAAACAATAAATAAATAAAAAACAAACTAAAATAAAATTACAATCTAACAATTCCACTTCTGAATAGATATCTAGAATTGACAGCAGGGATTCTGAGAAACTGATACAGCCATGTTCACAACAGCATTATTGGAAATAGTAGATTAAAAAGTGGAAGCAATCCAAGTGCCCATCAGTGTATGAGGAGATAAACAAAATATGCCATAACATGCAAGAGAACATTATTCAGCCTTAAAAAGAAAGAGAATTCTGACACATGCTTAAAAATGTATGAATCTTGAGGCTACGGCTAAGTAAGATAAGCTTGGCACAAAAGGACAAAAACCATGTGATTCCACTTAACCAGGCACCTGGCATGGTGAACCTTACAGGGACAGACTGGTGCAAACTGGTGCAGACTGGTGAACCTCACAAAGCAGACTGGTGCCTTCCAGGGCTGGAATGGGGAGAGCACTGGGAATTAAAATTTAATGGATATAATTTCAGTTTTATAAGATGACAAGTTCTGGAAATGGATGATGGTAGTAGTAGTATGACAATATGAATGCACTTATGGCTACTGAACTGTATGCTTTACAATGGTTAACATGGTCAGTTTTATGTTATGTGAAATTGACTACCATTTGTAAAAGAAAACAAAAACCAGGTGTGGCGGCAGACATCTGTGATTCTAACTACTTGGGAGGCTGAGTCAGGAGGATCAAAAGTTTGAGGCCAGTCTGGACAGCTGAGTGAAATCCTGTTTCAAAATTTAATAAATAAAAAGAACTAGGGATGTAGCTCAGTGTTCCCTGGCTTCAGTCTCCAGTACCACACAAAAAGATTAAAAATAACTGAAATTCCATGGTTGAGAATTGTCTATACCTAGGAAATGAGAACATACCAGGGGAAAGGAGATGGTAAGGATTAGAGAGCAGCATTGTGAACAGCCTGGCGTGTCCTCTGGTGGAGATGGATTCTCTCAATTCTCTGCTTCCTCCAGCTGATGGCTAGGTCACTCAGAATGTGCTTGCATTTCACAACATCCCTCCAGCTAACTCCGTGGCCAAGTGCCTTCCCCAAATACAGCTTAGGTTAAAACCTGAGACTGGATAACCACAGCTTCCAGAAATGGGCCCTGCCTGAGAAGCTGGCATTCAAAAATTATAACCCAGTTGATAGCAGGAGAGTAGTTCACTGGTGCCAGCTTAGTAATTAAATTACAAGGTGATTATTAGTCTGCTCAGGCAAGGGGATTACATCTGAGTACTATAAGCAGCCTCAGACTAAAACTCCTCCCAGAAAAAAAAAATAACCTGTAACTAATTTAATGTCATTTCCTACCAATTATAGATGCCCTCTAGTGACTAGACGGTTGTCATAGTAACAGCCCACTGGAAGAGTATGTTTGATAAGGCCTGGGAAATAAAGTATATCAGAAAGGGAATGTGCTGCATCTTATCCCTGCATCAGACCAAAATTGTTTTCTAGGGGTGAGGAGGGGACAGGTAAGCTGTCACAGCCTGCTCCCTTCTCTTCTGTGGGTGGCTCCACGGAGGTTTCAGAATAGCTGACCACTTCTCCCGCTGCCCTGGCATTTCCCCTGCACTGCTGTCGTCCCCTGGGATGGTCCCACTCCACATCGGCCAAAAGGCATCTTCTCTTGTTTCTCTGAAAACTTGTTTTTGTTTTGCTTCTTCCTCCAAGCCAGCTCCCTTGGCAAACTCATAGATCAATCATCTCCAGACCAGAACCCACTCAGTCACTTTCCTCTGCACAAAATACATAAGAGCTTTGCAGACCCTTTATTCAAGTACTGCACTTGATAAAAATCTGCCACCTGTACAGGTGCTTAGCAGAGGGCAATGTTTTGAGCTACACTGATGCCACAGGCGTGTTCCAGACAGGTTGCTGGTGCAGCAAACTCTGCCAATTACATCTGATGTGGCTCCCAACAGATGTGCTGCTACTTAAGAGAGCCATGCTGACTCCTTTGGGGAAAGGGATCGCGATCTCATAAAGTGTCTTCGGCATCAACTCCTCTTTTCCTGTACTAGAATGGATTAGAATGTGAAGTTGGCTGTAGTGGTGCAAGAAAGTAATCCCTGCACACTGGGAGATTGAGCCAGGAGGATCACAAGTTGGAGCTCAACCTGGGCAATTTAGCAAGCAAGCCCTGCCTCAAAATTTTAAAAGGGAGGTGGTGGGAATGTAGCTCAGTGTGAAGGTTCTGGTTTCAATCCTCAGTAACAGAGAGAGAGAGAGAGAGACAGAGAGACACAGAGAGACACAGAGAGAGAGAGACAGAGACAGAGACAAATACAGAGAGGGAGACAGAGAGACAGAAACAGACAGAGACAGAGAGAAAGACAGAGAAAAAGCCATCTCAAATCCTTTCGGGAAAGAGTAGAGTATAAATAACTTTGATACTAGAAACAGAGGGTTGTGATATTCAAGAGAGGAAAAGAGGAAGCAAAATGTTGGCTCCTCTTCTTACTGAACCCCCAGTGGCCACACTGAGGACAGGGATCTTGGTGCAGGGCAAGAGTGGATCTCACAGATTGGGCCAGCCTGTACTGTTTGTTGGAATTACCACTTAGCAAAAAACTCTGACTTCAACCTCCTGGGGTCATACAATAACTCCAGACCAAATTGCTCAGACTTTTGTTTGCCTTCCCACATAGTTTTAGTCCAGAAGAACAATAAAAAATAAAAACAATAATAAGCAAAGATAAAACCTAGCCTATGTGTAAAGTGTCTTATATTGTCTTTAATGTTTCTTCTCCTCCTCCTCCTCCTCCTCCTCCTCCTCCTTCTTCTTCTTCTTCTTCTTCTTCTTCTTCTTCTTCTTCTTCTTCTTCTTCTCCTCCTCCTCCTCCTCCTCCTCCTCCTCCTCCTCCTTCTTCTTCTTCTTCTTTGTTTTCATCTTTGTCTTCTTCTTCTTTTTTGGTACAAAGAATCGAATCAGGACCCTGTGCTCAGCAAGCAGGTGCTGTGCCACTGAGCTATATCCCCTGCACATCTTTAATTTTTATAGCCACCTGCTGAGATGTGTTCTATTGTTCCTGTGCTTTATTTAAAAATTGAAACTTAAAAGTAATTGAAACCTGGAATATGTCTCAGTGGTGCAGCCCCTGCTTGATAAGTGCGAGGTCCTGAGTTAGATTCCCAACTAAAATAAAATAAAATAAAGTGATTGAGTTGTTTAAGTTTGAGGGTTATAAAGATCAGCTGCCTCCTGAGTCAAGCCTTAAACCAGATGCGCATCACTGTCAAGACTTACTGCCTTTGCATCCCTTGTCCTCATCCCCTTCCCCTGCTAATTCCTATTTCTTAGCTCCTGCCCTACTGCCACCATCACCAGAAAGCCCCTTCCAGCCCCTGCCTACTCCCAAACCCTGGCTGAACCACTTGTCCTGTGGATC
Organism: Chinchilla lanigera; assembly: GCF_000276665.1. Lineage (NCBI taxonomy): Eukaryota > Metazoa > Chordata > Mammalia > Rodentia > Chinchillidae > Chinchilla > Chinchilla lanigera. The sequence goes on from NW_004955402.1 coordinate 33,700,350, forward strand.
CATCCTGCCTCTGAGCTTCTGAGAGTTGCCTTTTCCCTGAATAACCACTCTGTCTGTACAATGCTTACAGCTTGTTCTGAATTTCTGTTTAAAATGCATGTCTCTTTAGAACTAAGCTATGAGGTTCCCTCAGCCCAGATTAATGCTTATTTTTATGCTTACTTGTCATTCATGATATCTTTTTTTGTTTGTTTGTTTTATTTGTTTTTTCCGGTACTGGGAATTGAACTCACGACCTTGCACTTGCCAGGCAGGCGCTGTGCCACTGAGCTAAATCTCCAGCCCTTATTCATGATATCTTATAGCAAATGCATTATATGCACTTAATAAATACTACAGCTAAAATATGTTATTTAAGTGATTTTTCAAATTTCGCCTATAAGGACTTTTTAACAACACAGAAAATATAAAAATTTTTATTAAATAACTAAAGCATGATGCAAAATACATAAGCAATGCCACTTCAATTACTATAATTGCACATAATAAATCACTTGCTTAAAATACAAAGAAATACTGGGATAACAAACAAGTCAATAAAAGGCATGAACACTTATTCAGATTTAGCTAGCTCTATCTTCATTATTTGCTGCAGTTATTTTTTTCTGCAATCATTTTATTATTAACAAATTAGGGAATGTGATGAACATTCAAATTCCAGAGTGTGGTATGTAGGCCCTGAGTGTGCATGTCCCAAAACGAGTCATGGGGTCCCGGAATAGAACACTGTGATATTTACTTTTATGTTAAAAATATACAAAAAGTAAACCTCCCTAACAGTGAAAAGGCTTTTGAAACACTAATTTATAAAAAATTAAGTTCTTTAGAAACATTTATCTTTAGAACATCATTTAAAATGCCTATTTTAGTGGAAATATTAAATAGATAAATGAATTATATATATATATTTCATGGATTTTAACTTTAACTTTTTCTTTCAGTTCTGGGGATTGAATCTGGGGCTTTTATACTGAGCTACATGCCGATCTCTCTCTCTCTCTCTCTCTCTCTCTCTCTCTCTCTCTCTCTCTCTCTCTCTCTCTCTCTTTTGTTAAGTTTTAAACAGGGTCTCACTATATGGTTAAATCACCCAAGCTGGACCCAAACTTTCGATCCTTTTGCCTCATTCTCCCAGAGTGCTGGAATTGCAAGCATGTGCCACCACTCCCAGCCAAAACAGTTTTTTGGCTGATGAGCTAGATAAACAAGGATCACTGTTCTATGGCATAGAATCATATGAGGCATTAAATATACCAAACATATGCACTCACATCTCTGAAGCCTAAGATCCAAAGAAAAAGACATCTTCCTTATAAAATATACCAGCAAGGAAGAACCTTGCTCCTATCAATTTCTGCAACTGGAGGAGACAGTTTCCTGGGCAAACCAGAGAAGGGGTATCCTGAGTTCTGAGATGGACAGTGTAGCTCAGCTCACTGGCTCCACAGTCCATAGCTCCAAGTGCACCATCGCCATGTAAGTCCAGCTGTGTGCTCTGAGCACATTCTTTCATCTCTTCTAACCTATTTTTTCCAGTGTCAACTAGACGAGAAAAAGCATCAAATGTGTTTTGCTTATTGCCTAACAGATAGTAGTTCCTCAATTAATATATTAGCTATCGGTCTTTAAAAATGATTTGGAGCTTATGGAAGGTTCAAGACCAAATTATTTTGCAGACATTTCAGAGTGAGGATTTCACAGGCAGGATTTATAAAGACGTTGAAATGGAAGACATCTGAGATAGAAAAGGGAAGGCATTTTTTCAGGAGGAGAGAGTCCCAGCTACAGGGATCACAATGGCCTAACTTCTCTCCCTGCATTTCTTTAATGATTAGAAACCACTCAGCCTAGCAGAAACTAAAGAGAGTTCTATAAGGATACAGAGAGATCAGGAATTAAAGACAAATACAGTACAGCATCCAGTGACTGAGAACTGGCAAAGTCTGCAATCAGGCTACTCTGGACATTTCTTTCTCCCCATTTTCTCTCCTCTTTCCCTACCAGCCTCTGCAGTTTTGATGTCTTGCACCTGGCCCACCTTGACCAAAAGCCTTGACTTGAGCCATCACCAATGAGCAAAAGTTCCTTAGTTTCTTCCTTCAGATTCTTGCAAGAGATAATCCCATTGGTTCAGCTCATCTAGCCTAACCAGTGGGCCTAGCCAATGGGGCCTCAGGTATACATCTCTGTTTCAATTAGACCTGGCTTCCTCTCCCAGGATAAGAGTGATTCTGTGCGTGTGTTGTGTGTGTTCTAGAGCCTGGTAAACAAGGACACTAGTCCCTTGTAAAGATGTGGGTATATCTATTTCAGGCCCTCATCAGGGGACAAGGCTGTGGATTAGGCACTCATGCCAGTGACCTGTGAGGTCTGACATTTAACTCTGAGAGTCCTAAGGAATATCCTATGATTCAGGGGCTTTACTTACTGTCCTTGAATCTTGCAAGACAAGGTCTGCTTACCTTTTGTTCCCTCGGGAGCTTCAAGGCTTCGTTTAATGACTATTACAAACACCTTCTGCTCTGCCAGAATTAAACCACTTAAAATTTGTTCTTTTGCCTACTTAATTTCACAGTTTTGTTTTTCTTTTTCCACAGAGATTGTAAAGTTCCTGAAGGGGAAGCCTCATGTTTGGAGATAATTTTAGAGAACTAATTTATTTTAGAGATATGGAAACTGAGGCCCAGGGGGAGGAAATGTCAAACAGCAAGAGATGTCAAATCAACGCCTTGCCATGTCATATGTGCAGCATGCTCTCAGTAGATATTTCTCGGTTTGTTTCTTATTCCACATTTGCTTTTCTCAAGCTCATTGTCCTCTGTCCATGTCCCTTCATCTACAACCGATGGCCACCTTAGGGGATCACTTTGCATCTGGTGTTCAAGTGATGGTCTTTGGGTTGTGTAGTGGAAGCCGAGAGGAGGCAGAGGTGAAATTCAACCTGGTTCTATCAAGCCATTATCTCTTTAGGCCAACACACCACAGCAGCAGCACAGATGCCAGCCTGGCAACTTCCTTCTGTGGGGTCAGTGGCTGCACTCTGCACACTAAAACCACTCTAGCTCCCACCAAGGTCACTATTTCTGCAGTGCTCCCAAGCCAGTGCTACATAACAGGGACTTGAGCCACTGCTAAATTCCTCGAAGTAGAAAGTCACAGTGGCTTTAGTCCCTCCTTTCCTCCCAGAAGTCTTCTCTGACCAATGCAACCTAATGGGAACCCTGAGTTCAGTTTAAGTCACCCTCGTGCAGTGAACCACTTGACTTCCTTTGGTGGCCTGGATGTCAGCCTTGTCACAGTTTCTTCCCTTAGCACTCTGGTGGTTCCCACCAGGCCTTCAATCAATGTTAATGGTGTGGGGTACAGTTCAGTGGCTGAGTAAGGGCTTAGCATGTATTAAGCCCTTAGTTTAATCTCAGCATCAAAGAATTAAACTAACTAAATACACACATACCTAAATGTGAGGAATCAGGGTGGGTGGGGGGTAACTTTTCCCTAGAAAAACTGCAGAAGGAACAGAGAGAAAGAACAGAGAGATAAAGAAGAAATATTTAATTTTGCTAGTGTCTTAGGCAAACATGGATTAGAAGCAGCTGCTTAAAACACAGAGAACTATCCTGGTTTTCATTTCTAGGCCTTTCGGCCACTCCAAATCTGAAAGAGTTACCCAATGCTAGTGTCATTTCCCCAGGAACCCCCAGTTCATTAACTCAGCAGCATTTCTGATTCTAACTTGTAGGCCAGGTACAAGGTCAATGACAATTCGAGGAAGAAGGGCTTCAGATGAGGGCTATGTAAGCCCAGCCTGCTACTTGCAACTCCCATCCCAGGGAACTTCAGTCTGGGGGATCCATAGAGCCATCTCCCAAGTCGCCCATTCCACCTTGAAATGCCTATCATCAGAGGCCGCCTTGGCGAGCTCTCAATCAGAAAACAAAACTGGCAGGGTTGGAGAAGAGAATGCATGAAAGATCTTAGGGAGGTTAGTGAAGGTTTATTAGTGTGGAGGGAAAGCAGAGAGCCAGGCTCTGAGAACACAGAAAGGCAGAAGGTAGGTCTGATGTGCAGCAGTGCGGGGCTTGGGGGCACAACCCAGAGAAGGTGGACTTGGATGGGGGTCTTTGGGCAGCAAGGTGGGGAGGAGGAGAATATAAACCACAGTCAGGTGATGAGGGTAGGTGGGAGAAGTAGGAGCCAAGAAGATTCTTGAAGATTAACCTAACTTAGTTCATACACTAGAATGAGCTCTTCCTCCTTGGATTTCTCCCTGCAACATGAGTTCTGCTGGCCTAAGTCTACAGAAGGAAATTTAGGGATCATTCTTATAGGTTAGAAAGATCTTAAGACAGGAAAGAGACTCAGCCATCATGAATAACTTCCCCTGTTACAGACCCCACTTAAATATATTATTCCATTGGTCCTCACAAAACCAAGAAGATTGTTGAATAAACTGCTCAAGGTCACCTCAGCTGGACAGAAGTTAGCTGCTGATGGTAGCAGAGCCTGAAAGACCATGGGTAGGATTCAAACCCAGGGATCAGGTTGACTCGAGAGTATGTTGTTCCCACTGCCTGGCTTACCCCAGGTCCACATCCCACACAGAGGCCTTTGTTGTTCATGGGCGTTTTATACTCTGTGCCTTGCTCAGCCTCTCCTCCCTCACCTCTGGGACTGATTTAAAGCAAGAGTAAAGCCAAGATCCAAGACCCATTCTCTTTTCCTTTACAGATGGCATCCCTGTCACACAATGTGCAAAACCAGAAAGGTACAAAAATGAGAATTTGTAGAAAGGACAGAATCCAGTACTATTAGTTAATATTTTGTAAACCCAGGAAATTGTCCAGATGTTAAAACATAAAAATGACTCACTGCTACACCAATGAGGCATAAATGCTAAGAAAGACAAAGCAGCGGGAAGAGTCAGGTGTTCTGAAGTCTGTTCCTTTTGTGGTGAAGCAGGACTAGGCCTGGCACTCAGACACCTGGCTTCAGGTACCCACTTTGCCTCTTGGCAATACTTGGCTGTGAATGTGCTGCTGGAATCTCTGGGCCTGCTGCCTTTATTCCACAGGGCATGGAGTTGGGTATGTGTCACCCACTGTGCCCTCTGGCACAAAAAATTAAAGGAGTTCCCTACAAGATGTAGATGCTGTTCTCCTTTTATCCAAAACTTGGCTCCTTCCATAGCTCAAGCCTAAAACACACGTTCTCTACATAGAACAAAATCCTATCCATCCTTCCAGGCCCACGCCAAGCTCACCTCTTTGGGGAAGCTGTCCCAGGCTCCTCCTGCGCTCTAGACTCGCTCCCTTCTTTCTACACTGCCCAGCTCCACTTGCCCCTCTGTCAGGCCAAACTGCTGGGCCAGTCAGAATCAGCTCTCTTCTCTGGCATCTGGAGCCTTTGTCCTCCATAGTTTTAGTCAGATGCATGTCCATTCCTTTGCCTTTGTTAAAAATCTTAGAGAAAAAGACATTATAGTAATTCTTTGCATAAATACCCTTTCCCTGACCCCTCCCACTCCATCTTGGTTGCCTGCTCCTCTGTGGGTTCCATAGCACTTTAGTTTATCCTTATGTTAAATGTTGACTTATCTCCTGTACTTTCATGGACGGTGGACCTTTAACTAAACTGAGCTCCTTGGGAGCCTAGAGTGAGGGTCTTCATGTCTTGGAATTCCCAAATAGTCTGTAGAAGGGCTCAGCAAATGTTGTAAGAATTCATCAATACATGGATTTCTACAACAGTTCTGTGTCTGACTTTCTTGCTTGGTGGGGCATAAGCATTTTAACTTTCTCCTAAAGGCTGCTCTGTGCCAAGTTCAGTTTTAACATTGGTGACTTGGTTAAGTGATGACTGAATTATCCACAGCATGGAATATCCCAGCTACCCTGTCCCAGCCTTTAGCATGGCCAATGGAAAATTAATTGGTTGCAAAGTGCATATCTAATTACAACATCCCGCCCCTGCCACAGCGATGCTCAAATGTTAATTGTAACATATGCATCTCAATAACCGACGGAGGCACTTAATGCAGCATTAATAACGCCACCCCCCTCCCGCCCCCAGTGCATACACAAAGCTCCCCTTTATCTGCCATTAGGACAGGCTGCGCTTTAAGCGTGGAAATCCTCATCCTTATAGCCTTCCACACTGTAAAACCAAGCGCGGACCATGCCTCTATCCTCAGCCCTCCCCGCCAGAGAGGTCCCCACCCAAGCCGCGGCAGAGCCAGGGCATCGCTGGGTGGCAAGTTTTAGCGTCGCTAGACTGAGCTGTCTCGGAGGCTCAGGCTAATGCTTTGCGCGCCCGCGGCACCCCGCTCTCCAGGGCCCGCCATCCCCGGAAAGAAAGGCGAACTACATTACCCAGCAGGCCTGCCAACGCCCTCTTTCCTTTCAAGTCTGCACGTGGCCGGAGGGGGAGGCGGGACCTGGACGTCACTCTCCTACATTCTCTTTCCCTGTGTCAGAACGGGATCGGTTTTTTTCCCTTTCCTCTACTCCCTCCCCCCTGCCCGCCCCTCCCTCCCTCAGTCCCTTCCCTCCCTCCCTCCCCTCTAGGCTGGGTCCCTGCGCCGGTGCGCCGGGTCCGCTCCGCAGCTGGGACGCGCGGAACTCGAGGCAGGAGTAGGCTCTTCGGAGCCGCGTCCCTCCCTTCCCCTTCCCTGCCCCCTTCCCCCACCCCGACGCAAGCTTGGAGCGACAGCCAGAGGAACCCCGAGGTGAGCATCCTTGTCTGCCCTCCTCTTTGAGTGGTCTCCGATTGCGGATCGATTCAGGGGCCTGGGAGGAGGGCTGAGTGACGCGCGCGTGCTTGTAGATAAATCCAGGAAAACCGCCCCAAACAATTAGCCCCCTTCCCCCTCTCTGCGTCTCAGCAAGCCGGGTGTCCGCACTGATCTACCGTCCCCTCCTCCCCTCTGTAGGGGACTGCTCTCTGCGACCTCGCCCCCTCCCTGGGTTTATCCCACTCCCTGCCCCATGCCCCGCCCGGTGGGGAGCCGAGGCCCTGGAGCTCCCTGGCGGAGGGGGGCTTGTGGGGGACGCACGGCTGGAGCCCGACTCGCGTTGGAGCTGCGCGCGATGTAGCTACTGTCATGTGCCGGGTTCCGACCCGGGAGGAGAAAGCGGGCGAGCCCGATTCCACTCCCTTTTGTTTTGAAGCCCGCATTTGCTGCATCGAGCAGTTGGTCTGGTACCCGGCAAACTTGCAGCTGTTGTGATCGCGCTCCGCCGAGGTAGGCTGGTCGGGGCCGCAGGCTGCAGCACTCCGGGCTGCCGGCTGGAGGGTCCCCGAGAGTGTTCCTCCACGCCGCCCCTCCCTGCCGTGGTGACAGATTGTGTCTGTGGCAGCGGCCGGGTGTGAGAGTGTGTGCGCGCCGGTCCCCGCGTGCCCGGGGATATCTGTGGTCTAGACAGGCTGCGACCCCTCCCTAAGTCCCGGGTGAGCCTGCGGCCGCGGGGGGCTTCGGGGCCGGGGCGGGAGTGGAAGCTGAGGAGGAAACCGAATTGGTGGATCTGCTGGGTGGCAGTTTTGGCCAATCCCTAGGGTTGTAATTCTGTTGGCTTTTTAAATGATTACTCCCGTCGCCGCGGCATGATCGGGCCTGGGGACTAGATACGCCCAGCGGAGCAGGGGTTAAGTTGACAGGCTCTGGGAGCCAGCTCTTGGTGGCGAGTGACCCGAGCGGCTGCAGGGTGGGCTCCAGCTCGGCTTCATCAGGATTTGGGCAGGCGACTGTCAGGCGCCGGTAGTAGGGGAGAGCGGGCGGGGGACCGTGGCTTGGCTTGAGGCGGCGATCTGGGGTCCCCGAGGATCGCGTGCTTGGATGCGACCCGAGGAGCAGACCCCGGCACCGCGCGCCTGAGGTGGGTAATTCCATTGACGTTAAAAGACAATCAGGAATCCAAGCCCCTTGTTTGACCTGTGTTGGCTCTGTTTGGTTTCACGGAGTTTTCAGGGTTTGGGCTGGGGGTGTGTGAGCAAAAAGGGGGCGCGGCGAGTAGAGGGGAAGGATGGCTGACGGCGCCGCCGTGCGTGTCCCCACCCGGAGGAGTGAGGCGTCGCCTCCCCCGTCCAGGTGTCTGTGTGTGTACACATCGCTTAGGCGTGGGGTGGGGGCGGGGCAAACCGCGGCTTAGTGAGGACCCGCGTGGGCCCGGAGTCCCTGCCTGCTCGGTCTAACAGCCCCTAGTTGTCCTAGTTGGGCAGATGTCCTGTGGGTGTCGGCGCGCCCGGGTTACCTGGGAAGGAATGGGCCGGGTGAGACCCTTGGAGTCGCGCGTGCTTTGGCAGCCGTGGGGGAATTCCTCGTCCGCGGCGCAGCCCCTCCCTTCCTTCCTCCGCGTCCCCGAAGCCCCTTTAACCTGAAGATTGGGGAGGGGCTGCGCCGCGGGCTCTCGTGTGTGGACGCCCCCACCACTAGCAAGTTGACCCTTGCACCAGAGTGCCCGGCGGGTGCGCTGTCTTTGCAGTTGGAAAGAGAATCTGCGCACTCTGTCCCCGCCCCCCAATTCTTCAGTCTAAGGACTGCGGGACTCAGGGTCTGCCCCGCCGCCCCAGCCTGGGCCCAGCCCGCCACAACCCGAAGCCCAGCAGACCCACTCCGCCCAACACTCTATCTTTGCAGCCCGAGGATTATCTCCCGGGCTGGAGGCCGGAGCGACGCAGAGGGAGGAAGCCGAGCAGCTGCGGGCTCCGCGGCGCTGGAGCCTCCACCGGGTGAAAGTGACACAGCAAGAGCGCTGTCTGGCCTAGCCGGAGCTCAGGAAGGAGCCGCCCAGAGCACGGGGAGTGGCGCCGCCTGCCCTGGCCGGGCTCCTCCTGCCCCGCTCTGGGGCTGGGTCCCAAACCTCGGGAATCTCGGCTCCCAGCAGGCAAGGGCCCCGAGAGGAAATTGCCCGGATTTCAAGACAGATCAATTATAGAGGAACTGAGTGCCGGGGACAGAGGCTAGAAAGGTGGCCAGGATGCTCTGGGATCTGAGTAAACTCCCTTCGAGTGTTTGAAACTGGATTCAACTTAACCAACACAGATCATCTTGTTCCTTGTGTCAAGTGTCCACGCTGGGTAACAAGGCTCAGAGGCAGTAATTTTGTAAGGCGTGCTGGGTAAAATGTCATCTGTGATTAGCAGATTGCTGAAATAATAATGTGTTTCTATGGCTTTACAAGGTAGCTCCCCTCCCACCCCTGGCCCCGTGTCACTTCATTTCCTAACAGTATCCTGCGAAGTAAGGGTTTGTCAACCCCATTTTACAGATGAGCACACTGAGGCTCAGAAGTGACCTAACTTGCCTAAGGTTTCTCACTAGGGAAGGACAACTTTCCTTCCTCTGTGATTTCTCTTCGACGCTTATAGCTTTGAGTGACCACTTTTTTTGAGGTTGGGTTTTTGATTCCTTAAGAAGTACTGAACCTAAAATGGACATAAATTATGGTGGTACTTATTCTTTTTCAAAACACTTGATTAGCTAACAGCTCCTAATTAAAGGACTGAAGTATTATCACTCATCTAATAATTAACTGTTGGTGAATGCATATCAGCTGTGATATACCCAGTACACGCCAGCGTATAATAAATGCATTTTCTATGTACATGATTACACAATACATGACCATGTTCACATAGATGTGTTCATGGACTTCTTATTAAAGCCAGGGTCTGTTCTTCAGCTGCTAGCTTCACAGCCATTAGATTCAAAATGTAGATCCCTGAGAAACCACCCCAAACTATTGTCCCTGTCCTCCTCCCCAAGATAGAGAAGTCCAGAAATCAGCAAAGACATTGCCTTCATGAATTTCCAAGAGTTCATGTATTTGATGATTCTCAGACACAGCCTGGAAAGATTTTAGGTTTGGCCAACTAATCTACTAATCTTCTACTTACTCACAAATATGCACTGGCCAGGACAAGTTTGTATACCTAGAAGTACGCTCAAGAAAATTTAACACATGGTCTCTGCCATGTGTTAGATTCTGAAAGTGTTTTCCAGCTGTAGAGATAAAATTCCAGCACGGGCTTATTAAGTGCCTATTCAGGCCAGACACGCTACTTGTTTGGGGTACACAAAGGTAGTACAGCAGCAGTAGTGCAAGGCAGTAACAGAGCCTACAAAAGGGAACAAATCATAAATATTTCAGAGCACTCACCCTGGGGCTCAGTTTCACATATGTTGGCTGCAAGGGTCCATGGATAGATGCAACACAGAGAGGCTTGTATGTTCCCATTGCCCTGGATTTCTGGCTGTTTGGAATCTCCCCAGTGGGCCCAGAGGTATGTCTTTCTGAGGAAGGCAGGCAGCTGGTGAGAACTTACCCTGAAGCCAACCAACAGGTTCCTCTGAGTGTGAGGTGTTCTGCATGGTCCCTCCCCAGCTGTGGTGTGCTATGACTCAGTGGAAGCTATGCTTTGGTCAAGGTCTCACTCAGGCCCTGGCTGGGTTTCATCATTTCTGTCTTACAGGTTTGTGCAGATGTTTTAGTATGCGGCTGCTTTTTGTCTGTTTCCATACTCACTTATATAATCCTTAACAGTGGCCTCCAATTTCATTTCAGTTTTGGGGTCTGCTGCCTTTGTTTTAAGGTTATATGATTTATATTTCAGATCATGAAAAAGCAGGAGGTGAATGGCTAGAATGGAGTAAAAAATCTTGTGCTCAGAGAGAATAGAAGGTACAGACAGGCAAAATGCAATTTTTGATAATTCTTCAAACTTGGTGGCATTTCTGCATAACTTACCTTTTTATACTCTTTGGAGAGGGGCTCCTTTCTTTCTGCTCACCTGTGGGCCTCTGAGCTCAGCTACATAGCTTCAGGCCTACATTTTCTTCTGCTTGAAGCCCAGACTGAGCTGTGGGCAGAACAAGGTGAGAAGAGACTCAGCCCTGGATCCTAGGTACTCAGGTTGGGTAGGGCCTTACAGATAGGGTAATGTCCATGTGAAGACTTCAAGGTCCAAGGTCAGAGGAAGCCCTTGACAGAGTGGGGCAAGAAATCTTGGATTTTTGTATGTCATCTAATCTTTCTCTATATCATGTATTTTATGGAAGAGAAGTTGGGTCTTTATTTCTCAAAGAGAACTCTCTAACTTCTCCCTTTTCTCAAATTCTGATAAAAGTTCTAGAGTACACTTTTAGCTTGAGATTGCTTTCCTTGTAGACTGGCCCTTTCTGCCTTGTGTTTCATCTTTGGCATCTGGGAATGAACAAGGGCATGCATCTGGGACAGGGGGTGGGCCTTAGGCCTTCTAGCACTCTTGTTTGGTCTATGTCCTTGTAGCCTTGAGGTAGGGTCCTTAGTAATCTCCTGCAAGTGTCTACTAAGCTGTTATGTCTTTGCATTTCTCCTAGAAGAGGATCCATAGATACCATTTGATTCTCAAGGACAAAACTGCTGGTGGGGGAGGACATTCAGGTTGGACAGGTGGTTTGTTGGCACGGAGACTAAAATACTCTGTACTTGATGTGGCTTCACCATTTTCACCATATTTCATACCAATTGCTCCACGTAGAATGCAATATCAACCTGTGAAGCTGGCACTGACCCCATTTTGTATTTGAGGAAACTGAATCTCTGTGGTTAAGTCACAAATAAATGGTAGAACAGGGATCCAAACCGTGGTCTTCAGACCTCAAACTCACTGCCTAGGATTGAAGTGGTGCACCATCTGGCATTTCATTACAGTTTTGTGAGTAGAGGGCCTTGAACCTTTCAGAGCTTCTTTGTGTCTACTGCTGACTTGTATCCAGCTATGAAGCCAGACTTAACTGCTAACTAACCCAGGGGTTATGAAGGATGAAGGACGGGAGGCAGTTTCCATAGCAACAGTATGTAAAATGAGCCTGGTATGGGTTGATTTCATGGAAGAGATGAATTTGGGTGCAGGTCTGAGTGAGTAGTGGAAGAGGTTTTAGGCTGCAGCACAAAATGGGTAAAGGGAAACTGTGTGTGCATGGGGTAGGATGGAACAGACCAGAGAGGTTTGATTGATGTCCTGCAGTTAGTATGAGCTTAATAGTTACTGGGCTATGTTTCTATGCTGTTGAGGGCTCTCTACGAAGCCCTGGGCTACAGTAGTGAGCAAGGACAGCCCCTGCCTCAAGGAGCCCACTGTCTAGGAGGAGAAACACACTCTAAACTCTTACATTCAATATGAATGCCATAGTAGAGGAAAGCCTGAAGGTATTTCTACAGCAGCATGATATTGGGCACTGAAATCAGGGAAGGCTTCCTGAAAGGGGGCAACTGGGGAACCAAATCTTAATGGAAGAAAAAGAACTAGCAAGAGAAGGTACAGGAGAAGGGCATTCAGGGAGAAGGAATGGTGCACACAAAGGAGAGAAGGCCTGAGGCTGCCTGACTGTGGGAAGGAACAGCAAGCTGTGAGGTCAAAGGCAAGGGCAGTGAAGCAGGCAGTGCTCGGAGCTGAGGAACTTCCTGAGCCTGGCAGAGGACCTGGCTTTTAGCCTGCAGGTATGGACTGGAGGAAGGGACTTCAAGCAGAGTAGGGGTGTGCAGCCACGGATCAGAAGGGCCTGTGGCTGGGAGCCGGGGGGCCACTGGGCTGAGGAGGCTGCAGGTGGTGTCCAGGTCCCAGGGGATGGGCCCGTAACTGAGGTTGTGCACCTAGCAATGATCTGAAGCTTAGATGTCAGACATATTTGAGGGGCACAGTCTGCAGTGATTGCTTGGGTTTGGGGACAAGGAGGAGCCCCAGGGACCCCAGACTTCTGGCCTCACTGATGGATGGCACCCTCGGCAAGAAGCTTGGGTTGCTTGTGCACGTCTCCTGGGCTGGGGGGAGAAGGAAGATCGTGGGGAGTTCGATGTCACAGGCGTTGGATTGGAATCACAGACAACACAACACATAAGGCAGAAGACGGAGGACGGAGCGTGGGTAGGAGCCACAGCTCCCGAGACTGGGGAAACCTCTGCTGCAGAGCGTGTTGGGGTGGGGACTGCCATAGACAATAAGAGCAGACCTCTTCCTCCCATTGTCAGAGAATCCTTTGTCATGCAGGGCTGCTCTTCAGGGAAGCCAGGCAGGATGCTGTGTCATGCTGGAGGCCCAGCTGGCAGAATCCAGCAATAGTCATCAGGCTTCAGCTGGAAGCATTAATTAGGGGAGAGGAGTTTTTGTTTAACACCCACAAGGGGAAGGGCCCTGTCCCAGCCCATAGGGGTGTGAGTATAGGGTGGGGAACATGGGGGCCTGCTTCTAGGAGCAGGTGGTATAGCTGGGGAGACAAGGCATGGGCACAGGAAGCCACCACAAAAGCTGTAACAAGCTGGGCAGAGAGTAGAATGCAAATTAGCCAGGGGAGCATGGCGAGACCTCTGTTCAGGCTGCAGTTCATTGTTCCTGGGCCCAGGCCCAGTCTTTTCATGTTTGAATCCTCAGGACCTAAAACAGCCTGGTGCATAGAGGTGTGGGGCTTCAAGTGAGGCTGTGTGGGGACGTGGTCTGAGTTCACTGCTGAGGGTGGGAGGTCAGCCAGGAAAGGTTTCCATGAAGAAGTCCAAAGGGGGCATCCCAACACTAAGTTAAGGGACTTTCCATACCATAGTGAAATGAAAATCTGGGTACCTTCCAGCTACAGAGCACCCAGAAATGCCATGAAAGATGTAACCAGCATCCTTTCAAAGAAGAGCCAGGTGCACAGAATGAAAGGGAGAGTGGCAGGCACTCAGAGGCAAATGGGGTTGGACATAAATTCTGCCAGGCTTAAGCAGGGGTGATACTGAGGGGCAGCTACTGGCCTCAACCCGAGAGTGGGGGTTGAGTCCTGACAACTGTCTCTTCCAGGCCTAGAAATGAGACCAGGAATCTGAATGGAGATCCTTGCCTCAACTGGGACCTGGTTGTTGTAGTCAGGGGCTTGCAAGGGGAACAATACAGGATACATAATTTATAGAATTACTTTATAATAGTCGCCCAAAAAGTCATATACAAAAAGAGTGCAGGAAATCTGTCCACACACTAAAGACCAAAGAATCCAACTCAGGGCCTAGATCCCACCATAATGTCCTGCATGAGTTCAGCTGAAGACCTAGAGCCTATAATGATGCCCCCCACGAGGCCAGCTAGAGGCCAAGAGCCCATGACAATGCCTTACGCAGCCCTGTTTAACAGATTTGTGCTGGGAAGGCCCAAAGGTCAGTGGCAGAACTAGAAAGTCTCTGCCAGTGGGATGAAGGATCTGTGCTAGCAGGCGGAGGGATCTGCACTGGAGTCAGGAAGTGATGCTCAAAGTAAGAACCAGAGCTCTCTTAAAAAGTACTACAGCCATCCTCAGTAACAGTGAGGTCCCGAGCTCCTCTGATGATGAAAACTGCCAAGTCCATATCAGGAAAGCCAGTGTGATAATCTTCTCCAGGACACTGGACAGTGCACCATCTTCCCCTCCGGAGGCAGAAAGCGATGCTCAAAGTAAGGACCAGAGCTCCCCCAAAGTGAACTATAGCCATTCTCAGTGACAACAAGATCCCGAGCTCCCCAAATGATGAGAACAGTTGAGTTCATCAGGAAAGCTAGCATGACAAGCTCCTCTAGGAAAACCAGCAGCTCCCTATATATTCCTAACAGCTTTTCTTCTCCAGTCCTCCTTTTTATTTTGTTGGCAATAGTCCTCAGGTGGGCCTCCGACACCTAGCAACACACTGGTATAGTTCAGCTGGGTGTTACAAGTTGACCACCAGTTGTCAATCCACCACGCTGGTGAAGGCTTGTGTGCCTGGAAAAAGAGTGTGCTAGACCTCTACCCATCAGTCTGGGTGGATGGATTTATTGTCTTGATCTGGATTTGAGAAGGGAAGAGTAGCCTCTAGAAATTAGAAACCTTGGACCTGTTAGGCTTTGGATGTCATCTGGAGGCCACTGGAGGATGAATTAGCTTATAAAACCTTGGGACCTCCCAACTGTGGGCTTGATTCATTCAGAGGCCTCAGGAGATTGCGGGTGTCTTCACTCTTGCCTGACTTAAATCTTCCCCTTGGAGAGATGTGCCACGGCAGTGTGAATGAGTGAGTGGGGTGAAGAGGGCTGAGTGGGAAGGTCAGAGCCTATTCTCCTGCTACTTGCTCAGGGTAGGCCCTCACAGATAAGGCACCTTCTAGGCTCCCCATAAGGGGAATTCAGCAGTTCCAACAGCTGATGCTTATCCAGACCGCAGGCCACCATGGCCTCCTCATGCACCGTGTCTTCCATTCCTATGGTTCAAGCTTGGGAGTAGTCCTGAAGGTTACCTGGCCAGCCCTCCACTTGGTGTGGGAATTCTGGTGCGAGCAATCTTGGCCCACCTGGGAGGTGGGATGCTGCCATCTGAGAAGGCTGCTGGAGCTGGGAGGGCCTTTCCTTGAGCCTCCGCCACTTCCTGACTAATTCAGTCCCCACAGCTCTCCTGAGCCACAATTTCTAATCTTTCCCTAGTCTTTTTGTTTCTGCTAGAAGAGCCTCAATTTGTTAAGCTTTGACTGTGAGAATCAGTCAGTTTCTGTCGTAACCTGCTTAGCACAGAGGGAGCTTGTGAAGGTAGAAGTCAGACTAGATGAGCTAGCGGTGTGGGCACAGTCCATGGTGTGAAGTTCTGAGCGGCCCCAGTGCTTCTCCAATCATGAGAGAAGCAACAGCACTCACAAAAATCCTTCTTCCAACACCCAGAACACCTTTCAACATATGAGTAAGTGACCTGGGAATTCTATGTGGGAAGCTGACATTTAATGAGTGTCTATTATGTGCCAGGCTCCATGCTGGGCACTGTTTATGCCTCACTGAATGGAAGGAACTTCTGTGATGAATTAGATAGAGGGACAATGTGGAAATTCCTAACAGTGGTGTGATAGGGAGCTCGGAAATTATTCAGAAGGGACGCGTATACTTCCATCTAGGGTAAGAGCTGACACGCTTCCTGTGGTGTCTGCTTATAAGACTTTCCCTTAGGGTAGGCAAGGTCCTGATGTCACCTCCCTGGGAAGCCATACGCTTGGGGCATTTGCTGAGATATGAATTTTGACTGTGAGATCAAAAAAGTGGCCTGCTATAGAAGTCACACCTCAGACTGTCCCCAACCAGGGTGGTGTTCAAAAGTAGCTTTTAGAGCTTGAGTTTATCTGTTTCTTAGTCTGTCTACAGTGCCATAGGCTCCTCTAGGACAAAAATGGGCTTCTTTATCTTCCATCTTTCTGCCTGGACAGGATAGTTGGTGTTGGTGGCTATGTGGCTTGTGTGTTCGCTGGGTACATGTTGGGTTATGAAGAGCTGAACTGCCTATGAGATGAAGTTGCAGCAGACTGCTGGATGCCCAGATGTGCTCTGCCACTTTCTGCAGTTTGCTGTGCTGACACGGGTGATGGTGAAAGTCAGGGATTCTGGGAATGTACCTAACTACCTCTCCTCTCCCTCCAAACATTGCTCTTAGTTTGCCTTAATCCTTTTGACTTAATGCTCTTGCCTGCTAACATCTGGCTCAGGTCAGCAAGCATCTGTGCTGGATTGGGCTCTGTGAACAAGGAGAGAAAAATGGAGTGAACTGAACAGGGCCTGGCCTCTGCCTCCCATCTGATGGCTGAGACAAAAGCGCTTCAGGCTGGCACAATGAGTGCTGGGAGAGGAGCATGCAAAGTGCTGAGCAACCAAAGGATAGTTGCTGTGCCAGTTTTTGTGCAAATGGACAGTCATGCCAGAATGCATGTGTAGGCTGATACTGTCCTGCTCAAATGAAAGCTTATGGCAAGAAGGCCCAGGAGGGTGTATACATGTGCGTCACACCATGATTAGTGTATCTATTGTTTGTACTGCAGGGTGCACAGGAGGGGGGTGGCGTGTGTGTGTGTGTGTGTGTGTGTGTGTGTGTGTGTGTCTCATATGCAAGAGATACTGGCATTTCTCAACATGTTTTGCTTAAAAGGCTAGAGAGCGGTATCTGTGGGCACTGTAGACTTGGAAATCAGACATGGCTGTGTTTACAGCGAAAGGCCTCTACGTTATATCTCATCATGATCTCTGTTGTGCGCTTCTGGGTAGAAGTATGGAGAGATAAAAACCACTTGGCTTGTAGGATGTTATTGGGAATACTGGACTAACAGTGGCTTTAAAAACAAAATATTTCAAAAAAATCAAGGTATTTTGCTGGGCATATTGGAACATGCCTATAATCCTAGCTACTCAGGAGACTGAGATAGGAGGATTGCCTTGGCAATTTAGTGGGACCCTGTTTCCAAGTAAAAAGGGCTGGCGTATAGCTTAGTGGTAGAACATCCTTGAGTTTGATCTCTCATACCAAATAAACAAACAAGAAAGTATTTCAACTCATATAGCCAGAAGTCTAAGGCTATCAGGAATTTTAGAATTAGTTAATTCAGTAGATTAGTGATAAATTTAAGGGCTCATCCTAACATACATTCTAGAAACATCCTAACAATCATCCTAACTGATTAGGACCCCTTGGGTTTTGATAAGTTGCCCAGGCTGGCCTTGAACTTGTGATCTTCATCACATTGTCCTTTGTCTCAGGCTTGTCCACTCATAGTATGGTTGCCACTCACAGGCATCAGGCTTCCATGTAACTGTATCTAAAGTCAGGCAGGAAGGTAAGGTTTTCCATCTGTGTCTTCATTTTACTGTGGATGAGGGACCTTTCCCAAAATTCCCCTGCTGGAATTTTCATCAAATCTCATTTAAAAGAAACAAGTCAATAGCTCTGGCTCAGCTCTAAAGCAGGCTGAGAAAGCAAGTCTCTGGTATGTTTTCTGCCTCATCAACAGTAAGTATTTGGATCATCTTTCCTGTGTTTCTGTTTATTGGGGAGGTGGCTTAGTTGCTTTCTCATTGCTGGGACAAAATATTCAATACCCATAAGTTAAAAGAAGAAAGGTTTATTTTGGCTCATAGTTTGTAGAGGTTTCAGTTCATAGTTGGCTGGTTCCTAAGCAGGGCAGCATGGCAGAGGGGCATTGCAGAGGAGAGAGTCCATAGTGTGGCAGGTAGGAAGCAGTGAGACTTCCTCCTGTTTTCTCCTTTTATTCCATCTAAGCTACAAGCCCATTGTTGGTGCCACCCACCTGGATTGGTCTTCACTCTTTACTTAATCCATCACCCACAACTAGAGCTCTGCCAAACCCATCAGTGGACTAATCCAGTATCACATATCCATGATCCAGCCACCTCCCACAGCTACACCTACGAACACATGAGGCTTTGCTGGGGGACATGGATATAAGCCATAACAGGAGGGGCTAAAGTTCTTTTGGTACTAGATGATTGAACCAAGGGACTCATATGTGCTAGGCAAGTTCTTCACTCCTGAACTATATCTCCAGTCTTTTTTCTTTTGTTTTGAGACAGAGTCTTGATAAGTTTCTCAGTCTGGCCTTGAGCTAATGATCTTCCTACCTCAGCCTCCCAAGTAGTTAGACTTACAAGCATGATGGCAATAAAAATATAATTTTTTATACATCAATGAAAACCACCCCTGGCTCTGTCAAATGCCAGTCTGCATTCTATCACTGTAGTTTTGCCATTTCTAATAATTACTTCTTAACCCTAAGCCTGATGCTGGGACATAGGATCTGCGTATCTTGTGGAGGTCTTTTATGTGCTCTCAATGGGTGGGTTCTGTGTTTCCTGCCCCCAGAAATCCCTCCACTTTGCTGCCACTTACAGAGTTCTCTCCCAAGTAGAGAACTGCCTAGAGGCATGGAGACATGCAGCTGATGGCCTGATCAGCAGGAGGGGAGATCTGGGGGCCCAAGGCACTGCCCAGTCAATGGGCGAGAGCAGTTCTCTTTGCAGTGGCTTACTGGAATGAGAGGAGTGGCTTCTCAGCCATGGCTGGAGCACATGTGTCTTGCCAAGGGAGTTCTCTTGTTCATACACCCAGGTTCCAGGACTGTGAGGCAGTAAATGGGGGTAGTGTGAACCCTTCATTTGGTAATACTCTGTTATGGCAACAGCCCTAGATGCTGACCCAGACCCCATGCTGAGGGCTTTGCCCTGGGTATAGATTCTTAGCATCTTTTACACACACACCCAGAGGTCAGCCTCCCCTGGGTTGCTTGTGGAAGCCAGGTTATACACCCCAGTCCACATGACCCCTAAGCCTGGATTCTGCTCTGTGACATGCTGTGATGGGCAGCAGGGGCCAAGGATGTCTGTAAACTCAGGACTGACAGGTGGTGTGTCTCCTGAAGCCCTGGGGTGATACAATGATAACTTTAAAAACCAGACAAGTGTTAAGGATTAAAGTACTTAGTGGATATTCTATGTATATTACCTTATTTAGCCTTCACAACTTCTACTTTGTAGATGAAAACTGAGGGCACAGAGATGATAAGTAATTTACCCTAGGTCACACCACTAAAAGTGTCATAGCCAGTTTCAGTTCAGCTTCGCCTCTTAATCCTCACATATAGGGTCTGACGAGTTATGCTGAGGTCCCTTGTGAGATTTTGAGAAGGTCACTAGCCTTATGCCTAGCACAGGTGACCTGGGAGATGCTGGGCATGTCACCTCACATCTAGATGTTTTCTGCTTGGTGACCTCCGGCCTTGTGTAAAATCGTATCTAAAGTCCTTGCTCCTCTTGTGAGGTTCCCAGTGTCCCTTCCTCTGTAATGCAGGCTTTATCCCTGGAGAAGAAAGAATCCCTGTGCCACTTCTGGCATTTGCCCACACCTAAGCTTCAAAGTGGCCTGACTTGGCCAGCTTGGGTTGGCAGCTCCTTCCCTATAAAATAATTCAGCAAGGTAGAACAATCCCGCCCTATGGCTGGCTGTCCTCAGCCTGTTGAGGGAGGGTGTAGGCACTGCAGAAGTGTGGGGAAGGGTTGCTGGCGGGATGTTGGTGAAGTTTTCTCCCTCTGGGGCAGACACGTGGCCGATGGCAGCCTGGTGAGCACATAGGGAAGCCTGCCCCACGAACAGTCCGCCTGGACACCCATGTGAGCCAAAGAGCTCCATGTCTCTAGTGTTGTCCTGTTTCTATTGCGCTAAACCCAGGTGGCAGCAGATGAGGGTAAGGAGAGGCAGATTATGTGGTTCTAAGAACGCATACTGAGAAGAGGACCACCAGAAGAAGAGGGGACCAATTGTCAACCTCTGCCAGCCCAACTCTGGGCTTATCCACAAGGTCTTTTCCAGATTTTACTTACCTTATCAGAGCCAAGTTTGCTTAATGAGCCTGTGATAGATTTAAAACTAGGAAAGCAGATGACTGTCTTTCCAAACCTCCAGCTTCCAGGGGTCTGTTGGGCCCTGTGTAGCTCTGAGCCCCTCTCAGACTCTACTATTAGGACGTCGGGATGAGGCCCCCGTTTTCTCTTCACAGGGTAGGTGGGTGATCACTATAATGATGAGTATCTCCTCGATTTTTGCTGCTCTTGGGGCCACGAGTATCATGATTCCTGGTACACTTGTGGCTAATAAACTAATTCCAATGAGGACATGTGGAAAGAAAACACAAGTGACCTGGCTAAGGTCACATACCAGACTTGGCAGTGGAAAAACAAACAGAACACCCACCAGTTCTCTGAACCATGCCCTCCTAGTCCTCTAGGATGGAGGGTGTGGAAGTTTCCAGATTCCAAGACAGTTATGTCTCTGCAGGAAGGTATACCCAGCATGCATGGTCTATTTCCGGGCCCAGGCCAGTGTCACCATAGCATCAGTTGCCCTTTGCATGCTGGTGTGGCATGCTGGAATGAACAGGTTACAAACACCCTGGAAGGGTGGTGCAGTGATCTGTGAGGCCACTAAAGGATCCAGGAAGGAGGACCTTCCCAAAATTTCCCTCTTATTCCAGGGGAATGACCAGAGTCAGGCCAACCAGTGACCTTCCTTGAGACTTGCCGAGTGGGAGCTAGGAGAGAAAGGTCTTTCCATTCCTGAGGGCACCCCACATGAAGGTGAAGCCTGGCAGATTTGGCCACATCTACTGCAGTGGCCAAGAGCCCTCTTTAGAGAGAGAACAGAATACCAACGCTCTCTAAAGAAAAGCAGAACTGGGACCCAAGAGGTAGCTGCCCAGTTTCATCTTCCTCAATCTTGGTGTCAAGTTTCTGTGTTAGATTTTATAGTTTGTTTTATTTTATTTTTATTTTTATTTTTTGGTACCAGGAATCGAACTCAGGACCTTGCACTTGCCAGGCAGGCGCTTGTGCCACTAAGCTATATCCCCGGCCCTATAGTTGGTTTTAGATGTCTCTGGCTGACCACACTGGTCAGTGACTTAAATTACACATATTTCTTTCTTCTCAGTTCTGGAGGCTGGAGGCCCAAGATCAAGGTGAAAACTTGGGTTTCTGGTGAGGGCCCTCTTCTTGATTTTGAGACGGCCACCTTCTGTGTGCTCACGTAGTCTTTCCTCTATATGTACATAGAAAGACATAGCTCCCTCAGGGCTGGTTTTTGTTTGTTTGGTGATATTTTATTTATTTATTTTAAAATTTATTTTTAGTATGAGAGAGTGAACTGAAGGTCTTCATACTTTGCTACATCCCCAGACCTTTTTAAATTTTTCATTTTGAGACAGGGTCTTACTAAATTGTCCAGGATTTTGAATGTGCATTAAAGAAGAAAAACCCACAACTAGTACTATGGAACTTGTTATTTTATTATTGCTTAGCAGGAAGCTGAGTCTCATAAAAAGTCGATAGAGAGTCAATAACAATGTCATAACTTGTTCCCAAGTATGACAGGAAACTCCAAGGTAGTGGAAAATGCTGCATAAGAATTTTGGCTGGGTTTATGTCATGTGGCACTGGTAGAATTTTGAATCATATATGTCCAATTTCAATGCATGGCTGCATCTTTTTATTGGACAAATATGGGTTCCTAAATATTCATTTACATAAACCTTTTATATGTATGATTATTATTTGAATTCACAAAAAGTGATCATTTAAAGACACTGTTAATAAATATTTTGTAAAGAATCCTCTTGTCCAGTTTATTTCAAGAGCATCTGTTTTGCACATTCTGTTTTGTTTTTTGTTATTTTGTTTTGAGGTACTGGGGATCAAACTCAAGGTCTTGCATATACTAGCCAAGCACTCTACCACTGAGCTATAGCCCTTAGCCAGCACATTTAGACTTTTAAGCAGTAACTAGGATTTTGATCCATAGAAACTTCCTGGTTGGTACCTGAATATCTTCAGCACAAGGGCAGTTGCTGTTTTCAGTTGTCAGAATGATTATCAAATGTGTTGCCATAAACAGTGTTCTATTATGATGTCCATCTTCCAACCAATAATAAATACACTAATCCAGAAGGTAACTGTGGTGTGCGCTTGAGTGTTACCTCATTCCAGTGATGCAGGTTTGCTGCTCATATTAAATCTGTAAGAGTCAGATTGGCATTGAGGTATAACCACTTGGGACACTGGATGCTGCACTTTCCAACCAGAACACCCTTGTGCATCTTGTGAGTGATGGTGATTGTATTTCTCAAATTAAAAATCAAGATGCATGTTTGAATATTTGAACTCAGAACTTGTCCCAGCCATTGTCTTTTATCTAGCCAGGGACACTGAGGCCTCCTTTTCAGATTTGTTGCTGTCAACAACATATGTCATACATATTTTTTTTAAATTTTTGATAGAAAAATTAGCTCTACCTTCAGACCCTGCTGACAATTCCTCCTGCTAGTTTCCCCCAAAATGACTTAGCTTGTTTATTAGTATCACAGAATGTTAGTGTGGGGCCTGTATCCCATCCACCACCACCCCAAATCCTGACAAACAAAAGAACATTTTCTGATGTTATGTGTGCAAGCAGATAGGTTTATGGCCTGAGCAAGTGATTGAAATTTAAAAGCCTAATTACTGGTATCCTAGTTACTATGGTCACATAGCACACTACCCTGAAGCTGCCTGGTTTAAACAACGGTCCCTTATTCTGCTCCTCCATCTATGATCTCAGCTCAGCTCACTGGGTTCAGCTTGTGTCTGCTCTCCACAACATTGGTTAGAATACTCAACTGGGCTAGCAGGTCAGGATGGCTCATCCCTTGGGGGCTGTTGGCATGAGTGGGCTACTCTACAAGGCTGCTTGGGCTTCTTCACAGCATTGTAGCTGGGTTCCAGAAGAGACTGTCCTGAGAAATGGGAAGGAGAGGCAGCTGATAGCTTAAGATCTATCCCAAAACTGGTCAAGTATCCATTCTACATCCTATGGGTCCAGCAGTCATAGAGTCCAGATTCAAAAAACAGGCAATGACCCTACTCTTTTATAGGCGCAGTGTCCCAGAATTTGAAGGCTATATTTTAACCACTGTAATGGTTAAAATATTGTGTCAACTTGAGCAGTCTGGAAGCTTAGCTAAGTAACTCAGCAGTTCTATATCGTAGGGTGTAGAGGACATGCCCTTACTGCTCTAGGATATTAATTGTGTCAACTTGAGAAGTTTAGAAGTTTAACTAAGTGACTCAGCAGGTGGCCAGGGTCCTCACTTTGTAAACAGGCTGAGTCTGTGCAAGAGGAGGGCATGGAGATGGTGTGAGTGCTACACCCATTCAAGGGTGGATAGCCTGCATACAATAGAAGGGAGGAAAATACGCTTGTTCTCCCCTTTTTGCTATTGTTGCTTTGCTGTCTTCCACTGCCATAAACGGTTGCCCCTCAGCTATGCCACCCTATCTTGGAGCCAGGCTGATTAAGGACTGAAACCTCCACAAACTGTGAGCTAAATAAACCTTTTCTTCCTTAATTTTGGGTGTCAGGTATTTTGTCTCAGCAAGGAGAGAAAAGTAACTAAGACAGCCACACACGTGGTCTTACCGAAAAAAGCATCTCCTTCTTTCTCATAAGCCTTCACAGAGGTTTCAGTTCATCTTCTGTGGTCTTTTTTGTGGAGGGATGAAAAAAAGAAAGAAATGTTTATAAAACATGATTGGCATTTTTTGAACTGAAATTGTCTTGCCTGAAGCCCTTTTTATGTTCCAATTCTTTAAAAAGTACCTCCCCTTATTTTGGGTGTGTAATGTTTCTCATTTAATCAGTCACTCCCAAAATTTGCTGAGATACTGATGGACAGACTGCAGGCCCTTGCACTTCTAAGATGGAGCCATTCCCAGCAAGACCAGGCACAGTGCAAGCCCTCTCAGAGAAACGCCCCTGTGGCAAGACTCTATGCCAGCTGCTGGGGGCTATGAGGATGGGTTAGTACGCAACTACTGAACCCCCACCTTCTGGGAGTGCTTGGGCATCCTGGACTGATCGAACGCTGATGAGTACACTAGAATGCTGAAGGATCCAAGGTGGTAGCCAGAGTCTGCACTAGAAACCAGGAGACAACGTCTAAGTGACTAGCGTCACTTTTTCTCAGGCTGTCATTGTCACCTGGTTCAATGGGTGCATGTCTGTGCACGGAATGAACCATTTGCTGTCTCTGTCTTCCCAGGCATTTGATTTGAGAGGGTACCCTGGCCTAGCACAGCCACAGCCTGGGTTCCATCTTCATCAATAATCTCTCCACTCTGTTTTCCTCATCTATAAAGTAGGGAATTTAGTCCAAAACTGGCAAACTATGGCCTGTATCCCAGTCCAGTGCCAGGTTTTAGAAATGAAGTCACATGTGGGCTTTTTTGTGTGTTTATGGTGGCTTTCGACTAGTTGCTACAGAAACCATGTGACCCACAAAGCCTGAAATATTTACTATGTGTCTGTCCACTGATAGAAAAGGTTTCATCACCCTTATTTCTTTTTGGTACATGTTTGCAGTACATAATGATAACATTTATTGTGGGGAGTTGGTGTGTGTATATAACACATCTTAATTCTTTAAATTTCCTTCTCCGCCCTTCCACCCACTCACACCTACCTCCATCCCTTTTCTCCTCACTTTTTCAAAAGTTCTGTCTCTCTGTTTCCTATTTTCTATCTTCTATTTTGCTGTTTAATTTATTTACTTGGGTTTGGGGGTTTTTCATGTAAGGGAGACCATACAATATTTAGGCTAGTGCGTCTTACTTATTTCACTTAACCTACATGACTCCTGGTTTAAAGTACAATGGACCCTCCTTATCAGCCTGTCTTGCACCCACAATTCCATCAACCATGAATTGAAAGTATTTGAAAAAATATAGAGTCTGTAACCATCAGGGTTTTACTAGAAAAACAAAATTACAAGATTGGCTTACAGTCACGGTCAGCCACGGAGTTGGATGAGGAAGCATGTGAAGTGTGTCTGCACACTGGAGACCAAAGGATTCAGTCCAAAGTCTGGAGTTCACTTCAGTGTTCTGTGCAAGTCTGTATCAGGAGGCCAATGGGTCTGTGATCAAACGCTGATGAGTGCACTAGAATGCTGAAGGATCCAAGGTGGAAGCCAAAGAGTCTGCACTAGAAACCAGGAGACAACGTCTAAGCTCATGGAAGGCGAAGACTGGAGCTCCTCCAAAGAATGGAAGCCCCTCTGTCCTTCCTCATTTCCCTCCTATATCATCTAGGTGATGATACACCCTACAGTGGCTCCTCTACACCCTAGAACGTAGAATTGCTGAGCCAATTTAGTTAAGCTTCTAAACCTCTCAAGTTGACACAATCAATTAACCACTACAGAATCTGTACTAAACATGTACAGATATTTTCTTGTCAGTGTTCTCTAAACAGTATAACATAACAGCTATTTACATAGCATTTGCACTGTCTTCGGTATTATAAATAATCTGGAGATTAAGAGATGATTTAAAGTAGATGGGAGGATATGCATTGTTTATATGTAAATGTTATCCCATTTCAAATAATCTGTGGATTTTGAAATCTGCTAAGAGTCCTGGGACCCACTGGTGTTGGAATTACCCCCATGTGTGTTAAGGGCCTGTAATAGTTTTTAAACTTCAATTTATCTACAAAGTTTTCACAGAATTTTTTTATTTTTTATAATAAAAATAATTCTTGGAGTATGTGTCACTTACACTGTACCAAGAGCCTTAAAGCTAGTAGCTTATTTAATCCTTATGAAAACACATGGGACAAATGGTAGTACCATTCTTCACATTTTAGGGAAGAGAAAACTGAGGCAGAGTTTACAGAGAGGGTAAGGAACGTGCCTAAGATTGCCAGCTAGGAAGTGGCAAAGGCAGATTCAGCTGTCTGGTTCCAGAGCCCACATTCCTATACTCTCCACTGTTCTGCCTCTGCCTGGTTGCCTGATATGAAAACTGGCCAGAGTGTTGCCAGCTGAGTACAACTGAGGTGAACTTTTTGGCCAGAATCTTCCTTCTCCCTTACCTCTTCTCTCAATAGCCTCCAGATGCTTTATGGAATAGCAAGGAACTCTGGAGGCAGTAAGATCTAGCAGATGAGCTCTATCTTAGTCTGTGTTGTGCTGTTATAACAGGATGCCATAGGCTAAGTAAATTATAAACAAGAGAAGTTTATTTAGCTTACAATTTGGGAGGCTGGAAATTCCAAGATTGAGGGTTTGCATCTAGTAAGGACCTTCCTGCTGTGACATAATATGGTGGAAGGCAACACATAGCAAGAGGGACCACAAGATTGAACTCACAGCCCTGAGTCCTTTTACAGCCATCATTAACCTGTTCATGAAGATGGAACCCCCTGACCTAAACACTTGCCATTATGCCCCACCTCCCAGCACTGTTGCACTGTGGGTTAAGTGTGGGGGTGGGGGAACATTCAGATCATAGCAGGCTCCTAATCTTAGGGAGGAGACATTAGTTTGCTTTGGTTTCTATGAGAGAATTGATCCTGGTTGCTGGGCACTCTGGCGGGCCTACAGTGATAGACAGCATCATTCTCTGGGTATCAGGACACCAGGCAAATAGCATTTCTAGATGATCGTCATTATGCATGGAAAAAATGAGTGCTAAAAACCAAGGTTCATATTTCTTAATAGTACCTAGAAGAAAGGCATATCTCAATCACTTGCAATGTGACAATATTAGTCACACATCCCCAGCAATATAGTCTAAAATAAATCTATTTTGAGCCAGTTTCTTGGGCTGGAGGGATGCTCCTTAGAATAGTGCCATAATAAACAGCATGGGTGACTTTACACCTTCAGTGTCACCTTCCCAACTCTCTCCTGCCAATGCCCTTAGGTCAGCCTGGGTCTGTTAGGAGGTGAGGTGACAGCATACATACCTGTGTAGTGTGGACCACAGTTGGGCTTTCCTATATGCAGGGTAGCTGTCTTGACAAAGACCCCTTTCTCATAATGGGGGATATGCAGGGATGAAACACAACCTTCCCTGCCCCTTGGGATGTGAACCTTTCTAAGAAGAGGGGAGATGACTTCCGCACCTTTCACTTTTACTACCAATGGAAAGCCAGCCTGATCTAGGTAGCATTTTGAAGGTGACTTTTGTATTCATCCCTCTGGGGATGTTGGGAAAGAGTTTATTCTCTGGTGTTTAAGCTGTTTTCAACACAGGCATGTGTTCACCTTAATAATTTAAGAGGACTCCTGATTCCCAGGGAACCCTGCCTTAGCCAGTAGTTCCTCTGCTCTGTCCAAAGGGGCTCATGTTGAGACTTATGGTCCCTGCCTTTTCTCCTGACTTGGCTGTTTCTGGAAGGAACACTGGGCTTGGAAGAGGTTGGGTGGGGTGGACTCTTGCTAAGCTCTCCCCATCCTCTTGTGGTCCCTGTCCTGTCTCCTCCCCAGCCATCAGCATGCAGCTTGCATCTGGAGCCCCCTAAAATGGTGAAAGACTTTTTCTGACAACAGGAACCCCTGCTGTTTCTCAGCAGGGGCTTTGGGAACTGAGGGAAAGGCTTTAAAAGCCTTCTGGTTTCACTCTGGCTGCCTTCAGGCCACTCTTGGCACTTCCTGACTTTATCCACTCTTTTTATCTATAGGAGCCACCTGTGCTGAAGCACCACCCCTGTAACCCCTCTCACTGTGGTCCTGCTCATCTTAGGCATGACTGGAGTTGGTTGTACAGGTACTAGACTGCCAAGAGATTTTTCTGGAGGGTATTTCTTCTCCTTCCCTCCTTCTCTCCTTCCCTCCCTTCTTTCCTTCCTGTTTCTTCTTGAAGAGAGTTTTTGTGTCCCTTTTCCCATGTGCTTGGCCTGTCACTTGGAATAAAGGCAGATCCTTATAAGCCTTCAGTTGACTATTCATCTTGATATATCCACTTCCTTAGATTAAGAAATGCCTTGCAGGGGGCTGGGAATTTAGCTCAGCGGCAAAAGCGCCTGCCTGGCAAGCGCAAGGTTGTGAGTTCGGTTCCCGGTACCAGAGAAAAACCAAAAAAAAAAAGAAATGCCTTGCAGATTAGTAACACATATTTCTGGGAATGTCCAGGTGGGTCATGGCAGCATGGCTTTGGGCAGTATATATGGTCCTGCCTTCTTCCTCTCTGACACTGTTCACCAGCTGTGTCTCCCTGCTGCCATGAACCAAGTAGCTTTGTTCTGCTATACCCACCATCATGTGTCTGCCTTGGAGCTAGCTAAGTCTGCATTTAGTGCCCCCAAAGCATGAGCTAAATTAAACCTTTCTTCTTTTGTGAGTGTTGGGTTTTGTGTCCAGGAATGGGGATGTTAACTATATGGTTGGGGAGGGGGCTGTCCAGGTGTGGGTGCAGGCCCTGTTGGGGTGGGGAGGATGGTGTCACAAGCTCCAAGACAGTTCTGTGTGCTGTGGACAGCTCTCCCTAGTCCTCGACCAAAGTTTCCAAAGCCTGACTCTGTGATAGCCCATCCCCAGAAGAACATTTAACCTCATTCATCTAATAATTAACTATGGACAGAAAAAACAGGTATTGTAGTTGTATAAAATTGAAGCTGTTTAATTTGGGAAACTATTTTGGAAAACAGAAACAAGTTTTTCATTGAAGTTACCTAATTAGTATGTGGTTGTGTAGGTGTGTTTTCAACAACTTCACGGAAATTACTGAAAACAAGGTGTCACCATTGCATTTTAAGAGAAGAATCATCTTCCTCTCATAGTGCGAACACTCTTTAATTTTCACATTATACCGCATTCCCCCTTTCATGGCAATTCGCTGATTTGAAGTTATATTAAATAATTTTGTGTATTTAATTAGTTTGGGTCTTTGTTTCTTGCCTCATTTATTATCAGTGTTATCCTCTGTGTGCCTATCATGATGTGGAAATTTGGGCACCCATTTTCCATGGGTGCCAAGCTCCATGGCTCTGTGGTGTCACTGTCTCATCAGTGAAGTCCTGGGCAGAGAGTATCTAGTTTTCACTGGTGCTTCTCATCTCCTACAGGAAGCAGCTGAAAAGTCACTCGGATTGCTGTTCCCAGAAATAGCTCCAGTTGCCACTCATTTGTGTCATAGTTTATGCATTTCCGAGCTCTCTCCTTCCTGCTCCTACATGGGTAGGCCAGCATGACTCTTACTTCCGTTTACCAAGGCCTTTTGAGAGATTGAAAGTCTTATAGGACTTTGGAGCTGACCTCAGGAGCAGGGGCCACATGGCCCATCCCTCCGTCTGATGTTCTTTCAGCCTCATCACAGAACCAGCCAGGGAACTAGGCATGGCCTCTGTTTTAGTTCCCTTATCTCTAGTGTGGGAATAATAATAGTACCTACTTCCAGGGCCACTGTAAGGCCAGTGAGCTGTCACACGCTTAGCACAGCATCTGCCACACTGTGCCCGTGAGCTTTTGGGAAGAGACTGGGACTCCCACTCTACTCTGTTATGTGTCAGACACTGTGTGTGTGTGTGTGTGTGTGTGTGTGTGTGTGTGTGTTGGACAGGTAGCACATGACTCTGGCCCTATCCTGTAATGCACAGGAAACCCTTGCCCTGGTAACTATCATACAAGGTAGGCAGGTTGCTCCCACCAGTATGATGTTGTGGCTTTCCTGCTTCTTATGGTCCATTCCCTGGAGCTTGTGCCCTTTCATAAGCATGGGTTGACCAGAAGGCCAATGGTGGACATAAGGCTGCTTGTAAAGCTGAATTTATAAAAGTTTGTGGAGATGACACACCCTTCAGTCAGGACTCTTGGCATGTTCTGTGACCTTGCTAATGATGACCAGTGTCAGTGACCCATTTTACAGACCCAGGCAATAGGCAGCGGGCTTCTGGCTCTTAGTCTCACCCTACTTACTGTTGTATTAGTGAGAGTTGACAATGAACACCCAAAGGAACAAAACCATCAGTGCAGCAGAGTATGTGGTATATGAAGGAAAGAGAGTCTTTATTCATTCAGCCTATGCTCGCTATGATGTGCCAAGTGTGTCTCATGCTTTTGACAGTCACTGCATTAGGTACTCGGTTGCAGAGGTGACAGCTGGGATATCACCTGCTTTTGGGTGATATCTTCACGGCCTCTTTGAGGAGCAGTTTCCTTTGGGGTGGGGATTTCCGGTTCTTTTTCTCATCCAGAAGGAAATGATAACTTTGGAAAGCCTGTGGAAACCCCCTTACAGTAACTCTGGGTGTGTAACATTAGAGGGGCCTTTGGAAGGCATAAAGAATGTCTGTGTCTAACTGTCAGTGCTTCCCATTTCCTCCTGCCGGGCCTGTGATACTCTATAGCTAAACCTCCTCCCCATTTCAGCCTGGCTGAGAGATAAGATATGTCTTTTAATTTTAAAAACTCTGTGCAGCTGATAGTCAAGGGGTTAATAGTCTTATTTACTCAAGAAGTTTACTCAACAGATTCAATGTTTTTGAGCAGCAGCTATGTACTAACCTTTTTTTTTCTAGGAGTTGGGATATAGCAAGTGAACAGAAGAGACAGAAATTATTGCCCTCATGGTCTAGTCTTCTGACAAAGAAGTTTTTCTTTAAAGAAAGAACCCCAGTATCTTGCCATAGTAACTCCTGGAGTTCTTGTAGGCAATAGTTTAAGGGTCATTAGCTTTTTGATGGAGAGATGGGATGGTGGGGGCAGGTGGGATATACAGGAACAAAAGGAAGCAGAGGCATTGTCACTAGAACCTAGGCAGTGGGTGGATGTCCAGCAGTCTCACAATGGGCAGAAAGAGAATCTGTTTGAACAGTTGAGTTTGTAAATAGCTGTATCTGAATGTGTTTATTCTACTGAGGAGCTAATTTACTGGTCTGATACAGCAACTAAAGTTATTGAGTCTTTTTTTGTGCCTGGGTACATGAAGCCTATTAGAAGATGTAGTCTTGGCCCTAGAGACTAAAAGATAATTGAATAATTTACAAAGAAAACAAGGAGAAAATCTATTGAGAGCCACCTTATGTAGCTAGGCCTGAAAGTACTATGGAAAGAATTCTGGCAGAGGTTTCCTGGAAGAGCTCCCAGGCCAGTTGGAAGAAGTGAGAGAGGTGTTGCCAGGGAGTTGGTAACATGTGAGCGTAGCTGTGTCCATGGGACAGCATGACTGGTCTATTACAACTCTAGTGGAGTTAGTGATGGTAAGTGTGTTAGTCAGTTTTGCATTACTATAGTGAAATACCAGAGCAGGCTACTTCAGAAAGGAAAGAGGTTTCTTTAGCTCACAGTTCTGTAGATTCAAGGGCTTGACGCCAGCATTAATTCAGCTCTGGTAGGATCTCATGGTGAATGAGAGGAGCATGTGGGAGATGGGAAGTTCACACAGGCAAGTAGGAAGTCCAAGAGCCTGGAGGGCACAATCCCTCCTGAGGGCACACCCTCAGTTGACTTACAGATGTCCCTCTAGGTCCCACTTTTTAAAGATACCGTCTCCCAACATCCCCACACTAGGACCAAGATGCAACACAGAATTTTGGGGGAAAAATTCAAGCCATGTCCAAACCATGTGTTAAGGCTTGGGTCTACATGTCCCCCAAAGCCTCTTGCAGCCATCAAGGGGGCTTTTCAGAGGTGGCTAGACCTAGAATGTGTGGTGCTGGGATCAAGAGTACGTGATTACTAAATCAGTCCACTGGTTGGTTCGGCATAATTCTGGCTATGATTAAAGGTGTGAGTGCTACACCCACCCTAGGATAGGTAGCCTGCCTAAAATATAAGGACAGAAGGAAGGCTAATGTGTTCTCACCTACCTGCTTGCTGTGGACTACCTTTCCTCTGTGAGGCCCCTCTGCCAAGCCACCCTGCCTTGGAGCCGGATGACTGTGGATTGAAACCTCATCAAATTGTGAGCCAAATCTTTCCTCTTTTAACTTTCGGTGTCAAGTATTTTGTCTCAGCAATGAAAAAAGTAACTAAGACACTATGAAAAGAGGCTAGAGGTGAGGGGCAGGGGCAGTGCAAGCCAACAGGGGCTTGACATGGTCTGCAGCTGGGAGCCGTTGATGGTTTTACAGCAGAGAGTACCCTGGCAGTGGCAGTGTTTTCCAGTGTTTAAGGAGACAGTGATGGTGGGAGTCAGCTGAGAGGGCAAGCACAGCAAGACAGGGAGGGGGCATTGAGTGTGACTCCAGAGAAACAGGGTCCTGCCCAGCAGGTCATGAGTGAGTCACTCACTTTTTCTGAGCCTCACTCAGTTTACTTCATCTATAAAATGAAAGTAAGATGTCCTATTCTGGCAATTTCACAAACTTGTTAACTTTAACAAATTGAGTGTTTCTTTAAAAATATATGAGACAGTGCTTTTAAAAAAAATCAAAGTGTTAATTTAAGAAAAAATTCAGGCTGTTGGTGTGAGGATCCCCTTCTCATGCTGACATCCTATCCTGGGGAGAGAGCAAGAAGTGAGAGAAAAGTCTCATTTTCTTGTGAGTAGCTGACAGTGTCCAAACAGCAGAGACCCATAGAGGATGGAAATGAAACAAACTTGAGAGATAGGAAAATGAATTGGGACTCTGAGCCTCATCTCAGCCTGCGCTGCAGATCCTGGCCAAGGTCACCATGGTACAGCCAGACCTATGAAACAAAGCACGGACAGAATCACTCTGCACTCTTGTGCTTAGGCCTCCATGACAAAGACCACAGATGGGCTCACCTGAAGAACAGATGTTCATTCCCTCACAGTTCAGGAGGCTGACGTCCAAGATCGAGGTATATGCAGGGCTGGTTTCCCCCGAGGGCTCTCTTCTTGGCTTGTGGGTGACCGTCTTCTCCCAGTGCCCTCACATGGTCGTCCCTCTGTGTGTGTCTGTCCTCATCTCCTTTCCTTACAAAGACATCACCGTATTGGATTAGAGCCCACACTCTGACCTCATTTTACATTAAATACCTCTTTATAGGTTCTTTCTCCAATTCAGTCCTATTCGGAATTATTGTCACTGACTACCAGGGGTCCTTGGTGTAGTAAAAATGAAAATTAAAACTAACACATGTTTTTGCAAGAGAAAGTTTTATTTGGAAAGCAAGAGAAAATGGTAAGGGATTTTAGTTGAGGTGTGACAAAGCTCAGGTCAGCCCTTAACAGAGGAAAGGAAGAAGAAATAGAGGAGAACTACACCTTGACCAGCTGGAGGGGGGCACACTCTGATGTGCGGGTCACACTGCTTCATCCAGAAAGGTACAAGGTCAGCTTTCAAAGATTAGCTGGTGGACTGGATTCGGGTTCATCATTATTTCAGTCCTGGTTGTATAGTTCTGAAATCCTTGTGACTTGAGAGGCATTTGGGTTCTGTTCCCATGAAATAATTTGTCTCTGGTGGTTTCAATGTGGGGCTTTGCTTTCTCTGGAATACAGATAATCACAGGTTTAGGATAATGGCTGCAGATTTCTGGATATAGCTGAATGTGCTTGTAAACTCTTATCCTGGTGTCTTTAATCTTGAAGGGCTATGAGATAGGTTACATAGATGTAAACCAATAGACAGACATTCCCTAAATGACAAACCTGCCTGCATGCAGAGCTGAGACTATGGCTTTGACCCATAGTTTGACAAAGTGAAGGTCAAGCTTTGTTCTTTTGCTCCATTCTTGATTATCTATTGGTCGTTTGTAGGCCTAAGTGAAGAATCACAGTTTTTAGAAAAAAAATAAAATAAATAAACAAAATAAACAAACACCCCCACCACTTTTAAATCTCTGGCTGCCTTAGGAGAAAACACAAATTAAACTTTTGATGAACAACAGGCTAAGGGCCTAGGATTCTGCATGTCCCCTATCCATATGGTGGTCTCTGAATATGCCATGCCTGTCAGTTCTGGAACTGATTAGGACTGCAATAAGCAAATTTAGGGAGACACAGTTCAGCCTGGAATGCATTCTTTTAAGATTTCCATAATGTACTGAGTTTTGGGCAAAAAACCGCTCTCCTGAAGGAGAAGGGGGTGATCATGGTCATGATCTGGCATACATGGGACCACTGAGAAGTAGGACAAGGTGAGCATAGGTGACAGAGTGAGTGATTTGCTATGCCCAGCAAAGTTGGATTACAGTTACTCAAATACATTTCATAAATTGAAAGCAAAACCCCTGGATTTCCAAAAAGCCCAATAAACTTGTTTTATAAAAGATTTCATAATGGGTTTCCTTTGAATACCCAACCTCACCAGTATTCTTGCAAAGTAATTTAATTTAATACCATGTGATTAAAGTACTGCATTTTCAGAGCCCAACCATTAACAGCTCTGATATAGCCTGTAATTAAGATGGTACTGAACCTTCCTTCTCCAAAGACCAGCTCAGTTCACAGCGGTGGACGCTGAAAGCAACCAGGGCAGTTGAACTGGGTCTCCAGTGCCTTCCCTTTTTATGTCTAGGTCAAGGTGTGTGAAGATAGAGCAAACCTTGGTGTGTCATGGTTTGGGGTTATTTTGCAAGGGGAAACAATATAATACAGGACACATATTCTATAAGATTATTTATAATATTCACCCAAAGAATGATATACAAAAGAGTGCAGGAAATCTGCCCACACACTAAGACCAAGGAATCTAGCCAAGGGCCTGGATCCTACAGAAATGATCTGCATGAGTTCAGCTGAAGACCTAGAGCTCATGACAGTGCCTCCTATGAGTCCAACTGGAGGCCTAGAGCCCATAACAATATCTCATACGGGCCTGTTTCATGGATCTGCGCTGGGAAGGCCCAAATGTCAGTGGTGGAGTCTAGTAAGTCTGTGCCAACAGGATGAAGGATCTGTGCTAGCAGGCTGAAGAATCTGCACTGGAGCCAGGAAGTGATGCACAAAGTAAGAACCAGAGCTCCCCTGAAAAGTACCACAGCCATCCTCAGCAACAGTGAGGTCTTGAGCTCCTCTGATGGTGAAGACAGCTGAGTTCCCTTCAAGAAAGCCAGTGCAGCAAGCTCCTCCAGGAGACTGGCAGTGCACCATCTTCCCCTCTGTAGCCAGGAAGCGATGCTCAAAGTGAGGACCAGAGCTCCCCTAAAGTTAACCAAAGCCATTCTCAATGCCAACAAGGTCCCGAGCTCCTCGGAGGATGAAAACAGCCAAGTTCCTCAGGAAAGCCAGCATGACAAGCTCCTCCAAGAGAACCAACAGCTCCTTACAGCTTCTACTAGCTCCCAACAGCCTTTCTCAGTTCCTAACAGCCTCTTCCTCTACAGTTCTGCCTCTTATGCTGCTGGCAACAATCCTCAGGTAGGCCTTACACACCCAGCACCATGCTTACTCAGTTCAACAGGTGTTATAAGTTGACCACATTGGGGGAGGGGCGCACCTGCCACCTGGCCCCCTGCTTGAGTCTAGGTGTCCCTCCTGTTGTCCTAGGAGCCAACTTTCATCTATGATGGCAGTAGCCAAACCTCATCCCTCTTTCTCTTTTTCTTTTTTGGGGGCAGTGACATTGATCTTCTCAGAGGACAAGGAAACATAGACAAGTGCATACTGAGTATTTTCCAAACCTCATATTAATTTCAAGCTGCAACATTTTATTCCCAGAGCTGCAAACACATGTCATACTGATGGATTAATTTCTGGCTCTCCCTGTAAGGAAGGATGGGCTCCATTGTCCTGTACCAAAGAGTGGGCAGAGATTTAGAGGAGGCCTTTGCAAAGTGAGGCACACAATACCCAGCCAAGGCTGAGGAGAGGTGAAAGGGCAGCTGTGCCTAACCAGCAAGGGTATATGTGGCCAATCTGTTTGTGGGGAGGTATGTCCCAGTTCTCAGGGGGTCAAAGGTGATAGTTACTGGAAGGGAAAAAACTGTCTTCTAAGGCTGAGTAAATGGGGATAATGAAACCCTGGTATTTGGGTGTTAGACTCTGGGTCCTGTCCTTCCATCATCAATATTCATTGAGAAACTGTTGCGTGCCAAGAGCTGTGTGTGGATGAGGGCAATGTGATCTCTCCTGTAGCCTCAGAGAGCCATACAGCATGGAGGACTTAGTCCTTCCTTGAGTGGACGCACACACTGGCCAAGGAGACAGACATACATCGCAGAGTGAAGTGGGCAGGCAGGAGGGGGAGCAACACAGGTAACTGGGGAGTTTCTGGAGGTGCCTGGTCCAGCTTGGGGAGTCAGGCTTCTTAGGGAAGGGTTGAGTAAGTTGAGAGATAAATCACAGGCTGCAGGAGCATGGGAAGAGGAGTGAGTATGGCAGAAGAAACATTGTAGGCCAAGTCTTAGAAGAGAATGTGTGGGGGGAGGGGCCATTCAGTACTTTAGGATACAGTCTTTGGGGAATATGGGGAAGTGAGGAATGGGGCTGGAGGATTGAGGAGGGCCAGAGTAAGAAGGCTACACATGTGATGTGGAGGACGCCAGGCCTTGTCCCAGGATTTTAAATGCGTTTTGGGGCAAGAGAACCCATGGCAGGTGCCTGGGCCAGAGAGACCAGAACCCTCTACCCCCTATTCTTGGTGCACTGCGCTTAGCTGCTAGAAGGTCTTGGCTTCTAAGAGGGCTCATTTGTATTCCTTACTGGCAGCCAGGTTGCAAGATTTGTTTTTTGATTCTACTATTCGATTTGGATGGCCTCCTTGTCCTTCACACTGAGCTACTAGTTATTTTCTGGGCAGTGACTACCTCTGTGCCCCTTTGTGACAACAGAATCTCTGCAGAGGCCAACATCTTTGGTTGATAGGGTATGTGCGCCAACTCAAAGGAGCAGTTGTTAGTGACTGAGATCAGAAAGTAGAGATGATTTTTCTACCTGGAGATAGGCTGGCCAGAGCTGGATCGTGTAAGACTTGACCACTTTTCTCCAGGTCACATCATGGTCAGATACAGTTGCTTGAGTTTAAGCCATCACACCCACATTCTGGGCAAAAAGAGAGGAATTCATTCTCATTGGTTACCTCATGTGCAAGGAAGCGGGGAAATGGAGTGAGCTCACACTGCGCCCCCACACCTTACATATATATATATAGTGATGCATGCCTATTATCTCGTGGACAGACTAGCATAGTGACCTCTCCGTATCCACCAACCAGCTTCCTCAGATTCTCTCTGAAGGTCAAGCTGACTACTTTTCTGTTGTCCACTCCCTTTCCGGGGTTGTTTGAAGAAAATCACTGACATTGCTTTGTTTTACTTGTGAATAATTCAGTCTTTATGTTGGTAAAAAGATAACTTCTTTTTAAAGAGTAGTAACCACAATAGGAAGCACTTTTAATATTACTTGCTTCTCCTTGTAGTATTTACGTGCAACAAGGAATACTATATGTTCTTATATTCTTATTTCTTATATTACCCAAGGTACTAGACCACAAATATTTTTCTGTTCCTTGCTTTATTCACCTAAGAATATTCTACAGATCTCTTCCATATCAACACAGACTGATCCTCTATGTTTTTCTGCAGGTACATAATATTCTGCCTGGCAGCTGTGCCATAATTTATTCACCCATGCCCTATTTCTGAATGTCTCTGTGGTTCCATTTTTTCACTTCTGATGGTCTGAGCTGAATATTGAAGACTGAGTGGTCAAAGAGAAGTCACACTTGGCTCTCTGGCCTCTGCCAACCTGGATTACTCAGGGTCTGCAGAGAAACAGAAGCATGAGAGCACCTGAGAGAGATTTTAAGGAATTGGCTCATGTGACTGGGGAGGCTGGCAGGCTGGAATTCAAGTAAAAATTGATATTTCAGTCTTGAGCTGCAGGGCTGTAAGAAAAACCTCAGGCAGGGGTTGTATGTGTGTATGCATGTATGTGTGTATTGACAGTACAGGGGAGTGAAACTGGGGCTTTGCACTGAACTCCATCCCTATCCCATTCTTATGCTGAACTGCCTGGGCTGAGCTTGAACTAGGCAGTTCCCTTGCCTCAGCCTCCCAGAGTGCTGTAATTATAGGCATGTGGTATCATGCCCAGCCCATGTTTTAGTCTTGAAGATGAATTTCTTCTTCAAGAAACCTGTCTTTACTTTTAAGGCCTTGTTTCAACTGATTGAGTGAGGCCCACCCACTTTTGGCTGGTAATCTGCTTGACTTGAAGCCCATTGATTATAAATGTTAGTTGCATATAAAATATACCTTCACAGCAACAACCAAATGAGTATGAATGACTGGGGACATTAGTTTACCACATTGACACATGAAATTAACCATTACAGAGCCCAAGAGGAGTGTGAGTAAAAGGACTGCAGAGAGGAGAAACTATGGTAATAAGAGGTAAAGATAAGTCTCATTTTATCATCAGGAAACAGGCTCAAGGAACTTCTTTCTGTTATCCAAGGTTGCATAGTTAGTAGTTGGTAGAAGGGTCTGACCTAGGCTAACCCAGCATTGAGCCTAGATTCTAATCCCTTAGAAGTTAATGTTGTTTCACACACAAGCTTGTGTGTCACCCTGCAGAGGACAGCTGAACTGGCCCCAGAGGAGAATAAGGTTGACAGGGCAGAGATGGGTATTTGGCATTTTTCAGCTCAGGGAACTGGCTTGTGCAAAGGCCAGTAGGGGAAGGAAGCTACTGTCTCTAAAGTGAGGATAATGGAAATACTAGCCAGTCACCTGTCCAACTCAGAGGGCTGCTTCAAGGTCTAGTGAGATGACAGATTAACTTCCATGACAGGTGTGGGGAGCTGGGTGAGGTAGGGCTCTGGGACTTGCCCTCTGGAGTCCCATCTGTCTGGCAGAACTCAGGGGACACGAGGATGGTTCTTCTCCTTAGGTGAACAGGCACTGTCAGGGTCAGTGGGCAGGGCTCCAGTCTGACCAGACACAAGGGGAACTAACCTCTGCTGAGTGTTTAATACTTTTCAGGGTTTACCATCTTTTACATCTCTTCTTATGTGCCCTCACGACACTTCAAGACACGAGACTCTTTTGCCCTTTGACAGCTGTCCTGGAGACAGCTGAACCGCTGAGACAAAACTCCAGCTCCAAACCTCATGCCCTTTCCCCACAAAGCTGGCTGGGGAGAGACTCATGGCAAAATACCAGACTTTGTCCCATGAACATAGGTGTCTTTAGTTAGGTTAATTTTCACTTTTCTTTTGCCCTTGGGGATTTTGAAATGGTGCTATGGGTTCACAGCACTGCACTGTGAGCAGAACTGAGGAGTGTGGGGACCTCCATGGCCCACAGCTGCCAAGTGGACATTTTGTGTATCTCTGTGCCCCACTCTGAGGCTCCTCACCCCATGCAGGGTAGGAGGCCCATGGGGACCGAGCCTCTTGGTTTGGTTTTGCTCTCCTGGGATGTTTTCAGCCCCGGTGCTAATGCTCCTGCACTGTGTGTGCCCTTACAAAATCTACAGTGTGCACACGCATGCACTGGTTATCTGGGAAATGACAGCACTGCATTGCGTTGTCTGCTCTTTCCAAGGTGAGCTCCAGAGGTGAAGGTTTGCTGGTGCCCGCCTCGGTAAGTGAGGGTGCTGTGCCAAATCCAAATCTTGTTCTTCAGTCCCGGCAGCCAACCGCAGGCATTTGTGGCGGGCCCAAGACACACTAGGCCGCCCTGTGCTGGGAAACCTATCTTATGGAGCAATCAGGCTCAGAGAGGTGGATGTGCTTCACAACAATGTGGGTTTGGGGATTGTCCACCCAACCTTGCCAGCAGCCCCTGTCCACACTGCACCAAGTGCACAGTGCCTTGGCATGCTGGGGAGTGGGCCTGCCTTTGTGGGTGTGTGATCACCACAGAGTTGAGCTTTGGCAGGTCAAGCATGTGGCCTTTGGTCTCTGCCTAGGCCAGCTACCAGCGTCTGCACTAGTTCATGTGGTGTCATTTTCCTGTCCCTCTGGTTTGCCATGTACACTGCAAAGTCAGTGACAGCAGTGCAGGCAGTAATTGTGTGCGTGTTGGGGGGGACTGGTGCTGGTCAGGCCTTTTCTGAGATGCAGCTTCGGGCTCCTCTGAGGGGCTTTGTCTGTCCCCAGTCTTACTTGATTCATGAGTCCTCTTCCCCTGCATTTGTCTGTCTCAGCCAACACAAATACCAGAAATAAGTAGGCAAAAAGCCACCTCAGATTGGAAAGGCCCCACTTTTCCAGAGTCACTAACACACCTGGGGCACACCCGTGTGATCACTGACACTAAATCTCCAGTAAAACCACAAGAACCTGAGTCCCATGGAGCCCTTTATACAGGATCTGTGTGTAGCACAAAGAAACCGAAGAGCCAGAGAACAGAGGTTGGGTTTGGTCTGCTCAAAATTACCTTTTTAAAGATCCTTTATTTAGACAATAACTCCCTACTCTATTTCATGAGCTTGGTGTTATGGGGTCAGGGTTTGTTTTTGTTATTTTGTTCTCTGGCTTTCTGTATTGAGGGAAGGATATTCTAGAAGGTTGTAATTGCTGGCTGTCACTGTTGTTGTTGTTATTATTATTATGATGATGATGATGATGATGATTATTTTGGATAGAGGGTCTCACTGTGTAATACAGACAGGTCTAGAAGTTGCTGTGTAGGACAGGCTGGGATTGTAGGCATGCGCCACCATGTCTAGTTACTACTGGTTCTTCTTTTTTTTTTTTCATAAAAATATTTCTTTTTCAGATAATTTTATTTTTTTAATTTTTATTTTTTATTAGTACATCTTTGCAGCACATAATGATTACATGCATTGTGGGGAGTGGGTACATGTACAAGCACATATTAATAAGATGTAGTAATTCTTTTTAATTCTCTCTCCCCTCTCCCCCTTTTCCCTCCCTCCAGCTCTGGGTCCTTTTCCTCCCTTTTTGATTATTTTATTGATACATTTTATATATACTTAGCAATAACATGCATCGTAGGGAATTCGTACCTGTACATGGCATATCTTGCTTCTTTTTTTCCCATTCCCCTCCCCTTCCTTCAGTCCCTTTTCCTTTCCTTATTTACAAAAGCTTTGTTTCCATTTTTTTCTTCTATTCTCTTTTTTTCTTCTCTTCCTTCCTTCCCCCAACCCCATCCTGTGTTCCCCATATCATTTGAACATTTGCTCCCCATTTCCCAATATCTATTATGCATTTTGGTCCTTATTTGCACTTCTCATTTCTCGCACCAGAGAAACAATGCCATATTTAAACATATGTGTCTGATTTATTTCACTTAAGAATATGGTCTAAGTTGTATCCATTTAGCTAGAAATGTCTCAAGCTTATCCTTCTTTATGTCAAAATAATACTCTATTGTATAAAAAATACACACATCTTCTTAATCTATTCATTGATTGATGGGCACTTGGGTTGTTTCCAAGATTTAGCTATTACAAACAGTGCCCCTGTAAGCATGGGTGTGCATATATCATGGGTGTGCATAAAGTGATGCTTTTAATTCTTTCGGGAGGATACTGGAATCTCAGTGTTGTTTTAATTTGCATCTCTCAAATGACCTGTAATGTTGAACACTTTTTCATATATTTATTTGCCATTTCTACTTCTCCCGCTGAGAAGTGCCTGTTCATTTCAAATACCCATTTTTGGACTGGGTCTTTAAATTTGGGAGGGTCTGATTTTTCTTTTCCTTCTTTCCATATTCTAGCTATTAGTCCTCTAAAAGACAGTTGGCAAAATTTTTTTCCCCGCACTGTGGATTGTCTCTTCACTCTCTTGGTGGTTTCTTTTCTGTGCAAAAGCTTTTTCGTAAGATGTGATCCCAGTTGTTGATTCTTTGTGATTTTTCCTGTGTCATTGGGGTTTTGTCTATAAAGTCCTTGCCATTCCAATGTCTTCAAGAGTTCTACCTGTTCATTGATCCTTGGGTCTGTTTTTTTTGTTTTGTTTTGTTTTGTTTTGTTTTAGCCATTAACATGCTGTTTCTATCATAATAGCTTTGTAATATAATTTCAAGTCAGGGATTTTGATGCCCCTTTGCCTTGCCTTTGTGGCCCAGAATTGCCTTTGCTATTCTAGGTCCCTTCTGGTTCCAAATGAATTTTAGGATTGTTTTCCCTAGTTCTGTGAGACATGTTATTGGAATTTTGATTGGGTTTGCATTAAATCTGTATAACAGTTTTGGAGGTATGGACATTTTCACTATATTGGTTCTACCTACCTAAGAACAAGGGTTATCTTTCTATTTTCTGATATCTGCTTCAATCTCTTTTCTCAGAGTATTGTAGTTGTCAATTAAAAGTTTTTACTTTCTTCATTAGATTGATTCCTAGATTATTTGATTTTTTTGGATACTATTGCTAAAGGTGTTATTTCCCTAATTTCTCTCACAGTGAGTTTTTTGTTTTTGTACAGAAATGCTATTGACTTTGAGTTTGACTTTGTATCCAGCTGTGCTACTGAATTTGGTTATTAAATATAGAAATATTTTGGTGGTTTTTGGGGGTCTTCTCTGGAGAGTGTCATATCATCTGCAAATAATGATAATTTAAGTTATTCCTTTCCTATTGTTATTATGTTTATTTCTTTCTCTTGTCTAATTGCTCTGGCTAATGTTTCCAGAACTATATTTAATAGGAGTGGTAACAGTAGACATCCAATGCAATGTGTCGCATTCACTGCTCCATTCCACTGGTGTGTTCTCTGTGAAGACCTCTGGGGTCACCAGCAGTCATCATGTGTCTGCAGGTTTGAAAACATTGCCCCACACATGCAGTGACTCAGGTCTCGGGGAGAAAGCACTGCTTGCCACCTCCTTTTTCTGCATTGAGGTCTCTCTCTTTGCTCTCCCTATGGGCTTCAGTTCTTGCTTTAAATCCTTGTTGGGTCCCGGGGAACCATTTCCCTCTATTTCTTTTTCACATTGCTATATTCTCAAATCTGGACACCAAATCTGGGAGAGGCTATTTTTCTGATGTTCACCACTCTGCCATCTTTCCAAATGTTGCTACTATTTATTTTTAAAACTTTGCTAGTCGTTTATGTGGAATGTATGACAACAGAGCATTCTGTATTGAAAACCACAATAGGAAATGCACATACTCAGGTTCCAAGGGGGACAAGAGAGAGGTTTTTTTTTCTGTGATTTTTTTTTCTGTGTGTGTGTGTGTGTGTGTGTGTGTGTGTGTGTGGTGTTAGGAGACAGGGTCTCACTTTGTAGTTTAGGCTGGCCTTGAACTCACTGTGGAACACAGGCAGACCTCAAATTCACAATGATCCTCCTGTCACAGCCTCTTGAGTGCTGGGATTATAGACATGCGCCACCACTCCCAGTTTAAGAGGGATTGTTTTTGAGAGGAATTACTGAGAAGAACTCATTGTGCTTGCCCCAGAACTGCCATGGAAGCATGGGTCTCATCTGAAAGGGACATCTGCAAAGCACAAGTGGAAGGCCACATGCAGGGACAGCCTCAGGCTCCATGGCCTCAGGCTCAAGTCATGTTCTGTGTTCCCTTTGAATGACTGGGAGGAGAGGGCTCTGCCTAGGACCCGTGACCCTGGTGTAACATAGAGCTTACAATCTTGCCTGGGGGAAGCATATGGACTTCCAGGAATGTGAGGAGAAGACCACAACTGAAATTGTGGCTCTACACAAATGCTGCTATAGTTACCTGAGTCAGAGAGTTTGGGGATTATGTGGGTTCCTTGTTTGGGACAAGATGGTAGTAAAGAAATGAACTCAGAGTTTTGAGGAAGGTGGTGTCAAGGGCCATGTCCAGAAGGAAACAGGGTTTTCATGAACCTATTCTTCTCCCCTAAGAGACGTTAGGGACAGGATCCCACTGCTAAACTATAGCCTTCCCTCCATCTGACTTCCCTCATGCCCAGACTTATTTTTGGTCTTATTTTGTCTATAGCTAGGACACCGAAGAACAGTGTCATAGCTCCTGTGTAACCCTCACCACCCTGCCTTTTTTGGCAATACTGAGGATTGAACCCAGGGCCTTTGCTGAGCTACATCCCCAGTCATCCCCCCCACCTTAGATTTTTGAGACAAGGTCTTACCAAGTTGCTCAGTTACCTAGGCTGGGCTTGAATTTGCAATCTTCCTTCCTCATCCCCCTGAGTGGTAGGATTATAGGCCTGCACTACCATACCCAGCTCTATTTTTAAAAATAAAAACATTATGAGATAAAATTCATATACCTTAAAATTCACCCTTCTAAAGTAGATGGTATTTCATATATTCATAACATGCAGCCTTTACCACTATCTAACCC
This sequence comes from Chinchilla lanigera, assembly GCF_000276665.1. NCBI lineage: Eukaryota > Metazoa > Chordata > Mammalia > Rodentia > Chinchillidae > Chinchilla > Chinchilla lanigera. The sequence continues at coordinate 33,744,606 of NW_004955402.1, forward strand.
TGACTTGTCCTTATCACTTCCTGTACTGGTAATCATTACTCCTTAATCTTTCCAAGCCCTCAGCCCTAGGCAACACTAATCTACTTCCTCTATAGATTAGTGTAATGTAAGCATTTCATCTACATGGAATTGTACAATATGTGGTCTTTTGTAAGTGGCTTATTTCACTTAGCCTATAATTTCAAGATTCATCCATGTTGGAGTCTGTATCAGTACTTTATCCCTTTTCATTGTTTAACAATGTTTGGTTATATGGCTATGCCACATTTTATGTATCCATTTATCAGTGGATAGAAATTTGGGAGTTGTTTCCATATTTTGGCTATTATAAATCATGCAGCTATGAATATGCGAGTATAGCCGTTTGTGTGGACATATGCTTTTAATTCTTTTGGCTGTACACCTAGGAGTAGAATTGCTGGGTCGTAGGATAATTGTATGTTTAACCCTTTGAGGAACTGCCAGGCTGTTTTTAAACTAGCAGCACCATTTTAAAACCTCATCAGAACTGTCTGAGCATTCCAGCTTCTCTACATCATTACCAACGTTTGTTATGTCTTCTCAACAATGTTATTCTAGTAGGTAGGAACTGGTATCTCATTGTGGTTTTGATTTGTGTTTCCCTAATAATTAATGATGTTCAACATCTTTTTGGGTGCTTTCTAGTATTAAAAACTCAAGTTTACTTGTTCATCCAAGGGATGTTGGCCACTTGCACAACTTTGGAGAAATACCTATCAAAGTGCTTGCTCATTTTTTAATTTGGCTATTTGTCTTTTTATTCTTGAGTTGCAGGTATTCTTTATATAGACCTTTACCAGATATGTGATTTTTAAATGTCTTCTTCTATGCCATGGGTTGTCTTTTCATTTTCTTAATGATTCTGAAGCACAAGTATTTTTAGTTTTGATGAAATCCAATTTATCTTACTTATTTGTTCTTTAACTGTGCTTTTAGTGTCCTAAGAAACTATTCTCTAATCAAGGTCATAAAAATTAATTTCTGTGTTTTCTTCTAAAAGATTCATTGTTGGAAAATGTTTTCACATTTGGGTCTATGATCTATTTTGAGTTAATTTTTGTATATGAGTGAAGTACGGGCCCAACTTCGTTCTTTGGCATGCGACTATCCATCTGTCCCAGCATCATTTGTTGAAGTCTCTTCTTTCCCGTTGACTTGCCTTTTTTCTTACATGCCTCTTTGTTATCCAAAAATAATTATTAAGTACCCCCAACATCACATGGCCTTGTCACCTGCTCCAAAGAAGTGGACATTCCTGCTGCTTTAGGAGGTCTCCCTGCTAGCCCATGACCTTGTGCCCAGTGCCCAAGATTCCATTCTAGGGTAGATCTCTGTTTACTGAGTTATCTTTGTGTCTTTATTTGTCTCCCTGGGTATGAGTATTGAGCTCCTTTAGAGGGAGGATATGACAGAGGAGCTACATGTGACTAAAACACAGTGATGTATTATCTTTTCACCCCTGTATTTCTGGCTTCCAAATTAAATGTAGGCTTTTCCAAGCACAACCTTCTTGGAGTACTTCATCTATTTGTTCAAACAATGTTTCCTGATTGGGTAATTTAGTGAAGAAACCTACGATGTGTCTGACAATGGTTCACTGAAGTGATCTATCCATCCATCTATCCATCCATCTACTAAGAAACAAAAGCGCTGGTTGCCTAGTCCCCATCTGTGCTACAGGTTTGTAATAGTGTAATAAGTTCAGGCTTAACTAATCATCCAAATTACCGGAAAGCCCGTGTTTGAGATTAACCATGGTTGTTGCCACTGGTAGGATGCTTGGTAAGAATCATTAACACTGGGGACTTTTTAGTGGCCTTCTCAGAAGGCTAGTGACACTCCTTCAGCCTGATAAGTGAGATTTAAAACAGAGAGACAGGTTGTCTCAAGGACCCCTGTCTTCCATTCCAGGGATAATTCTTCCTGGGTTGTGATTTTTTTAGAATTTAGTACTAAAGAATCGAAGTGAAGACTGCTGAGAAATTCTCATTCTCAGATGCCCTGTGCAGACTACTAACCTTCAACAAGAACATCAATGACCAATACAACGTCCTTGGGACCTCTAAGTCCACAACACCTTGTATCAGTTGCATTCTATGTATCCTGAAATTGGCCCAACTTGAACATCTGCAGACCCTCTGATCCCCTTAATGGGAATGCCCCACTACTACTTGGTATTTGACCTTGACCCATACTTCAGGCACCCTCTCCACTGGGGCTTTGATTCTTACACTTTCCTAAGTCCTATCTGTTCCAAGTGTCGGAACCTGCTCCTATTATGGGAAATCCTTTGTTAGGATTTCTAGTCTCCTGTGCTGCAGTCTGCTCTGTGTGTCCACTCCCTACCTCAGGTGTTGAGCTCCTGCACTAAACCTCAGAATAGGACAAGTCCCCTGGGAGGCCCTCAGTGGGATGTAGATTCATAGGGCAGGGGGTTGGATATCAACAACCCCTTTGCTTAAGTACATCACAGCCTTACTCAGATAAGACACTTCACATGTATCCTGCCATCCAGAACTGAGATCCTTCTGCACTATGGTCTTCAAGCCACATTCTTTCCATCTGAAAATACATCGCTATGACCCTGCCTTGCTGTTACACATTCTCTCTGCAGTGCCATTCCAGCACCCAATCTCACTCCTACTCTTAACAGATTTCTATTTCCATTTGCAGCAATACTCTGCAAAGTACCAAACTGACAAGTGAGTTCGATTTTTTGTAAAAATCCTAAGATCTATCACATTCCAGAATGAATTACAAAACTTACCCTTCCTGTGCCCCAAATTACACTTTGTTCCTTGTATTTTCAAAAATAATCCTTTCACCCATCTTAAGTTTTTAGGCCTTGGCATGACCATCTCATCTCCATGTTCCACCTCTCTTCTTTTCTGCTGTCCCTTCCCAGGTTGGACTAAAGTGCCCTTTCCTTGCATTGTCCCTGCAAACTTTCTAGCATGTCTCTAGCTACTGGCTCTTTTTTTGAGCAACAAAGAATAAAGAACCTCTGGGCCAGGGAAGGGAATGCTTTCTTTGCTGGCAAAAGTAGCTTGGAGGAAGGGCCTCCATCTGGTGTGCCCTGGGGTTCAGGCAGCCAGAACATCTTCCCCTCATTTCTTTCTTTGTTGATTGCACAAGGTTGAAAGTGAGAGTAGGCATCCAGTGAGTGGGGACTGAAACCCACTTATACTCCTGCCCCAGGAAGGGGTTATTTCATGTCACTGGTGAGCCTCTGAGACACTGTGAATGAAGAAAGGCATTCAAAATGGAATGTGGGACCCCAGGAGGGGGAGGTGATACCCACCTTCTGAGCAGAATACCTCAACCAGACTTCAGAAAGACAACTGGTAGCATCAGAGGGCTGTTTGAGGAAAGGTTCTGGGGCCCCAGGGTAGAGGCGTGGTGAGGCAGCAAAAGACAGGGGGGCCATTGGTATCCATGAGGCAGGGTAGGAAGGGCAGAGGTCATGGAACATAGATGTGGTAAAAACACTGTGGAAACCAAGAGGAAGAGATGAGAGAGAGCACATTTCCATGGAAGAACCTATGGGCCTAATAACTGGCTTCTGGGGATGAAGGCGGCAGCTGAAGTAGTGTGGCTTTGGTGTGGTTCTCTGATGGACTCAAGCAGACAAGGTCCTCTCTGCCACCTAGTAATGTCTTTCTATCTCAGAGTCCCCCCCAGGCCTTAAATAAGTTTTTAAGGCAGTGGGATCACTGACCTGCCCTTTGTACTCCACATGGCTTAGCATGGCGTGGATGGTCCATTTCCCCTCAGATCCTCCCGGCCAGCGCAGGAGACCAGGTGGTGATTGGAAGGGTCAGGTGATGGTGGTAGTGATGTGCTCCTTGGGACCATTACTATGAGCCAAGAAATATGTTATCCACTCCTGTTCATTTAGTCTGTACACCAATTCTATGGGGTTGGCCTTGTTTTGATTGATTGATTTTGGTGGTACTGAGGATTGAGTCCAGAGTCTTCGCATTAAGCTACATTTCTAGACCTATTTTTGGTTTTTTATTTTGAGACAGAGTTTCACTAAATCACTAAGTTGCCCAAGCTAGGGGTGAACCTGTCTGAACCTCTCAGAGTGCTGGGATTACACCCAAGGAGTACACCACTGGGAACTGAGACAGAGAAGAAACACATTTATCTGGTCAGGAACACATTCTAGACTGAGACCCCAGCCTCAGGGCTTCAGATTCCATGCTCTAGGTCACTCTGCCACACCTCTCATAAGGGCAGGCTGTCCAACTCTGTCAAATCCTATCAACTGTTCCATTTCAGAGGTGGTCAGCACCTCCACTGTGCCTGAGGCCTGCCCCTTATCCACCTTCCCGTCATGCCTGTCCTGGTATAGGAGAGGGGACAAGAGACAGAGAGAGAGAACAGCCAGGCAGGAGATGCTGACCTGAAACTGTGGGGGCAGCAGGGAACTGGACTGGACAGAGCACCTGCTGTGTGACCCTCCACCTGACCTGGCTGTGGGGGATGTCCTGGCCATGGCTGGTGGGACCACCAACGGATTGGCCCTGAGAGATCCTGTGGCCTCCAAAAGGGTGAGGGTGGATGGGAGGCAGACTGAAAGGAACTCCTGCTTGCTGGTGCTGTGCAGAGGGGGTGCACTGGAAGTTTAATGGATGCCCTGATATCTTGGGTTCCTCAGAGTGTGAAGCATTAGGCATCATAGGAATGAGAGTGACACCAAACCCGGAGAGCAAGGAGTTGAGTGTACATTATTCTTGGATTCCTAGCGTGGTGGGGGAAGGACTTGGACTATTTTTAGAGGACGCCAAGTACCAAGTTTGTAATTAACAGACAGTGTGCCCTCTGCTACAAATTTCATACTTACTCACACTATACTGTAATTAATGTTTTAATCATCTTCCAACAAGATCAGCAGGTCCATGAGGGCCCAGAACAAGCCTGTCTCATCCCAGCCCTGTTCCCTCCCTGGGCCTTCTAGTACAGACCAAGGATGAGTCCCTCATGATGAGTAGAAAGCATCAAAGGAGGGGACAGCTGAGCAGTGAGAGGCTGAGGAGATGGTAGGGATAGCCCGACCAGAGGACAGAGGGAAGGCAAGTGACAAAGAGCCGGGGACAAAGTATTTCTCTGCTGGCAATCAGGTTGGGGGCTGGGAAAGTCAGGTCCCATCCAAACCTTATAGTATCCCAGTAGCACCTTGGTGAGAATTAGGAAAAGACATTCATCTTGGTAGATGAATTTACAAGAAAGCAACTGCTTCCTGCTTCCCCTATCCCCACTCCAGGTGGCTGCAGGTTTGTATAAGAACACATGGCTTAACAAGTATATTATAAATATGTTTTGCACAGTTCTGTGTATGGCCACCCTTTTGAGATTTAAAGTTGGGTTTCAGGGTCCTGATTGGAGGTAATCTAAGATGAGAAGCCTTTCCATGTCACCCAAGGCTGATCATCCTATTTAGTTATTTATACCACTCTCCTGACCCTGCGTTGTTCTTTACACAAGGAGCCAAGCACCATTGCTACTGGAAGTTGGAACTTCTATAAGCACATTGTCCACAATTCTGAAATGCGGCTCTTAACCCTAATCCTTACCATCACTCAAAGAACTTATCAAAATGCAGATTCCTGTAGCCCAGACTCATACTTTGTGTGGCTCAGGAGGTAGGATGGAGCCTAAGAGCCTGTACTTTTCAAAAGCTCCCTAACTGGAAACACAGACCCAGAGCATTTATAGGTAAGGACACAGAAGTCCAGAGAGGGACAGTGACTTGGACAGGCCCATCCAGAGTGACCTAGCTCTGGTGATTTTCAGTGTGGAACTCCTATGTACCCCCATGGAGACCCCAGTTCTCTCCCAGCTCTCCTATCTCTGACAGTCTGCAAGACCAGGAACCTGGCTGTGTGCCATTTTGTTTGCAGATCCTGCCTCCTGAAGCCATTAGTGTTTTTCTTCTACCTCAGTATTAACAGTGTTTTACCAAAGTATAATTTACATAGAGTAAAGCACATGAATCTAAAGTGGAGAGCTTTTGAATCTAAGTGCACAGCCTGAGGGATTTTTACCATGCCTTTTTACCCATATCACCATCTGCCTCACCACTGCCCAGATCAAAATGAAGATAGTTCTATCACCCCAGAGACCACCAGCTTGTCTGAAGTGCATTAAAAAGGCTGCTGTGAATAGGGGAAACTGCCTGGGGCAGAACTCAGTTCTGCTATGTGTTCTCATAATTTTCCTCGGAAAGGTGGAGCTTTTGTAATGACATGTGGCCAAATGTCTCAAACCCAAAGCATCGTCATGTGCCAACAGCAGGATAAAAGTGGTGTTGATCCCCTTTGATAGTTGTGCAGGGAAACTGTCTTTATGTTGAAATACAGGGCTACATAGCAAGATATAAGTCATTTTTGGAAGTTGGAAATAAACAATCCATTTTAAGGGAAGTGCCAGCTTGGCTCGGGCTTCTCTTTACCCCAGCCCTGGGTCCCTGAAGATAATGTGGTCTTGCTTCTTGTCCATCTCAGCCTGAGGGGAGTCTGAGTGCATGACATTGCTAGAGCCACTGAGTGGAACCCACAGCTGTTCATGTGGCTGGGATAGGACCTGGGAACACCTTCCCACCCCAGGCGGTGACCCTCTGGGAAGCATGTCAGGCCATCTACCCTGCATGCTTGGCAGATGACCCAACCTACAGGGCTCTCTACGGAGAATCTGTACTTCTAAGATGTGAAGCTGAGGACAAGGAATGGTGACTTTAGTCTCACCCCAGGTTAAGGCTGCATCATCCTAGAGATACAACCTCCTCCAGCCTGGAGAGGTGCTCTGAGAATTTGCTAAGGGTCATGACTGCATAGTCCCATCTCCTGGAAGACCTCTACTCAGAGTTGACCTCACCACCGAAAATTCCTTCGATTCCCCAATACCCCCTTTGTGGATACACACTCTTTTTGATGCTTTGTTTTCGTGCCTCAGTGTCATAACTCTTTATAGCTGACTCAGGAGAAAAACAGTAACAACCTTCAGATGTTTTCCCTTTGGGTGAACTCATTTCTGAGCACTGTGATGTTGCCCATGCCAACTCATAGAGATCAGGTGCCAGGACATCTGTCCTGGGGGTAGTGGCTTCTGCTCTCCTGTAGACAGACTTGGAGGTGAATTATCCAGGCATGTTTGGGTATTTTTAGGCTATGCATATATTTACACAATTTTTAGAATACTTGTGCCAAATGGCCCTTTAGCAGATAGGTTGTGTTATGGCTTGTGTCTAGATGTCTTCTGCAAAGCCTCATGCAGTCATGGGGGTGCTTTTCAGAGGTGGGTGGATCTAGAGCTTGTGGTGCTGGGATAAAGAGTGTATCATTACTAAATCAGTCCACTGATTGGTTTAGCATAGTTCTGGCTAGGATTAAGGGTGAGTGCTATACCTGCCCTTGGGCAGGTAGTCTACATACAATAGAAGGGACAGAAAGAGGGCTAATGTGCTATTGCCTCCTTGCTTGCCATGGACTGTTTCTCCTCTGTGATGCCCCTCTGCCATGCCACCCTGCCTTGGAGCCAGCAGACTGTGGACTGAAACCTCAACAAAATGTGAGCCAAATAAACCTTTCCTCCTTAAACTTTGGGTGTTGGGTATTTTGTCTCAGCAATGAGAAAAGTAATTAATACAAGTTGCACACATAACAGACCGGAAACACCTGTTTCTTCTATTGGGGATCATCATTCACATCTATTCTTCCAGATTTGATAAGGATAACATTGTGACAAGGTTTCCTTTTTTGCATTTCTTTGATGACTGGTGAACTTGAAGATTTTCCAAGAATTTCTAAGCTGTTTCTCTTTCTTTTTTGGTAAATTTACTTTTTATATCTTTGCCTATTTTTTTTTTATCAATGTCTTTATATCCCTTAATTTAGAGTCTTAATTTGTAGGTTAAGTCCCAGGATTTTAACCTTTTAAAAAATACTGATCTTGGGCTGGAATATAGCTCAGCGGTGCAGCACCTGCATGGCAAGTGCAAGTGTTATGGTGTGTGTCTGGATGTTCCCCTAAAGGCTCATGCAGGCATGAGGTGGGCTTCTAGAGTTTTTGAGTGATTCTTGGGATTATGGATGTGAGTGTTACACCTGCCCTGGGGTGGGTAGCCTGCATACAATGTAAGGGAGGGAGAGAGGCTTGCTTGCAGCTCCTCCCTTTTGCTCTTGTTGCTTTTGCTGTCTTCTATGACCATGAAGTGTTGCCCTCTGCCATGTGCCACTCTGCCTTGGAGCCCGCTGAATATGGACTGAAAACTCCACAAACTGTGAGCTAAATAAACCTTTTTTTCCTTAATTCTGGGCGTCAGGGATTTTATCTCAGCAACGAGAGAAAAATAAGTAAGACAGTAAGGTCCTGAGTTCAATTCCCAGTACCAAAAAAAAAAAAAAAAAAAAATACTGATCTCTACCTAGACTGAGAATCTTGGGAAAAATTGAGTCCACAGTAGCACCAGGCCACCACACCCATAATGGGGTCTTTGGGATAGTCAGGAAAGATGCCCCTTACCCAGCAGACAAAGCTCCATTCTGAAGTTTCAGCCTGTCCTTCGTCCCTCTGTGGAGCACCCCAGTGAATTTGGCATTGATTGGGCTCGTGTTGCAGTGTGTGGAAGCAACGGAAGCTGGGGGAGAGTTCAGAGACATGGCTTCTGGTCCTCGTTGTGTTACTAAGTAATGACATGACTGGCCAGCCAGCTAACTTTTTGAAACCAAGAGCAAGAGATATCTTTCCATTTTCTGATATCCACTTCAATTCCTTTTTCAGAGTACTGTAGTTTTCAATGTAGAGGTCTTTTAAATCCTTTGTTGGATTGATTTCTAGATATTTCATTTTTGGGGGTACTGTACTCTTTCCCTAATTTCTCTCTCAGTGAGTTCGTTATTCATGTATGGGAAGGCTATTGATTTTTTTTGTGTATGTGTGCTGGGAATCAAACTCAGGACCTTGTACTTGCCAGCTAGGCACTTATGCCAAAGACCTAGATCCCCAACCCCAAGACTATTGATTTTTGAGTGTTGAATTTGTACCCAGCTACACTACTGAACTTGCCTATCAAATCTAGCAGGTTTTTTTTTAGAGTTTTTGGAGTCCTCTGTGTAGAGTTTTTGGAGTCTTCTGTGTAGAGTATCATATGATCTGCAAAGAAGGATAATTTAACTTCTTCCTCTCCTATTGTTATTACTTTTATTTCTTTCTCATGTTTAATTGCTCTGGCTAATGTTTCCAGAACTATATTTAATAGGAGTGGTGATAGTGGACATGCTTGTCTTGTTCCTGATTTTAGAGTGAAAGCTTTCAGTTTTTGTCCATTTAATATGATGTTGACGGCTGGTTTGTCATAGATGGCTTTTTTCAGATTGAGATAAAAGACCATCTGTTCCAACTTTCTGCAGGGTTTTTAATCGTGAATGGGTGTTGGACTTTGTCAAACACTTTGCATCTATTAAGATGATCGTATGTTTTGTGTCCTTGATTCTGTTAATATGGTATATTACATTTATTGATTTGCATATATTGAACCATCTCTGCATCCCTGGGGTGAATCTTATTGCATCATGGTTTATAATCTTCTTGCTGATTTACCGCATTCTGTTTGCCGGTTTCTTGAGGATTTTTGCATCTATGTTCATTAGGGAGATTGATCTATAATTCTCTTTTTTAATTGGGTCTTTCTCAGGTTTTGGTATCAGGGTAATACTTACTTCCAGAAATGAATTAGGGAGTACTGCTTCCCTTTCAATTTCATTAAAGAGTTTGAGAAGTAGTGGCATTAGGTCTTCTCTAAATTTCTTGCAGAATTCAGCAGTGAATCTATCTGGGCCTGGGCTTTTCTTTGTTGATGAGTTTTTAATTTCATCTTTGATTTCATTGACTGATATTGGTTTACTTAGGAGTTTTATACCTTCTTGATTCAGCTTTGGTAATTCATACGTATCTAGGAATTTGTCCATTTCTTCTGCATTTTCTATCTTGTTAGAATATAAGTTCTAGTAGTAGGAATAGAAGATCTTTTGGATTTCTGCAGGGTCTGTGGTGATTTCACCCTGTTTGTTCCTAATTATATGGATGAGTCTTTTTGTTCCTTTTTTTTTAGTTGGATAAGTGTTTGTTGATTTTATTTAATCTTTCAAAGAACCAACTCTGATTCTTTGATTTTTTTATATTGTTTTCTTTGTCTCCAATGTGTTCATTTTTCCTCTGACATTTATAATTTACTCCCTCATTCGTGCTTTTGGCTTACCTGCTCTTTCTTCTTGTAGAAGTTTGAGGCTCACCATTAAGTTGTTTATTTGAGCTTGCTCTGTTTTTATGATATGTGTATTCACCACTATAAACTTCCCTCTTAGGACTGCTTTCATTGTGTCCCATAAGTTCTAGTATGTTGTATTGTCATTATCATTTAATTGTAGAAACTGTTTAATTTCTTCTTTAATTTCATGTGTAACCCATTGGTTATTCAGGAAGGTGCTACTTAATTTCCGTGTGTGTATGAAGTTCTTGTGGTTTCTTTTGCCACTGATTTCCAATTTCATTGCACTATGGCCTGATAATATGCATAGGATTATTTTAATTCCTTTGCATTTACTTAAGCATGTTCTATGAGGTAGTATGTGGTCTATTTTGAACATTGTCCTGTGTGCAGCTGAGAAGAACTTGTATTCTGATGTGGGGTGGAACACTGTAGACATCTACTAAGTCCACTTGTTCAAAAGTTTGGTTCAGGGGCTGGGGATTTAGCTCAGTGGCACAGCGCCTGCCTGGCAAGTGCAAGGTCATGAGTTTGATTCCCGGTACCAGAAAAACAAAACAAAACAAAAAAAAGTTTGGTTCAGTTCTAATATTTCATTGTTGCTTTTTTGTCTACTTGATCTGTCTTTTTGTGACAGTGGTGTATTGAGATCCTCTAATACAGTTGTATTAGTGCTTATTTGATTTTTCATGCTTATTAATACTTGTTTTATATAGTTAAGTGCACTGGTATTTGTTGCATATGTATTTAAGGTTGTTACCTGTTCCTTTTGGATTGTTCCCTTTACAAGGATATAGTGACCTTTTTTATCTCTCTTAATCAGTCTTGGCTTGAAATTCACTTTGTCTGCAAATAGAATAGCTACCCCTGCTTTTTCCTGGGTTCCTGTTGCATGGAGTATTGTTTTCTATCCTTTCACTTTCAGTCTATGAATTTCTTTTTTTATTAAATGTGTTTCTTGTATGCAGCATGTTGTTGGATCTTGCTTCTTGATCCATTTTGCCAGTCTGTGTCTTTTGATTGGTGAATTGAGACCATTAACATTGATGGTTATGATTGGTATGTATTGACTTATGCTTGTCATGTTGTTTTCCTATTGTTGGCTCCTCCTCTTTTTTCCCTCCCTCTGTTTAATTGTTTGCCTTGCCTGGTGGTTTTCTTCTGTTGGGGTTCATGGAATTGTAGTCCTTGTTATCTCTTTCTAGAAGGTCCTTCAAAACATTTTGGAGTGCTGGTTTTGTGGTCATAAATTTCCTCAGATGTTCTTTGTCATGGAAGTATCTTATTTCTCCATCAGTTTTGAAAGATAGTTTTACAGGTTACATTAACCTGGGTTGAAAGTTGTTTTCCTTTAGAACTTGAAAGAAATACTTCACTCCAGGCTCTCCTTGACTTGAGGGTTTGTGCTGAGAAGTCAGCTATGATTCTGATGAGCTTTCCTGTATGGTGATTTGTTTTGTGTTTCTTCCCCCCTCCCCCAACAGCTTTTAAGATTCTATTTTTGTGTTGAATTTGTGGAATCTTGATTGTGATATGCCTTCTGTAGATTTTTTTGATTGTGGCTAATTGGAGTTCTATATGCCTCACATTTCTATATGCCTCACATACCTATATGTCAAATTCTTTTTCTCTACCAGGGTAGTTTCCTGCCATGACATCTGTGAACAGGTTTTTTTTTTTTTATATCATTTGTGCTGTCTCCTGCTTTTTCATTGACTCCAATCAATATTAAGTTATTATTCTTTGTCTCATCTAGCAGCTGCTGTATTGATTTCTCATGGTCCCTGATGTTTTTAAGAACTCTTTCTTTTTGTGATTGCTAACCATAAGACTGTCTTCTACATATGAAATCCTGTCCTCACATTGGCTTAATCTGTTGTGAATATTTTCAATGAATGGAATTTTTATTCTCCTGGATATCTGCTTGAATCTGCCTTATGGATTCCATTTCTTTCCTATGCTGAGCATTCATGGCTTCCATAATTTTCTTAAGCACCTCTATTTTTTTTTTTTTTTTGTCTGTATGTGCTCTAGAGTCACTAAGCATGGTTTTCATTGTGGACACCATCTCTGCAGTTATCTGAAAAATTATTTCTGATTTGATTTTTTCTAGAGCTTCATTCTATTGCTTTATTGTTACCACTTCAGAGAGGCCAGGTGGGTGGCTTTCAGATTGTTCCACCTCATTGCCCACTGGGTTTGCCTTTGGTGAACTGGATGTCTGGGGTTGCATCTTGTTTAAGTGTCTTCTCATTTTCTTTTCCTTTTTTAGTTTAATTCTTAGTTTTAGTAAATTGCCTATGGTAGGTTGCTTTATTGCTAGCATTTAGAACCTTTCCAAGATGACTACTTCTTCAACGTATCTTCCAGATGTAGCTGATTTTTGGGTTTTGAGCCTGTTGCAAGATCCTACCTCTTGAATTTGTTGGGGGATGAGAAGTTGCTGCCTATTTGGCCCAGCCCCTGGTTCTTTGGCACCATGCCACAGTATTTTCTGTGACGCTTAGTCAATCTCAGTCTTGGAGGAACCATTGTTTAAAACAATATGTCACTTTTGCTATAGTGGTACCATCAGCAATGACAATAGCATCAAACGCAGCCTAGATGACAAACTGAGCTATTAGTTTGCCACTTTTAACCATATGAACAAGATGTATGGTTACATAACAAAATCTAAAAAACCCAGAAAATTTTACTCAGTATACAAATCCTTAATATGTCAATTTCAGGGGTTAAAACTTGAAATGGGTTAGGGAGAAAATAGAGAAGTGGAATAAGAGGAAGAGATTAGAAGTAAGGTTGGAGGACAAAGGAGGGTCATGCTAACTTTAGGAAACTGGCACAGAAGACTAGAAGGAAAGTGAGAAGAAACAGATAAAAAGAACAGAACAAGAACCACAATGAGGCTAGAAACCATGTTCACACTCATATAAAAACAAGATCAAACAATGAAGGAGAAAAAAACAAAAACAAAACCACTACCACCACAACAACAAAAATAACAAAAAAAACAAACAGAGAGAAAAGAAAAAAGAAAAAAATCCACTTCCAGACATGTCTCTGTTGTCACTGGTAGACAGTGTGTGGAGACAGTGTCCTAACCTGTGTTGATTTATCCCACCAAGCCAGCAGTAGTTTTTTGGTGGGGGTAGTGGATAATCTCTGCGCAAGCCTGCACCTTCTGGCCAAGACCAGACTCATTTGGCCTGCAGCTGTCAGCACACATTCTATGGGCCTGCGCTCACCTGGGAGCTGCTAGATGGAACCAGCAGCTGCTCTGAATTCTGAGCTCAGCCAGCCCCTCTGCAAGATGGCCAATTGCTGTCTCTCATGGAACAACTAAGCCCTCAGCACTCACTGCCAGCTGGTACAGTCATTCACTTCTGCTCCTCCCCTCCACTGCTATGTCTTTCTCTAGAGGCCTCTGGGGTCACTGACAGTCACCATGTACCCAAAGGTTTGAATTGCTCCTCTTGCACAATGTTTCCTATCTCAGGGAGAAGGTGCCACCGGCTGCCTCCTTCTTTATTGAAGTGTCTCTCTTCACACTCTCTGTGGGCTTCAGTTCATACTTCAGATCCTTCCTCAGTCCAGGGGAACCATTCTCCTCCTTTGTGTTTTCCTCACATTGCTAAATTCTAGCATCTGGACAACGACTCTCAGAGAGGCTCTTTCTGTACTGTTTACCATTCTGCCATGTTGGTGCTCCCCCTCATCTAAATTTAAAGGAAGGAAAACATCTCTTCTGTGACTGAATCTGTTGGAGCCATGGCTCCATTTCTAGAAGGTCAGCTCCTTCCTCATCCCTAGGGAGGTAAATGCAAGCTTGCAAAGATGAATTTGACTTATCCTCTGATGGTTTATGTCCACTCTAGCCACAGTGTTTACAAGTGGACTAGCCTTTTCCATGACTTTCCATATGTACACTCCACCCGCACCAGCTCCCATAACCCTCCAGGGCTTAGAAGGATCAGAAGACCTTGGATCAGAAGACCTTGGCTTGGGTGTTAAAACAGGAAGGGGCTTCCAGCCCAACTTTCAGAATTTTATAGAAAATAAGAGCAAGGCCCAGAGAAAGATCAAGGATTTGGGGATTTGTGGCAGGGTCTTTTGTGGTTGTGTGTTCTTTTGCCAAGGCTATTATCACAAATTACCACAACTTGGGTGACTTAGAACAATGGAAGTTTGTTCTTTCAACCCTGGCAACTTGAAGTCCAGAATCAAGGTATCCATTGGTTGTTTCCTTCAAGTGAGAAGCTATTCCAGGAGTCACTCCTGGCTTCTAGTGGTTACTGGCTATCTTTGGCATGCCATGGCTTATAGCCACATCACTTAATTTTCGGCTTCTCCTTAGGTATGTGCCTGTGTCCCAGTTACCCTCTTCTAAGGACACCAGTCACTGGATTAGCACCCACCTTAATCCAGCATGAGCTCACTCTAAATTGCTTATATCATCAGGTTCCAAATAAAGTCACCCACAGATACCAGGGCTCCAGCATGCATTTTGGAGATGTGCACTTGAATCTATCGCAAAGCAGCAGATATAGCCCAAGTTTATGGGAGCTAGAGAGGGGATGTGAGATATAGTATATGCTGGGTCACCCTAGTGTTCCAATTGCTGATGTTTTAGGTTGGAAACTTTTGTGCTGTCCTTATAGCTAAGCATTTGAGTACTTCTCTGTTACATGTGTGAGGGTGGAAGACCAAGTCATGTGGGCCTTCTTTAAAGATGTGACATAACATCTGAGCCTGGGAGTGTGAACTGCTTCCCAGAGGTATCATTTTATTTTTTAATTTTTTTCCATTGTTCTCCTTTGGACAATAAATTCATACACGTGCTAGGATTTTACTGTTTTCTATTCTTCTCTGTTTTATTGAACTGCCAAACTGCCAGGCTTGCTTCTGGTTTTTTTGGTTTTTTTTTTTGTTTTGTTTTTTTGTGTTTTTTTTTTTTGAGGCAAGTGCCTAATGCTGCTCTTTTTTTGATGGCTTTGGACATTCATTGTTGTGCTGGCCCTCCTGACCTTGGTCTGGCCTGAGTGCGATCTCTGAGTCAGCGTTTCCAGTGGACTGGAGTCTGCAGCAGGATAGGCTGTGGCTGCAGAGGTTTGGGACGCTAGGCCTGCAGGTGGGGAGAAGCTGGATCTGGGACTCCATATTTAGTCTGGAATTCACTCCCAGCTGCTGCTCTGAGACTGGAGAGATGCCAGAAAGGGTGGAGCACTGGCTCTGAGCATGGCTGTTTACACCTTGCCAGGGACTCAAGGCTGCCTGGATCAGGCCTGTGCCTTTCCTGCCCATCCCCTTACCAGGGGCAGTGAAGAGAGTGAGCACACATCTCAGCAAGAGAAGCCTGACTGGACAGCACCCCCTATCTACAGCGATGGTGACCAGGGTGGCCTGGAGCAAGTACTTGCCTAAGGTTACCTACCTGCCTTAGCTAATGGCAGTTAACTAATGGCAGAGGCCGGATTTGGGCTTTAGAACATTGAGTCCTTTGCCTTTCCTTGGACTCATACTGCCAGGAGCCCACGCTGTTATCAGGATGGAGTTGTCAGAGACCCAGAAGAGAACGACCAGCACCCCTGGAAGCTCCATATTGCAAAAAGACAACCCTCTCTTCCAGATGTCTTCTTGCCTCGCTTTCTGTGTCATCTTCGTAGTCCCATTAAAACCTGCTGTGTTAGTCATTTACACTGTTGCATGATGCCTCCTTAGCTCTGCAAGCCTGGGAGGAGGTCGGGTCAGAACATTTAATGCACTTTACCAATGTGGAAACTGGAAGTAAAGACAGAAAGCCTTCCCGTCTTAAATACTTTCATGGTGTCTGGGTTTCAGGAGCAGTTCTCATCCTTGCCCAGTTAGCTTAGATACCAGTGAACAAATTATTATAAAGCATGCAGCTGCCAGGCACCAGCCTTCCCATGGGTGATCTGGAAATGGCTCTCCTGGCATCCTGTTTCCACGTAGGGCCAGGAGCAGATGCGGTGACTGGACACAGAGGAAAAGCATCAGCCGCAGCTCAAGTGCAGTGAGCAGATTAGTAGTGGGCATGAGCCTACTGCAAAGCTGGACATTGTCACCCATGACACGCAGCTCTTGTTACTGTTAGCATTTGGAGGCTGTGAGCCAGCAGAGGGCTCCAGGTGGAGGGAGGGAGATCCTGGCAGTGCTGAGGCGGCAACTGGTGGAGAGTGATGGGGCCTAATAGAGCTCAGCAGCACGGCAGAAGCCAAGCTGGCCGCTCACAGGCTGTTGCTCTCTGCGCCCCAAGGAAAGAGGAACAAAGGAGCCACTTCCAGGCTTCCTAGCTTCCTCTTGCTCGGAAGGGCTGGCTGCTGTGGAGCAGGGAATGGTGACACCAGGATCTTGGGGGCCAGAGCAGGTGGGGCCACAGGCAGCTGGCCACCTCCACCGTGGCACACCCCCATCCTGCCTCCAGACAAGCCAGCCCCGTTGGTAAATGATCCTGCTAAAGTTCTCTGTCATCCTTGCCACCCCGGGAAACCTCGATGACTGGGAAGGACTGGTAGTGTGTGCCGGTGGGAGTGTGGCAGCCTCAGGGCTAGCAGGGGTCCCTCAGATCAGGATAGCATTCAGAACAATACATAGGAGACCGTGGAACAGCGAGCAGGGATATCAGTGCTACTGTGAGGCCTCCTGGGAAGATTTAGCAAAAAGGACAACTGTGTGGTAACTTTGATAAGACTTGGCTGCAGCTAAGCAAGGTTGTCTTTATTATTGCCATTGTTACTGGTATTAATAATAGTGTTTAAGGTTTAGAGCTGATTTCTATCTTCTTCAACCCAGAGAGTAAAAATATATATATAGAAATCTGTTTTCGTGTCTAGGTGTTGAAATGAGGACTTAAGATGGGCGTAAATGATGTAACTAGGCAAGAGGAGGACTTTGCCTCCCACAGGCCTGGGGCTAGAGGAAGGGATGCTAATAACATACTCAGTCATATGCTGTGTGATAGAAGCTCCAGAAAAATTATTGAGAAGATTGTTTTCTATTAGTCAAATGACGTGTGCTGAAGAAGTGAATGTTATATGTCCCGTGCCTCAGGTCCCTCCCCTCCCACCTGCCTAAATGTACGCTGTGCAGGTATTTAGGGTGGTGGAGAATGTGGCTGTGCTCTGTCATGCCTTTTTCACATGGGCTTGGGGAGCCTCCTGCTCCCCTGAGGAGGGGCACCGGCCTTGCAAGCAGAGGGTTGATGCTTGGTTATGCTGTCGCTGTTTTGAAACTTTATTTTGAACAAGAAAGCTCACACTTTTTCCTGCACTGAGCCTCATGAATTATGCAATTAGTCCTGCTTGCTCAAAGTCCCACAGTTGTCAGGGCCAAGGGGCCTGTGCTCCCCACTGCCATGCAGGGAGCTTCCAGCTGGCCTGGCTGTGGTGAGGGCAACCTTTGCGCCAGCTGCTCAGAAGCAGAGCAGCTGAGCAAGGCCAGAGGGGCATTTCTGGAATGAGCAAGCAGTGCTACATTCTCTGGCTGCCACTCCACTCTGCTCCGTCCCGGGCTCTGCCCTGCCCCCCTCGTGTAGAAACACCAGGTGCATTCTTTGACTTTGCCAGTGGAGCAGGGGGCAGAAATTCACAAGTGCACACAGACCACTCCATCCCTGCCCTGAAGTTCGCTCAGTCCGTGCTCTCACAGGGGTTTATCTTCAGTGGACAGTGGATGGAAGAGGAGAGCAATCTGGGGAATGCTCCTTGCCTGGCCAGTAGGTCAGCTATAGCAGCCCCATAGCCCAGCAGCAAGTCCTGACAGGCAGACAGACTGAGACAGCCAAGATCAGGAATTGGAATTCCAGATGACAAGTGGTACAGTGCTCAGGAAGGAACAGTAGTGGTTAGTACCAACTTAACCACTTAAAATGAGAGGGCTCCAAAGTGTGTGTGTGTGTGTGTGTGTGTGTGTGTGTGTGTGTAGGATACTCACCCAAAGCCTATGCATATTTATTTTAAAAGTTACTATTTTGATGTATGTTTTTGCAGTGCAGAAAATATATTACCATGTGAGTGTGTATAAGGTGTATGTGTGTGTGTTGCATATGTAGTATATGTGTGTTATACACAAATAGTGTGTTTGCTTGCTAGGGTTGGTGTAACAGAGTACAGCTTTTGTGACTTAAACAACTGAAATATGTTGCCTTACAGTTCTGCAGGCTGGAAGATCAAGGCATCAACAGGGCAGTTCCTTCCGGGCACCATGAGGGATAACCTGCTCTGTGCTCTCCTGGTGTCTGATGGTTGCTGGCAACTTCTGGTGCTTCTTGGCTTCAGATAGTTTCCTAGGAAGGCAGTTTCCTAGTCTGCCTTCCTTTTACATGGCGTTCTCCTTGTGTACATGTCTGCCCAAACACCTACCTTCCAGTTATGGTACTGGAGATTAAACCCAGGGCCTTTGCACTGCACTACCTTCATAGCCCCAGAACTTTTTATTTTGAGACAGAGTCTTGGGAAGTTGTTCAGACTGGGCTCAAACTTGCAGTCCTCCTGCTTCATCTTTCCAGAGTGCTGAGATTATAGGTTTGGGAAGGACCACAGTCAAACTGGATTAGGGCCCAGCTTACTTGAGTATGACTTCATCTTGATTAATCATATCTGCAATGACTCTGTTTCCAAAGAAGATTACATTGTGAAGTACTGGGGGTTAGGGCTGCAACATGTGAATTTGGAGGGGACAAAGTTCAGCCTGTGCAGATGGTATAAGCTGGGAAACCACTGGCTCAGCTAAGCCTTGTGCTGTTTGTGGCCAGCTAACCTTAACTGTGGCCTGTGTGTGTTAGTCTGGCTATTCTTAAGTCCTCATTAGGAGCCCTGGTCAAGGGTTTGTCTCACTGAACAGCAAGAGTTGCTGCCAGGGCTTCTTAGGCCCTGTGGCCTTATCTGCCATGATGAGGTGGCCCTGCAGTGAGTGGTACAGAGCCCAGTGGCAGGTTCAGGAAGGAGTTTCTTGCCATCCTGCCTCTCCTTCCTGTCCCAAAGCATCAAGTGAGAGCTGAAAGGAATCAGCACCAACCAGGCACGAGTAAGGGAACCCTGAGCCTTGCTACTCAAGAAATGGGGCAGGAGATCTGGCTCTCCTGTGCATGACCTGAGGCAAGCCATAAGATGCAGGTCTCAAGCACATTAGAAATCATCCAGTCCAGCCTTCTCATGGTGCTGAGCAGGGGACAGAGGCCAAAGGGGAGTGAGTGTCTTGCTGAAACCTTGTGAGGGTTTCAGTTAGGACTAGATATGGTGGTTGTGTTAGGTAGAGACTGCTGTATAACAAATAGGTCCTCTGCTTTAAGGCCTCTTGAGGCTGTTCTGCAGGAAGTGGTGGGGAAGTTAGCTGCATGAGCCCCTGCATCCAAGCACATTTGTGTGCAGTTGATGGGTCAGTTCTTTGCAGCTGTTGAACTGAGGGGTTCTCTCCTCACTAGCTCTTGGCCAGAGGTTGCCTGCAGCTCCTTGCCATGTAGGCCTCTTTGCCACAACAGCTACATCATCAAAGTGCAAGCCAAGAGAGCAAGAGAGCAATCAAGATGAAAGTCATGACATTTTGTAACCTAATCTCAGAAGGAACATCCTCTCACATTTTCATATTCTTTTAGAAGCAAGTCGCCAGGTCCAGCCCACACTTGAGGGAGGGAGTTCTATAGCAAGCATCATGAAAGATTATCTTAGAAAGCTACTTATCACACAGCATATAACAGAGAATCCAAATAACAGTGGTTTAGACAACACACTTGTTTCTTTCTTTCTCATGGCAGCTCAAGCTTTGCATGAAAGCCATGGTCATAATAGGCCCAGACTCTCACTTTTTCTGCTTTGTCATGCCTAATGCTTGACTTCTATTCCCAAACTTATCTCATAGTTCAAGAGAGCTGTCAGAGCTCCGTTCATCATGTCCAGGTCTATAACCTTTTAAGGAGTTTCTCAGTCCATAACTTCCTTGTACATCTCAGTGGCCATGCTTCTCCCTGAGGGAAGCTGGGAAATGTAGTTTTTATCCTGGCATATTGTCCCCATCTGTGGTATAAGATTAACAAAGAAGAAGGAGGAAATGGCTATGACAGATTCAGCTGCAAGTGTCTGCTGCTCACAGACCTCCCAGTTGGAGGTGGTAAACCTGCCATTGCACCATGGGGCCCTGCTCCCAGCTTCCAGTCTCCTGAGAGCGCTGTGGTAGCAGCAGAGGTCCAAGTGCAGGACAAAGTGCAGTTGCAATGCAAGGTAAGACCCTGAGCAAAGAAATGTGACATTGGCTGCCTGTTTGTTAGCTGCTTCCCTGGTTCCCTAGCCATCTTGTTGTTCCTCTCTCGTTTTGCATGAGGCCACAGGAAAAGGAAAGAGTGAGGAGGAAGAAGAAGAAGAGGAAGAAAAGAAGAAGAAAAAGAAGAAGGAAGGGAAGGAAGAGGAAGAAGAAGAGGGGGAGGGGGAGGGGGAGAAGGAGAAGACTTACAGCCCTGCAGTATGTAAGACAAGACAGATATTTGAGGGAAGAAATGACCAGTCAATAGATTACTCAATAGAAAACCAGCCCTGGGAAAGTAGGGGCATGCAGGCTGGGACTTGAAGGATGGATAGGAGTTGACTGGGTAGGAATGGGCTGAGGATGCAGCCTGCATGCTGGCAGGCAGATGTAGCCCCTGGGATGAAGGAGGGCTTTGTTGGAGTATTCTCTCTTCTCCAGCCTGAGAACTTGGGCTGTTTCAAATGAAAAGACCCAGCAGCCAATCCCAGGCTAGACCCCTACCTACAGCAGGGCCCCTGATGGAGGCTGTAACAGCCTCAATTCTGTTGCTCCTTTGAGCCCTGCCTCTGGCTCCTGAATCCTGCTGTCACATCCTTAGACCTCCAGGACCATGTGCTAAGCTCTAGGCCAAGAAATGGTGGGCAGCTGGCCAGGGAGGGTGCTGCAGAAGTAGAAGGTGCCGGGGTCTTACCAGGGTTCCAGCTTCTTTCTGCTTGATAACGTAAATAGCACCACAGGCATCCCCTGAACTGTAGCTGCCTTTAAGCCACAAAAGAGCAGTGAAAAACATCCAGCTTGGCCTGTGAACTCCTGCCCATTCATGTGTAAGAAGGTTTCCGAGCCTTAGTGTGAATAAGTTAGCAGTCTAGTGTCACAGCAAGGAGGGAAGGTGTTGCAGGCACCTCTCTGCTGTGGGGCTAAGGTGGCACCTTACGAGGATGCTCACAAATGCCTAAAGCCACCTGCCCTCCAGCACCAAGCACAGAGGCAGTGGGGCATGTCAAGGGCGAGGGGAACCCTCAGTGCCAACTCTTGCAGTGAAAGTTTTACAGTCAGAACTTGGGAACATCACTCCCTGCCAACCAGGGGAATCTGCTGCTGGGAGATAAGTGAAGTGGCGAATGGCACTGTGGTGTGAACAGTACTGCGTATGGATTTTCTTCTTACAAAGATTCAGGGAGCAGGTGCTTCCCCCTCCCCTGGCCACAGCCTTCTTCCTGGGCAGGGGAGGTAATGAACCCAGCAGTCTCATTTCCCACCTTTGCCCTGGATGAGCTGAGTAGATTCCAAGGTCCCTGGTGAGTGAGGCAAAGGCTGCCGCTGCCGTGGAAGCTGCCCTGCCTTCTGCAGGGAAGTGGCCTCCAGCTGGCCCTATGGGGGCCTGGGGAGTGACCAGAACCTCGCAGGGGTGGGTGTACCAGCCTCGTCCTGGGCGCTGTGGCTGGGAGGGTGCAGGCCCACAGAGCCAGTGTTGTAACCAAGGGAGCGTGAGCCAACCTTTGAAAATTTTTTCTTCAAATTGTTTTTTGTAGCTGTTGTCACACACAGAAATGCCAAAAATCTCATTTTGGGGAAAAAAAAAAAAAAACAAGAAAGGAGAAAAACTCCTGATACAGCCTTTCAGAGACATTTTGGAGTATTGGCTGTTTAAAGTTGCTTTTCTAAGCATTGTCTGTCACTGAGATCCTAGTGCAGAAAGAAGATTTCAGGATTTTTCCCCCTCACCTCATATGATGGCCCAAATATTCCCGGGTCATTACAGACCTTCATAAATAATTCCAAACACTCAATAAGCCCCAGGGAGCTCCCTCATGAACCTGTTCTGCAGGCTGGTGTGATGCCGTATCAGGGCCCACTGGACTGTCCCCTCCCTGGCAGCTCGTCTTGCTCCACTGGGCTCTGGCTGTGCCAAGGGGCACCCAGCAGAATTAGAAGGTGGTTTCTGCCTTCTAACTTGGGACAGGGCCAGCCTCTCCCTTAAGGGGGGAAGGACAACTCCCATGCCTTGGGCACATGGATGACACCTCCAGTGTGATGCTGTGTGACACACAGGGAAGGCTGTAAGCGCGCTAACCCAGACCACCGTGGCTGCACATGACTGGGTCTGTTGGGGCTTCCCCAAACCAGCTCAGTGTCCCCAAACCATTCCAGACTGTGGCACCCTCCAAGCAGCTGGCATCTACTGTGAGTATGCAAGGCCAGAGAGGCCAGCTCACTGAGTTGCTGGCAAACAGGTTTAATAGCGTGCTGTGCCTCAGTTTCCTCACTGTTGGAGACAATAATAGCATGTACCTTGTAGGACTGTGAGCACTAAATGCAACACAGTATGAAGCATGCTTACAGTGTGTCTGGCCCCACAGGCACACGATAGATGTGCACTGTCATTACGTGCTTCTAGGAGCCCCATCCCGGGTGGCAGGGAGGTGGGACTGATGTGGGAAGTAACAGGGATGTTGTGCTCTGAGGGGAGCAAGGCTCAGAAAGGACGAACTTACAGGGGTCATGCAGCAGAGCTGATGAGCTCCCAAAGCCCATGTTTTTGTCCACTCTCATTACATTGTGCTGACTCCACGTGACCCTCTTGTACCTATGTCCCACAGCTCTGGATAGGACTTCCTATGCTGTTCTTGTCGCTTTATAACTGGTGATCACCTGGGGATATCCTTAGGACAGAGCCCAAGTCTAGCTCATCTTGGTACCCCAAGGTCTAGCTCAGTGCCTGGCAGCACAGAAGTGATGTGTTTGTTTTGCTTTGCATCAAGGAGAGAACTAGGACAAAGGACTGTGGGTGAAAAAAGGGAAAGCTCAGCATCCCCAGCTCGGTTCTTGGCTCATCAGTGCATACCAGGCCAGGAAGCTGGATTTTCCCCCGCATCCCACACCCTCCATTGGTGGTACCAGACAAATCCGTTGTCTTTCTCCCTCCTGATAATCCCAACTAGCCCCGAGTGGCCTCCTGCATCATGAATCCCAGTGCAGCTTGTCTCATATCAGTGACATGTTGCATGGCTAGGTCCCTGGTAAAACTGTGAATCCTGCTGAAATCAGAGAGGTGCCCTCTTTGCTATTAGCTGCTGTCACAGTGTTTATGCAGGTTGCTGGTCTCCTGTGCATTGGTCAGACAGGCTTCTGGCTCGAGCAGTCCTTTCAGGTTTTGACCCTGCCTACTGGGCTCTGCCCTCACCGCCGGGGCCTCAGACCCATTCTTTACCCAGCTCTAGGAAAAGAAAAAGGGTTTTGTGGCAGCAACAAGGACCTGACCGTGTTAATCTGTGTTCATGTCAAGGGGCCAGCTTTACAATTCCAGTCTCACAAAAGAAAAATGTGTTATCCTCTGTCTTGAGCCCAAGCCCAGGAAACAGATGTACTCCCAGGACTGACCCTGTGTCCTCTGGAGGTGTGTAACTGGCATAGCGATTGCCAAAGTTGGGCTCAGTGAGGGTGTTGTCTGACTGCTTGTAGATGGTCATGGTGGGGACGCTTTTCCTCCCTGAGGGCCCCTCCTCTGGGAAAGCCCAGAAAACACATGGCAGCCTCAGTTGTAAACACACCAGGGAATTGTGGAGAAGCAGGCTGCAGGAGCAGAAATGCTGTCTCTGGACAACTGTCAACAAAGGGTCCTGCTCAGCCTCACGCACATTGAATCTGGTCCCCCGAGATGACATTGAGACAGGGCTTCCCATCACCCACCTGCATGGCCTCCTGGGCCAAGATGCATACCCTGATGTGTTATTCTCACTGCCTTGCAGGCTCTCAGGCTAGTGTGGTTTTTTTTTTTTTTAAGCAAGGAAATATAAGATCAGCTTAGAGATGCTGGTCTGCTGGAGGCCGCCTAGGGGAATGGAAAGCAAACATGTTGGCAGGAAACCAGGGTTTTAGTGAAGGCTCTGCAATTTGGGGTGTGGCACATCCAGCTCCATGTTTGCTCATCCTCTCCGTGACAGGAAGCTTTTCTGTTCTATGGATCCTGGGAAGCATGTTCTTTTCACAGCCTAACATCTCTTAAATCAGGGTGCCTCTTCTACCACTGCAGTGGCAGCCTCATTGTGGCCAGGTGGCAGACATGAGAATGACATCATTGCCTGAGCCTGTGTGGATGTGGTCATGCTGTTCATACTGCCACAGACCCGGTGGAACTATGTTGTAGGTTATCCACACATTGCACGTAACTGTCATTCAGTGTGTCTGTAGAAACATCTCGCTGTGATTTTTTGTTTGTTTGTTTTTGTTTTTGTTTTTTTTGTTTTTTTTTCCGGTACCAAGAATCGAACTCACGACCTTGTGCTTGCCAGGCAGGCAGTGTGCTGCTGAGCTAAATCCCCAGCTCTGATTTTTTTTTTTATTGAAACCATAAGTTACTGTTGCTCAGAAAAGTGTGGAGACCGAGTGATAGAGAAAAGCAGTTATTCACTGTGGGAGGCAAGACTGCAATCTCAGACTTTCTTGTAAAGTAACAAGAATTGCCAGGCACAACACCCAAGGTGGGAGATATTGCCAGATCCCTGGAAGAGAAGAGACAGGAGCCGCAGCCTGTGTGACTGGTCACCCTGCAGGCAGGGTCCTCAGGAAGACATCAGGGGTGATTTAATTGGCAGCATTAATTTTCTTTTCTTCGTGGCTCATAAACTAATAGTGGTTCTTAACAATTGATAATTTAACATCTAATGGCTCTTCTGGTTCTAATATCTAATAGTTGCATTTACATTCTTCTGTAATTAGAACAAGCTAATCAAGAGTAACATTTTCCATGTTTCCTTCACATATCAGTGCTGTTCCTCTGGACCCCTGCAACGCTGGATTCATGGTAGTGTGACTTCTTCATTGTTTTTGTGCCTCTCCTGTCGTGTCCCTGACAACACCTAACACTGTAATCCTAACTACTCAGGAGGATGAGAAAGGAGGATTGCAAGTTCCAGGCCAGTCTGGGTCACTTAACATTACCATGTCTTAAAATAAAATAAAAAGTACTGGGGATGTAGCTAGTAGTAGAGTACTTTCCTAGCTTGCATGAGGCCCTGGGTTAAATCTCTAAAACCAATAAATAAATAAACAAATAAATAGGATAGGTCGGTTGGTAAGTATGTGGAAAGATGGATGGATGGATGGATGGATGGATGGATGGATGGATGGATGGATGGACAGACAGATGGACAGGCAGATGAGTGGGTAGGAAAAGCTGTCCCATAAGAAGTATCCCCTCTTTGGTGAGGCAGCATACTCCCTTCAGGGAAGGTACAAACACAGTGGGAGCTGAGACTCAGTGCTTTTCTTCTTTGAGTCTCTTCACTGATGTTTATTCATTTGGTCTTCAGTGACTCTCAAACTACAGTTTTCTGTGGAAATATCTCCAAAATACTCAACCAGAAATCTCAATCCACAACAGTGATCCTAGGACCAACTCATGTAGATATGCTAATTTGTCAATGGATGTATTAGCAAATAGCTCAAATATCATGAAATTTGCATAAAGTATACAATGAAATACTTTTCAGTATGCTCACAGATATATGTGACCATCACCACCTTCAACACCTCAAAGGATCCTGTACTCTGGCTGTTGCCCATTATCCTTCTGTCTCCTTCCTTCCCTAATCCTAATAAATTTCAGTCCATGTTCAATCTCTATATTTGTCCATTCTGGGCTCCAAATCCTACAGGGTAAAGGCTGTAGCTTGCAAACGCCTGTGATCTGCAGAGCCTGGCTATCCTACCTTCTTTCCAGAAGTCTTTGTAGCTTGTAGGACCTTCTTTTTCATCCCATCTCTTTCCTCTTCATCCCTCCAAGTTGGCTCCATCACAACTCAACCTGGTGGAAATGTTCCACAATCACCTTGTGTCGCAGGCAGTAAGATTCTGCAATGTCGCAAATGCTGATGGCTTGAGTCAGGATTCCTAGAATGTCCTGCTCCAGGGACATTCCTAGAATGTCCTGCTCCATCCATAAAAGGGAGGGAGAGGTGCATGCTCTGCCTGCCTGTAGCACAGGGATATGAAAGGTCACTGGTAAGAGGGTGCTGGGCTGTGCAGCCCCCAAGGACATGAGCCCCAGGACCACTTCCTAGGCTTCCTTGATGACTCTGTCCATCTGGAGAGTTCAGATTGGATAGTGGCTTATCTGTCAGCCTATGCAGGGACCAAAGCCTTGACCTGGTGCCAGCTCAAAGGCCTCCTTGGACCACGAGGTATGGCAGTTTATAGAGGAATTGGGCAAAAGATGGAGTATGGAGTGGAGCTCTGGGCACCTCACTTCTCTTTAGTCAGAGTAGCTATTCTGTGTGGGTTCCAGCTCTGACTTCGTCTCCTAGTAGACAGGTGACGTTGGGCAACACCTACCTCAATCAGTTTCCACATTGTGCAATGGAAACAAAAATAGTGGCTGCATTATGGGATTATTTTGCAGATTAAGTTAATTTAGCACAGAGCCCAACACAGAATAAAAGCTCAATAAATGAATTGTTATCATTTTGTTCTGTTTTGCAGGGGGAGCCATTTATTATTTACTTTGAAAAATAAGTCTGGTATTAGAGTAAAATGGTTTGGAAACCAGTGGTCTGGCGGACGTGGAATTTTGCTTTCCTGCTTTGGGAAAGGTCCAATGGCAACTGTCTTTGAGCAGAAACAGCAGATGCAGCCATGGGTGTGCTGCCTCTGTGTGCAGAGGCCACCTCAAAAATTGGGAGTCCTGAGCTCTTTATCTCCCTGGAATTCATAGAGAATTCAGGGAGTGCTTTAGTATCCCTGGGCACGGGACTGAGTTCGGGATTCCTGTGGTTGCTGTCCAGCAGGCTTTGGGCTTTGTGTGGGCCTGCAAAGGCCACCCAGCAGAAAAGAGGCCTGCCTGCAGCCAAGTGGTCTGAGCTGGTTCCACTTCTGATGTGCCATCTGTCTCGATGACCAGCAGCTGCCAGCCTGCCAGTGCCATGGGCACAGAGCATCAGTTACCTGCTGGCCATTTTCCACTTTCTGGGAACCCATCATTGCACTCTCAAAGATGAACTGAGTGTGTATGGTGAGCCTAGCTCTGGCTCTTCAGGATGAGGGGGAAGGACAGACATGTCCTTACCTCTAAGAGCTTGTAGTTTAGTTGGCAGGGCTGAAATGGCATAAGGTAGACCATTAAGGGGGGTTGTAGGACATCCTGGCCCTTCTTCCTTCTGTGAAACACTCCTGTCTCTGGACAGAGCTTGTTTATGCACTGCTTTCTGTGGTTTCTTATTTTCTTTGGTCCCCCACAGCTCGATTCCATCGCAATGACACCGTCTTCCTGTAATAGATCTGTGGCCCTTCCCCCAGGCCAGCCTGAGTCCTGCTAGTTTGACAACCGTGTTTCTTCCTCTGTGAGATGATTTTGCACATTTCTGTTTTGGACTATGTCTATTGATGTCTATTGTAACTCCCAGGGGACAATCCTTTTCTTGATTTGTCTAAAGCTTCTTAGGGAGGGACACCCCTCATTTTTATACCCCTGGGCCGTCTCTACTGACTGTCTTGTAGGGGGCTCTGAAACTTGATGCCTGTAAGGGCCAGGCTGGTAATGTGTGTGTAAGGGCAGCAGTGTGACATCAGCGTGGCTGTGTTTCGTGTGTGTGGAAGGGGCATAAAGGAGTGCTGAGTCTGCAGAGAACTGGAGACTGACTGCTTCATTTGAAGGGCCAGCAGGTCAGCACTCCTGAACTCATGCTGACAGCTGCAGTGTGAGAAAGTGAGCCAATGTTGCTAGATCTTATACTTTCTACAAGAAAAGTGAATTTTTCCATGAAAGTTTTAAATTTACAAATGTCAGCTCTCATCGGAGAGGCAAAGTGATGCTGTTTTCAAAGGTGAACCAGCTCTGTCTTCCAACCAGTGTCTTAGTGCTGAAGACAGGGCTGGACCACCTGCAGGGCACAGCCAGCTGAGGGCCAGGATGTGTGGAACCTGTTCCAGGCCGTGGACACCCCTGTAGGCTCCCTGAAGCAGCTTAGTACTGTCACTGCACCAGCTGGCTTGGGATCAGGAAGCTCTTTCGCCATGTGGGGGAAGGGGAGAGAGAACGAGAATGTGAGCGAGCTGACTGGGGACCTTGGCTACCCCAAGAGAGACACTAGAGAGGGTGTCACCTGAGAAGGAGGGACTGGGGTGCTGAGGCTGCCGGGCTTGGAGGAGCTTTATGACCTTAACCTGAACTGCTCTCATGGGTTCAGAGCAGGACACGATTGGTCTCCTTTCCAAGCATGCTGTGAGTTAGTTTTCACTCTTAGCCAACAAATCCAGAGGCTTTTGAAGCCTGGAGGCGGTGCCTGCCTACCTACCCTCAGGACCCAGGGAGGAGTGCGTCCCTTTAGTCCACGCAGGTTTGCAGAGCCAAGGCCAACCGGGATTGGAACACAGAAGAGGGTTACACTGAGATTCAAGCAGGGCAGAGGGAGCTCAAAGTGGGGAGATACGAGGGAGGGGCAAAATGTGTGGAGAACTGGGGTTCACAGACAGCAGTGGCCAAGGGTACCCAGAGTGATCAAGGAGCTATTGCCCTTCTGGGTATTTTCCCAGAAGAATTAAAAATAACATACCATAACATACCACAGAGATATATGTGCACCCATGTTTATAGCAGGACAATTTGTCATAACTAAATCTTGGGAAGAACCCAAATGCCCATCAGCTGAGGAATGGATAAAAAAGATGTGGTATTTTTATACAGTGGAGTATTACTCAGCTATAAAACTGATAAACTCAAGGCTTTTATAGGTAAATAGATGCAACTAGAGACCTTATTCATAAGTGAAATAAATCAAACCCACATGTGCAAACATTGTATTGTCTCCCTAGTGTGAGAACCTGAAAGAGTAAATAAAACCCAAAATGTACAATAGATATTATGAAAGGGAAAGAAATTGCTCAAAGGAAGGAAAAACTAGGATGAGGAAAGGGAGGAAAAGAAAGGAAAAAAATATATATAGGAGGATAGCTGGGATAATTGTACTGCTGATATCTGGTGGTTTATTGAAAGGAACAGCTAATGCTTAAATTTTTTTGGCCAGTTTTGCATGCTTATATCTGGTGATCTGGTTTTTCGGTTTTTCTCCGGTACCGGGAATTGAACTCACGACCTTGCGCTTGCCAGGCAGGCGCTGTGCCGCTGAGCTAAATCCCCAGCCCCTATATCTGGTGATCTGAATAACTAATTTGAGGACAACAATATGCAATATAACAACCATTGGTGAATTTCTACCATCTTGTCTGATGAAACTCTGTACCATTTCTAATGGTTTTTTAAATTATTTTTTATTCCCTTTAATGGTTTGATCAATCTTGTGTTCTTACATCTGGTAATCTGAGCAGCTTCATTGATGATAACAATATGTAATATAACAACTGCTGTTAATTCCCACCATTTTGTTTTGAAACCCTGTATCATTTTTATTGTTTTTGCTTTGTTTTGTTTTTGTCTATGTTGTTATTATTTTATTATTTTATTATTCTCTTTATAAAAAAGAAAGCTTCATGGAGGAGGTGGGCATAGAGGTGGGCTCTGAGGGAAAGGCTGTGATTTGGGGAGGCAGAGGGGTGGGAGAGAATGAGAAGACAGCTGAGATGTTTATGAAGTCGAGTGATAATTGAGTGCTTACTTAATACTTGATAATTGAGTGCTGGCTGTGCTGAATACTTTTCTTATGCTTTTCTAAGTGCATTATCTCATTTAATTCTCACAACACCTCGTGTGGTGAGGTACTTCCATCGTCAGTCTGTTATAAATGAGGAAGCAGGCTGAGTCTCCCAAAATCACATAGCTAACAAGTGGCTTAACCAGCCAGGAACCTGAAATCAGATCCCATAATCACAATGTTTCCCTGTCTTCAGAGTGAGAAGCAGAGAGGAAGTCCTCTGGCCCATGGCCTTGCACAGCTTTGGTCTGTGACTTCCATGTCCCCAGGCACCTGTATAGTGTGGAGCTGGGGCCTGCCTACCTACCCCCGGTTCTCAGTATTTCTTAGTTGGGATGAATTCTCTTCAGAAGGCTCTGGAGTGTTATGGAAGAGTTTGAGTCCCAGTCCAGGACGTAGGGTGTTACGTAGGTGAACCCCCAGCATCCTCTGGTGTTCTAGAAATTGGAAAGGTCTGAGAGGAGTCTTGGGCCAACAGATAAGGACAAGATGGCTGAGGAGGCCAACTCGGGAAGGAGTGTGCTCAGATAGTCATGGTGGGGAGGAGCATGGGCCAGTTTGCCCATTGTAGGCTCCAGGCAGAGACAGGTATAGGTGGAGTAGGGCCTTCAGGGATCATTCAGTCTTGTAAAGACAAGATAAAATCTATAAAAAAATTTAAGAGCAAGAGTTGAGTAACAGCATATGAGGAGGATAAGAAGGTGTCAGGAGGCAGCCAATGCTCAGTACCAAGGAAGTGGGCCATGCTAGAGTCCAGTAGAGGCCTCTCTGGTCCTTGAGAGCCTCAAGGGCAGGCAGACCCAGACAACAGGGATATCCAGAGATCATGCAGGGCTGGGCCTTGCTCCACAGCTGTCCCAGCTGTCCTCCTGCTGATTGGCCCTGGTGCAGCTGCTGTTCCTATCCTCCTGCTCCAAGAGGAAATGTACATTAAGAGCTTGGCATTAAGGAAACACCCTGGTAAACCACTTGGATGCCTTCTTCCCATGGCCTTCCTACTTAGGTGCCTTCCGGGAAGGTGCTGGCCAGAGCAGGCCTGCTGCTGATGGAAGAAGGGGCCACACCATCTCACTTGCGCTCCTGCCACTAGTGCTGTCCCCTTCCTGGGGAACTGGTCCAGTTCTCATCACCCCAAGGCTGCTCCTGAGACAGAACAGTGAGGCTTGGGCCCCATTCACCTTCTGCATCACATTCTGAAGGGACTGGGGGCTCAGTCCAGGCCTGCTCAGAGTAGGGCTTCCAGAGTGGGCTGTGAGAGCAGTGGGATGATTTGGGGAGTTCTCTGCTACTTAGGAATCTCTGTCCTGTCACTCATGGCTGATGTTGTAATTATAAGCTAGAACACTAGGGACTGAGGGGACTGACAGTCATGGGGGAGGGGAAGATGACTCTCAGCAGGTCATCTTGTCTTTGGTCCCTTGAGGGACCTGGTCCAGACTGAGTTGAACCAAAGGCATCCGCGTGGCTCCCAAGTCATTCCCCTCTGGGCATCAGTGCCCTCATCTGCGCAGCAAAGAGGCTGGACTCTCAAAGTACCACCGAAGTTGTGTGGCTTGGATTTGAGGAGCCACCTCTGATGTGTTCATACCAGTGAAGCCTGGAGCTCCACCAGGCAGGAGTCTAAGGAGGTGATGATATATGTACCTGGCTCTAAGAGTCCAGATCCACCAGGAGAGAATAGCTCAGCTCGTTTGATGCCCTGCCCAGTGGGAGCTCCACCCTTGGCTATGAGTGCCTTCCCTGGACCAACTGATCAGAATGGAGCCTCTGCCCCTCCCTTTATCACAGGACGGGATATCCAAATATTGAATGGAAGGCATGTGAATGGTTTTCTAGATCTCGGCTGTTCATCCTCTGGCAGCAAAACCTTACCTGAGAGCTTATTATAAATGCAGAATCTTAGAGGCTAGCCCTATCCACTGAATCTGTGTCTGTGTTTTAACTAGACACACCAGGATGGTGAGCCTATAGAGACTTAGAGAGCACTGTGCTGTACGGCGTAACTGCAACTCTTTTGACCATTGCTCACCAAAAGATGCATTTTCATGGGCAGGTCAAACAAAAGGCCCAGGAAACAGTAATTGCACTTACAATGCATGTTACAATAATGTATTTTACCTTTATTTATACATTTTTAACACTAATCTCATGACCCAGAAAATTTGTTTTACAGCTCACTAAATCTTGACACCTGCAGTTGGAAGAACACATGTCTAATGTTTGAGTGACAGAGGGTTGAAGTGGTGATGCTAGTGGCAGGGGAGTGGCACATTCAGAGGACACCAGATGTCCTTGACTCCTGAGACAATAAACGGTGCCAGTTTCCAAGATTGCCTGCCTCCAGTGCCGTGCATTTCTGAACTTTCCCATTTCCAAGGCGTTGGGGACCTGAGGCCCCCCTACACTCCTTGGCTGAACCTCCTGCTGTCCTTCGGCACACGCCTATGTGGCCAAGTCTGCAGGCCAGCACTGACAGGCATCACTGGGCTCTGGGGCTGCCAATTGCCAAGGAAATGGCGTTGTCTCCAGAGTCCTGATTGCGGGGGATGGAATGCTAGCTGGAGGAGGGAGGCTGGCAGTGAGCAGGTTTCCATGGCTTCCTCTGGATGGCGGTGGACATCTTCCCTCCAGGGCAGCTTGTCCTCTCTCTACTCACGTGCTCTGCAGGCCATGGGGCCTCCAGGACAGCCCAGCCCTGGGAGCTGCCTCACAGCTGGCAAAGAATTCTAGCCCTTGGTGCAAGCTCTGGGTGAAGGTGTCACTGCTGGCACTGCATGGAGGCGGGAAGGCGAGCAGGGACTGAGGGCACCAGGGTCATGAAAGACAGGGTTGCCAGAAGAGAACTGCCAGCCAGGAGCCCAGAGCACAGTGCTGTAGGGCACCATGCAGCAGAGAAAGACACTGTGGGCGGGTGTGGTGTAGAGGTCCATGGATGTGATAAGTGGGTTAATTGGAAGCAAGTGGTGGGGACATGGGCGGGTTCCGCTGCCCACCCACAGCTCACATGCTGCCTAGATGGAGAGTCGCTGTCCTGCTGACATGGGGAGACAAGCATCACTTAAGCCCTCCATAGCACCCTTGGGTGCCTGAAGCTACCCTGAAGCTAGTTCCAAGGAGGGTAAGGCCCTGCAGCAGCACAAAGCCAAAGAGTGGGCCAGGGAAACAAACAGGTCTTCCTCTGCCCCTTGTGTGCAGTCCCAGACTGGTGCTTTGCTAGTGAAATGCCCGGGTGCAGCAGGAAAGAGCATGAGGAAGTTGGAAAAGGCAGGAGGTGGGTAGGTTGAGGCCGCCTCTCCACAGACCCTAGAATGATGGGTTCCCAAGAAGGGCTGGCAGGCAACAGAGAAGACAGGTCTCAGATTGTTTGCAGGTCACCAGACTCATCCCTGGGGATTGGAGGGGGAGATAATGCCCCTAATGCCTGGCTGTTCTTAAAGGGATTGGCTAAATTTACAGCTTCTAATGCTATTTGCCACTGGGTGAGTGGGAAAGGATGCTGGAAGGGCTGGGGCAGATCCAACTTACTGTTTCTGAGCTGCAGGATGCTGCTGGATGGACTGGGCCTCGCCTTTCTTTTGCTTCAGACCTGTACCTCCTCAGGGTGCTGTGAGCTTCCCAGACTCTAGCCAAGCAGGGCCAGAGGGCTAGGGAGAGACAAACTTCCCTGCACAAGCCCTTTCCCTCTATGCTGGCTTTCTAAGGAAGCCGCGCAGCTCTGGGGCAGCAGCAGTGAGGGGGTGGGTTGTGTGGGCTGGCGAGGGGAGAGGACACCAGTGTGGGGGAAGGCTCCTTTTCCTCAGAGAACATGGGTGCTTTTCATTTCTGGCCTTAAAAATAGGCAGCCAGGCACCCAGAGCTACAGTGGCAGCATGTCTGTGATTGGCTGCAGCAGGGGGGCAGGACGTCCTGGGACACCCAGCTGGGACAAGGTCCTTTAACATGCAGCTCTAAGAGGAGAGCACCGCTGTTCCTTCCCCAGACAGCCACAGAGCAGCCTAAGCCTGGCTGCCCTGCAACCTCTCTGGGAATCACAAGCAGAGGAGCCCCTGCTGGTCCTTCTGCACCCTGGGCCCCTGCGCCATCCATCCTGTGCCCACTCAGGCTGCCCCTCCTGCCTGTGGCAGCCCCTTTAATGTCTTTTTCAGCAAAGTGCAGCCTCAGCACTTTTCCTACTCCTGCTTCAGGCCCTTTTTGCTTCACCTCATCCATCACCTGGCGGGGAATGAGGGCAGGGCTAGGGCCCAGTGCACAGCTGCAGGGACAAGTTTCTGGGATCTGCCTCCCTCTGCAAGCTCTATGTCCTGGATGGCCACAGTCAGAGATGTCCCCTGACTTCTCTATCCTTTCCTCTCTCCTTTTCCTTCTTCCTTTGGTCCCAGCTTCTTTACGTTCGCTGATCATTAAAACAAAAGCCCCTTTTGCTGGCTCTCAGCTCAGCCAGCGGCCCAGCTGCGTGAGGATTTCCCAGCAGCTCTTCCTGTGAAGGAGAAACTGAGCCAGGGGAGACCCCCCAGAGCTCAGGGGGGAAGGCAGCCAAACCAGCCTTGGTGGACAGCATCGCGTTCCCTGTGTCTCAGCTACTCTGCTCCTCCCCAATTTTCTTGCCTTAAAAAGGTAATAGAGCTTCTAGGCTTATGCCTGAAAGAACTGAAACAGGGATTCAGGCAGATATTTGTACATCTGAGTTCACAGCAGCATATTCTTAGTAGCCAAATATGGAAACAACCCACATGCAGGTCAACAGATGAATGAGTGTATAGACTAACTGTGGCAAATACATACAATGCAGTATTGTAATACAGGGTCTTATCAGCCATAAAAGGGCATGAAATTCTGACATGTTACAGTGTGGATGAACTTTGAACACATTTACTATATGAAATGAGCCAGTCACAAAGGATAAATAGTATATGATTCCACCTGTACAGATTACCCAGAATAGGCCAGTTCACAGAGACAGAGGAACAGCGGTGGTTACCAAGGCTTGGGCCAGGGGGCTGAGGAATTACTATTAGGTGGGCACAGAGTTTCAGCTTGGGATGGTGAAAAGGCCCTGGCAATGGTGATGACAGTTACATAACTTTGTGAATGTACTTACAGCTGCTGAACCGTATACTTCAAAATGGTGAGTTTTAGGGTATGTATGTTTTAGCACAGTAAAAATAATGTCAGGTTGTGGGCACAGGTGCCTCTCTGAACTTCTGGCCTTGCTGTAGAGAGGGACTCAGCAGAGCACTCTCTGCCTATCCCTGCTCCTAATTCTCCTGCAGAAGCCGAGCCTGGGAAGTCCAGCCCTGAATGCACCCCATCCCGTTGAAGGAGGGGCCTCAGCTCCCTGGGAGGGGTACACTGTAGAATGTAGAAGCGAGGGCGTCTCCCAGGAACTAGACTCACAGGGAACAGAGAGGAGAGGAGGAAAGGGCTGGTGAGCAGCGCTGTGGGTCTGGTGACCACTGAGGAAACACATAGAATGTGCCTCAGAATTTTCATCTGAGACCAAAAGGAGAGTACTTGTCCCAACCCAGGGCTGTACCATGGGATATTAGCTCCTCACACACATGCTCAGGTCACAGGGACCAGGTGGGTTCCTGTAGACCTCTCATGTCAGAGAAGCCCTGTGCATTGGGCTCAAGGGTGACTAAGGTGAGATGCCATTGGCCATACCACACACCACATGACTCTGGTTAGACAGCAGGAGCTGGAGTAGAAGGTGGCCGAGAGAGCATGAGCCTCTTTGGGGAGTCCTCCTTTTCCCTCTGGACACCAAAAGTCTGCACGGTTTGGGATGAGTCTCAATTCCTGCACTTCCTCAGCAAGCCAGTGTAGGTTTGGGGTCATTACCATACCCAGGCTGCCTGATACAACCATGGTATGGCCCATGGCATTCAAGCGTGCCAGGAGGACCCAGCAGCACAGGCTGGAGGCCACTGCTGTAGGCAGAGGCCAGCATTTGATCCTTCTGGAAATGGCTCTGGCTCAGTGTCAAGTTCCTGCAAAACCTCACTCTCTGTCCTATACCTGTCAAGTGTGCCAGGAAGCCCTTGATAAAATTGGAAGTCTTCCAGCAACAGTGGGTGGGGCCTTAAGCACTGACTTTGCCTTCGGGCAGCTCCTTTTCAGCCCTCCCTTGGGAGCAACCTTATCATTCCCATCTAGCTCAGGCTTGGCACCGAGCCTGCATGAGACACCCTTCCCGGGCCAGCACCTAGTCAGAGAGTAAAAAATGGACACAGTACTTAAAGAATTCTCTGCTCATTGGCCAGGCAGTGGGGAATGGAAAAGTGGGAGCTCTCCTGAAGGTCTGCACAGGCTGCCAGCAGATGGGAAGGAAAAGAGTAGGGTTGGGGTCAGGCTGACCTGGAGCCTTGTGGTGTTAGTTTGGACATGTTACCTAACCTCTCTGAACCTCTGTTGCTTAACCTCTCTCAACCTCTGTTTCTTAACCTCTGTGAACCTCTGTTTCCTCTGCTAGGTAGTATAATTATGCTAATTTCATGGGGTCATCCTGAGGGTGAAGTGTGTGAAGGCACATCAAGTGCTGAGAACATGATAGGGTGCAGTAAACACTCCCATTCCTTTTAACAATACAAGACACAGTATTCAGACCCATAGCCAGGACTGGGTGAATCCTTTGCGTACTGGCCTTCGCTTGAGCCACGAGATTGGACTAATTGCCAGACAGCCTTTGCTCTATCACTGCATAAGTATAAGGACCTCTAGTTTTGGAAAGTGCAAGAAAGTGCCCCTAAATGAGGCGCAGTGTGAGGAAAGCACAGAAGCAGGAGGGGGCATCCTGTGTTGGCATTCAATGGCTGTGTAATAGGTTGCTGCAACCTTCTGATTTAAAATAATATCAGTTAATCACCACCTAGTTCTGTAAGTCTGCGGCTCAGCAGTCTTCACCGGGCTGTTTTCCCTCAGAAGAGAACTGATGGAGGTCAGGGGAGCCCAACCTGGAGGCACTCTGAGCCCTGCCTTACATCCCTTACAGTTAGCACTCAGCCAACCCTTGATTATTAGCCCATAACTGCATTCCCTGAAGGTCCTCAGACATTGAAGGTTTTAAGATTCCAATGTTCCTTTTAGCACCATGGCCCTGGCCTTTCTCATCCACCGTAGCACCCACATAGGCCCCATTTTTGAGCCCTGCGTGTCTACTGTTCTGATCTGCTTCATGCTTTCACAAGGTGGAGGTGGGGGGAAGACCTTTCAGCTGTAGTGATGAAACCTGTGCAGGCTCTGTTTCCCCTTGGCTCAGTGGGATCCTCGTGCAGATCACAGGTCTCCCAATAATTCAAGGCACACAAGACAATCTTTAAAAATCCCTTCCTGTCTAGCCTCAAGCCAGTCAGAAGGAGGTGAGGGTCCCTGCCTGAAGGTGAGGACTGTAGCTCACCTTACTCCTTGGTGAATAATGTGTGACTACAGGGGACAAGGGCAGAGAGAGGCAGTAGAGGTATCCCCGCAGGCTTGGATCCCTAGGACGGGCTGACCCAGCCTGGTCAGGAGGGATGTTGTTCGGTTGGTCAGCACAAGCTGGCTTCTCAGGAACTGCTGGTCATGTCTGCCAGGCCCAGCTCAAGAGAGAGCCAGAGGGCTATTGAGGGTGTTCATACTCTCCTGGAGGGTGACCAGACAGTGTCCATGTCTTAACATACCTGCACAGACAACCTGCCAGGCCTTTTATGTTCTGTCAGTAGAAGATACTCACAGTCCTCCAGCGGAATACAATACGTGTCCCCTAATCTGCCCCGTGGCCAGACTGCTAACCTGGGACCCACAGGCTACCGCTAACTTAAGGGACAATCTAGTGACCAGAGAGAAAGAAAGTCTTTTTAGAAGAAGGAATTTTCTTGGAGGGTTCAGCCCTTCTTGGGTCTGTATGTGGATCCCTGTACCTCCTAATTCTTGGATCAGGGATGTAACAGTCTGTGGCCTCTTGTGGTAGATATTGTTAAATCCAAGTCAGGCAATGGGGCTCAGGTGCCAATCATGGTTCATCTTCTGCTTTTTCCAGACAATAAGGCCTGGGCATTCACTAGCCCAAACACTGCCAAAGGGCTCACGTTGGCCAGTTAGGCAAATAATCTGCCTTCTTTGGCCTCAGTTTCCCTCCCCTTGCAGTGGGAATTCAAAATATTCTTTATGCTACAGATAAACCAGTGCCCACTGACTTTGCTGTCACTTGGGAGACCAAAATGTCATGGAAGAGGGGACAAAGCTTCTAGGAGAGAGTATTTCCTAAGTGGGGCATTGTTCTCTCCTCCAGCAGTGTCTCATGGAATCTGTCTGTTCTCGTTCCCACCAGCCTTCCCAGGCCCCCGAGGTGGAGGGATGGAAAACTCCTCTGCAGCGTCGGCCTCCTCCGAGGCGGGGAGCAGCCGCTCCCAGGAAATTGAGGAGCTGGAGCGCTTCATCGACAGCTATGTACTGGAGTACCAGGTGCAGGGGCTGCTGGCTGACAAGACGGAGGGCGACGACGGTGAGAGCCAGAGGACACAGTCCCACATCTCCCAGGTGAGCGCTGGCCCAGGGTGGAGCTTAGCAAACTCAAAGGGTGTGATACTGGGGACTTTAATTCTGGCCAGTGTCTGATCACCTGGCCCAGGGATGCCAAGCTCTGAATGGTTTCCCATGGCACAGCACCTGGAATCATGTAGGAGAGACTTTGGGGTCCAGGCAGGAAGCTCCCTATAGCTATATACGCCTGACTCCTGGAACTCACTTCTACTCCTCCCTACCCACAGACAGCTGAGGGCCTGCCAGACTCATGGGCCTTTGAATACGTTTTTATTGAATACCTACTATGTGCCTGGCAGTGTCTTCTCCACAATCTTCCATTCTCAAGATCTGGAGATCATAGCTTATCCATGATGCATTCCACCAGAGAACTGTAACTTAGGTATATTTTCTCTGATTTCAAATACAGGCAGTTGTTAGAAGCCTAAGAAATGAGTCTCCTGGGCTGCTCCCCCTGGGATCTGGGTGCCAGCATACTTACATGTATGAGGTGTTCTGACCAGAATCTCAGGCGGTCCTCCCCTTCTTGTGTCAATCTGTGGCAGCCCTGGCTTTGGATGGGAGGTTGCCTCAGCTGAAAGATTGTAGGCTGAGATTTGGAGGTCTTACATTCTCCTGACTAAAGTACCAATGCAGGCCACACGTGTCTTTGCCTAATATCATAAATATGCAGTAGATATTTTCAAGACTTGGTTCCAGATTTGCTGCTAACTGTCTATGTATGTGCCTTAAGCAAAGCCCCCAGTATCTCTGCAGCCAAGTTTTCTTATCTGGCAGATGGGGATTGTCCTGCTATTCAGGAATATGGGAAGGGAAGAAAGAAAATGAGGTACAGAAGCCACAGAGAAGCAGGTGCTGCCTGCACAGGGAGGCACAGAGAGGTCTCCCATCCGGTCCAGGTTCAGTGTCGCAGTGCTAGATTCTTGTATTTGTCTCACCCCATAGCTCAGACTCCTATGATGAGGAGAGGGAGAGCTACTTGGGAGCCCTGCTTTGGGGAAAACCTGGATGCAGCCGCCTGCGCCCTGTCTGGGTGGAAAGAAAACCCAGTCCTCCTGCTGTTTCAAAAGCCGGAATGGCCCTGTGGCTTTTCTGGAACTCAAACCAGGAGTCAGGCCAGGAGCAGGGGCAGGCAAAACCCCTATGGGAGAGGCAGACATGGGGTGAGCTTTCCTGTGTGTCCTCGAAGTCATAAATTAGTGTATAAGCCTGTAATGTCCTCCTCACCTCATCCACGGGAGGATACACAGCATCCTACTCCACCCGCAAAGCCAGGCACTGCTCTATAGTTCTAGGACTCGGGACCCAGAACTGAACAAGACTGCAAAGAGCTCTGCCCTCCTGGAACTTACATTCTAGTGCTGGGGAATCTTGCAGCATAAAGAGAAACATAAAGCAAGGAAATGGAAGGGGGTGGCCATGAGGAGCATGGGGATAGCAGGGAGGGTTTGCAATTTTAAAAACAATAGTCAAAGATGGAGGGGAAAGGGTAAGCCACGCGCATGTTGGGAGAAAGGAAACTTTGAGATAGAGATGACCATGTGCCGCGAGGGTTGGGTTGGGAGAGGAGTCCAGGCCCAGCCAAGAAGTCAGAATGCTGAAGCAGAGGAGAGGGAGGCTGAACAGTGAGGCAGACAGAGGATGGAGTTCATGCAGGCAGGAGGTAAAGGGCTAAACTATAGGGTCCCTCAGCTACTGGAAAGAAGGGATGTGAAGAGGAGGCATCCAGGGAACCCAGGGAGGCTGAAGAAAATCAGACCAGCGCAGAGTGCTGGGAGCCTTTGGGAAGGAGGTGCTCAGGATGTGGGGAGAGGGTGGGTCTCCCTGGATACCGTTGGTGGACCACATAGGAGGAGGACTGAGAATAACCACTGAGCACCTGGCTGTGGTGGCAGTGTCCTGAGAAGCTTCAGTTGAGTGGTGGGAGTGGAATCCAGCTATGGTTGGATCAAGGATGAAAGGAGATGGTTGAAGACCAGGCCTGTATCACTCCCCTCTGGAGGAGCTTAGCAGTAAAGGAAAAGAGATGAGGTGTTACTGGGGAAGTGAGATCAAACAAGGCATTAACGGTATGTTCTTGGAAATGTTGCTGGGGAGAGGAGCAGTGGCCTTCTCTCTGTCCCCGAGCAGTCATCTAGAATAATACCTGTGGCACCATTGTGGGTTTTCCCCAGCTACTTTCCACCATGAAAGTAGAGTGCAGAGTTACAAAGGTGACCCTCATCAGGACTGAACTTTTTCCAAGAGGGAGAGGCTGAGGGAGTAAGGATGGTGACATAACTGGATGACTAGCCAGACAAGGAGGGAGTGGGCACCAGAGGTGAGTGGTGGATGCTGAAGGGTAAGGTGAGAGGATTGGAGGTCGTGGTGAGCTGATGAGGGGAAATGAGTTGGAAAGCTAGGAAGGGTGTCCAGGAGTGGAGCAGGAGAGTGTGCTGGAGCTGGCGAGGGAGGGACTGGTGAGAGCACAGGAGTGTGTCGAGAGGGGGATGTGGGACCAAGGATACTGGGACCATCTCCTGGATTTCCACATTCCCAGGAAAGGACCAAAGGGTGGTGGAGGAGCTGGCTGTGATCCAAGAGGAATAAAGGGAGTGAAGTGGTAGGTGGGTGAGCTGGTGAGATACAAGTGACTGTAAGGAGCATAGCAAGGATCTTGGCTGAGAGTGTGTTGATTTATTTATGCAAATTCATTTCTTGATTTAAACTGCTCTGCTGTACAGTTAGCAATACCATGACCTGGCATAGAAGGGGGAGGCAGGAAGGGTGGGTTGGAAAATTTCCAAGGAAAATCAATCTCTTTGGTAAAGAGGGCGGAAAGGACAGGAACTAAGAGAACCATGATTGACTCATGCTTGGATGCCCAGGTCTGGGAGGCAGGCAAGTCAGGACTCTAGAGCAGCCGGAAATGGTTATTTGTGGGGGAGGGGAAGGTGCTGGTTATAACTTTCAGATACATCCCTTAAACTTCATTCGTGCTGCTGAATTCCTTGAAGAAGGCAGATGCTTGGCAGGACTACACACTGGCATGCATGCTATTGGGCAAGGAGGGGCTGTTCCATCCCGCTCCCCCTAGGCTCCTGCCCCCCACACCCACACCCACAACATACCTGGGGCAGACTCCAGAAGAGCCGCAGTTGTGGCTAACTACCCAGGCCAGAGTTAGACGTGTCTACCTAAGATATTTCTATAAAAAAGCAATCTCTATTGACACAGCCTTGTGGGAAAGAGGTCTGCCAAAGCACTTTGCTTGTTTTTATTTAATCTGATGACTATTTTAAATGAAAGCCAAAAAAACAAAAAACACTCAAAGAATGTCCCTGTCTGCCTGTCTGTGGTGGTGTTTTGATGTTTCTGGGAGGGGAAAATTGTGAAGAATCTTGGAAACCTTGCGGAGGCTTGAGGGAGTGGAGTAGAATGTTGCTCTTCAGCTGGTGAGGTCATTTGTTTAGCATTGAGAGATGACAGTGGGCACTCAGGAAGGCAATAGCTCATGACACGTGCACAGTTGTGTTCCCATCTCTGCCCAGAGGCAACTAGAAGGTAAAGGTTAGCCAGGTGTAGTGGAGCATACCTGTAATCCCAACACTAGGGAGGCTGAGGCAGGAGGATCCTCAGGAGTTTGAGGCCAGCCTGGACTACACAGTGAGTTAAAGGCCAGCCTGAACTATATAGTGAGTCCCTGTCTCAAAGAAAAGGAAAGTAAGGGTGGATGGATTTGTGAGGGGTGGATGGGTAGAAGGCTGGCTGGCTGGCTGGATAGAGCTTCTCTTTCCTTAGATGAGTATTCAAGAGAATGTAGGTTTTAAGTTTCACAACTTTTGTTAATACCATATTAAAAAGTTTGTTAATACCATATTTAAAAGTCCCAAATTTTAAGAGTACCTATTCTCCAGTGGATTCCAAGTTAACAAGGTCACATCCTGAAAGTTGTCTTCACTCTGTCCTTGGGAGGAAGGGAATTATAGCTCTCTGCTGGGGGGAAAATAAGGCACAGAGATGGAAAATGACCAAACCACCCTACTTGGTTGTGATTGAGCTGGTCCCAGAACTCCACCTCTACCTCAGCTACTTCTACCTTCCTGGGGGCTATGAGCTGTGACTGATGGGAGGTTGTGTGATAAGTATATTTTCTCATATAGGAAGAGAGTTAGGACTCTAAATGTTGTTGGGCATTAACCCTTTGTGGAAGAGATTGGGATGTTATGGTGGGGATGTTATGGTGGTTCTCTGGGTGGCACTTGTGATGTGAGTGGATGACCTTGTAAATCACCAAGAGGCTTTAGAGAAGTGTTTGCAACTAGCTACATGAATTATTGGGAACTTCAGAAAACTTCAGTGCATGATCCCTACACCAGAGATTCCACTGATTAGAGGGA
This sequence comes from Chinchilla lanigera, assembly GCF_000276665.1. Classification (NCBI taxonomy): domain Eukaryota; kingdom Metazoa; phylum Chordata; class Mammalia; order Rodentia; family Chinchillidae; genus Chinchilla; species Chinchilla lanigera. Next base: position 33,787,694 of record NW_004955402.1, read on the forward strand.
AAGAGGACTGACATTTTGGTAACCCTCCTGTGACTCTGCTGTCCCTTCCTGAGGCCAGCTCTCACTGCTGCATTCTCTGGAAATGACAGGATGTAGGAACCAGGTGAAAGGCACATACACTTCCTGGAGACATCGTTTCTAACTGTTCTTCTTAACAAACCAAATTAAGAGCCCCTGAGGATGAATAGCTTTTTGCAGCCCTTTTAAGGCTGTCAGGCCCTTGGAAACAGTGGGAACTCTAATAGTCTTTTGAAGAGAAGTATGGCCATGCGGACATTCACATTGGCTTGCTGTCTCCTAACATGGTTTTCCTTCTATTTCCCTTCATGTTTCTCATTCCCTGGTGTCTTCCCTATTAACTGTTCACCATTCCTTCCACCACTGTCTCTTTTCTGCATTTCCTTCTACCCTTCAATCCATTTTCCCTACTGTCTTTGCTTACAGGAGGAGGAGCTCAATGGCAGACCACCCTTGAAAGGCTTAACAGAGGAAGTGAGTTTGCAAGAGCACCCTGGGGTGGCTGGATTCATTCTGTACTTCTGCCTTATTTAATTTTTTTATTTTTAATTATATAAGTATTATATGCATACATTTACACCATATAGAAGAATTCAGATTTTAATGATAAAATCTCCCTTAGCTCAATCCCCCTCATTCCAATGCCTTACTGCTGTGTCCCATCAGATTGGCAAGTCAACTTCCTCACCCTTTTTAGGCATTTACTGACATTTATTGACGTATATATAGGCTTATAGAAATGTATTATTTCAAAATCACATATCAGAGTCCATGGCTATGTAGTGTAATAGCTCATTTTTTCAACTAACCATATGCCCTGCGATTCTTCCAGGCTTGTACATCTGGCGCGTTCTGATTCCTGGCTGCACAGCAGCTCACGGTGTAGATTTATTTACACATTCACTCAATGCTGAGCATCCCATTTACTTCTAAATTTTCCCCTGGAAAGGCATGAAGCCTCAGTGCATGCTGTTGGACCCGCCCCCTTTTGCACAAATAAAAATGTTTCTGTGGGTAGATGCTGAGGAGCAGCATTAATTTTAGCAGCTAGTGCCAGATCACTCCCCACAATGACTGTTCTGTTCTTTACACCACCACCAGTGTGTTACGACATATTGTAATTTTAATTGCATCACTCTGATTTTTAGTAAGATTGAGCATTTTTTAATCTGACTACCAGTCACTTTTAAAAGTAGGTTTAAATGCCTTAATGTGTGTATTATATATATATATATATGGGTAGGTGGCATAACTGCACTGCTGATGTCTGGTGGTTTATTGAGGGGAACAGTTAATGATTAAAAGGTTTTTTTTATATTTTGACCAATTTTGCATGCTTATATCTGGTAATCTGAGCAATTTATGTGAAGACAACAATTTGCAGTATAACAACTATTGGTGAATTTCTACCATCCTGTCTAGTGAAACCATATATTGTCTCTAATGTTCCTTTAAATTATTATTTTCTTATTCCCTTTAATGGTTTGATCAATCTTCTATTCTTACATCTGGTAATCTGAGCAACTTCATTGAAGAGAACAATATGTAATATAACAACAACTGTTAATCCCTATCATTTGGTTTGAAATCCTGTATCATTTTTAATGTCCTTGCTTTGTTTTGTTGTATTTTGCTATTGTTCTTTTTTTTTGGTACTATTTTCTTTAAAATAACAAAAATAAAATTTAAAAAAGTAGGTTAAAATTTATTTACTTCTTTTTTCACTACTAGGGATTGAACCCAGAGCTTTGCACATGCTAGGCAAGTGCTGTGCCACTGAGCTATATCTCCAGCCTGTTTTATTTTTCATTTTGAGACAGAGTCTTACAAAGTTGCCCGGGGTTGCCTAAAACTTGTGATCTTCCTTTGTCAACCTTCTCAGTAGCTATGATTACAGGTGGGTATCAACAAGCCTAGCTTAGACTTATTTTACTTTTAAAGCAACAATTGGGGAAACAGAGACAATTGGAAAACAGAGGGGAGGAGGAGATCCATCATCATTTTATGACAAGAATTAATATAACTTTGTGTATTCTTTTTGTCTTTACACACCTTTAATAAAGTTGTACTCCTAGTATATTGTAAGCCCTAGCTTGCTTGTTTATTTAGCATGATCTCCTAGACATTGTTGGGTGGTGGTTTTTAGGATACAGTATAGTTGTTTAAATCAGCTCTTATTTCTGCCAGGTACTGTAGGCTAAGTAGTAAAATATAATTAGAGCTGACGTTTATTCATTCAGGCACTTTTATAGGCTCTGGGGGCAAAGTCATGCACAAAACCAACCATCCTGTCTCTGGCACTTCCTTTTGCTGGGGAAAGACAGGAAATCAGATGTTGGGAGGTGAATATTCCTGAGGCAGGAATTGGGCAGAATGCTAGGGTGTTGGAAGGGAACTTCAGAGGGAAGATTCAAAGGAGGTAAGAGAGTGAGGCCACTTGGGAAAGAGGATTCAAGGCCCAGGGAACGGAGAAAGCAAAGCTCCAGTGTGGGGCATGTCCTGTTTTAAAGCACAGCACTGAAACCAGGCGGGGGGAGCAGGGAGAAGGAGGAGTTTGGTGAGCGGCCAGCTGTCAGGGCTTCCCTCAGGCCTGGGGAGGACTCGGGCCTTTTCTCTAAGTAAGTCAGCAAGATGGGGACCTTAGGCTCCTCTCTGGGTGGTTCTCGTGCCATTTACACAGGGAGGGTAGGAGGCCCTGGGTAAGCTGACCCTTTAGATAATTTTTCATTTGAAAATTATTTCAAGTATATAAAAAAACACAATCACACTGCAAAGAATTACCACATATCCTTTACCCAGGGTCTCCAGTTGCTAATATTTTACCATATTTGCACTCTAAATAAATAGTGTACACTGTATATAACTTTATGTATCTCTATATAAGTATATGTAGAGGGACAGAGAGGTTTTTGAGCCATTTGAGAATCAGTTGCAGACAGGACACCACTTTACTCCTAAACACTAGAGTGTATGTTTCCTCAGAACAAGAATATTCCCTTAGGTAATCATAATATAGGAAATAAACACTGCTATAATACTATAATCTACAGCCCTTATATTTCACTAGTTTTCCCAAGAAGATCCTTTATAGCAAAAAGAAAAAAAAAATTGACTGTGATGTTGGTGGACTGTCAGACCATGCTTGGCCTTTATCAGCAGTTATTTTGTCTGGCTATTTAAGTGAATACCTATTTATGCCAATTGATCAGTCTGCCATTTTTTGTTTGTGTGGCCCTGGACAAGTTACTTGACCACATTATGCTTCAATCTCTGTGCGCAAAAGGCTCTGAGGGTAGGAAACGTTAATAAATGTGACAGGTTTAGAACAACCTGATTTAAGTGAAACCTCTATGTATTATGGGGACTAATCCTTGATTTTACACGTGGCAAGTAGCCCCTCACTTATCTTTTTTTTGTGAAGAATTTCTTTTGCCACATACATAGAATTTTAAATGTTGATGTAGTTTGTATCTAGCATTTTAATCAACTCAGAATATGCTGTCCGTGGGTAGAGCCAGGTGGAAGTCTAGAGTAATTTTTTCTGAGTGGCAAGCACCTTGTCTCAATGTCCTGTGGTCACTGATGCATCTCTCCTTTTTGCTGGTTGAAACCACTATCTTTATCCCATAGAAAGATCCCATTTGAACACTAATTTATTTGTGGGTGTAGCTTTATCAATTGATCTGTTTTTCTGTTTCTGTGCTGATTCAGGATCTAGCCTTGTCACGGTCTCTGGTGTCTAATAGGCCAGTCCTTGGGAGGAGCTTTAGACACTGGTTTATCTTTGGTATGGTCAGCCTGTCCCATGGAGAGCTTTGCCTTTGCCCTCCAATGCTTAGAGCCACATGGTCTCCCCTGCCCTCCCCAAAGTCCACTCAAAAAGTACTGCCCATCCTGGGGTGCAAATGATTAAATGATTTTAATTATTTTTATTGTGAAATATGTAAATGCACAGATAAAAGCAAAGAATAATAAACATCCATTTTGAGTTTAGAGTAAATATCTGTCCTTACATGTTTGCTACATCTTTAACTCTGGGTCCTATTTGGCTCAGATTTTTTAACTGAGCTATAAATGATAGCATATATGGTTGAGGCCCTGACACCACTTTTGTGAATTCCACTTGCTGTGTCCCATATAGAAATATTCACATGTCCTGCATCTTGTGGTTGGCTCTTCAGGTAGACTCCTCCTTCACCCCCTAACGGACTTGCCTGGTATTGAAACTCCAAGCTGTGAGCCTGTTTGCTTTCCAGGAGGAATGTTCTACGTGTGAGATTTCCAGCTCCGGGCGGGAAGAGGGTTTGGAGAGATGGATCTGGAGGTCTGTCTGGAGGTTTTCCAGGCAGTGACTCAGAGGCAAAGGGATGCCAGAGGTATAAGCTGCACACAAGAGAGGAGATGCTGAGTGCAGACTCCCAGCAGAGGCAGAATGAGCTTTGGAGTTGGATAGGGGGAGTCCCAGAGAGCTTTGAAGACCAGGGCAGCAGTAAACATTGCTCCTGGAGGTGACTCTGGCAGCAGCCATGGAGAGGACATCCCCGGGGCTGCTGCTTGGCTGTGGCATTTGGGGTGGGAGCCCTGCAAGTCCTGTGGGTTGATGAGGTGTAATAACTCTCACTGTCTTCCTGAGCTTTGGGAAAGCCAGGACACAGTCCCTGCTCTTTCGAGAGACTGTGCTTGTATCCAGCCCTGCCCACCAGTAGCTGAGTAACCCACCGTGGGCTTTATCATCTTACTCAACTTCCTCTGTGTAGATGCTTCCCTCTGCCACTGCTTGTCTCTTCCACATGCTAGGTTTCTTTATTTCCATCTGTATTACCAAAACCCCAGAACTGCACCTGGACGCTAGCCCCTGCCCATTCCCCTCTGGGTCAGTACCACCTCCTGCAGTCCTCTGAGGAGGGACTCCCTGGCACAAGCACAGCTCAAGTGCAAAGAGGAGATGTCCCAGCCTTCTTTGACCTGATCGAAGTCTGCCCTAAGCTGCCAGGTGCCCCCTGCCCCTGTTTATAAGGTTGAGTTCACTCTTCTCCAGGTCCCTGGCTGCCATGTTCCTTTCCTCAGGGCCTCTGCTGAGAGCACCTCCTTCCTCATCCCCGCATGTATCCACCCCTCCACTTACAATGTTTATAGCAGTGTTAACATGTACATACACACATAGGTACATACATGTGTACATGTATGTATCAATTCAAAATGGGTATGTCTGCATACTTTTATGCATGTTGTCTTGGTTACTTTTTCTCTCGTTGCTGTGACAAAATACCTGATGCCCAAAATTAAGGAAGGAAAGGTTTATTTCACTTACAGTTTGTGGAGGTTTCAGTCCATACTTGGAAGGTTACAAGACAGAGTGGCACATGGCAGAGGGCTACAGCTCACGGCAGCAGAACACAGCCAAAGCAACAAGCACTAAAAGGGAGGAATGGCCACAAGCAGCCTCTTCCTCTCCCTTACATATGCAAACTATCCACTGCAGGGCAGGTGTAGCTCTCACACCCATAATCAATCAAACCCTAAAAGCCTGCCCCATGACTGCATGAGACTTTGGGGGGACACAAAGACACAAACCATAACACATGTGTATGTGTACATAGTGTCTATGTAATACATATGTATATGTATACATAATGTGTGTATGTGTGTTCATGTATACTACTTTTTGTTTTGAAATTATTTTACACTTACAACCAAGGTGCAAAAATCATTTCAAGTGTTCCCTGCAACCCAACTTCTACAATGAACATCTTATGTAACTGTGGTACAGGGATCAGAACTAAGAAGGTAGCAGTGGTATGCTGCTATTACCTACAGATTTTACTCAGAGCTAATTAGTTTTTCCACTGTTGTCCTTTGTCTGTTCTAAGATCCAAATTTACATTTCAGTGTCATCTCTTTGTTGTCCTCCAATCTGTGATACTTTCTTGGTCTTTTCTTTTTTCCACCCTTTGATAGTTTCCGATTTTCCAGAAAGTTCATTGATATGGCCTGTGTGGTGTTCTGACGACTACATTGAGATTGTGGACTTTGGTCAAGAATCCCTCAGAAGTGCTGTGCCCTGCTCAGCACTCCAGATTAGGATCCCATGATGCTGATGCATCTTATTACCGGCAGCATTAGCCTCGTTCACTTGGTTAAAGTAAGAGCTGAGGAGTTTCTTACTTTTCAGTTAATAAATGTGTAGTCGGGGATACTTTGTGACTGCAGTTATCCATTAGGGAATTTAATGCAAAGTGTCAGTTACCTAGATGATGAAAGAGCTATGTAGCTCAATTATCAGAAATTAGCAGCCACGTGTAGCTGTTGCTTGTCTCTTAACATGAGGCACAAGGGAGGAGATGGTCATGCCAGAGCCTTGCCCGAGGGTCAAGCATTGAAATCAGTCAGTGAGGGACGGAGCCATGAAGACCCAGTCACTACTAGTAATGCCACCGGAGGCAGAGACAAAGAGAGACAGAGGGAGCATGCCTAGCTTCTCCCTTCTTCCTGTCTCCTGGCCAAGTCAGCTGAAAGCCTGCTTACACGGAGGCTGGCAAGTTTGCCCTCAGCAGATGGATGGGCAGGGACCGGCAAGCAGTGGACCTGCTGCCTTGCCCGTCTCTCCAGAACTTGTTGTCCAACACTGGAGTCACCGGCCATGTGTGGCTCTTGAGCATTTGAAATGTGGCTCATTCAATCTGAGGTGTGTGCCTAGTGGGTTTCCAAAACTTCTGTATGGAAAGAAGATCATAAAATATCTCATCAAGAATTTTTTATTGTTTACCCTATGTTTTAGATATTTTGGGCTAAGTAAAATACATTATTTAACTTGATTTTGTCTCTCTTTTTAAAATCTGGTTACTAGAAAAGTGTCTTGCCTGTGGCCCTCATTTTATTTCGGTTGGATAACTGCTCTATAGCATACTTGGACCTAGCCTATATCGTCAGCATCATACTAAAAGGTCTTTCTTGTACAAAGGTTGTGTCCTCAACTCACTATCAGGAGGTGGCACCCACCCAGTGTTTTAGGAAAAAGGACTGTATTGATCTGATACCCTCCGCGTCATAGTTTTGACCAGAGATGTCAAACATAGAGACTGAGCTCCCTCTGTGTTCTATGTCTCACACACATTGTAGGTTAACATTCTCGTTCAGCAGAGAGAATAGCTAACATTTAACACAGCAGTAGAAACACCACAGTGTAGCTAAGTAGCACTTGACAGAGGATGAGCCATTCTGTGTCTGCCACATTGTCTGCACGGTGCTTTTACAGCTTAGAGTCCTCCATCTCTACGTTGCAGAGCTGCCCAGCATAATGGTCTTATTTTATAGATGACAAAATGAAGTCTGGGAGGTCACATGGCTTAAGTGGTTCTCAAACTTCCAGTGCATCACCAGGGGAGCTTGTCAGCATGCTGGTCCTCAGCCCAGCTCATGCAGTGGGTGGAGGGTCTGGGTGCCCAGTGTCCTCTGTATAGAAGACCCTGGGGACTCTCCTGCAGGTGGTTGTTAGACCACACTTTGGGACATATTAATTCTCCCAGCTCTTTGCGCTTGAGCCCAGCTTCTGATGGCCTGCCTGGGGCTCTTCTCTCATGCTGGGTCCATCAGCTCTAGAGCTGAGTGAGTATACAGGAAAAGGTGGCCATACTTGCCTGTCCTCTGGCTCCAACCTTGACATAATCAAGGATCATTGTGGCTAGAGCCACATGAGGCTGGTTGTCCAAAACTAAAAAGACCTGCTATCATGCTTTCTTAACTTTGCAATGCAACTGGGTCTTTGTCACTTCAGTAGATTTAGGTGAAGGGAATGAATTTGCCTTTCCCTGCCATATATCAGGGGATCACCTTGCTGTGGCACTTGGAGACCTGCTGGTGGGAAAAGATCTGCCACTGAGACTGCTGAGTTCTTACTGGCTCTTCTGCCAAGGAACAGCAGCACACCTGGTGCGGGGGGAAGTGAGAGCCTGTCCCGCCATCACTGACCCTTCCTTTCTGCCTCGCAGTGGACAGCGGACTGCAGTGAGCAGCTGGACAGCAGCGGTTCCTTCTCGCGAGGGCGAGTCCCCCCACAGCAGGTAGGGGAGCGGCTCTGGGCTCCATCTGGGGTTGTCACTTGTCTTGCTTTTGTGGGCTCCTGAGAGGTGGGGATGCACAACAAGCAGGAAGGTGGGATATTGAAGGACGCTGTACCTCTGGGAAACCTCCCATGATTCCTGGCCACAGCAAAGCATCACTCCCCAAAGCACATTCTCTTTTTTCCTCCTCAGTTTTTGTTAGTATATTTTTGCAATACATAGTAAAATACATTTATCTTGAGGGACCTGGTACATAGACATATCGCATCCTGGCCTTTCCCTTCCTCCCATCTCACCCATCCCCAAGTCCCCTTCCCATCCTTTCAAAGAACCACTTCGTTGGCTCATTAATCCTTTATGTTGGTTTTTTAAATCTCAATTTCATTAATTTCCACTATGACCTTTATAATTTCTTTGTTTTTAGTTCAGATTGAGATTATTCTTATTTTTCTAGGACCTTGAGATGCATCATTAAGTTATTTATTCGGGATCACTCTGTTCTTTATATATATGCACTTACGGCTATAACTTTCCCACTTAGAACTGCTTTCACTGTGTCCCATGGGTTTGGGTATGTTGTGCTTCCACATTGTCATGTTAGTCTATAAACTTCTGTATTTCTTCTCTGATTTTTCTGTGATCCATTGATTGTTGAATAATATATTAATTAATCTCCAGGAAAGCATATTGATTTCTTTCAGTAGCAGTATTGTGTGTAATAACAGATGTCTGGAAACAACCCACATGTCCACTGAGAGGAGAGGAGAGGGCTCTCTGTACCATATCCCTACAGTGGAATATGACACAGCGGTTAGATAACCAAACTAACAGCTCATGCACTGAAACTGATAGACCCCAAAAGAAATGGGACTTGGGATTTTGATGCTGGTGGGACCCTTTGGAGATCACTTTTGCTTCAGGTCTACAGAGGGTAGAGAGGTGGGAGAGCTTGTGGGAGGAGCTCAGAGGAGCCCCGTGCACACCTGTCCTTGAGCAGGCTGGGGCCTGCTGGTGCTGTGAGTGCCTGAGCACTCCTGGGCGGGCTGTGTGGCCAGGAAGGAAGGGAGCAGCTGCTCTTCAAGAGCTGTCCTCCAGATCCCCGGGGCCCCACCCCTGCTGGCAATCCAGCTAATTTTGGTGATACCTCATCCCTGCTGGTAGGAAACTGTGGGGTTAGAAGCGTATAAAACCACTTATCCTAGCCCAACCCTGCTTCACAGACTCCATGGCTTCTGATCCCACAGCTGCTGCAAGGACACGGGGCCCAGCCCACTAGCTTCTTTCAACTTTAGCCTCTTACACTGAATAAACCAACACTTCTCTGTTCTGTCCTAAGGGAAGAAGCCTGGTGGCCTGTTGCCCCCTGGTAAGGAGGGAAAGCTGTCCCCAGTGGTCCACTCTGATTGCAAGATTAGTGTGCATCTGTGCATTTGATTGTTTCTTAGGAAGGAGGTGATAACAGAAGCCCTGGATAAGTGAAGTAGGGCCCCTGGTGCTGGATTCACTCTGCCACAAATGTGGTGGCAAGTTCTTTCTCATCAGGTATCAGCTTCCTCATATGAAAACCAGAGGCTTCTGCATTCCCCATGCAGTTTGCAGATGAGGAAACTAAGGCCCATGGAGGTGTATCGCCTCTTGTCTACCCTACGCCCACAGGGCACTTCTATCTGCCCTACTGAGCTGCGTGTCCTTCCAGGAGGACTTTGTCTTTGCCTCCTCCTCGGCCAGGGACCCTGGTATGCTCCTGAGCCCTCAGTTTCACCCCTGCACATCAGCAGTTCTGACTCTTGTTTCTGCTTGTTGTTCTGGGTTCCTCATCTGAAGACCTCCTTAACTCTCAAGCAGCAAAGTTGGCTTGGGTGTGGGGGCTTCAGAGCAGGGCTGGAGCCCTTAGATGGAGAACATCAGAGGCTGGTCAGTGGCTGCTGTCTATTATTTGGTCAGTAGGTATCTGGTTCTGGAATCTCCCAGTGTAGGGTTCTTTTTTCTTTCCCCTTTATCAACTTTTCTGCCTCTACCCTCTTACCCTCTGGACCTGTCACTTCTGACAAGGTCCCAGGGGTTGAGAACTCATCCTTCTCCCACCTGCAGCTTTGATCTATACCCTCCCTCTGAGCTGCCCTTGCTTGGCTTGTTCCAGTCACCTGGAGGAGGGAGGGTAGGAACCTGGACAGAGGCCTAGGCTAGTGGAGCAGGACTGGGGGCTTGTGGGATGATGCTCCCTTGTAGGGGTGTGTGCGGGCTCCCCCACCAAGCACCTGGCATTAGGTGCTGCTGACCCAATCCCATCTTTGGGAAGCAGGTGGGAAACTTAGGATGAGCAGGTTATGCAAAGTAAAATGTAACCACATGTAAAGATGAAATGTAAAGGACCTTTCTTGACAGGTGGAACTGAAATACTGAGGAGGAGAAGCCCTAGGCAAGAGGAAATGGGGGTCTCTGCATGTAAATGCACCTCCTTCCCTGATATTTCAGAGACCAGGGCTTCCTGGGAGGGGCCTATGACAGGTCATGGGACTACTGCTAAGCTGTGATTTAGGAAGGAGGTCATAATAGGAGCCCATCTGCTCATCTCAGAAGAAGAAAGCACAAGAGTAGCCAGGGCCCTGAAAGGACACTTACTGTGCAGCCACAGAGTCTGTGCCTTGTGGGTCTGAGGCATGGGGCCTGCTGGGCTTGGATCTGGAGTGTGGGAAAGGCCTGCAGAGGTCTGGTTTGCCTGAGCCTGGTGGGGCCACGCCCCTGTGCTGTGGAAAGCTACTTAGAGCCAACGACACCTTCAAAGGCCAGGGACTGCAGGTGTTTACAGGCAGGATTTCCTAGACAGTCACCAAGAGCAGTGCTGGCAGGGGCCTGGTGCTAAGCCCTGCGCAGGCCGGATGCCATGGCCTGCTTTAGCAGCCTCAGCCTTGGTGAGAAGGACAAGACCCAGGTGTAAAGGAATGCCCAGCTCAGGGCACTTGTCTACAGGAAACCAGAGATCAGAAATGGGGTGGGGGCTGTATGGCAAGGTGAATGGAGCCCCATTTCCTGATGGGAGGCTGAGGTGTGCACCTGGGCGCCGTGCCCCATCCTGCAGGGGAAGGCAGGAGTGACTGGAGGCCTGAATTTAATTTAAATGAGATCTCCTAAGTGCCTTGTTTCTGTGATGAAAACCCTGACATTTAGATATTGGAGGAGTGAGTCGGTTAGGTACAAATAGTAGGATCACAAGGACAAGATGGAAGTTTATTTATCACTTGCCACAACTCAGGTGAGCATTTAGGGCTGGCACCAAAGCCAGCGCTGTGAGACCAGGCTCCTTACTCCTTGTGCTTCTGCCCTCTCCAGGTCTACATCCGTGGCCCCTGGTGCCTCTGACCTCCCCTCATGAGGCACCATCTCCTGGTGCCCTCTGTGGAGGGATCAGAGCTGGTTAGCATCCTTCGTGTGACCGTGCTTCAGGAAAGCCCCAGGCAGCTGGTCTGTGGCATGTTTTTTATCTTGCTCCCACCTATCCTGCAGGGGCCTCTGATGGAAGGAGATCCATGGGTTGCTTGCCCAAGGGAGCATCTTCTGGGTGGGGCTCTGAGGAGATGTTTTAGTCCATCTGTCTTCCAAGGCCCCCTGCAACCTGATTCACCAGAGAGCAGAGCACATGACCAATTCTCAGGGACACCACTATCCCCCTGAGTACAGCCAGTTCCTCCTCACTGCACCCCCTCATAGGCAGACGCCCTCACAGTAACTCATGTTGTACTTACACAGTTCCATGTACATCAACCCTCAGCCACCTGGTCAACCCTAAGAAGCGAGCTGGGGCTGGTTGCACATCCCTAGTCCGCTCTGGTCTAGGGCCGTGCACATATTGGGCACTCAGTAAAGATGCCTGAGACCACAGTGAGCTGGCTCAGGCCAGGCTGTGCAGTCATTTCCTAGCATACCCTTTTCCTTTAGTGGTGCCAACTCTTTCTGAGGCCCTTAGGATGATGGGGTTGCTCTTCTCACCTTTATCCATGGGAGAGAATTAGGTTCAGGAGGAAACTGAGGCTAAGTCAAGATGAAGGGGTGGCTGGCTGCTGTGGTGGCCCCTGACTCCCCTTCCTTGGCTATAAATGTCCAGGCAAGTAGAGCTCAGCAGAATGGTGCTGGGGTCCTGCGCTCTGCCTAGGAAGCTCTGTGTCATGGGTCATGGGCCCTGTCCGGAGCCAGGGGCCCACGTGTAACACCACACAGGCATTACTCTGTACCTGGTCTGTTTATTCATCTGCTGCAGACTTCTTCAGTCCTCATTCCTTTATCATTCTGACTAATGTCAAGAAAATCTACTTACTTCTCCAAATCCTTTCAGAGGCACAAAGTGGGGCCAGCCTAGGTAGGGTAGGTTGAGTCCCATGAAGAAGGAGGAAGAAGATCCAGAGAGTACAGAACAACAACAAAAGCAGGCCATAGAGAGACCTGAACAGCTTCCAGAAATTGGGATTCACCCGCGGCTGGCATTGTTTGCCATCCTGCCGTCCTTTCCTAAGAGACCTGTCCTCCCCTCATCATTTGCTTAGGACATTGCAATAGTTTCCAGCCTTTTGTTGTAACAGGGGAAATGGGTGGGGAGGGTTGAAAAGAAAGCACCTGAAGTGAGAGACTACAAGAGTAGTGTGTTCCAAAACTTTGTCAAGGTCCTGGCAGGGGATTAAGAATTCAGGAATGAAATCTAAGGCATATGAAAGGTTGTACAGGGTCAGGAGCAAGCATCTCTTCATCTGCATAGAAGTTCCAAAGAAAGAAAATGCATGTACCCAGCAGCAACAGGGCCTTGGATTAGACCTTAAGAAGGACTTGTTGGCTTGCGGTGTTGGCTACTGAACAAGTTGATGAAATCTTTGCTGGGAACCTGGTGGGCATACCTGCTTATCAGACAGTTGCACAAATCCCTGGGAAAGATGGGGGAGTATGAAAAATGATGTCTTTGAGTCTTGACTGATGACCTGTGATCCTACCTCCCCTGAGATGCTAAGTGCTAGTTGCTCCATCATGAGAGTAAAGGAGCCCTGTCCTAAGGCCTGGCAGAACTAGACAGTGACTCAGGAGTGACACTGGCCCCGAGTGCCTCTTTACAACATGAGACATCAGCACGGGTCTGGATTGCTCCAGTTTCTCCACCGTTCTCCTCACTCACCGTTCCTGCAGGCTACGGTCAGTGGCTGACTTGGGATAACAGGTGGCTGGTTACTTCCACCCCCATAAAGGAATAAAAGCTGCTTTCTGCCAGTTGTCTTGCTGCCTTCCAGTAATTGTAGGATTTAGCTCAGTGCCAGTTTTGAAAGTTGTCTGTATAATTTATACTTTAATGAAAATGCCTAATTTTTTAAGCAGCCTCTGTGGATATACTGTATAAGGAATATCATGTATGTATTCAGGGCTCTGCTCTCTGTACAGTCAGTATTTTACTGAGCACTGGCTATGATCTCAGCCGATACATATGAGCTGGAACCTTCTGGATCATCCCTTTGTTGTAGATTAGAGGTCCAGTAACATGAAACAGGTTAAAGATGTATAAGTGAAGCCCCCAAAAGGTCAGGTGTCTTGACCACAGGAATTACAGTCATTCTGAAGAGTGGCCTCTGTCTCTGGGGCAGGACATGAGGCTTGATCTGTGCCTTCAGGAATGGGTAGGGTGTTTGACCAGATGAAAAGAGGAGAAAGAAGCTGGAGAAAGGAGGACTTAGAAAAGGCTTGAATGTGGACATCACAATGGGTGCTGGGGCAACAGTTAAGAGAAAGCACGGCCTGATTAGATGGCTTGTGTTGGGTGTCACTCAAGTAATGGAAGATGAAAATGGTGAATGCAAAATGAGGTGCTGCTCCATTCCCATCAGAATGGCTAAGATAGACAGATAGACAGAGAGATGATAGATAGATAGATAGATAGATAGATAGATAGATAGATAGATAGATAGACAGACAGATGACACTGAATGCTGGTGAGAAGGTATAGTGCTAGTGAGGATGTAAAACAGTATAGCCATTCTGGAAAACAGTTTGTCAGTTTTATTTTTAAAAAAGAAGAAAAGGAAACCTGCAAATGCCATATGATCCAGCAATTGCACTCCTGGGTGTTTATCCCAGAGAAATGAAAACTTATGTTCACACAGAAACCTGTACTCAAATGTTTATAACAGCTTTATTTGAAATAGTGGAAAACTGGAAGCTACCCAGATGTCCTTCGGTAGGTGAGTGGGTAAGCCCACTGAGAGGAAAGCAAGGCCCAGTGGACAAAACATACCTCGATGAGTCTCCAGACAGTTATGCTGAGACAAAAAAGCATCCCTCAAAAACTGCATCCCCTATGATTCCATTTGTATAACGTACTTGAAATGACAAAATTATAGACCCAAGAAGCAGTCAGTGGCTTACAGGCATTAGTGAAGGCATAGAGACAAGAGGGAAGTGGATGTGGCTATGAAAGGGTCACAGGAGGGTCCTTGAGATAAGGATTCTCTATCTTCACTGTATAGACATCAGTGTCTGGGATGTGATGTTGAACTATAGTTTTCCAATTTTCTCCATGGAAGAAAACTGGGTAAGGGGTCACTCTACATTATTTCTTCCAAGTACCTGTGAATCTATAATTCTAAAATTAGCTTAATGTTTTGAAAGTGTAAAACCACTTATTTTATCAAAATCTTCCATGTTCTTTCCATCCAGAAACTTTAGGGGCTGGAACTGCTTGGTAAGGCAAGAGGACAGCCCATCTGCCCTCCACCATGTCCACCCCGTCCACCCCGCTGATGGCTCTAGGCCATCTCTGCAGGACTCCAGGTCACTCCCTGGACCAGATGATCCCAGTCCCTTGCTGCCCTGGCCTTCTGTTTTGGAGTCTGGTCCAACCAGAAGGGACGGATCTATAGGAACTGTGGAGTTCAAAGAAGGCCCTCTTGTGAGGAAGCATGGGAGGATGAGATGGTTGGAATGGGAGGGTTAATTTTCCACTTCTTCTGGAAGCCTTTCTCTGATGGGGAACTGGGGACAACTGCATGGGTTCCAGCAGAGTGTGGACAGGCAGCCAACCAGAAATGACTTCTGGTATGACCCAATCCATGCAAGTAGCGTGGCCCACATGAAGCCTAAGTCACAATCCTGGCTAGTGGACAGAGTGTGCAGGAAGAGCAGGCTTAGGAGAAATAAACTTGACCATAGGCTTCCATCATGATTGGCTACTTCTTCCTGGCTGTTGGTTTTTAATTTGAAGATAAAAAGGGCACAGGAGGAAGAGGCAAGATGGACAGATAGTTAAGTCTCAGAGTGAACGAATGACCATTCCTTCTCCTCAATTCAGCGCTCGTCATTGCAAGTCTCTACTCTTCTAGTTCCATTCCTCAAAGGCCCGTTTATTGAGAGGGATTACAATGTTGAGGAGGCCATCTCATCACTTCCCACCAGAGTTGGGGTGCTGTCCTTGGTGCTGAAACACACACACACACACACACACACACACACACACACACACACACACACACACACAAGTGTTACCCACATGGGACTCTTTCTCCCCCTCCAGTTTTGTCCTGTCCTTCCACCTCCCTCCTCACCTTTTTTTGCACCTGAGAATTTTCAGATCTGGCCTACAGCAAGCCCCTCTCTTTGGCCCAGGACATAACCTTAGGATCTTTTTGTACCCAAATCTTGTGTCATGTAAAAGCTCTCAGTGTCTCTCATGTGCTCCACCTGTCTCCTCCCCCTCCCCCAGCAATTTCTCATCTAGCTCAAATGCTGAAGGGTCAGGTGGCTCACAGGAGTCACAGTGACCTTCATGGGGACCCCAGCAAGCAGACTGCAGCCCTAGACTCCTGTCTTCTGCCCTCACTCCAAACTATGTTGCCCGTAGAAGTTTCCCTGGATACTGTCTCCCCAAGCTGGCAACTTGGGTGGAGGGCATGTGCTGCCTGAATTGCTCTTCCCATTTCTGTGGCTTCCTGTGTGTGGACAGGGACTCTAAGGCACTTACATGGGTGGTGATAGAGGCAGGGAAGTTGGGGAGGTCATCATTAGGGAGGAAAGAGAACTTTTAAAAAATATCTTTTTATTTTACTTCTAAGAAAATCTTAGGAGCATAATTTAAGGGAAAACAGTGCAAGAAAACAAAGTTTTCAGCAACAGTAGAGGGATATGCATATTTGTATAAATAATTGCAATATTGGTATATAAATATTATATGTTGCTTAATAATTAATGAGCAGATTGGAAGGAAAATAAGAAAGGCTGATTTTAATTTATGTAGGACAATCATGGAGTATATTTAAATTGGCTAAAGTTTAGTAATTTCCTTTCACATTCAAGAGCAATACAGTTAGCTGGACCAAGAAAAGGGTTTTAGGATTAATACCTGAAGGGAAAAATGTATGAGATCATCCTAATATATATTTTGTCTCTCTGGGGGTAAAAAGGGCAGCTAAAAGGCTGAAAGGGCAATTACACAAACCCAGAATCTAGGCAGTAACCCAATACTCTAAAATTTTTTAAATCTTTAATTTAACATAGTGGCATTGTGCTTAAATTCAATATAATATTTTTTGGAAGAAAGATAGCCTTTATTTTTCCTTTCTTGCCAGCATCAGATTGAATGATGCATTGACTTTTAAGTCTTTATCAAGGTAATTATCATAAACACAAGTTAACAGACCAAAAGAGAGCGTTTGTCCATTGTGAAAGAACAGTCCTCCCCGTTAGGTCCCTGGGGACCCTGCATCCATGAACAAAGGGAAGAATCTCTGTGAGGGTCAGGTTTGCCTCTTCATCCTCCTGACAGAATCTATGGAATGATGTTCTGCCCCCAAAAGAGAAGGAACTGGGACCATGAACCTGTGAGCAGCTGGGGCTGCACCTTCTGCTTCTCTCTGGTGCCCAGAGCCAGGACCTGTGCAGCCCAGCTGCTCACTGCTGGCCAGGCAAGGGCTGCCACCCCTGCCTCAGTATCCTGCTGCAGTAGACATGGGGGGCAAATCCAGACTGGTACATCCCAGAATTCTCTAGTTGGAACTTCATCCCTGAGGCTTCTGATAATGGGGATAGTCTTCCTGATGTCCTGTATCTCATCCAGCCAATTTTGGCCCAGTTTCTAAACACACAGCCTAGAATCACTCACACACACACACACACACACACACACACACACACACACACACACACGCACCTCCAATAACCATTATGCAGCTGGGTGTTCATAAAGAAAAACCAGTGGTACAGAAGAGCTCATTGTTGTTGCTGTTTTGGTTTTTAGACAAGGCCTCACAGTGTAATCCAGACAGGCCTTGAACTTGCTAAGTGGCCCATGCTGATCTTGAACTTGCAATCCTCCTGCTGAAGCATCCTGAGTGCTAGGATTACCATTGTTGTTTTGTCACTGCCTGTGACTTGGAGTGTTTCGCTCTCACTTTGTTGGAATCAGCCATACGTGGAAACCCCCATCCTCTTGCTTAGAACCTCTGTATTCCTTCTCCCCTTCTCTACCTGCAGTGTACTCCCTGTGCCAGCTCTGCCTCCCCAAATAGGGGTAAGGATAGGTTTAGAGAATCTGAAAACCTGCCGGGGATGGGGATGTCCCTGCTTTATGAAAACCTCTGCAGAGGTTACCTGAGTGGTTAACCGCACAGTGCAGTGGCTACGAGACCTGGGCCATGCTGTCTGTGTCCCCACTGTGGGAACAGCACCATGAATGTGGGGCCAGTTCTCTGTGCTTCAGTGTTTCCGTGAGGGAAATGGGGGTGACAATGCTAACATTTGCTTCCTGGGGTTGGAATAAATGTCAAGTGCTGACAATGAGTGCTGTGTTCATGGCAGCTTTGACATCATTGGTTTTCTTGGCCTCTCCATCAGTCTGTCCTCCCCAGAGCTGGGGATAGCTGTGGAGTCTTCTGGGACACGACTTCATCTCCCTGGCCACATCAGGCTTTCTGGGTTCTTTTCTAGATGGTTTAAATGCTCTTATCCCTCTGTGATCTGTCTCAGAGCAGCATGGCTTACCCTGGTATGAGGTCCCCTAATTGCTAGTAAAAGGGGTTGTTGTGAAGGTTTCAGCAGCATTTAACTGCTAAAAATGATCTCCTGGAAAGGATGCTCGCATTTTTTTATAAGGCTTCTCAGAACTGTGGCATTTCAGCACCCTGGGGGTTAGGGGCTGTGTGATCTCAGGACTGGGGGGGAGGAGGAGCTCAGAGAATGACCACCAGGGCCAACCACAGAACTGCAAACAAGAATGTTCTTTGCAAAGCCAGGGAGGTTTTGATGGACAGATTTTGGTGGCTGGCCACCTAGTCTGAGCTAATATTAATGAATAGTCCTGGATGGGTGGGGTGAATGGGTGGGAGTAAACAAGAAAAATTATGGTTCTTACCTCTGAGGATATGGCTCCAATAGGTGTAGAGAGTTAATGCAAAATGTTAGATGATTGTTTTCCAAAGGAAGTTCCAGAGAACACTAGCCCTGTGAAATTCTCTGTGGAATATGAAGGAAGTATAGGGTAGGTCTCTGGCTTTGAAAGGTTGGGAAATATTACATGCTACATACTTCCACCTACTTAAAGAGTCAACATCCATCAAAGGCCACTAAAGGCATTGAGAAGTTCTGCAATAAAAATTGAGCATCTCAACAATTTACCATGTTAACATCTTAATAATCTTTTAACTTAGTACGTCCCAAACATTTGATTAGGGAGCTTTATTAATTTCCCCCACTCCCAAAGCTCTTTTAAGCCTTCAGGGGAATGAAGATGATGTTTCAAAAGATATATCCTGGATCACTGCAGCTACACTGCATATAAACCACCAGCATTCCCCTCATGAGTAATTCTGAGGCACACTGCCATTTGCAAGCAGGAGGCTTGAGTTTCTAGAGCACACAGGGAGCTCAGCGGGAGAACAGGCAGGAACGGATGGGCCCCACGCAGAGTGTGCTCTTCTGTGGACTGTGAGCACTGTGGTGTTGGGTGTGAGCTGCTGAGGAAGCTGCACATCTACCAGGAAGAGGAGTGTGGAGCTGGACCTGGACAGGACAAAGACTCAGGCAGGTGTGTGTGTGTGTGTACAGAGAACACTTATTTGTGTTTCTGAGTCCAGGAAGGAAACAGTGGCCCAAGAGGAATATGGTTCCATGCGTTCTGCAGCTTGGTGTGGTCTCAGAGCCCTGTCACAAACAGAATGGCTGCTGTCCTGCTACCGATGGCAGCTGAGGTGTGGCGGCAGTGGGTGGAGGGTTGGGCTCTAGAGGATGGGGGTCCTGGGGATGAACCTAACCCTGCTCATCTCTGTCCTCCCCTTGACAGCCAACTCTGTGTGTGACTTTGGTGTGAGCAGGGGCTGAGGGCATTTGGGGGGGTGGGGTCTGGCTCCTGGTGTGAAGTTCCAGAATCGGTGTCAGCTACCTGTCTGAGGTGTGTCTGCAGGCTCCTCCTGCGCTTCTGTGATGTTAAGAGAGTTTGTGGAATAGGTAACATGTGCATATGTGTGTGTGTATAGTATATGGACGGTGTATGTGTCTACACAGTCACGCACCATGGAGTGATATTTCAGTCTACAACACACTGCATATTCCGTGGTGGTCCCATGAGATTATAATGGGACTGAAATGTTCCTGTTGCCTAGTGACACTGTCGCCTTTGTAATGTTGTAACACAAGGCATTCCTTGTGGATTTGTGGTGATGCTGGGGTAAACAAACCCACTATCCCACCAATTGTATAAAATGTATGTACAGTACAGAATACTAGATCCTGATAATGAATGACTATGTTGCAGGGTTTTGTACTTACTGTACTATACTTTCATCATTATTCAGGGTGTTTTCCTACTTGTATATAAAAAAGGTACACTGTGAAAGCCTTATGCAGGACCCTGAGGAACTATTCCAGAGGCACTGCCGTCACAGGGCCGATAGCCTTGTGCATGTTACTGCCCTCAAAACCCTCCAGGGAGACAGGATGTGGAAGGCAGTGATGGTGATGATCCTTGACCACTGTGTCTGTGTTTGTGCCTTAGCGTTTAACAAAAAGGTTTAAAAAATAAATAAATTAAAAAATTTAAAACTAGAAAAAGCCTATAAAATAATAATACAAAGAAATAAAATATTTTGTATAGCTATGCAATGTTTGTGATTGAAGCTAAGCATTATTACAAGAGAATCAAATGATTTTAAAAAATGTTAAATGCTTATGTATGTGCATGATGTATAGTGTGTGTGTGTGTGTGTGTGTGTGTGTGTGTGTGTGTGTGCTTGCATGTGTGCATGCTTCCTGGAGTGAGAAACTCTTATCACTCAGAACCTAAGGCTTCAGGCTAAGGCCCTGCCCTCGTTTATGATGAGGCCCAGGAAAGCTAAGGATGTTGCCTGAGGTCAGTCAGGTGGGGGCAGGGGTGGCTGTCTCCCACCAGCCCTTCTGCAACCCCAGGGCCACATAAGTTTTCTCCTCTGCCCTGGGTTCCTTGCCTCCTGCCTCTTTCTGTAAGGCTGGAGCCTGGGGTACCTTCTGGTGGGAGAGCAGGAGGCTGGGCCTTTGTGTGTCCACTGCCTCAGGCTAATTGGTGGCCCAGACTCATCAATAAAGGGCACACTCTTTCTGGGAAGTAGGTTGGCTTCTGCTGCCAGGGGTCTGGATCATCACGATGTGAGAGGATGAGAAGAGCCTGCTCACGAGCTCTGTCCCATCTTGAGGAAGATGAAGAAAATGAGATGAAGAAAATTCAAAACAAAACAAAGCCCCCAAGTTTCTTTGCCAAGGTCCTGAGGGTCCCTGGTGACGAGAAGGGAAGGGTGGAGGCCCCTGTACCTGGCTCAGGTTCATTTCTACCTGGGTTCTCATTGCTCATGGACAAGAGACACTCAGTAAATGCGAAATACATGTATCCCCTTTTCCTTGCCGCCCTGAGGCTTAGCTTTGTCCATGAGGGCTCTGAGGGGCAGGCACTGGTCTGCAGCCAAAAGGGCAGCGAGGAGCATGGGAGGTGCAGCCTCTCACAGTCTGACTCCTCCAGAAGCAGGAGTGGTGGTGGTCAGAGACAGCCACACTGGCCTGCCCAGGCTGCTCTGTTTACGGCTGTAGAAGACGCAGGCCCTTGGGTACCTATCTGTTGTGTAGCTATGAGGACACAACAAGGCCTCAGGGAAGGGTCTGCTGACCTCAGAGGGAAAGGATGTTGTACTGGTCAGCTTTTCTGTTGCTGCAACAATATACCTGATCCCCATAGCTTAGAGGAGAAAAGGCTTGACTCGCGGTTTTAGACATCTGAGTCCACAGCTGGCTCCTCCAAGGCAGGAACATCATGGCAGAAGGGCCTGGTGGAGGAAAGCTGCTCAATTCGTGGTAGCCAGGGAGCAGAGAGAGCAGGAAGAAAGCCTGAGAAGAAGGGACCAAGGACCATTTATGGTCTGCAAGCTCACCCCTGTGATTTACCTCTCCAACCAGGCCCTGCCTCCTAACAGCAGTTTTAACTGCAAACGTATCAATGGATTAATCCCCTGAGGAGTACAGCACCCTCATGGTCCCACTGCCTTCCAAGACCCCACCTCTGAGCACAGAAGACTTTTGAAGAACACTTTAGCTTTAAATTATAACAGACACGATGGGCCAGTCTCACAAAAGGGCTCATAAATGACACGGTTGGTTGATCACTGTGTTAGTTCACTAGGGCTACTTGATTTCAGACATCTGACCACAAAGTGGATGGCTTCAAACAACAGAAATTTGTCATCATCTCCTCATCACGGAGGCCAGACACCTGCAATCAATGTGTTGACAGAAGCAGGCTGCCCCAAAGGCACCAGGGAGGATCTGCTCCAGGCCTCTCCAACCTTCCCACAGGCCCTTGGCTATGGCACTGTCACACCAGCCTTCATGCGCATTCTTCTGGTACCTCTGCATCCAAATTTCCTGTTTAGAAGGAGATCCCTCACCGTGGACTAAGGCTCGCCCTAATGACCTCAGCACATTGCGTTGTATCTCTGCCTCCAAGTACAGTTATATTCTGAGGCACTGGGGGTTAGGACTGCAGCATATGAATTTTAGGGGGAGCCAGTTTAGCCCATAACAGTTGCTGAGGAGAACTGTGCAATCCCTAGGAGGCTCTGACCTGGACTTGGAGTGTAAAAAGTTGAAGACTACCACCACACTCTCCAGATGTTGTGCAAACCCAGGGCGTCTAAGTTGCCCAGAATGGCTGTGTATCCTGCCAGGAGTCCTTCCTATAAGCTACTCCCTTTGCCTGGATGACCCTTTCTTCCTTGCCCCTCTGCTTGTCTGACCCCTAGAATTCTTTCATTCTCCGACCTCCTTGGGGAAACTGCCTGTGCTTTGATCCTATTTCAGTGCACAAGCTAGAGCACGTAGTGTGTATTGTAATTCCTTATTGTGTGCCTGTCATCCCACACCAGCTTACTGGGTGGGCCTGTAACTCTTCCACCTTCATGTCTTCAGGGTCTGTCCAGGCCCAGGCACATAGGGGATAGAGGTCTTCCAATGTGTGAGCTGTGGCCCTGAGAAATGGTGACCCAGGAACAGGCCAGTCATAGTAGATATCTACAGAAAGACCCCAAAGATGAAGGCTGGGGACACTACTAGGAATCTAAGCAAGAGGTACTAACATATACAGGAAAGTGTATACATCATATGTGTACAGTTTAATGGATTCTCACAAACTAAACAGACCTACATAACAAGCACCAGATCAAGAAACAGAACATCACCAGCCTCCACTACCTCCTGGTGTCCTGTCCCAGTTACTGTCTGAGTTCTATCACCATAGGTTAGTTTGCCTGTTCTTAAACTTTATATAGATTGAATCATCCAATCAGTACTCCTTTGTGTCTGTATTTTTTGTCTCATATTCTGTGTGTGAGATTTACTCGTATGGTTGCACGTCCTTTCAATTTGTTTGTTCTTTCTGCTGTGTGATGTTCCGGTCTGTGAACATGCCATGGTCAACTTCTCTGCTCGAGTACTGATAGGCATTTGGATGGTTTCCAGTTGGAGCTGATATGAACAGTGCTGCTATACATCCTTACAGCACCTTTGTGCTGTGCTTGTACCTGGGAGTGAATTCCTGGGGCCCAACCAAAGCATGCAGTTATCCAGGTGGAATGACCCTGAAAGTCATGTTTTTAAGGGCTATGAGGATGGAAACCAGACCCTAGGGGGAAAAAAGGTTGAAAGGCATCAGGAGTGACATCAAGAAATGGGAGAATTTGTTGGGGAGATCATTAGCCAAAAGGCTAAGAAACCAAACCATAGATGCTGCATTGAGCAGTTTTCTAGGAGGTGGATTGTGTAGGAAACTCAGGAGGATGAAGACTGGATCGAGTTGACCTGAGGAGAAATCCAGTGGCTGGTGTAGTCCTGGTCAGTGGGGGCTTGGCATAACTCCAAACAAGTCAGTCCCTGTGTGGACCCCCAGCATGCCTGGCTTTGCAGAGCCCCTGCCTGGGGAGAAGCCACTGTCCTCACGCTGGCAGCATTGTCAGATGGAGTTTCTGCAGACATTGTGAGGAAAGAGCCCTGGGCTGGGGGCGCAGAGCCCTGGGCTATTCCCCCACCTGACTGCCTACCTCTGTAAAGTACCCTCGAATGGGGGCTCTAGACTAGGGGGAGGCCTGGTATCCCCAGCATTGTTCTCCTGGCTGCTACGGGTGCGCCAGCTGGGACACTCACTCTGCTGGCTCGCCCGAGCTGCCTATGGTGACCAGCACGGGGACAGTGAGGACCTCTGCAGCCCTCCAGGCTTGGGCCTTGGGAAGGCTTTCTGTCTACTTGTTTTTTGTTTCCTTGTTATCCTGGCCGAGCAAATAATGTCATCTTTCTCACCCCATCTTTTCCAGAACGGCAGCAAAGACAACTCTCTGGACATGCTGGGCACAGACATCTGGGCTGCCAACACCTTCGATTCCTTCAGGTAACTTCCTCTCACTCCCTTTCCTGCGGCGTGTGGCCCGGCTACTCATCCTCCTGCCCTGCTGAGTCAGTGTTCACTGACGGGGGACAAATGGAGGCAACCAAAGGCAGGCGAAGCAGAAGGGATGAGAAGGAAGAGGACAGAGGATGGAGACAGGGGCTCCAAGGGAAAAAGATAAGGCCGCTGAGAGCATCAAAGGCAAAAGAGGAAGGGAAGAGGAAGCAGAGAGAAAAGAGGGTGCGAGCGGAAACGGAAACAGACTGAAAGGGAGAGGGAGAGAGGGATGAGGGCTTGAGGTGCTCAAGAGCGGACAGGGGCACATGGTGTGATGCGGCCGGCGGGAGTGGCAGGCCCAGTCCGGAAAAAGAGCATTGTGCAGTTCAGACTCTAGAATCTCCTGATGGGCCTCGAGAACCAGCCCGGGCTCCCAAGGACGAGGGCCGGCTCCCCTAAAAGGCCTGCCAAGGAGCCCCTGCCTTGGTGTCCACCAGCCATTCCTCGGGCCGTGGACAGACCCGGAGCTGACCAACTCGGGGTGCAGTCCAGTCACACCCCGGCCGGGGCACAGCCTCACCCCATGTGGAAGGTCTCCTGGGATGCGAACCCTGAGTACTGGCCCTTGCTCCCCCACCCATCCACCTCGGAGACCCTGTGGCCTTGTTGAGGTGCTTGTCTGAGGCCCTGTGACAGATTTTGCAACCCGTTCCCCAACCCCACCCTTCCTCAACTATAGGGGTGCGACAAACTCAGAGGAGGATCGCTCTGCAGTAGCCATTGGGCCCACACCAGAGTTTTGGAAGCATGTGTTTGCCTTTAGCAGGGCTGAGGGAAGGATCCCCCCTTAGGGGGGTCTCCCAGCCCTTGGGGATTGGTGTCCTCCCGCGCTCGCACCTCCCCGCCTCTTTCGAGGACATTTCTCCCCTCTCCCCTCCCCACTGGGCCTCCTGCCCTTCAGTCACTGACTGTGCGCCTCTCCCCACCTCCCATTTCTCGCCCTCCCTCGCCCTCTAGCGGTGCCACCTGGGACCTGCAGCCTGAAAAGCTGGACTTCACGCAGTTCCACCGCAAGCTCCGACACGCGCCCAAGCAGCCCCTGCCACACATCGACCGTGAAGGGTAAGGCGGGGCCGTCCTACAGCACCCGGGCACACGGGTAACTAATGTCCAGGGTGCTCTCCCCGTCTGCGCCAGCATTGCAGGCTCACTGGCTGCTCTCAGAATCTCTGCCTTTTCTACAGTAGCTGCTCCTGACCACCCAGTCACCGGGGCCAGTGGGTCTCAGAGTTGAGCAAGCATCGGAGACCCCATCCCACTTAACCTCCAGCGGGGTCCCGCTCCCAGGGGCTCCGATGTGGTAGGTCTGGGAGAGGAGCAAGGTCAGGAATCTGCATTTCTGACAAGTCCGAGGGGTTGTTGATGCTGCAGCCCAGAGACTCCCGCTTTGGGACCCACTGGTGTAGCGCTGAACGTCACACGAGGCCATCTCCTCTCTGTCAGCTTTGTACATCGGTGTTGCGGTCCTTTTAAAACAGACCTCGGGGTCTGGGCTGCCCTCGGCCACTGTGGCTTCAGCCACAGGCGTTGAGACAAATGACTGCAGATTCTATTTGCTTCAAATAATTTTTATTGAGGCAGAATTCACATAACATAAAGTTAATCATTTTAAAGTGCAATTCAGTGGCATTTCACATAGTTACAATATTCTGCAACCACTGCCTCTTTAGTTCCAGAACATTTTAATCACCCCAATTAAAAAGCCCCATTCCCATCTACATACCCACCCCCACCCCGGAAACACCATGTTTCTGCTTCTATGAATTTAGGTCTTCTGAAAATTTGTAGAAATGGAGTCGAGTGTGACCTTTGATGTCTGGCTTGTTTCACTCAGCATGAAGCGTCTGAGGTTCATCCACACTGGAGCGTGTCTCGGTGCTTCATTCCTTTCTCAAGGCTGAGCAATGTTCCGTTTTATGGCTGCTCTACTGCTTGTACATCCATCTGTCTATTGGTGGACATGTGGGTTCTTTCCACCTCTGAGGTTTTATGAATAATGCAGATATGAACACTGAGGCTGGTCTCCCTGCCTTGTAAAAACAAGCAGCCCCCTGGGAAGAGATGGTCTCCCTCTGCTTGAAAAAGGTTAAATAAAGCAAATCCAAAAGGAATTAGAAAAGAGAGTGTTTTGTGGGCACGAGTCCTCTGGGAAAGGCTTCAAGAGAGAGACGATGTCTTCTTGGGGTCTCCAGTCTCTCCTGTGTCCCCTGAGGACTCAGAACTGGTGAAAGCAGGGGGGAAACTGAGGCCCGGAGGACCAAAGTGATGCCGCCGCCTTACTGCCTGCAGGTGTCTAGTGAAAACCCATGCTGAGCTCCAGGTGCTGGCCCTGCTCTTGGAGATTAACCACCATCATGTCAAGTATGCAGCTTGTCCCCCGTGCCAAGGGACCCTTTGCCTTCTGAAAGCAGAGTAACAGGCCACACCCGCCCGCCAGCTGCAGACGGAAATTCCTCGGCCATATTCACCCACCCAGCAAGAGTTCAGTAGACTTCAGAGAGGGGCCCGGGGTCTACCAGAGACACCTGGCTCTGGCCAAACCCTGTCCCTCTCAGGTTCCCTGGGAGTGTGAGGCAGTGCCCTGTAGCCACCTTGTGGTGAGGCCAGGAACTGCATCCCGCACAAAGTCCTGATGCGTGGGGGATGGGCTCCACGTGTCCAGCCACTGCAGCCTCCCTCAGAAGCCGGGCACCACTTGGTTGCCAAGGCTTCCTGCAGCCCGTGTTTCCATGGAAGGACAGAAATCAGAGCAGGCTGTTGCCTTGGAAACCTGGTTGGCAGCAGTGACTCAGCTGGCTATCACTACCCTCCCCCTGGAACACGCACACCTGCAATCCTGCAGGAGGTACTGGCCCTGACCAGGACGGACTCAGGCAGCAGCCTTCCCCTGCCCACCACCACTGTCTGATCTCGGGCTGTTGAGTGACAGCGAGAGGCCTCAGAGCCCAGCGCCCACTAGAGAACCCACATGTGACCTCCTGGAGCAAAGCGAGCCGTTCCAGTCAGGCCAAGTTCCCAGTACCCTCTTCCCTAGGGCCGCAGCACAGGCAGAGCACAGATGACTAGATGCAGGTGATGCTTTCGCGGGCCGCCCTGTCATCCACAGGCAGACTTACTCGGTATGATCAGAAAACACGTGAACTTCTGAATTAAAAATTTATTACAATAAAAGACACATCGCCATTATTCTCCCTCAAAGCACTCCCCCTCGCTTCAAGCACACTTATCCCGTTCTTCTTGCCACTTCTGAAGCAGTTCTGGAAGTCCTCTTTCCTTGTCTTCTCCTGCCTGCCCTGATGTCCTGAATCCATTCAAAACATTTTGTGGCAATTTCTGTCACATAAAAACAACACCTATGTTCTTGTCTACCTGATTCACTGGAAATGATATGACGCAACTTCTGGCTCTTCCCAAAGTCAAAATGACCGTGAAAGGTAAATGTTTTAATAGATACAGCGTGTCAAGGCAGCTACAGGGACACATTAAAGACATGAAAGAGGACACCCGGAACTGCTCCAGGCAGTGACAAGAATGGTGGGATAAGTGTGTTTGAAGCAAGGGGGCGTATTTTGAGGGAGGTTAATGGTGATGTCTGTCCTGTAATAAATTTTTAAAATTTAGACATTCACCGTATGCTAAGCACCCGTGTGCTTAGCTCCTGGCCTCGGCTATGCCACTCACTCTGCCGGGGGTTTTTGTTTTTGTTTTTGTTTTTGTTTTGTACTTGGGTTCAAACCCAGGACCTTCACACTGAGCTGTACATCCAGAGCCCTTTGTATTCTTTTTTACTTTGAGACAAGGTCTCACTAAAATTGCTAAGTTGCCCAGGCTGGGCTCAAACTTGGGCTCCTCCTGCCTCAGCCTCCCACAGTGCTGGGACTACACGCTTGGGACACTTTCACACTCCCGGGTCCCACCTCCCTTCTGCCCTCGGCCCAAGTCAGCTCCACACGCTTTTCCTCCACTTTCCTGCAGCATCCCTGCTCCTGTCCCTGACCCCACCGGCCGCTGTAGGTACGGCTGTGTCTCCTGCAGTTGTTTAACCCAGTGCTGTTTAACTGGGGTCCCAGACCCCAGTGCAGAAGCATATGGTGGTTGAAGAAACGAAGGATCTAATGAGTTCACAATCCCCTTCTCTTCCACTCAAGCCTTTGCTGGCTTTGGCTGCCAGATTCTCTTCCTCTGAGCTCCAGGCACTTCTGGCCGGAGGGACTTTTGCGACTCTTGTCTTATGCTGCCCCCTAGTGGCGGTCAGGCTCATGGCTCTAATAGATAATGAGGACTTGCTCGGCCAAACACCTAGGGCTTTATTTTGCTGCCAAGGGCCCGAATAGAAACAGATGCTTGGTAAATATTTAAGTGAATGAGTTACTCCGAAATTTGAGCGTTGCATTAACTCTGCGGCTGGGAAGTGCTGCCGCCAGCCCGTGGGCAGCCCTCACTGGACCTCAGTCAATACTGACAAGGGTAATAATACTTACTGCGCCCTGCCACGTACCCACCCCTGTCCTAAGTGCTTGTCTTGTGAGAATTAAAACTCACCACAACCCAGACAGACAGAGCTATGGTCTTCACTTTCACGGGGGAGACTGGGAGACCCAGAAATGGAGGAACTCACAAGCAGCTGGGCTGGCCCCAGAGTCTGGGGTTTAATCGGTCACAAAAGTAGCCATAGCAGCAGGGATCCAGTTATGTGATTCTTTATTTTATTGTATTATAATTTTATTTCATTTATTACCTATATTTACCAGTTATGGAGATTAAATTTTGTATATAATACGTGTAAACAATACATATCTAAAGTATTTCCTCTGTGCCAGGCATCATCGTGAACACCTAAGCACTTGAGTCCATTAACTAAGTCAGCCCTCCAGCCCCTTTGTGATGCTAGGCACTAATTTTCCCCATTTTACAAGTAAGGAAAATGGGGCTCAAAGAGGTTAAGTGACTTGCAGGGGTCACCCAGTTCATAAGGGCTGCAGCTACAGTTGGGGTTCACACCTCCGGTTTGTCTCAGAATCTGCGCCCTTAAATATGCAGAACACGTAGATCTTTGGCCTGCGAACTGGGCCAGCAGCTCAGGCCCAAGGGCATGCTCGTCACAGGGGACACCCCGGAGGACGGGCACACAATGTCTGAGCAGGCTGAGAGGCAAGCCAAGGAGAAAGGGAGCCCCCCGCCTCCAGGGCTTTCTGTCAGCCCCTGCCAGCCTGTGTGACCTCGAGAAAGTTCCTTGGTGTCTCTGTTCATTGATCTTTTTTCCTTTGCTACAGTGGGGCAAGATGGAAAGGCTTTTATAAGAGCTGTGGTGGGCTTTGGGGTGTTCATTAGCCAAGAAGGGTCGAGGGGTTTCTCCATTCCTTTGTAGCCTCCCTGCAGGTTGGATGTTGCCTGAGGAAGGAGAAACACACACACACACACACACACACACACACACACACCCATCTCCAGGGCCCTTTCCCCCAGGGAGGG
Organism: Chinchilla lanigera; assembly: GCF_000276665.1. Classification (NCBI taxonomy): domain Eukaryota; kingdom Metazoa; phylum Chordata; class Mammalia; order Rodentia; family Chinchillidae; genus Chinchilla; species Chinchilla lanigera. The sequence continues at coordinate 33,817,208 of NW_004955402.1, forward strand.
GAGTCGGGGATGACTGATGTGCAGGCCTTGCGGGAGGGCAGGGCCAGGCTGTCCTGCCGGTCGCTCCTCTCCCGTGGCAAGGCTGGGACAGGACACTCACGTGAGCCTTGTTCCTTCCCAATGCCTTCCTGTCTTTTCTGGTCCAGGTGTGGAAAAGGGAAGCTGGAAGATGGAGATGGCATCAACCTGAATGACATTGAGAAGGTCCTTCCGGCCTGGCAGGTAGGTGCAGGGGCAAATTGTCTAACTGTGCCCACCCTCGGTCCTGGTGCCCTGCCTGGGCAGGCCTGGGAACTCCAGCTGGCCCTGGTTCCAGTAGCCGTGCACTGAGTGATAGATGGACAGGGCAGGCTCACCAGGGACCGGGGTTCCGTGTCCCACTCTGTGGCGTGTGTGGCAGCTTGTCCTTGTTGATGCTGTGGGCGCCAGTGGCGAGCATGCTGTCCCCTAGATGCAGCTCAGCCAACTTGGAGGTTTTTGCTCCTTGACCTGAAACTTCGTGCATTAGCGTACCATGGTGAGCAGCTGGGTGTCTAGTGTGGCTGGGGCTGCACTTAGCCTTCTGAGGAGCGGAGCTGTCCTGCCAGCCTCCAGATGTCTGCTGTGCTTGCTGACTTTGTCATCGACTGGCTCAGTGCCCAGAGTGGGGCCAGGCTCTGGAACAAAGAGGACTCACTCACCGAGGTGCAGTGAAGCCGGACATGAGATGCCTGCAGTGCTGGACTTCAGCAGAAGCAGCAGGGACAGCTCCTCTCGGGGACGGGGTGGGGCTGCCGAAGGCAGTTAGTGTGATGGACCTCCGAAGGGACTGCGCCCACCATCGCTGGCAGCGGGGCACCTTCCTCACCGTGTCACCTGCCCTTCCCTCTCCAGAATCTCCCACGCCATTTCGCCTGCACCCATTTGTCCCTTCCTGGTCCCTGTCCCATTTCAGCTCCCCTCTGGTCCTGCCCTGCACCTATCACTGAGAGAGACAGTAGATCCTGTAGTTCAGTTCCAGAAATTCAGTCCTGGTGAGACTTCCTGTGGTTTTCCACCTTTTTCTCCCTCTTGGGGTTTTTTGAGTTTCTTAGATCTGAAAGTTTATGGTTTCCTCAAATTTGGAAACTTCTCAGCCATTATTCCTCCTCCTTCCCCCAACCCTGGGGCTCCAATTCTGTGTGTGCCATACTTCTCCATAGTTTTCTGTGACTCGCCAAAGCTCGGCTTGACTTGTAGCAGTGGTGGTGGTCCTGGGGATTGAACCCAGGGCCTTGTCCATGCTAGGCAAGTATCTACCATCCATCCATATTCCCTGCCCTTTCTTATTTTATTTTGAGGCAAGGTCTTACTAAATTTCCCAGGTTGGCCTTGAACTTGTAATCCTCCTGTCTCATTCTGCTGTGTAACTAGGATTACAGTTGTATGCCACCTTCTCTGGCTGTTTTTTTAAAGTCTTTTTTCCTCTTTCACTTTTGATAGTTTCCATGGCTATGTCTTCAAGTTCACTCATCTTTTTATATCTAGTCCACTGTTAATCACATATGTCATATTTTTCATTTCATTATTGATCTCTAAAAGTTTAATATAGGGCCAATGACAGTGCCACATGCTTGTAATCTCAACACACTAGGAAGCTGAGGCATAAGGATCCCAAATTCAAGCCCAGCCTGGACAATTTAGTGACTTAATGAGACTCTGTCTCAAATTTTCTTTAAAAAACAGGGAAGGGGGAAGCGGGAAGGATGTTGCTCAGTGCAAAAGCCCTGAGTCCAGTGCCTAGTACTGCATTTAAAAATTCATTGTGGATATATATATCTTATATTTCTTACACTTTGTCCTATCTTCTTGAGTATGTGGAACCCATTTCTAATAGATGTTTTAATGTCCTTGTTGACTAAATCTATCACCCATGTTATTCCACACTGTTTCTATTAATTGATTTTTTTCTCCTGGTAATGGGTCATATTTTTTTGCATGTCTGATAATTTTATATTAGATATCAGATACTAGAAGCTTTACATTTTGGGGTGCTAAATTTTCTTGGGGGAGGTACTTATTTTCCAGTATCCCTTTAAATATTTTGAGATTTGTTCTAGAACACAGTTACTTCAAACGAATCTTATTCTTTCAAGATTTCTAAACTAACCAAGCGGGGAAGACTTTAGGACAGATTTCTGCCACCCTGCTGAGGCAGCGCACCCTCCGGAGACTGCCGTGCAGTGCCCTGCGTCTTAGGAGGTGCTAGAGGAACACCGCTGTTTCCAGGCCCATGTGATCCTAGCGGATTGCTCCATTTATTTCTTTTGAGCTTTCCCCAGCCTGGGACACTTCCTCATACATGTGCACAAATGACTACTCAGCCAGGAACTCAAGGTTCTGTGTCTCCCTGGACTCCTCTCTCAGGGTTGTCTTTTTTCTAAAGCTCTGCTTTCCGTATTCCAGTTGCCTTGGGTTCCGATTTTGTACTCTGTGGGTCTAACTCACGGAGACCGCCATCTCTGCGTGGACTCCACACCCTGGGTTGCGGCTGGAACTCTCTATCAGGAGGGACACACACTGTGGTCACCTCCATGCAAAGGAATTATGGTGACTTTATGGTAGAGCAACCTGGCAGGCTCCAACCTGACCAGGTGGCCCAGGCTAACATCATGAGTGGAGATAGACGGCCGCCGAGTACCTCCGATAAGTTGCAAGAAGAAAACCTACCTTCACTTCTGGGGTCGTGCAGGTGAATGCCCATGGTTTTGAGAAACGCACTCTACAACATTTGGGGGATTTGAGCCTCGGACCTGCTGTTGTCCTCAAATGGCTTGGGTGAGGGTCAGTGGTGATGGCGAGGAGGTGCACAGAGGGAAGAAGCGCAAATGCAGGGTGGTAACAGACCAGGAACCTAAGTGAGTTCTTTGTAGCACTCCTGCAACGTTCCTGCACATTCCAGAGGCTCATAAGCAATAGCCCTCGGTCGTGGTGTGTAGTGTGGAGGACAAAGGGCCAGCTCAGTCTCTGTTATCATCACCCCAAAGATAACAGAGTAAAGTCCTCCCAGATGATCCCCTTCTCCTTCCCTCCCTACATACCCACAGCACTCATTAGTGGTGTAAAAAGCACATTTGAAAGAGCTGATCTGGGAGAGGGACCAGCTGCCCCCTGCCCTAGGCGGGGTGTGGAAGTGGCCTTCAAGCCAGAAGCCTGGGAGCATCAGGGCCAGGAAAGAAACAGGTCTGACCACTGCTCTGCCTCAGTGTAAAGCAGAGTGAGGATACTTGTGGCCCTGTTGGTGGTCGGGAGGCTGTGCGCCCGGGTTCATATGGGGCACAGGGGCAACACCTGCACTCTGGACATCCAGTCGGCTTCTGCTCTCATTAGACTCAGGATGCTGCGAGTCAAGCCCCGCCTTCTGAGAAGGACCAGGCTGAAGGGGCCCTGTGTTGGGGAGATAGAGTGTGACTCACACCCCTACCCCACAGATACTCCGGGTAAGGCAAGGCACGCCTCCTAGAGCAGCGTGGATGGCCAGGCTCAGGCCTGCTGTGTGCACACATGACACAGGCAGCCACCGCAGTCATGAATGATTGCACGGCGTGACATCTTAGGCAGCGCAGAGGTTAGACTGGGAGCAAGGGGGCAGATTCTGGACATCTCCCATAGCTGTGCAGCGGGACTTTACCCTGTGGAGCCCGGCTTGCTCATTTGTAATGATGCTGTTGAGCTTTGCGAGCTGTGAAGCCCTCGCTGCTGCTGGGGAGGAGCAGGAAGGGGAGGAAGCAGCTCCAGCACCCGCTCAGGCTCATCCAGAACTGCTCCCAACCAGGATCTGTGAACGGTTTCATTGGCAGGGACCATCCCACTATTAAGTAGATTTTGAAAATCATCAGCCCCGCGGCCCTCTGCGGTTTTCTTCTCTTAGGAGTTTCTTTCCTGAAGGAGCGGTGAATCAGCAGGCACTCCTGAGCCTCCAGGGCAGCACTCGAGGCCACTGCAGAGGAGGTCTTCATCCTCCTCCCCGCCCCCCCGTGTTCAGGTTGGGGCACACAGGGCAAGGGCTCCCACATTCACACACACAGGTCCACACCCCACATGCAAGTATGAATACACATGTGCATGGGGACGCATGCATCGCAGATATCCCACATATGCATGCACAGACATACTTGCGCATGCACACACACACAACCACACATGCCTCACATGTACACACACACATAGGCGCCATACACATTCCACATATATCACACACCACACATGGGCACATACATATTTCTTATACCACACACCGTACATGCAAATGCATGGAACACATACACGCACCACATCCACACATGTTTTCACAACACACACTTTGGACCTGCTTTGCCCTCAGAAAACAAGATCCTGATGCCGCAGCTGCACCCTGGAACTGCCTGAGAAACTGTCAGACCTACAGCTGTCTGACGTGTCCCTAGACCAGTGGTGGTGAACTTATGGCACATGTGTTATTTGTTTTTCTTTTAAGAAAAGAAATGTTACTGTATGAGTTGCATGTTTTAGTTTTTCTAAACTAAAACTTTAGTATTCAAGTTTAGTTGCAGTGTTGGCCTTTTGCAATAAATAAGTGATTTTGGATTGCAGTTTGGGCACTCTTCTCTAAAAGGTTCACCATCACTGCGCTGGAGCTGCTGAACTAGTCATTTGTTGCTCAAAACCTAGCTGCTTAAAAATATATTTATCACTGGGGATATGTGGCATAGCACCTGCCTGGGAAGTGCAAGGTCCTGAGTACAATTTCCAGTATCAGAAAGAAAAAAAAAATATGTAGATATATAGATAGATATAGATATAGATATATAATTACACACACTCTTTGAGAGTAGGTGGCTGGTGAGCCGGTCCAGGCTGCAGGCTGTCTTGTGAGGCCTTTGTCTAGCTCATGGCCTGGGCTGGCTGCTCCTTCCCGCGGTGGCCCCCTCACATGACAGAAGGCAGGAAGCCTCTCTGTCAGCTGCCTGAGCATCCTCACAACATGGCAGCCGGTTCCCCCAAAGCAAGTTATAAGAGAACATGTGATTGGGAAAGCATCCAAGCTCGGCTCACATCACTCTGCATGTGCCATATGTTGTTTGCACAGGCCAACCCTGGCACAGTGTGGGAAGGCCTCGTGGCGCATGTGAGTACCAGGAAGACAAGACCATTGAGCCGCCCCAGAGGCTGGTCCACACCTGCTGAACTGGACCAGGAATCTGTCTTTATAAAGCATTATAGGAAGTTCCAATGAGCAGTAAGAGTTGAAAATCTCAAGTTCCAGTTGACCCTGCTTATGGCTTGGCTGCTCCTTGAGGCCTTTGCATTTCATGTGGGTCCCATGGAATGAAGCTGACAGGTCTCTTGATTCCCCAACATAGCTTTCTGGGGCAAGAAAAAATCTAGATCCTGGGAGAGCATGATGGGGTGAAGGGATGATCTTTCTGCGTGTTCTTGCATTCCTCAAAGCCCCGAAGAGCTAGGTATAGCTGGTCCAATTGTCTGCCCTTGGCTCCAGATCATCAACTGCCCTGGTTACTGGGACTTAGGGTGGGAGAAATCCTCATTGTATGAAACTGTCTAATACAAAATAGGATATTCAGGGTTCCTGGACTCAATCACAAAAGCCGGTCACAGTAGAAGGCATCATGGTGACCACCAAAACACCCTCACTTGCATGTTAACCTTGAAGGCACTGTGCACCCAAGTGAAGATGACTGAATGGGACAGAGAGCCCCGTCCCTAAGCCTAGGGACCCCCAGTCTCCCATGGGAGCCTTGGGTGTGTGCAGAAATGGGCAAGCTTCCTGGAGACTCTCCCAGACATAAATCAGGGAAACCTATTGGTACTGCTCATTTATTCTGGAGGCAAGGAAAGAAGAGGAAAAGGGGTGTTGTCTCTCTTCCCACTTGCTTTGCACTTTTCTTCCCAGAAGAAGAGAGACCTCAGCCTCCACATCCCTGTCCACACTTCTCAGTACACAGGAACCTCTGTGATTGACCAGTCCGGGTCTTTTATTCCTCTTTGCTTCCTCCCAGGCAGTCCTCTGCCTGATGAACCCCTTTTCTCTGCCTGACGAACCCCTTGTCCGGGCCAGGTCACCTCCCCTCCCATGCCCCCAGTGCACCAGGGAGAGTCTGATCATCCATCTGCTGAGTTCCCCAGGCCCCTGCTCGCACCCCTGAGTGATGGTTCCTGTCACACTGCCCCTCCTCATTTGATTGTCAGACCCCTTCCCTACGCTGTGTGCCCCCTGAGGGCTGGGGCCGGGTCTCATCTTCATAGCCCCCTCTCCAGGCCTTCTTGAATGAATATTGTTGAATAGCCTTCCTGATGCTGTTGTGGCTGTCTGGATCCGAGAGAGATATGGTAGGATTTGTGTCTGTTTTGCCGTTCAGCCCAGCCCCTTTCTCTTACCATTTCCCAGCAGAATTTAGCATCAGCCTGTTTGCTCTTTACGTGATTGCTGGAATAGTTCTCCTTTCTCCTCCTCCTCCTCCTCCTTCTCTCCTTGCTCTTCATCTTTGTCTTCATTTTCATTGCCTTCCCCTCCTCCTCTGCCTCCCCTCCCCCTTCCTCCTTCTCCTTTTAAAACGATTTATCCATTATCCCCCATGTTATTATACTGTAGCCCATGATATTAAACCAATCTCCACATCTCAGTAGCTTCATGTATAGAATTTTATTTCTGCCTTTCTGAAATTCTACTGAAGGTCCATTGTTCACAGCCTTTCCTTGGAGGCTCAAGGGTCCAACTGGATTCCACCTGGGGCTCCACCACTCAGTCATGGCTCCCAGGGGCCCTGTCAGGGGCAAAGAGTAATGTTTTGGCCCGGAAGTGTTGCTTCCACTCCTCGCCTATTGGACAGAGCTGGTCACATGACCATAAGCAGTTGCAAAGGGCGGGTAGGAGTGGATCGCTTACAGCTGTTTGGTGAGCAGCAGATACTTCTGCCAAAGCTTTGTTTTTCCTTTAGCTCATCTTGTTTACTTAACTCACCTTCATGGGAAAGCCCTTTGCCCAAGCCTTTTAGAGAAAGAACTGCATAAGACAATCCCTGGGAGGGCACAGTCTAGCCGTGGACCTGAGACATGTACGCAGATTTCAGTGCCTCACCATTGAAGCTGTAAATGCCCCAACAGATGTTGGACTTTGCCCAGGTCAGAGCCCCTGAGGGGTGCAGTCTAGGTAGTCCTCCTCTATGTCCCCGCCTTCCTGCCCAGTGCCACTGCAATCACTAAAGCCTGGGCCTGGAATACAGAGCAGAGGGGCCCAGTGGCCCCCAGCTTAATGCCTGTTGTGGTTCTCCTGGGAGCTCCAGCTTACCTCCCACTGGGAGTCACACATGAGGCTTCTAGGGGTGCTCCTAGGAGATGGTGCCTTGGGTGGGGCACCTGGGTTGCCAAGCCAAGCCCCCTTCATCCAAAGCTGAGGACCCTATCCCTGATGATCCCACCTGCCTGGATTTCCACAGTGAGCAGTGACCTCAGGCTTACCTCCCTATGGTGCGAACTTCAGGAGCGCCCGTTTTTCACTGTGCTTGGAGCAACGGGGCAGACATGTTAGTGTCCACGGGTTGCACCTGTATCCCTTGAACCCCAGCTGCTAGGAACAGTTCCCCACCTATAAAAAGCATTTCATTAGTCAAGAGCCTGTGCTGCTGACATCACTGTCCCCAAGCTCTGCTGCCCAGTGGCGGTGGTTTGGGGGGGAGAGGCGGATCGGCCGCCCCCAGGAGTGAGGCTGGCCTTGCTCCCCAAGAGCCCCGATCAAGGGAGGGTAGCGGGCAGCTCTGGGCACAGGATGTGGATTCAGGGTTCAGTCATGGTTCCGGGTGGTGAAGCCATAGGGCAGGCAGAGGCTGAGACCCACACAACTGGGCTCAGAATGGGGTGCTCAGGGAACCCCCATGTGCTATCCCTGGTGCTGGCATCACACCTGCATTCTTGGCACCTCCATGGTGAACCGCATTTGAGCCAGCCTGCCATGCTGGCTGTGATGTGGACCGTCCAGCCCTATCATTTGTAATCCTGCTCCCAGTGTGGCCACAGAGTCGGGGATGGGGAGTGCTCTGGTCATCACCGGGACAAATGGCTGCATGTGGCTGACTCCCACTAGAGGGCACCAGTGTTCCACTCCGTAGGATCCAGTCTGGCCTCTGTAGTGAGAAGTCCCCTGTCTCCAGCACCTGCCGCTGCCTTCGCTGACTGCTCCTCCTTACCAGGGCCAAGCATGCAGATCCCCAAGATGGTGACACCCTCAATGCTCAGGCCCTTCCTCTCCACAACAAGGGAGAAGAGGAGGTGAAAGAAGCCACCACACAGAGGTCAAAATGACCCCTGCTGGGCAAAGGCTTGACATTCCTCAGAGAGCCCTTCTCCTACCTGGCACCCCTGGGAACAAGCAGCCACCCCAGGAGGGCAGCTGCACAGACAAGGGGGCTGCCTTTCCATGGAGCTGGGCGGTGCAGGTCATATTCACCACATCACCAGCTCCTCTGAGGGCCTGCGGGGACTCAGCCAAGGTATGGAGCTTGGGGAGTTAAAAGGTATGGACTTCGGCCCTGGAAGGACAGGCTGGCAGGAGGAAAGACAGAGTTCTGCAATCTAAGCCCAGGTTAGCCTGGCTGAGTTCAGTGTAGCAGAATAGGTTCCAGCCTCCCCTTACACGTCCTTAGCCTCAGCTTCTCTGTCCAAGCAGCCCCTAGGGAGTGTCCACCCTGGCTCCTCCCTGTGAGGTATGGTGACTTGAAGAGCAAGGTCCCTGCAAGGCTGTGAACCCTATCTTGTCCCAAGCCCCCTCTGTCTCCTAACTGTGACTGGCTTTAGAGAAATGACAGCCAGCTGGCATGTTGCCCCTCTGCTCCCAGATAGTCCCAGGGTACCCTTAGATTTCCTCCGCTTCCCAGGGGGCTGGGATAGGAGCAGGAGGGGCCCTTCAGGCCCTGCCAAAAAGCCACCCCTTATTCTGCATCCTGCTTCTGAATCTTATATAAAACCCCAGTTGAAAGACATTGGTGAATTACCCAGTGTCTTGCTCAAGATCTTCTGTAAGGACATAGTATTTTGATCATTTTCCTTGATTCTACACATCTATTTCTGCTGTGTTTTGTCTGACAGTTGGAATTATATAGCCTACCTTACTTCTTCTTTTGCCTTTTTGTTAGAAAATTTTGAAGCTAAATTCTGTTTGTCAGGAACGAATTCATTTATGCTGACCTGGTTAGGCCAGTCCCTCTGAGCTCAGGCAACTGAGCTACGTAGGAGAGCAGTGTCTGTCTGCTCTGTGGAGTGGGTGGCCTGTACCCTAAAGAACACGAGCAGGGCCATCATGGATGTGGCCAAGGCACTTCCTACAGAGGGTTCCAGAAGACCCAGGGAGTGTAAAGTGGCTTTCCAACCTCCTGAGGGTGTATCCAAGGCATGTCTTCACACAGGACTCAGAAAGGACAGGAATCACCAAAGAAAGAACAGTGAGACTCAGGGGTAAGCACCTCATTCCCCTCATTGGCTCCAAATAAAGACGAGAATTATACACCTTCTCCATTCCTTGAAGAACGTAAGGGACAAAGGAGCTCTCACAGTGAAAATCACTGCGCCATGCAAAGATAACCAAGGTTTCTACCCTCCTTTGGCGTAAAAATGGTGGCAGACCAAGAATTGCCTCCTTTTTCCAGCAGGTGGCGCTGCTACTTTTGCGGTAACAGTGGTGGCGCCACTACCACACACAGTGGCTGATCCTGCAAGTGGAGTAACTGTAGTCGGGTTCCAGCCCTCCAGATGGGAAAGAATGAGTTTATCATCCCCCGGAGCTTGTCAGCATTCTTGCCGACTCTGGAAACTTCCGGGGTATGCTAACTCACAGGCATCAGGATTATTAAAATATCCCTAGATGCCCAGGAACAAAGTCACACAAACACCAAGTCTCATCCCACACTGCAGGCCCTGTCTTCCTCCAAGAGCTGCTTCTGTCGCCTTCTGGTCCCATGGGGAGGGTGGTCTGACTTCATTCATTCAGTCCCCCAGCACCTTTGATGGACTGTTAAAATGCAGAGCCCCAGTACCTGTCCCATCCATGAACGGAAATTCTCCTAATGACCCCGTAATGAGAATCCAACACTGAATGTAATGCCCTAACGTTTGCCAGCATTCATCGAGGGCTCTTGGTATTCCAGGAACCATGAGGGAACTGGCATCATCATCTGTTACTTACCCCTCACTCAGTCCCACGGACTCACAGGGCTTGTGATCATTCCATCCAGTCTCCGTGCTCCCCACCCCTTCCTCGCTGTATCCCACACACATACACAATGCTCATCACACACACACACATACACATTCTTCATTCTGTGTCTCTGTTCTCCCACTAGAATGTAAGTTCCACATGGACACATCGTGAAGTACTATACTGGCTGAGCGACTGCATGAGCCTTGACCTCCTCCTATCTAGAGGGTCCCACACTCAGCCCAGAATATGGGCCTCCACTGCAGAGGATGCCACAGATCAAACCCTGTCTGAGCTTCAGACCTGCAATTCTGATTCTCAGAACGGCTCTGTGCTGTGTTCCTTCTGTTATCATCTTACAGATCGGAGAGCCAAGATCAAATACTTCCCTCCAAAACATACAGCTTATAAATGGGGGAGGTGGGTAGAATGCAGGCAACCTGACTCCTCTTTGTATGTAGTGTGATGAGGAGGAAGAGGTGCTGGGAAACCAGTTTCTAATTCTAGGTGACACTAGTCACGTAGGTACTGCAGGTTAAGGGGGTGCCATTTCCTTAATGAGTGTGAACAGGAAAGTGGATACCTTTTTTCTCTACTTCTGAAGGCAATAAAAATGGAAAAGGAAAAAAATAGAAGGAAAGAGAAAAGCCCCTACTGATACCTTTCAAAAAAGAAGAATGTGGTTTTTGCTTTTTTTAATCAAGGGCCTCCCCCATCCCTGCTGACACAAGGCCCTAGGTCAGCTATGGAGGAGGAGCGCTCACCTAGGAGACCCCTCTGCCTCTCAGGCCACCCTCCCCCAAGGGCTTCCTCCCTCAGGACAAAAATAGGTGGTCATACAATAAAGGAGACCAGAAGTTCTTCAATCCATGATTTCCTGTCTGACGCCTCCAGGTAGTAGGGCCCACTGGGAAAGGGCAACGTGCTCAGTGAGACGAGCCTTTGTTGTTTTCATTGCCTGTGAGTCTTTTTTATAGAAATGATTATTTGAGGGGAGGGTGAAGACTTTTGTTAGTGGCAACCAGGAAGGTCCCTTGGAAAGAGACAACTGACTGAGTCTGGACAGGTTCCCTCGAGGCTCCCGCCTCTTCATGTGGGGCTGAGCACAGAGAGCTGGGATCAGAGGTTCCAACTGCTTTCTGGGCTGGCTCCAAGGGACCTAAGACAGTTTGCCTCCCTTGTATGGCAGCCTCAATGATCCAGAACATGGCCAGGGTCTTAAGCAGGGACTGGCAAGTCCAGCCCACCAGCCTATTTTTATAAATAAAGTTTTATTGGCACACAGCCTCACCCCTTCCCTTGGTCACTATCCCCAGCTGCACTTGTGCTGCAGAGCTGAGTGGTTGCAGTGTGGATGCTATTGCTTGCAAAGCCTGAAATATTTCCTACCTGGCACTCAACAGAGAAAGGTTGCCAAATATGGATCTAGCGTATAAACAGGAGAAAAAAGGGAAAAGCCCTGAGAGTTAAAACAGGTGTCAAAATATGGGGAGCTCATTCACAGTAGCTGTCCAAGAGCCCTTCAGTCCCACACACAGAACAACATGTAATTCATCCAAATAATTCTCTTCGAGCTTCTTTTTCTTCATCTGTAAACTGAGCATCATGTACCTGTTTGATTTAGCTTGCAAAGCTATGCTGAGAGTCAGGATGTGAGCCAGATCACAGAAGGACAGTTATTTGTAAGTTGAAAAACTTTTTTTTTTTTTTTTTAACCTCACTGGCCATTTCTGTTTATAACTCACTGGCATAGGGGTAGTGCCAGGGAAGGGAGGGATTTGTGACAGAGAGAAAAGCCCATGCCTGAGGCCATTTTCCACTCCCCCATTCCTTTTTCCTGGCCTATCAGCCCTTCTCTCTTCTCCAGATCTACCCTCTGTTGCACATGCCCTATTCAAATATTGCTTCCTCCATGGAGCCCATGGAGAATCTTCCCTCAGACTTTGTTGGACCTTTGGGGGGACTTGATTCTAGGCCACTTTGGAGGTTGGTTGATTTGTTGTGTGCTTGTGCTTCCTGAAAGAGGTTGACCTTGAGCTAGGACTTGGCTGACTATGGGGAGAAAAGAGAAGATGGTAGGGGAAGGAAGTGAGTGAAGGATGGTTCAAGGAAAGGAGGCTGCTGAGAATGGGGTCCTGGAGTCCCAGAGAGATGCTTCGGTAAGAATCTAGAGCAGTTGGTAGAGGCCCTTGAGGCCTTGGGACTTGTCCACACAGGGGCTCAGCCAGATGTTTCTGAGAGGGAAACACACAATATAAAAAGGATTTTGGAATCCCAGCATTGGCACCTGATGGGCCTCTTCCTGAAGACCACAGAGAATTCCTAGGATTGCACAGATCTGTAGCTAGGGAAGCAGTTTTATTACTTTGTCAGGGATAGGCCAGGGTCACTTAACAACAGGACTTATCCCCAGTGGAAATGTCACCTGATCTGTGCCTTGCTTTGGGCCAGACCATACCTAGAATCCTTTGCTGGGTGCCAGGGGGCCCCATCAGTCAGGTGGGGATGGCCTGAGGCCAGCGTGGGGCAGGGAACACTTGAAGGGTAACAAGCCCAAGGGAGGCCAGAATGAGGATTACCTCAGCTGGACCAAGAACATCATAGAAATGCCCCATGTGACCCTCATGAAGAGTGAGCCAGGACCCGGAAAGACAGTGGCCAGCAAAGGTGCCAGGCACACAATACTATGAGCAGAGCCTAAGCTGGCCCACAAGTCCCTGGCTAGGGATTCTCCAAGGCAGGCCCACCCTCCTGTACACCACACCCCAGTAACATACCACCTCCTGCTAGAAGAGGCCCCCCCCCTACCCAAATAGCAGTGCCAGGCCCACCCTACAGCAGTTTCCAGGGTCAGCTCTAACCCCAGAGCCATTTTGGTGGTGCTTGTGGTGAGCTGGGCCAGAAGGTTGCACATGGTCCAGCACCTGGCTCCTTGTGCTTTGCCGATGGATGGAGCCGCCAGGCTGGAGGAAGAGGAAGGTGTTGCTGAGGGTGTGAAGCATCCATTATTCCTTTATTAGCAAGTGGGCCGTTTCTGGTCATGTTCTCTTTCTTGGCTGTGGTGAGTTTGGGGGCGGAGAAGCCCGGTTATTTTCGTTTGCCCGGCTTCTGTCCCTGGGAGTGGCGGTGGGGGCAGACGGGGCTACGTGCTGCTACGTGCTCTCCAGCAGGCGTTTGTGAATGGGCCCTGGCTCCCAGGGCAGCCTGCAGCAGGCGGCCTCCCCAGGACGAGCCGACTCTCACTGGCTCAACGTCTTCATTTTTTTCTAGCATTGCAGCAGCCCGGCCGGAGGAAGCTTTCTTCTGGCCCAAGAACAATGCCAGGGTCAGCCCAGGGACCTCCCTCCTACACCCTCTTCCTTCCATTGTAAGCCTCTACACAATCCCAGGCCTCTCACCCTGCACAGCGGGTGGGGGCTGGGGGTGTCAGGCCCAGAAGAGATTAGCAAAGTATGTGACACTTCCAGTTGCCTGCCTCTACTTCCCAGGGCTCAGAGCTCTGAAGGCAGTCGATGGCCAGACGAAGGGTGTGTCAGTAGCTGTTGGGTCTCTGGGCTGTGCAAGGGGCCCCAGCTGAATGAGGGCCCTCAATGGATGGTGCCACCCTCTCCCCACTGCCCCACTAAATCATAAGCCAGGGCTGGGAGAGACCTAGAACTTCACCCATCAGCTCATTAGGGAAACAGTCAGGAAAAAGGTAGAGAATTTCCCACCTTCTCATTGCCCTACATAAAATTCTTCTGTAATTTCCCAGGGCCTGCAAAAAACCCCAGACTTCCCTCTGTCCCCAGGGTCTTATGGTCTATAGGCCTCTCTCTGTGACTCCCCAGCCCGTCTGTGACCTAGGCTTGGTGACTGAATAACTGAGCCTGTGTCCAGCAGCACAAACCCCCTTCCTACATGTCCCTCCCAGGTTCATCTGTCTGCCTGCCACACACCTGTTCTTCAGACTGCTCCATGTCCCTTCCTCTGTGAAGCCCTCCCTGATAAAGCACTTGCCCTGTGCCCTGTTTGTTGAGTCTCCCAGACTCTGCCAGACAGTAGTATGAACCCAGAGCTCGGCTTCCCCTCCTTGTACTGTGTGTCTCTCACACACATGCATGCCTCCTTGTGACACAAATGGAACCCCAAACCTGAAAACACACCTATTCACCCTTGTAGTAGGTTCTCAAAGCATTGTCCCAGGGCAACAATATGAGAAATGCACATTCCTGAGTTCCCCTGAACAAGGACCTCAGAGGTGGACCCCGTATTCTGTATTTTAACAAGCTCCTCCAGTGATTCCAGCGTGCACTGTGGCTTGCTCTTTTCTTTCCCTTGGCACTGCAGGTTAAACCCAGGGCTTCATGCATGTTAGCCAAGCGCTGTACCTCTGAACTATACCCCCAGCTCCAGTGCTGCAATTTGAGAGCCACTAGCCTAGGATCCACTTGCAGGTAGTTGGCTTTTAATTGTAACTCCTTGATAATTTAGTGAGTCATTGACATCTCCTTACCCTACCCTTTCTGTTGGCAGCTGAGATTTGGGGGTGGTTGTTTTTGCCATCACTTTGCTTAAGTGAAAGGGACAAACACTCTTGTTCTATTTAACAACCGAAGAGAAGGATTTGCACAGGGTTGGGGATGCAGGGGCATGACAGTCCCGCAAGTACTGTCCCTAGCCATGCTTTGGATGACCTGGGCTCCAAAACCCTGGATGGGCAACTATACATTATGGTACCCAAGAGCTCATTACCTTGCACCAATCAAGGCAGAACCCTCAGCCCCATGTTTCCAGGTGGCCAAAGTGCTACTCACATGGAGGTGGGGGCAGCCTTGGCTTCTAGATAGGGAAGATTCTTGGGCTGACCATTCAGGAGCTCTCCTCCTGCCATCCACTCTGTGAGGGCCAGAGGAGACATCCTCCATCCTCCACCCTCCACCTTTCATGTGTTGGGAAGTAGCTGTTGAGGAGAGGAGTTTGTTCCTGAGCTCACAGCCTCTGTCAGCAGCAGGCAATGACCCTGGAGTGTACTTAGGGAGCAGGCAGAAGCTGACTGGGGAGCAAACAGCAAATGCAGACTTCAGTCTACAATGGGAATGATCAAATGTTGATATAAAAGAGGCCACCAAAGATGAGCAGCAACACAGCTGCAGGCCTGGCTATGCTCTATGGAAATGCCGAACATTGTGACTATGTGCAGAAAACAGTTCTACCCTCTCCCCTCTGAGGTTCTGTAGTCTGTTTCCAGCAGAGGGTCCAAGAGACAGGCAGTCACTTCCTGGCCTGAGCCTCAACTTTGCACTGGGAAGGGAGCCTGGGCTCTGCCATCCTTTGGGTCCAGACTCATGCTCTCCTCAGCTACTCTGGGACATTTCTAGAGGAGAGTCCTGTCTGGTCATTCAGGCATCATGTTCTTAGGTCTTTCATTTTTCCTTTTGGCATCCAGTCCTAAAGGGTTCAGGAAGTAGTTCTGCCTGGAGTGATGTAGTCTGGCTCATTGCTCACAAACCTGGATGTGTTGTTGTTGCTGTTGCTGTTGCTGTTGCTGTTGCTGTTGCTGTTGTCGCTGTTGTTGTATTACTGATGGGGAAGCTAACGTAGCTTTTTGCTGCTATTTGCCTGGAGCAGTCTCTTGATTCCCAGATGTCTGCCAGTGTGACCTGGATCAAAGGAAAGGTAAATGGCACCTTTGTCCTCTACTGAGACAGAGGGCCACCAGCTCCAAGAGCTCTGGTCCCATGTTCCCAGGGGCTCACTGGGACCCTGATGCTCCATGAGGTCTAGGGCTGTTGTCACAAAGCCTACACTGAGTGACTATCAGGATATGAACCTCTTCTACTACATGTATGGTGTGGAAGTGTTGGAGGGCTGGAAGCTACTATCGCTCCGTGTCCTCATGACTAAGGTGAGTGTGTCAGAGCAAATGACCTCACTGGCCACTTCTGTGTCCAGCTCACTGGTACAGGGCAGTACTTGGTTCCAGTGGGATTCAGAAAAAGTAAGAGGTGGGCTGGGGACACATCCATCAACCCGTGTTTCCCAGGTTAGATTACAAAAATCAAATAACGCTGAAAGATCTGTAGCAGATATCATTGAGGAAGTACTTGGGAAACTGTAAGGCTCTAGTGAAATCTGCGGGATTTCACATGGGCATCTGTAAATACATGCTACACACAGCAGCTCCCTAGGGCCCCCCAGGAGCCACTCAGCATGCAGAGCTGTGCACGTGCCTGCGAGCAGGCCAGGCACATTGGTGGCGACACAGGCCTCTTCCCTCGGCATTTTTATAAAGGGAATCGGGTGAAGGAAATGTCTAGGAATAGACAATCTTCCTAAGCTCCCCCAAAATAACTCCAGTGGAAACAATTGTGGTAACGTCCATTCTGCTGTTATTGTTTCAGTTGACTGCAATATGGGAAAAAATCTCCAGGCATTTTCAACTCAGCTGGGAATCCATTTGACTTCCAGGGGCCTGGAAACAAAGGGATTGTGCTTGAGGGCCACTCTGGGTGTTCATGGCCCGCTGGTGCTGACAAAGACAATTGTGAGGCTTGTATACAGCCTTGCTTTTCCTCTCTCCTTCCCTTTGGGGACACTCTTGCTAGAGGACTTTGTATTTTCCCATGGATAGCTGCTAGAGTTCCTTACCAAGGAGAGTATTGTAACTGCATGCACGGAGTCTAGAGTTCCTTGCAGACAGCTATACAGCCCCAAACTCAAAGATGGTTTCCCTTGCACACCAAGTCCATTGTCTCCTCTAAGAAGCTCTTTCCTGATGCAATGCCTCCACCTGCAGGCAGGTACTCATCTCCCCAGGCCTAGGGCATGGCCCTTGCCCTGCCCTCCTGCCTTCCTGCTCACTTCTCCTCCTAATCTGTCCTCCTCAGAAAAACTGTCCCAGCACCTTTACGCGGTCCACTCTCCATCACCTCCTGCATGACTCACAGGACATCCTGCTGCTCCTGTGGCCCAGGAAACAATATCTGAACCCTTGAACCTTCTTCACTCCCCCATCCATTGTTGCCATCCACCTCCTCTAATGGATGCCCCAACTTCTCCAGGACAACCTTCTATTCCTGTCATTTTATCCTTTTCAAAAGCCTCAGCTTGTTAGCTGTGTGACTAAATGTGATTTAACTTTTTACTTTTGTGAAAAATCCCTGATAGACCCAATGCTCCTATTTCCAACTCACCATTGGTGAAAAACAGTTTCCCTCTTGCCTCTGGACCATGCCTTACGTACCATCCCCACCACTTCTCTGCCCTCTAATTCTCCCGTCCCTTAGAATCTATATTGTTTCCCCCATTTTCCAAGAAGTATTTGCTGACTATTGTGCTAGAACATCCTAGAACCTTTGCTGTCTCGGAAGAGAGTACCTTGTCTCATCACACTCCTCACACTTCACTGTGCATACAGACAGCAAGCAGATCTGGTTAACATGCAGATTTCAACTGAGCAGGGCTGGATGAGGCCCAGATTTTTGTATCTCCAGCCAGTTCTCAGGCAGCCCCTGTGCTGCTGGTCTGTGGACTGCACATTGAGTAGCAGGACCCTATGACAGTGTTCCCCACATTTTGTTGCACACTGCAATCTTATGAGGGTTTTAAAAGAGATTGATACCAATCCTCTGCACCAAACAATCTGATTTTATTGGCATGGGGTATGATCCAGGCAATGAGGGGTTTAAAATCTTTTCAGGTGATTATCATGTGCAGTAAAGTATGGGAAACACCATCTTACTGTGTATATCAAGGGTGTCTAAGCCTGCTATTTATTTTGTCTGTGCTTACTTTTTCTTTCTTTAAGGCCAGACTGACTGATTGAATCTTAGGCCTTTAGATGCTTTTTTGATGATTAACAAGTATTAATAGAGTACATATTGCTGGTAGGGACCCATACTAGATGTTGAGGAAAATAAAAATGAGAAGTCTTGCATCTTTGCAGAGCCTGGTGAAATCTACCCACTGCCAGCCTTGGCCAGCTGGGGCCTGTTGACATGGTTTGGGGGCCTCTGGGCCATGTTTTCCCCACCCTCACAGGGAAAAGTCACAAACTCCTGGCTTACTTATTCTAAAACACTACCACTCACTTCGTTTTCCTTTTGGTCTGAAGCAGTGGTTCCCACTGACCACTCTTTAGATGTACCTGGCCTGCATTTAACATTTCTGGTGCTCAGGTTGAACCCCAGACCCAGTGCGTAAGAGTCTCTGTAGTGGGATCTGGGCATCAGAAAATTTTCCAGCTCCCCAGAAGCTTCCAGTGAACAGCCAGGGCTAAAAGCCATGGACCTCATGTTTTTATTCATTTAAATGAAAACACAGTCCATTGATCTTCCTCTAGGAGGACTGAGCTTGTCAGACCCTTCCCTGAAAGCAGAGAGTGACGATACTGGGTATCTATCAAATGCAAGACTCCATTACTATGTGGGGAAGGACCCAGCGGGGAAGACGGGGCTGCAAAGTGCATGCAACTCCCAGCAAGTCTGCAGAGCAAGGGTTGGCAGATTATGACCCAGGGCCAAACTCAGCCCGCCATCAGTCTTTATAAATAAAGCTTTATTGGAACACAGCCACACATGTATAGCTGCCTTTACTGTACAATGGCAAAACTGAGTGTTTGTGACAGAGACCATATGGCCCACAGAGCCTAAAATATTGAGTACTTGGCTGTTTACAAGAAGTGTGTGCCAGTCCTGCTCTTGAGAATGACCCTGTGTAGATTCCTTAGCAGCAGTTTATGCAATGACACATGCTGGGGAATTTTTATACCATGTTTGAGACTCTTTGTATTGTTTAGTGGCTCCTAAAGCAGAGCAGAGTACCCTGATGGATGTGCAGAGAATAAGTCCCACTCAAGCCATGATACGGTTCCCTCGTTCAACCCTCAGGCTGGCGGGTGCTGCTGGCTGCCATTCCCTTGTGGTATCTGTGGGTGACCCCAGTGTGTCACACTCATGTTGCTGTCTGCTCTGTGGGCTGGGAGGTGGGAGGGGTGGGAGGTTCCATATTATACCGTGGTAGACTTGAGAGGTTGCCACCTGGGCAGGGGGTGAGCTCTCTTCCTGCCCACAGGTGATGGGTGAGGTAAGGAGAGGCTGCAGGGGGCAGGGGCTCTGGAGACAGAAAAGGGAGGACATAGTTGCTGTGCTTGGCCAGAGCCAAGTAAGGCCAGGGAGGGCAAAGGAGGGCCCACAGGCACCAGGAGGCCAAGCTTCAAAACCCTGAGTCCAGGCTCCTCGATTCTCCTCTGTTCCTTCTTCAGCCACTACTGTGCCCCTGAAAGTAGGTCAAATCACTGTCTGCTCCAGCGACATGGAGGGAAATAGATACCAAGTAGGTCATCTGCACTGCTGTTGCCTAGAGAGCCTGCTGGCCAAAACCAGTGGCTGCCTGATTCAAGTGAACCCATAAAGACCCTTTTATGTGGCAGAGAATCCTTCACGGCCACATCCACATGGCAAAAGGTCAGCCCTGCTTTCTGGGAATGGAACAAGTAATTGCATTGAATTTCTGAACTGGTAGATTGTGCTGTAGTCAGAGAGAAAGGTACACCAGAGCCCTTAAAATATCTGAACGCATTGTAAAAATTAAGTTGAAGGCAATTATTTAATTTACCAGCGATAACTTGGAATAGACTGTACAGTATCCTAGTACAGTTAAAACAGTTTTGCTTTGCATGCTGCTAACTTTTTAGAAACTTAATCTACTATTTTCTTTCTTCCTCATTGAAATTTTTCATAAAATCTTATACCCTTATAGTCTTTTTTGGGTTTGTTTGTTTGTTTGTTTGTTTTGAGATGGTGTCTCATTATGTTGCCCAGGCTGGTCTCGAACTCCCGGGCTCAAGCAATCCTTCTGCCTCAGCCTCCCAAGTAAGTGGGATAATAGTTGTCCATACCCTTATACTTTTTAATTCCTAAAAGTTCCTCATGCATCTTAATTTTTTAACAACACACTTGTCAAGAAGGTCCATTATTTTTCCATGATGCTGATCATATGAACACGTAGTTTGCTGGCACAAGTGCTAGAAAGAAGTTATTTGGAAGGAGGGAGACACAATAAGCAAAGTGCCCAGTGAAGCCCAGTTATAGCAACGCTGTAAATTTTTGCTTTCAGTGAAAAGTGTGCCCACCACGAGTGGGGCCGACCCTTCTCAAAGCTCATTTAAAATTGTCTGCACCACCTGTCCATTCATTTCCTCATTCTGTTAAGCAGTGCCTACCGAATACCTGTAATGTGACACTGCTGTGCAAAGTTATAGACCTGAGAGGTTTATTGCCAGAGTTATAGGACCCCTCCCTTTGCTCCTAGGTGTGTACCTGTTATGATCAGTGTTGGGTCTCAAAATTATCACTCTTATGAGCACTGCATTATTGTTCAATCATAAGCCTTGTAGGAAGAGGCTTTGTTATTGGAGAACTCTGAGTTAGCATTCCATTTCCACCCCTGGCTGCTATTTAATCTGTCTGATCCTCCTTTCCTTACTGGTAGAGGATGAATTCTATTGGTTTCTAACCTTTTGTAAGGTTTAAACTAGTTAATACATGTAAAACTCTTAACCCAGTGCCTGCCTCAATACATGATAGTCACTGTGATTATCATTCTGATAGCTCACAATGTATGCAGTCATCATTTAGCTGCTTATCTGATGAGGAGACTTTCTGAACATATTCCAGGAAGGTGGAATTTTCACTCAGAAGGGAATATATTTGTTGGGCAGTACTAGAGAAGGAGATTTTGCAGGCTGGTTTCCACTCATTGTTGGGCTGGCTCCTCTGCATATGATCCAGCTCAAGATTGCCCAAGCCCCATCTGTCTTTTTCTTAATCTTCTTCCCACCCTGCAGTGGCTCAGAAAGTAGCTCCTAATAACCCATGAGCACAGCAAATGGGTTTTGTCCAAGTGTCCAAACTCTTCTCCACTTCTCCCCCCCACTGTCACTCTCATCTATCAATTGGAAGGTGACTCTGGAGGTGAAACTAAGGGATTTGACAGGGAAGGCAGAACCTTAGGAGTCCCTGGAGTCCTGTAGCCTTTTCCTTTGCTGTGATTTACCTTTACCCTCCACTCCTTTTGCACCAATAAAGGGTACAAATCCACGGCAAAAAAGCAGCAGGCCTCTGTATTCTAGAATCAATGAGTATGACCCAGTTAGGGACCTTTGAGTGAGACCCTGCTTGGTGCTAGGCCAGTTTGGGCTGGCCTAGCTCCTTGGACCTGCTGCCCATCCACCCCTCCTCACTGCCAGGATGGAATTTCAGTCTCATCATCCTGGTCTCTGTTACTTGTGTGATTCTCTTCAGATAGATTCTGGTCCATCACACCCCCATGGTCACTGACACCCCCATAGCCTGTTTGGCCTCAGCTGTGTGGACATAGGGTACTCTTAGTCCTCTCTTTGCAGATTGGTCTGGCCTTGAGCATTTCCCCATTTGGGTGCAGCAATCCATATTGTAGAACATGCATTCCTGTATGTCCATTTCTTTTTAGCACTTCATCGAATCCTGACAATGAGAGGTAGAGCAAACTGAGGCTCAGAGAGGGGACCTGAGTAGTCCTGGTGCCTGGCCAGACTTGCCTGCTGCCTTGCATCTAGAGATGAGATGCTTGTAACAAATTAGGGAGCCTGTGGTAACTAGTAGTGGGCACTCAGCATCCATGATGTCATTGGCCCTGTGTAGGGCCAGGGAATGGCCACTTGGGACCTCAGCGATCCAGCAATCTGACCAAGCACTTCATTCCCCCTCTTGTTTAATTGAAGGAGGGCTATCCATGGCGAAGCCATGAGACCTGAGACCTATGATTAGAGATTGAGAACTGAAAAGATCTGGCTTCTTGCAAAGCAAGAGATATTGCTAGTTGCGGGCCATAGACTATAGGCCCTGCACTCCTGGGTCACCTGTGAATGTTCTTGGTACACAATGGGTAGAATGGGGGTGGCCCATCCAGGGTGCCTAGTCATCTTTACTTCTTTTTTCAAAAGAAATGGATGCTGTAGTATCCAAGGCACTGTGCTAGACCCCATGGGCCTGCAAGTGATGAAAGTATAGCCTTGAGCTCCTGAGGTTCATATGGCTTGGCCCAGTAAGCAAATATGTGAGCAACTACTTAGTCTATTTCAACCACAGAGTGGAATGCTAAATTTTCCAAAGTGCTGTGTGATCAAGTGAATTTATTTGCATGGGGATTGGCTTTGCAGAACAGGTAAGTTTATGATAATGGCAGAGACTGGGCAGGATTTCGGGGTGTACAGAGGCAGGATGATGCTCCAGGCCAATGGACAATATGTGATGAGGAATGTGTGTTCTAGGCTGGGGTGGCAGGCACACTGGGGACAAGGAGGCACATGGGTGGTCCTTGGAGATCAGCTGCTGACTGTTCTGTAGGCTACTTCAAACCTCAGAGCAAGCACACAGGTCCTGGCCCCCAGCCCGGTGCTCCTTCTGCTGCATTTCCATAATTAGACATTGAAAGTGACTCTTGAGGCCAGCAAGGGTAGGAGTAGTGATTGAAGCTTTTCCTCTGGGTGGGCAGCTCCTGAAACACAGCATGTCAGGGATGCAGTGAGAACCTGAAGAATCACCTTCTCTCCATAAGCCAAAATTCACCTCCCCTGTTGGACAGGCTGGGATGTACCCAGGAATGTTGATCATGCCATTCAGCCCTGGTCCTCCAGTTGGCCACCCCAGTCCTGCTGCCCTGCAGCCTGGGATCTGATCCCTTGGGCCCAATATTTGCACGCTGACCTTCCTGGTCAAGGTCAAGCATGGGACGTGCCCTGTGCCGGGAGCCGAGTAGCCCTGCAGGGCAACTGTCTCCTCCGCAAAGCCAGCCTTTCAGAAGACTCAGCCACTGCAGAGAAAGGAAACAAGAAGCAAAGGAGCAGAATCATTCTGAAAACCTTGTGGATAAGAGGAATACCAAGAACATGTGAGGAAAGCAGGCAAACGCAGCTTTCTTGGACTCTGCTATTTTGGCTGACAGAGGTTGAGCACATGGGCTTCCCACCCGAAATCTGTCACAAGGAATTACCAGGCTAAGGCTGAGCAGGGGAGGGCCCAGTGGCTAGACAAACTCACTTTCGTGTGGCCTAGGGAGGGACTTCAGTGTCAGGAACCGCTGCAACTGAAAGCTGTATAGTTATGGTTCAATGAGTGGTCACCCTTTGGTCACCAAACTAATTACGTTTGTGTCAGTAGTCCGGGAAAGGTAGGGTGGTGGCCAGGGATGGGAGAGTCAATGACCTGTGTATACTTTCAAAGTAAAACCCAACAAAAACTGGCTTGGTTAAATGTCATTAAGAGAAAGTACATTTGAATATGTGCATGTACTTGACTTTCATACTTGGTTATGGCTTGGTTAAATGTCATTAAG